>NC_082683.1:53620653-54318532 GCF_949987515.2 Delphinus delphis
TTATGAACTGTTGACTTTGGGAGGTTTTATTACAGGGGCAGGCTAGTCTATCAAGACAAGTAGACTTTTTCTGTACAAATTCTAGTTAAATATTTCTTCTGAGGATTTGTGTTGGTTTTTGTTTTAAACCATATCTTCTTTCCCCCTTCCCTCCCATCCCCCAGGCTTTCCAAATAATATGGTCCCTTTTCAACCTCCATGCAGTATCCTAATAATGTCTGCATTAAATGTTATCAATGAGACAGTGGAACACATATTGTCTCCTTTTGCAATTAAGAAAATATTTGCTGGCAGCTTCCAAGCTGGCAACAAGAAGAAGATGCTATAAAATCATCACAGTGAAAAGCTAAGGTTTAATTAGGCTATTATCACATATGTTAATCCCTTTATATTTTCATAGTCCTTAGTCACAGCTACTTTTACTTTGATGAGTCTCTTCCAATTTCATAGCAGTGATCTTATTATTTTTGATCCTGAGCACTTAAATTTTTATATTTAGCTGCAGTCTTTTATGTTGACATTTCTGTGTTATTTGTTTTTCTACAGCTAAAACCTGAAATAATCTGAAATTGGAAAATATTCAGAAGACCAGGAAAATCGATGACTATTTGGACAAAAGATTCTCCATTAACCAGAAAACTTCTATCCAGAAATAACACACACAGACACACACACAATTAATTTAAAAGCTATTTATCAAACCTTTTAAATTTTAATCACAGTTTGGTTTTCCTACACTGGATTTTTACACATTGAAGCCATTTATTTAAGAACGTGCCACTGTATATGTCTGTATTTCAATAAAAGTGCTCTTTCTCGATAAGAATTAGAGCTGTTCACTTAAGCCTGAATTTTTTTACATCTATCACTTTTCTCAGACCACATGTAATTCATTTCTTTGTTAGCTTCTATTTATGGCATTAAAATATTCCACAGGTACTGGCTTACTCAAAATTCACTTGTAGCAAAAATCTTTGACATCTATATTATTTAAAAAATTGTTTTTGAAATAAGAAAACTAAATCCCCAAAAGGTTACGCAACAGAGAACAATAAAAATGACTACTTCGGGCTTCCCTGGTGGCGCAGTGGTTGAGAGTCCGCCTGCTGATGCAGAGGACGCGGGTCCGTGCCCCGGTCCGGGAAAATCCCGCGTGCCACGGAGCGGCTGGGCCCGTGAGCCATGGCCGCTGAGCCTGCGCGTCCGGAGCCTGTGCTCCGCGACGGGAGAGGCCACAACAGTGAGAGGCCCGCGTACCGCAAAAAATAATAATAATAATAATAATAATAATAATAATAATAAAATGACTACTTCATAAAAGTTTTGCTTAATGTACGTGAAGTGTCTAACATATGCTAGGCTTTCAATAAATGATTACATTTGTTTTTATGTATTGCAAAGAGCGCTCTCCTACAAAATTTAGGATTAATTCAGTGAAAATTTTACTTTAACATCTCTGGACACTTGTACACAGTTTTCACTATAATATTTATTAAATATTGGACTCCAGCCCCTTGCTCTTAGGAAAGATACCAGCTAAACACAGTGCTGGGGCTTCCCTGGTGGCGCAGTGGTTAAGAATCTGCCTGTGAGTGCAGGGGATGCAGGTTCGAGCCCTGGTCCGGGAAGATCCCACATGCCGCGGAGCAACTAGGCCTGTGCGTTACAACTACTGAGCCTGTGCTCTGGAGCCCGTGAGCCACAACTACTGGAGTCCATGCGCCTAGAGCCCATGCTCTGCAACAATAGAAGCCACCACAATGAGAAGCCCGCACACCACAATGAAGAGTAGCCCCTGCTCTAGAGAAAGCCTGTGCACAGCAACGAAGACCCAACGCAGCCAAAAATAAATAAATAAATAAATAAATAAATAAACAAAAAAAACCCCACAGTGTTAAGCACAGCAGAATGAATATTAGGCTAATGCCTTTTCCTTCACACTTCCAAGGTTAAAAGTCCAGATCCTGTCTAAAGGACCAAAAAAAATGCAATGAAATTCATATTAACAATCACTAATTATTAAGCCCTGAATTATTGTCTTGTACTCAACTTCCAAGGGGCCACTTGAAAAAGAGGATGGCAGACCTTCCAGAGAAGGTCCCCTAATGGTGGCAATATGGTTGTTCCAGCCCCAATCATTGTGACCCATTTCCAAGGCAAGAGAAAGAAGAAAAGGCTAATGACAAAAGAGCACATGTCAGCTGAACCTTTCTTTGTTTTAAGGATTTTCCCAGGAGACTTACCCAACCACTTCCCCTTATATCCTGTTTTTCAGAACCATGTCACAACCTACATAGCTGCAAGAGAAGCTTAAAAAATGTAGTTTTTCACTTGGAAAATTCTCACTACAGTAAAAGTAGGGTTCTGCTACTATGAAAGAAACCAGATATTGGGTAGGCAACTACCAGTCTTTTCTACAATATGTTTCCTTAATAATATACTGATTTGAATGCTTTAAAACTTTATATAAATAAAATCACACATAAATGAAATTATACTGTTACCATCTATAATCTGCTTTTTTCTTATGCTCAACATCATATTTTTGAGATTTGCTGCCACTGATATAATAACTTATTCATTTTCATTACTCTAAAATATTCCCCTTATAAATATACCACAATTTATTAATCCATTCTCTGTTGATGTACATTAGATTGTTTTAAATTTTTCAATGAACATCCTCTCATGTGTTTCCTTCAAGGTAAACATAAATCAAATTTCATTTCTCCCTTCTTAAATTTCTGCCATGGTTTCCCATTACATTAAAACAAAATCTAATTCTTTCCATATAACATCCTATGTGAGCTGGTCCCCATTTCCGTCCTCAATCTCATTTACTCCTATTCTTTCTCTTTCTCACTCTGCTCCACACATACTGGCCTCTTTTCAATTCCTAATATGCCAACCACTTTCCTTCCTCAGGGTCAGGGGCTGATCAAGGTTTTGTAGGGCCTGAAGCTTATTCAATTTGGGTACAATTATATAAAATTAAGTGCAGGGCACTGGAAGGGGCTGAGGCAAGTGAGGTGCCCTGATACTTAAGTGTTATTAATCTTCATGGAAAATCCACCTCCTCTCAGGGTCTTTGACATTCTATTCTTTCTGCTTGGAATGTTATTGCCCAAGATGTTCTTCCCCAGGCTCCGTTTAATTATTCAGGTCTGTGCCAGAGACTGCTAGTCTTCCAAAATCCATTCTCCTCTTCTCCCATAGTAATAGAATTTCTAGCTAAATATATGACTACCCAAGTAAAAACTACATTCAATGGTGGGCAAATTGTTGTGGCCCTGTGACTATGTTCTAGCCAATGGGGTGTGAAGAAAATGATGTATTCAATTTTGGGGTGATTTCCTTAAAGGGGATACATTTTGATAAATGGGTGTCCTCCTTCTTCCCTGTTTTCCCTTCCCATTGGCAAGAGTATGGACCTAGTAGTTAGTCATCTTGGACCATGTGGATGACACTCAAGGGATGGTAGAACAAAAGGATAGATGACATGTACGCCCAGACAACTTGGTGAAGCTGAACTAGCCAAAAACTTGGTGAGAAAAAAATTAACCATCATGTTTTAAGCATCTGTTATTTTTGATAGTTGGTCAAATCTATATCTAATACACGGTCTTGGTTCAAACATCATTTCCTCACCAACCTTCTCTGACTATCCCATAAAGTAACTCCACCCTCAAATAAACCAAGTCAGTATCACATCAGCCTATCTTATTTCCTTCATTGAATTCATCATCACCTGACAACATTGTGTTTATTTGTTTGTCTACTTGTTTACTATCTATCTCTCCCCAGTAAAAAATAAACTTTGTGGAGGCAAGGACCTTGTCTGCCTTGGTAACTGCCTTTATGCCCTGTGCCTAGAACAGTGCCTGGCATATAATAAGTACTCAATAATTGTTTGTTGAACAGATGAAAGAGCAAATCAGTAAAAAATAACAGGGGCTTCCCTGGTGACGCAGTGGTTGAGAGTTCGCCTGCCGATGCAGGGGACACGGGTTCATGCCCCAGTCTGGGAGGATCCCACATGCAGCGGAGAGGCTGGGCCCGTGAGTCATGGCCACTGGGCCTGCGCGTCCGGAGCCTGTGCTCCGCAACGGGAGAGGCCACAACAGTGAGAGGCCTGCGTACCTCAAAAAAATAAAATAAAATAACATTATTAGCTTCCACTAGACGGTAAGCTGTACGAAGATACGACAATGTCTATTTGTTTATTGTCACATCACCAGGAATAACAAACTGCTCAATATATTTTTGTAAAATGAATCCACTGACAAATAAATGAACACATTCCCAAGGGCTCTTCTGAAATAAGAGTCAATAATAAAAATTCAATCATTAATATAATTTTATTTTTAAAGATGTTTCAAAGTCTAGCTTCGTGGGGAAATCATTTGTTCATTACGCAGTAAGAAAAGTACCAGTACTTCTATAGATGCTAAACATAAAATGTCAACAGAAAGAAACTTAACTTTCCCAAAAAGTCTGATGTGATTAGTGTAAAATGTAAGTACCAATAACATTAGCTGACATTTATTATTATTACATTTTATTAAGGGGCTTATCGTATGCCAAACACTGTGCTAAATGGTTCCCATCTATTATCTCATTTAATCCTCATAACAAGCTTATGAGTAGGTAATAGAGGTCCACAATTCCTTATTTGACTCACTTGGGGGCTAAATACATTTTGGCATTCAGAACTTTTCAGAAAATTAATAAAGTACATAAACGATATGTAGCACCCTTAGGAGGATCTGGGGCAGCACCTCATAGCCAAATACATCATTATTTTTGCAGAGAAACATGAATATTCACCAATTAATGGGCAGACAAAAACCTATAAGTAGCCTCATATCTGTTTAAGTTAGATTCTTCTCGAGTTTGGATCAGGGCAAATGAGTAGCAAAACCTTTTGGTTTTCAGAGATTTTGTATTTTAGAATTACAAATAAAACATTGTGAGTTTGTATGACCTTCCCAGTTTTTTAGGTGAAGAAACTAAAACTAAAGAAGTTGTCCAAAGCCACAGAGATAATAAGAGGCAGTGGACTTGAACCCAGACAATTTGGTTACAAATTTGCCATGCTTAGTCATTTTACTACAGTACCTGAAAATTCCATGTTGCTGAAGGCATTCATTCTGAATCAAGGGAGATGTTTCATCTGAAGGGGGCAACTCTGTCCTGCAGAGGAGATTTGCACATCAGGGTGCTGGATAAACTAGGTGACTCTTCAAGTGCCTTCTCATCCTGAGAGTCTATGATCCTCTGAAAACATATCTTATGCTAATCCTAGTTCATAGACCACATTTGCACATGGCCTTGTGGTGGTGCGTGAAACTGACCTTTGCTTCATGTTTTCTCTTAACAGACATGGTTTGATCATTCACCACGTGCTAAGCAATATAGGAAGATGTGAATACTTATTGTACATGGTCCATGATCTCAGTGAGCCTGCAATCCAGTTGAAGAGACATGACATAAAAACAGAGAGAGTTAAATAGCCATACAAACAGGACTGGTTACAAAGCCTAAATGAGAAAAACCAAAGGGGTGAGGCAGACAGTAAACGCTCTTGGAGATCAGAGAAAGAGAAACCACTAGGGACTAATGGAGTCAGGGAAGGCTTCGTGGAGAAGATGAAGCTGTGCCTCAAGGGATGGGAAGGATTTCTATGGATATAGAAAAGAGAGGTGGCATTTCAAGTATAGGCTGTGACCCACAACTGTGTTTCCTCTAGTAAAATGTTTTATTTACTCATGCAAATTATTTTTGGAGACAGTCATCTTAAAAGCATACATGTATAAGAACAAAGAGTAGACATTCTCAAAGGTGTCTTTCAGTATACACTATTATAAAAGACCTCGCGTGAGAAAAGTCGCTTTGACCATTTTCAACCAGGTAGTATTCCAAGAGCTTCTGCAGTAAAAGAATCAACCCTAAAATCAGTCAGGTACCTAAGAAACAAAAGCTGCCTCTGGGACAGAATATTCAAGTGAACTCTCTAGGAGAGACTACCTCCTCTGCTATTCAGCAACATATCTTGAAGCACTGGACTGATTTACGCTTCCAGTGTCCTCCAAGATTCCCTAACTTTAGGGCATCTACAGAAATATGTCTTATGACAAATACATACTACTGCATAACTATAATATAACCAGTAACATCATATGCATGTATAAATATGCTGATAGAGCTAATATTTATGTATGAAGAGATGTGATACTGAAATTTCACCCTAAATTTAAAAGTGAATTGTCACTTTTCAGTGCCCTCTCTAAAACAAGCTCCCAAATCTCTGAAATTCTTCTTCTTTTTTTTTAAAGGAACATTTATTTATTTGTTTATTTATTTATTGGCTGCGTTGGGTCTTCATTGCTGTGCGTGGGCCTTCTCTGGTTGGGGCGAGCGGGGGCTACTCTTTGTGGTGGTGCGAGGTCTTCTCATTGCGGTGGCTTCTCCTGTTGCGGACGGGCTCTAGGCGCGCGGGCTTCAGTAGTTGTGGTTTACGGGCTTAGTTGCTCTGCGGCATGTGGGATCTTCCTGGATCAGGGATTGAACCCGCGTCACCTGCGTTGGCAGGCAGATTCTTAACCACTGCACCACCAGGGAAGTCCCGACATTATTCTTTTTTAATAAAATATTACTAAACTGACCTTAAGCCCAGAATTTATTTCTTCTTGCCTGCAAAAAAATTATATAAATAGGAAGCTACATATTTTGCAATTAATATGATATTGAGTCATACCACTAAGGTACATATTAAAACGATCAACAGAACCAAATGGCAAGCTTGGTAGTTTTCCTCAGAACAGCAGAAGGGTGATATGACTTTGCTTTCTCTGCTTTGAAGGACCAGAATAAAATGTGGTCCCAAAGGAACGCAGTCCCTTTCTTGATGAATTCATGACTTTTCAAATCATTCCTTTCATATTTGCCACTCCACAGATCAATAGTGATTAAATAACAGTAATGTGCATGTAGGCAAAGCATCTTCCTTTCCACTTTAAATTCCAATCCAAATTCTTTTCAGAGCCTAACTTTCCCTGTTCTGTCATTCAACCCCTAGGACACTCTAAAATGCTTCTTTTGGTCTTTTAAAGGTAGATATTCAATATTCTGATTAATACACCAACAGTAGAGAATAATTGTGGGATAATATGTGTCTGAATAACATTTTAAATATTACTCAGTGATTTTTTTGTTCTCAGGAATTTCTTTATTCTTCTACCATTAAAATGAAACCTTGATGCTAAAATTTATGTACTCAAGGGAAGGTAAAATCCATCAAACAGAGTCAAGTTCTCTTTGTTTGAAAAAAGCTCTTAAACCCCTGACAGACATAGAAATCTTGAAGGCCTACAAATGTTTTGTTTTGTTGGTATGGCTGTTTATTTGTTTTTTGAAAGATGGAAAAAATTTTCCTTTAACAAGTAGGATCGTGAAGTTCTCAGAGTATGAAGTCCATATCAAAACAATAGAAATGCAAAGAAGGTAAAATGATAGAAGATCTATGTTTGAAAGCTGGGCTGAAGAAAGATTTGAGGCTGGAAAGGAGAGCAATGAAGTTAGCCACTGATGGAATGACAATAGACATCTCATATAGGTTTGGGAGATTCTAAGAACAAAGATCTATACTTTGCTTCCTGGACAAAGTACAGAAAGGCCATAAGGGAAGACCATAAGTTTCAAAAGGAAAACCTCTGTACCAGAAATATGTGGTAACAGTTCTGCAGAAACTCAACTAAGTGTGGGAAGAAAGAGCCTGTGACAGTTCTCCAAGCCTTCCTTGACCCCAGAAGTGGCTGCAAGAAGGCCAGTTGGCCTGAAGAACAAGGAGGTACCATAGGCATGGGCTGTAGAAGCTGAGAGTCATGGTAAGACCACAGATATTGAAGCAGATGTGGGAGTGACTAATGACTAGCAGAGACGAAAGATTATCATATATCAGATTCTTCTTTATCCTTAGATCGTGGAAAATTTAAACCCTGAAGGACTCAGATGTCACCCTAGGGAGAAGGAGGGGCAAGGTTGGAACCCCAAATTTGACTGAGTTTCCATTTGAAAACAATCCCTGTATAATTAGTGGCAAATACAAACAATTAGGAAAGAAATTCTAAAAGCTCCCACCATCATGTACACCGTCCTACCTACATCCGTATCCATATAATCTACCTCCCTCCAAGTAGCATGAAGAATGCTTATGCTTCTCTCCAAAGTCTAGTTCTCCAATTGTGCACTAGATCCTATCCTCTCTCATCTATTCAGGAACAATGCTCCAGCAATCATCTCTTCTTTCTCTAGTATCATCAATTTTTCATTATTTTCTATGTCATTTCCATCAGCAAATAAACATGTTATACTTACTCTCATTTTTTAAAGCCCTCCCTTAATGAATGAGATATTTGCATAGCACAAGAACATTACCCCACAGACTTTACTAGTTACAAAATGAAAAAGGTACTTTATAATGAAGAAATCTGGCAATTGCCCTCTTAACTAAGAGATCAAATTTAACATCATTACAGTGGACAACCTAACATTACGTGCCTCCTGATGAAATATCATATGACGCACGCAATATAACTTAAGGCATTTTTGCCAAAAACATTTAACCTGAATCTAATTAAGGCTTTAGACTTAATTTCCAGTTAACAGGATATATATATGTAAAAAAGAAACAAGGAAAACTATACCATGAACAATTAGAAAAATCCAGAATGTGAGATATTCCATAGGACAACTGGCCTGGACTTTCAAAAAATAAAAATCATTTTTAGAAGAAAGCAGGAGGACTTTTCTATTGGTAGATGCTAAAGAGGCACAGCAATATGCAACATGTGAACCTTGATTGGCTTCTGGATTAAAATATATATATAAAAGATCTTTGAGACAATTGGGAGAATGTGAATATGACTGGATATCAGACAATGTAACATTACTATTAATTTTCTTGGGATACGCAAGCTGAAGAATTTACGGGTAAAGTGTCATAATGTCTGCAATTCACTTTCATATGGTTTAGCAAACCACGGAAAGAAAGAGAGAAAGCAAATGTGGAAAGACACTGAAAACTGGTGAATCTAGGTAAAGGATATATGGTTGTTCGCTGTACAATTCTTTCAACTTTTCTGTAGGTTTGAAATTTTCTAGAGTAAAAAGTTCTTTTAAAAGCCCCTGTTAGGAGATTGGTTCAAGATGGTAGAGTAGAAGGACATGCTCTCACTCCCTCTTTCGAGAACACTGGAATCACAACTAACTGCTGAACAATCATTGACAGGTAGACACTGGAACTCACCAAAAAAGATACCCCACATGTAAAGACAAATGAGAAGCCGCAATGAGACGGTAGGAGGGGCGCTATCACAATAAAATCAAATCCCATAACTGATGGGTGGGTGACTCACAAACTGGAGAACACTTATACCAGAGAAGTCTAGTGACTTCTCTGGAGTCACTTCTCTGGAGTGAAGGCTCTGAGCCACACATCAGGCTTCCCAACCTGCGGGCCTGGCAACAAGAGGAGGAATTCCTAGAGAATCAGACTTTGAAAGCTAGCGGGATTTGATTGCAGGACTTCGCCAGGACTGGGGGAAACAGAGACTCCACTCTTGGAGGGCACACACAAAGTAGAGTGTGCATCAGGACCAGGGGAAGGAGCAGTGGCCTCATAGGAGACTGAACCAGACATACCTGCTAGTGTTGGAGGGTCTCCTGCAGAGGCAGGGGGCAGCTGTGGCTCACCAAGGGACAAGGACACTGGCATCAGAAGTCCTGGGAAGTACTCCTTGGCGTGAGCCCTCCCAGAGTCTGTCATTAGCCCCACCAAATAGCCTGCATAGGCTCCAGTATTGGGTTGCCTCAGGCCAAACAACCAGCAGGGAGGGAACCCAGCCCCACCCATCAGCAGAGAAGCGGAGTAAAATTTTACTGGGCTCTGCCCACCAGAGCAACAGCTAGCTCTAACCACCACCAGCCCCTCCCAACAGGAAACTTCCACAAGCCTCTTAGATAACATCATCCACCAGAGGGCAGACAGCAGAAGCAAGAACTACAATCCTGCAGCCTGTGGAACAAAAAGCACATTCACAGAAAGATAGACAAGATGATAAATGTAGATGGCTATGTACCAGATGAAGGAACAAGATAAAACCCCAGAAAAACAACTAAATGAAATGGGGATAGGCAACCTTCCAGAAAAAGAATTCAGAATAATGATAGTGAAGATGATCCAGGACCTCAGAAAAAGAATGGAGGCAAAGATCGAGAAGATGCAAGAAATGTTTAACAAAGATCTCGAAGAATTAAAGAACAAACAAACAGAGATGAACAATACAATAACTGAAATGAAAAATACACTAGAAGGAAACAATAGCAGAATAACTGAGGCAGAAGAACAGATAAGTGACCTGGAAGACAGAATGGTGGAATTCACTGCTGCGGAACAGAATAAAGAAAAAAGAACAAAAAGAAATGAAGACAGCCTAAGAGACCTCCAGGACATCAAATGCAGGAACATTCTCATTATAGGGGTCCCAGAAGGAGAAGACAGAGAGAAAGGACCTGAGAAAATATTTGAAGAGATTATAGTTGAAAACTTCCCTAACATGGGAAAGGAAATAGCCACCCAAGTCCAGGAAGTGCAGAGAGTCCCATACAGGATAAACCCAAGGACAAACACACCGAGACACATAGTAATCAAATTGGCAAAAATTACAGACAAAGAAAAACTACTGAAAGCAGCAAGGGAAAAATGATAAATAACATAAAAGGGAACTCCCATAAGGTTAACAGTTGATTTCTCAGCAGAAACTCTACAAGCCAGAAGGGAGTGGCATGATATACTTACAGTGATGAAAGGGAAGAATCTATAACCAAGATTACTCTACCCCGCAAGGATCTCATTCAGACTTGATGGAGAAATCAAAAGTTTTACAGACAAGCAAAAGCTAAGAGAATTCAGCACCACCAAAACTGCTCTACAACAAATGCTAAAGGAGCTTCTCTAACTGGGAAACACAAGAGAAGTAAAGGACCTACAAAAGCAAACCCAAAACAATTAAGAAAATGGTAATAGGAACATACATATTGATAATTACCTTAAATGAGAATGGATTAAATGCTCCAACCAGGACTTCACTGGTGGTGCAGTGGTTAAGAATCCGCCTGCCAATGCAGGGGACACAGGTTCGAGCCCTGGTCCGGCAAGATCCCACATGCCTCAGGGCAACCAAGCCCGTGCGCCACAACTACTGAGCCTGCACTCTAGAGCCCATGAGCCACAACTACTGAGCCCACCTGCTGCAACTGTTGAAGGCTGCGCACCTAGATCCCATGCTCCACAACAAGAGAAGCCACCGCAATAAGAAGCCCACGCACCTCAACGAAGAGTAGCCCCCACAAGCTGCAACTAGAGAAAGCCCGCATGCAGCAAATAAAATCAAACGCAGCCAAAAAATAAATAATTAAATAAACAAATTTATTAAAAAAATTTTTTTAAATAAAAAACTAAATGCTCCAACCAAAAGACACAGGCTTGCTGAATGGATACAAAAACAAGACCCATATATATGCTGTGTCCAAGAGACCCACTTCAAGACTTAGGGACACATAAAGACTGAAAGTGAGGGGATGGAAAAAGATATTCCATGCAAATAGAAATCAAAAGAAAGCTGGAGTAGCAATACTCATATCAGATAAAATAGAGTTTCAAATAAACAATGTTACAAGAGCCAAGGAAGGACACTAAGTAATGATCAAGGGACCAATCCAAGAAGAAGATATAACAATTATAAATATATGCACCCAACATAGGAGCACCTCAATACATAAAGCAACTGCTAACAGCTCTAAAAGAGGAAATCTACAGTAACCCTATAATAGTGGGAGACTTTAACACCGCATTTACACCAATGGGCAGATCATCGAAACAGAAAATTAATAAGGAAACACAAGGCTTAAATGACACAATAGACCAGATAGATTTAATTGATATTTATAGGACGTTCCACCCAAAAAGAGCAGATTACACTTTCTTCTCAAGTGTGCACGGAACATTCTCCAGGATAGATCACATCTTGGGTCACAAATCAAACCTCAGTAAATTTAAGAAAACTGAAATCATATCAAGCATCTTTTCTGACCACAATACTATGAGATTAGAAATCAATTACAGGGAATAAAAACGTAAAAACATAAACAAATGGAGGCTAAACAATACGTTACTAAATAGCCAAGAGATCACTAAAGAAATCAAAGAGGAAATCAAAAAATACCTAGAGACAAATGACAATGAAAACACGATGATCCAAAACCTATGGGATGCAGCAAAAGCTGTTCTAAGAGGGAAGTTTATAGCTATACAAGCCTACCTCAAGAAACAAGAAAAATCTCTAATAAACAATCTAACCTTACATCTAAAGGAACTAGAGAAAGAAGAACAAACAAAACACAAAGTTAGCAGAGGAAAGAAATCATAAAGATCAGAGCAGAAATAAATGAAATAGAAACAAAGAAAACAATAGCAAAGATCAATAAAACTAAAAGCTGGTTCTTTGAGAAGATAAACAAAATTGATAAACCATTAGCCAGATTCATCAAGAAAAAGAGGGAGAGGACTCAAATCAATAAAATTAGAAACGGAAAAGGAGAAGTTACAACAGACACTGCAGAAATACAAAGCATCCTAAGAGACTACTATAAGCAACTCTATGCCAATAATATGGGCAACCTGGAAGAAATGGACAAATTCTTAGAAAGGTATAACCTTCCAAGACTGAACCAGGAAGAAATAGAAAATATAAACAGACCAATCACAAGTAATGAAATTGAAACTGTGATTAAAATTCTTCCAACAAACAAAAGTCCAGGACCAGATAGCTTCACAGGTGAATTCTATTAAACATTTAGAGAAGAGCTAACATCCATCCTTCTCAAACTCTTCCAAAAAATTGCAGAAGAAGGAACACTCCCAAACTCATTCTATGAGGCCACCATCACCCTGATACCAAAACCAGACAAAGATACTACAAAAAAAGAAAATTACAGACCAATATCACTGATGAATATAGATGCAAAAATCCTGAACAAAACACTAGCAAACAGAATCCAACAACACATTAGGATCATACACCATGATCAAGTGGGATTTATCCCAGAGATGCAAGGATTCTTCAATATACGCAAATCAATCAATGTGATACACCATATTAACAAATTGAAGAAGAAAAACCATATGATCATCTCAATAGATGCAGAAAAAGCTTTTGACAAAATTCAACACTGATTTATGATAAAAACTCTCCAGAAAGTGGGCATAGAGGGAACCTACTTCAACATAATAAAGCCCATATATGAAAAACCCACAGCAAACATCATTCTCAATGGTGAAAAACTAAAAGCATTTCCTCTAAGATCAGAAACAAGGCAAGGATGTCCACTCTCGCCACTGTTATTCAACATAGTTTTGGAAGTCCTAGCCACGGCAATCAGAGAAGAGAAAGAAATAAAAGGAATACACAATGGAAAAGAAGAAGTAAAGCTGTCACTGCTTGCAGATGACATGATACTATACATAGAGGATCCTAAAGATGCCACCAGAAAACTACTAGAGCTAATCAATGAATCTGGTAAAGTTGCAGGATACAAAATTAATGCACAGAAATCTCTCGCATTCCTATACACTAATGATGAAAAATCTGAAACAGAAATTAAGGAAACACTCCCATTTACCATTGCAACAAAAAGAATAAAATACCTAGGAATAAACCTACCTAGGGAGACAAAAGACCTGTATGCAGAAAACTATAAGACACTGATGAAAGAAATTAAAGATGATACCAACAGATGGAGAGCTATACCATGTTCTTGGATTGGAAGAATCAATACTGTGAAAACGACTATACTACCCAAAGCAATCTACAGATTCAATGCAATTCCTATCAAATTACCAATGGCATTTTTTACAGAACTAGAACAAAAAATCTTAAAATCTGTATGGAGACACAAAAGACCCCGAATAGCAAAATCAGTCTTGAGGGAATAAAATGGAGCTGGAGGAATCAGGCTCCTGGACTTCAGACTATACTACAAAACTACAGTAATAAAGACCAGTATGGTACTGGCACAAAAACAGAAATATACATCAATGGAACAGGACAGAAAGCCCAGAGATAAACCCACGCACCTATGGTCAACTAGTCTATGACAAAGGAGGCAAGGATATAGAATGGAGAAAAGACAGTCTCTTCAATAAGTGGTGCTGGGAAAACTGGACAGCTACATGTAAAAGAATGAAATTAGAACACTCCCTAACACCATACGCAAAAATAAACTCAAAATGGATTAAAGACCTAAATGTAAGACCGGGCACTATAAAACTCTTAAAGGAAAACATAGGAAGAACACTCTTTTTCATAAATCACAGAAAGATTTTTTTTGATCCATCTCCTAGAGTAACGGAAATAAAAACAAAAATAAACAAATGGGACCTAATGAAACTTAAAAGCTTTTGCATAGCAAAGGAAACCATAAACATGACAAAAAGACAACCCTCAGAATGGGAGGAAATATTTGCAAATGAATCATTGGACAAAGGATTAGTCTCTGAAATATATAAACAGTTCATGGAGCTCAATATTAAAAATACAAACAACCCAATCCAAAAATGGGCAGAAGACCTAAATAGACATTTTTCCATAGAAGACATATAGATGACCAAGAAGCACATGAAAAGCTGCTCAACATCATTAATTATTAGAGAAATGCAAATCAAAACTACAATGAGGTATCACTTCACACCAGTTAGAATGGTCATCATCAGAAAATCTACAAACAACAAATGCTGGAGAGGGTGTGGAGGAAAGGGATCCCTCTTGTACTGTTGGTGGGAATGTAAATTGATACAGCCACTATGGAGAACAGTATGGATGTTCCTTAAGGAACTAAAAATAGTATTATCAATTGACCCAGCAATCCCACTACTGGGCATATACCCAGAGGAAACCATAATTCAAAAACACACATGCACTCCAATGTTCATTACAGCGCTATTTACAATAGCCAGGTCATGGAAGCAACCTAAGTGCCCATCGACAGACAAATGGATAAAGAAGTTGTGGTACACATATACAATGGAATATTACTCAGTCATAAAAAGGAACGAAATTGGGTCATTTGTAGAGACGTAGATGCATCTAGAGACTGTCATACAGAGTGAAGTAAGTCAGAAAGAGAAAAACAGATATCATATATTAACGCATATATGTGGAACCTAGAAAATGGTACAGATGAACCGGTTTGCAGAGCAGAAATTGGGACACAGAAATAGAGAACAAACGTATGGACACCAAGGGGGGAAGCGGCAGGGGGTGGGGGTGGGGGTGGGACGAATTGGGAGGTTGGGATTGACATGTATACACTGATGTGTATAAAATGGATGACTGGGCTTCCCTGGTGGCGCAGTGGTTGAGAGTCCGCCTGCCGATGCAGGGGACACGGGTTCGTGCCCCGGTCCGGGAAGGTCCCACATGCTGCAGAGCGGCTGGGCCCGTGAGCCGTGGCCGCTGAGCCTGCGCGTCCGGAGCCTGCGCGTCCGGAGCCTGTGCTCTGCAGCGAGAGAGGCCACAACAGTGAGAAGCCCACGTACCGCAGAAAAAAAAAAAAAAAAGGATGACTAATAAGAAAATAAATAAACATTTAAAAAATAAATAAATAAAAAATAAAAGCCCCTGTTGATGGCATATCCCTTTCAAGGTAAGTAATGCTTCATTTCTCTACTCCTCTTGGAAATTTCCTTGGAAAACGCTGTCTATACACAGTTTCCTTTTCACCTCTTTCCATTCTTTCTCACATTTACTACAAATGAGCTAACTCCCTACCTCTTGACCAAAATGGATGTTGGCAAGGTCACCAGTGACCTTCATACAGACAAATACAATGATCAATTCTCATCTTATTCAAACTGTCAGCAGAATTTGATACATTTGATCAGTCCCTCTTCTTGAAACACTTTTTTTATTTGACTCTAAGATATCATGATCTCTTGTATTTCCTCCTACTGCACTGACTGCTAGTTAGTCTCCTTCTTGTCTCCTTTGGTGAATCTATCTCATCTCCCTAATCCCTAACACTGGAGCCCCCAAGGTTTCAGCCCTGAGATCTCTTCTCCATCTAGATCCCTTCTCTAGATGATATCATATACTCTCTTGTCTTTAAGCACCATCTATGTACACTATTTGGACTTCTACCTTGAATTCCTATGTTCTTATACCAAATGCCTATTTGACATTTCAGCTTGAATGTTTAATAGGCATTTCATACCTAACACTTAACATTCACACTTAATTGAACTCGTGATAGGTTCCTACCCCAACTACCATGAATGTGCTCCTCTTACAGTCTTCCTCATCTCAGTGGTAACTCCATTCTTCCAGTTGCTCAAGCCAAAACCTTACAGTCACTCTTTGACACCCCTCTTCTTCTCCTATTTCCATTTCTTCAACAAACCTTGTCAGCTCTATCCTCAAAATAGACACTGGATCTTATACTTTTACTATTTCCAATACCATTACCATAGTCCAAGCCACCAATTCTCCTATCTAGCCTATTGTTGTAGCCTTCTAAATGGTCTCTCTCCTTTACTTTCATCTCCTATAGTTTATCCTACAAAAAGCAGCCAAAGTCAGTCTTTTAAAACATAAGTCAGATCATATCATTCCTCTACTCATAACCCTCCAACGACTTCCAATCTCATTCAGAAATAATTCATAGTTCTTGTTGAGAGAAACTAAAGAAGACTTAAATAAATGGAAAGACATCCCATGAATGGAAAGACATCCCATGTTCATAGATCAAAAGACTTAATATCATTAAGATGTCAATACTCCCCAAATTGATCTATAGATTCAACTCAATACCTATCAAAATTCCAGATGGCCTTTTTATAGTAATTAACAAGCCAATCCTAAAATTCATAAGGAAATGAAGTTTCAAGGAACTCAGAATAGTCAAAACAATCTTGAGATAAAAAAGACTAAGTTGGAGGAATCACACTTTCTGATTTCAAAACGTACTATAAAGCTACAGTAATCAGGGGGGGAGGGTTGGGGGAGGGTTAGATTGGGAGTTTGGGATTGACATGTACACACTGCTATATCTAAAATAGGTAACCAACAAAGACCTACTGTATAGCACAGCAACTCTGCTCAATATTCTGTAATAACCTAAATGGGAAAAGAATTTGAAAAAGAATAGATACATGTATATGTGTAACTGAATCACTTTGCTGTACATCTGAAATTAACACATTGTTAATCAACTATACTCCAATATGAAACAAAAATTTAAAAAACAAATAATAAACTAAAATAAATTTAAAAAAATAAAACTACAATAATCAAGCTAGTGTGATACTGGCATGAGGATAAACATCTAGACCAATGGAATAGAAATGAGAGTCCCAAAATACATCTAGGTCTACTGACTCTTGGTGAGGATGACAAGATAATTCAATGGAGAAAGAATAGTCTTTTCCACAAAAGGTGCTGGAACAAGAGGATATCCACGTGCACAAGAAGGAATTTGGACAGTTACCTCACACCATATATAAAAATAAACTCAAAAAATTCATGGCCCTAATTTACGATTAAAACTCATAGAAGAAAACATAGGTATGAAATTTCATGACCTTGGATTAGGCAGTGGTTTCTTAGATACAATGCCAAAAGTGCCAAGTGACAAAAGAAAAAATGGATAATTTTAAACTTCATCAAAATTAGAAATTTTTGTTCTTCCAAGGATACTCTCAAGAAAGTGAAAAAACAAACCACAGAATGGGCAAAAATATTTGCAAATCATATATCTGATAAAAGATTTGTACTCAAAATATGTAAAAGACACTTATGATTTAACCAATTAAAAAATAATAAAACATTTTAAAAATGGGCAAAGGATTTGAATAGACATTTCTCCAAAGAAGATATACAAGTGGCCAATAATAAGCACATGAAAATATGCAAAACATTGTTAGTCATTAGGGAAATGTAAACCAAGACCACAATGAGACACCACTTCACAACTACTAGGATGTCTATAATTTAGAAAACATAATAACAGGGGAATTCCCTGGTGGTCCAGTGGTTAGGACTCTGTGCTTTCACTGCCAAGCGCCCAGGTTCAATCCCTGGTCGGGGAACTAAGATCCCACAAGCCGGGTTGTGCAGCCAATAAATAAATAAATAAATAAAAATTACCAAAAAAAAAAAAGTGTTGCCAAGGCTACAGAGAATTTAGAACACTCACACACTGTTGGTGGGAATTTAAAATGATGTAGCCACTTTGGAATATAGGCTGGCATTTCTTCAAAAGTTTAAACAGAGTTACCATATAACCCAGAAATTCCAATCCTAGGGAAATAACCAAGAGAAATGAAAACTCATGTGCACACAAAAACTTGTACATGAATGTTTACAGCAGCATTAGTCATTATAGCCAAAAAGTGGAAACAACCTAAATGTCTATCAACTGATGAATGGATATACACATGTGGTATATATCTACATCATAGAATGTTATTTGAACATAAAAATTCATAAAGTTCTGATACATGCTACAACATAGATGAGCTGTGAAAACATTATGCTAAGTGAAAGAAGGCAGACACAAGAGCACATATTATATTATTCTATTTATATGAAATATGCAGAATAGGGAAATCCATAGAGAGAGAAGGTAGATGAATGGTTGCCAGAAGCTGGGAGGAGGAAGGACTGTGGAGTGACTGTCAATGGGTATAAGGTTTCTTTATGGGGTGATGAAAACGTTCTGGAATTAGATAGTGGTGAAGGTTGCACATCTCTGTGAATATTCTAAAAACCACCAAATTTTACACTTTAAAAGGATGAACTTTATAGTACACAATTATATCTCAATAAAGCTGACTTGAAAAATGCAAAATTCTTACCTTGGTCTAAAATGTTCTTCATAATCTGGCTTCATGTCCTACCACTTTCCCTACCTCCATTTTGCTCCACTTTTCTTGCTGCTTTGCAAACACTCAAGCACACGACTGCCACAGGGCCTTTGAACTGGCTACACCCTCTGCCTGGAATATTACTCCCCCACTAGACCTCTCATCTCTTTAGAGTTCTGTTTAAACATTGCCTTTTTAGAGACCATGCTATATAAGCTCTGTGGAAACCACTCACCCACCCCCACTTCCAGCACTCCCTACCTCTCTTACTTATTTCATTTTTCTCAGCACTTTTTCACTACCTGACTTATTACATATTTATTTATTACCTGCCTGCCCCATTTCAATATAAGCTCCATGAGGACAGGAACTTTGTCTATTTTATTCTCCGCTATTACTATATCTCTAGCATTTAGAACTGTGTCTAGCATGTAGTATGTGCTCAAGGTTACACAAATGGTAAGTGTATAGCAGACTGCCTCAAACACTAAAAGTCCACTTTCAAGGTAGAAAGTCCCTGCTCCTGAGAAAATCTGTTAATAACTCCATTGGCTCTGAGCTCCATAGAGGAAACGCAAGTAGTACAGTACTTGTACTAGTACAGTACTAGTACAAGTAAGGAGTACAGTACTAGTACAGTAAGGAGGAGTAATCCAAAATTTTAGAGTTAGATGTGATAACAACCCTAAAGTATCTATATCTGAAAGAGAATTACACCAACTATTAGAATTAAGAATAGGAATATTTGAGCTGAGGAAAATGAGATAAGAGATGTTTCACCAAAGAAGATATACAGATGGCATTATATTAGTTTATTAGGGCTGTCATAATAAAGTACCACGGACTGAGGGACTTAAACAACAGAAATTCACTTCTCACAGTTCTGGAAGCTTTAAGTCCAAGATCAACAAACCTGTACACAGGTTTGGTTTCTTCTGAGGCCTCTCTCCTTGGCTTGCAGCTGGCCACCCTCTTGCTGCCTCTTTACATGGTCATCCATCTGTGCATACATGTCTCTGGTGTCTCTTCCTCTTCTTATTAGGACACCCATCATACTGGATAAGGGCCCCACCCTTATCCAATAATGGCCTCATTTTAACTTAGTTGCCTCTTTAAACATCTTATCTCCAAACACAGTTACATTCTGAGGTATTTGGGGTTTGGGACTTGAACATATGAATTTTGGGGGAATACAATTCAGCTCATAGCACACATGAAAAGATGTTCAACATCACTAGTAATTAGGGAAATACAAATTACTATTGCAATGAAATACCACTACACACCTATTAGAAGAGCTAAAATGAAAAGATCGATCATAACAAGTCTTGATGAGATGTGGAGCAACCTGAACTCTCTTAACTGCTGGTGGGACTGTAAATTTGTATAAACCCTTTAGAAAACAGTTTTCTAGTTTCCTAGAAAGTTAAATATATACCTACCATATGGCCCAGACTTTGCTCTTCTAGGTATTCACCAAAGAGAAATGACAGCATGTGTCCCTACAAAGACTTGTACACTAATGTCCATAGCAGCTTTATCTGCAATAGCCAAAGACTGGACACAACTAAAATGCTCACCAGCATGTGAATGGATGTCCATACAATGGAATACTTCTCAGCAATAAAAAGAAACAAACTATTGATAGACACAACAGAATAGATGAATCTCAAAATGATAATGCTGAGTGAAAAAAAGCCAGACCCACCCCCAAAGTGCCCACTGTATGACTCCACTTAGAAAAAATTTCTAGAAAATGCTAATTTATAGTGACAAAAAATACATGAGTAGTTGCCTGGGGACAGGGATGGAAGGAGATGAGATGACCAGAAAGGATGAAATACAAAGCAGCACAGGGAAACTGTTGGAGGTGACAAGATATATTCATAATATTGATCATAGTGATGGCTTCACAGGTGTATACATATGCCAAATTTTATCAAGTTATACACCTTAAATATATGCAGTTTATTTTACATCAATTTTGCCTTAAAAAGCTGTATATTATACACATACACATATATGTATGTGTGTGTGTGTATATATATATATATATATATATATATATGTATATATCATCCATATATATCCCAAAGAACAAACCATTCTGATACTGAATTAATGGCCTCCCAATGACTTCAGCGAAATCACCTCTTCCCATGCCAATCCATTCTTTGCTCTGTCCTCAGAATAGACTTTTTAAAATATATGATAGTCCCATAACTCTTCTTAAAAACATCCATTGCTCTCCACTGAATATAGTTCTTAAGGACACTTTTCTTAATCTAATCCAATCTTACAGCCTGCTTTCTAGACTCATCTCTTTCTGGTCCCCTTTGGATTTTTCTATACCTGGTATAATACATTTCTCACTTAGTCTTTGAATATTCAGTTTCTTCTGCCTGGAATGTCCTTACCCTCTATGACCTGCCCCGACCTCTCAGCCTGGAGAATTTCTATTCAATTTTCAAGACTGGGTTCAAATGGTACATACTATGTGAAGCCTTTCCCATTTCCTCCAGACAGTTTATCTCTCCTCATTGTTCTCAGAACTCTTTGCTTACTCTCTTTAATAGCTTTGTATTGTAAATCTTATTGCTATTTGTTTTTATTTTTTTATTGAGATATAATTGACATATAACGTTACATTAGTTCCAGATATGCAATATCAGATTTGATATTTGCATATATTGTGAAATGATCACCACAATAAGTCTAGTTAACCTCTCTCACCATACATAGTTACAAAACATTGGGGGAATTCTCTGGCTGTCCAGTGGTTAGGACTCTGCACAGTGCTTTCACTGTCAGGGCCCAGGTTCAATGCCTGGTTGGGGAACTAAGATCATACAAGCTGCACAGTGCAGCCAAAAAAAAAAAAAAAATGTTTTTTTCTTGTGATGAAAACATTTAAGATCTACTTTTAGCAACTTTCAAATATACAATACAGTATCATTAATTATAGTCACTGTTTTCATGTCTTCCCCATCAAAGAAATCATTGTATCTCTTAGTTTTCCCAGAGTTTAGCACACTACCTGACACATAGTAGCAATTCAGTAAATGCTAGTTAAATGAATGAAAGCACATTCCATGGTGATTAGTAATGGATTTAATATATTTTATAATGTTTTAACGTTTTAAATAATAAAACAATTAGCTTTAATAAGGTATTTGGAGAATCTCTTAAAATAAGCACAAAAATATTCTATGCATATACTGAAAATCATTTTTATAAAACTGGTAAAATAAAATGATTTTGTGCTAGATTTAGGATTTACCCCACAATCTAATTATCAGATGGTCAAAATTCTCCCCTAAAAGTCTGAAGATCACCTAGTAAGATGAGCTGGAAAGAGAGCTGTAGTTAGTTCATCCTTGAGGCTAAAGGGTATATTTTCATTTTGACGTTCAGCGATTTATATATGAAACTCTCACTAATGCTAATGGGAACTGTGCACAAAAATTCTGGGAAACTGAGATGAGAACACATCCCTAAATGGGCAAATCAGTGATACACGCATATACTATAATTCCAAAGCCTAAGAAACTAAGCTCATAATTAAAATGTGTGGATCTCTCCGCGGCAGCAGATTGAGCTGCTAACACACTTACCAGCCCAATTCATCACAATGTCTACATCCTTCCAACCTCTACGAGTCCTGGAAGGCAGCAGAAGCTGGTGAACAGCTGACTGCCTTGTCCAGGGGAAAGGTCAGTCTGCAGAAGAAACCTCATCGGGAGAAGGGAGAAAGGGAATGGCAAGGTAAAACATTGTCTGGGGAAATTGAAAACTTGCCAAAGATTCCTTTGTTTCCTGCTGCTATCACCTTGGTCCTTTCACCTAACAGTTATACCTGCATAGAAGAGGATTTCTGAATCTAAAACCTTTGAATGAGAGGCAAATAATCTGCTCTGCAAGAAGCTGTTTGTAAAGCTGGTTTACTCACAACATACCATACAAGTGCTCTGCTTGGGAGAATCAACTGGTATTTCTGAAAATCTAAATCAACTTCAAGGCAAATACAAATACATGATTTCACATATGTGATCATCATCACCAGGTCTTTACAGACTCATTAGAATTTCAACAAGCTATTCTTAATACTCCTTCAATAAGTTTAGTTCCAAGTTTAACCCCACCAAAAGCATTAAGTCTATACTGGGTATAGCCTAGTGAAAAGTACATCGAGCTTGGAATTCAAAGATATAGATTCAAGTTCCACTCAATAGTTCTGGGACACGAAATCTCTCTGAATCACAACTTCTTCTATTGGAAAATGAGTGCTGATAATCATTGCTCTATCCATCTCTTAGGGTTATTATGAAGCTCAAATTAGAAATTCAAATGAAAGCATTTGAAAATATAGACACCAGTTTCTGTGCTCAATAATATAATTTGTTTTTGGAATTAACTGGGTGTATTATCCCCTGGAAATTACAGAAATGGCATCTTTTCCTAAAAACCAATCTAATGCCCAAAATAAAGTATCTTTCATAACTCCATTTCCTCTCTCCTCCCCCTGCCATCTCCAACTCTGACCTTACCTCTCGCCATCCATAACCCCAGTAATGAGCACCTTGTTTCACCTAAAGCCACAAAAGTGTGAGACTCCAACAGGAGGGGAAGAACAATAAATCACATTGGGAGTCATGTTGAGTTCATTCTAATTCCAGTCCTCCTAGCAGTACCTACTATGTGCCAAACACTGTGCTAGGAGCTAGAGGTACATCACTGAACAAGATTCAGCTTCAGTTTCAAGGAAGTCATCCTTAACACATTCTCTCTATCACTGCCCACATTTGAACCAATACAAGAGCCGGTCATTTTTACTTTGAATACATCCACTTGTCTCCATCTCCACTGCCACCACCCTGGTCCAAGGTGCTATCATTTCATCATCTCTGCATAGACTGCCACCATAACCTTCTAACTAGACTACCACATTCCATTCTTGGCCTTTACAGTAACTGATTTTTTTCAAAACCCAAACCTGGTCCTATCATTCCTCGCACTTAAAATACGTCAATGACTTCTAGCTGTTCTACAGATAAAGACCAAATTCTTTAATATGGCCTATAAGAAGAGCCTGCATGGTTTGGTCCTACCTACTTCTCAAGCCTCATCAATCCCTTTCCCCTCTGTACTTCAGCCATATCACCTCCCTTTGGTGTCTTTCTATGTGCCATGGTCCCTCCAACTACCATAGAGCCTTATAACATGCAGTTCTCTCTGCCTTTCCACCTAGTTAACTACTAGTCATCTTAGTGCAGTCATCACTTCCCAGGGAAAACCTACCCTGTCCTCCCTTACTTGGTCAAATCCACCTTTATATGTTCTCATAACACCATGAACATCTCCTTAGCACTTAGCACTCATGAGTTGATTATTGGCTATGTCCTCCAATGAACCATAAGTTCTGTAGGAGCCAGATTTGTGCCTGTTTTTGCTCCCCACTATTTTTTTCAGCACCTATCACAGTGCCTGGCACACTGTAGCTGTTCAATTAATATTTATTGACTAAATTAGTATGTTCATTAATCAACTTATTCTAGTGGTGAATGAAGCAAGTCAGCAGGCATTTATATCTCAATAAACAAAGATGTAAACTCTGGGAGGGCAGGGGTTTTTGTCTCCTTTATTCACTGATGTATTCTCAGTGCCCAGAGTAGTGCTTGGCATATAGTAGACACTTCATCAGTATTCCTTGGATGAATAAATTAAGAGATAAAACTTGGATAAGCTCAAAGAATGATGATAACAAATAGCAAGGCTTACTGGCTTACTACATGTTCTTTAACTTATTTCATTTATTTGATGTCTGCTTTACTAGGAGAATTCACTGAAATCCTAAACCCAAACACTTCCTTCCCGAATGACCTTGGGAAGTCACATAATATCTTTGAGATTCTGTTTCCTCATCCTCAAAATAAAGGTAATGCCATCTGTTCTGGCTTCCTCACAGGGTTCGTATGAGAATCCCAGGAGACCATGTAAACTATAAAGGGGCATTTGGAGGAGTAGACCCAAGCTAGTATTTATTTATTATTTTTATTTTTTTGCGGTACGCGGGCCTCTCACCGCTGCGGCCTCTCCCGTCGCGGAGCACAGGCTCCGGACGCGCAGGCCCAGTGGCCATGGCCCACGGGCCCAGCAGCTCCGCGGCATGTGGGATCCTCCCGGACCGGGGCACAAACCCGCGTCCCCTGCCTCGGCAGGCGGACCCTCAACCACTGCGCCACCAGGGAAGCCCTGAACACTTACTATATGATAAGAAATGACAAAGGAACTTCCCTGGTGGTGCAGTGGTTAAGAATCTGCCTGCCAATGCAGGGGACATGGGTTCGATCCCTGGTCTGGGAAGATCCCACGTGCCGCGGAGCAACTAAGCCCATGCGCCTAACTACTGAGCCTGCTCTCTAGAGTCCACAAGCCACAACTATTGAGCCGGCATGCCACAACTACTGAATCCCGCACCCCTAGATCCCATGCTCTGCAACAAGAGAAGCCACCGCAATGAGAAGCCCGCGCACTGCAAGGAAGAGTAGCCCCCGCTCGCAGCAACTAGAGAAAAGCCCGTGCGCAGCAACAAAGATACAATGCAGCCAAAAATAAATAAATAAATAAAAATTTTTTAAAAACAAAAGAAATGACAGAATAGTGGGTCCCTCTGTGCTGGTCACAACATAAAAACCCCTGAAATCTCATGCTTTTTCCTCTTCATTCCTTTCCCACATCTCTATGATTATCAATTATGGTCATTCACACGCTCTCTAGCACTTTGAAATACAGGAATGCTAGGAACTACAAGGCACAGAAAGACGTGGCGAAGACTGGATAAAGTAGAATTTATCGGAACAAGAGATTCAGCAAAAAGTCTAAATGTAGAGCAGTGACATGCAATGAGGCATCTGAGATTACTCTCAGGCTAAAGGATGAGGGCAAAACTGATTCTGTAGGGATGCCACTGAATGTTTGGCATCAAAAATAGGTATTACAAGTTTGATGAACATTCCTTCCTGAATAAAATTACCTAGGAGACATTAATTGATTGACAGAGAAGAGCATGGGGAAGGTCGATGCCTATAGCTGCCTTTTCTTTATTCTACAAAATACTTCCAGGTTGTGATAGTGGTATGCCAGCATGCTGAGAGCAATCAATACATCTCATGTTTGCCTATTCTAGAAAAAGAGAGGTCCTCTTCTCACCCTCACCATCACAATCCACATGCAATTATCCACCATCCTTTCTCCTTCTCTATTCGTAATTACACTCCTCATTGAAGGGCAAAGTAAAGTCCTCCAGATAGACTTGTTGATACTAGGCAGTTAATTCAATGTTTTCCATGTGGAAGTAGGTTTGTTTGCTGGGATGCACTTATGTGATGTAATAAGACAAGCCAAGGGGACTGGGCATAACTAAGGACCTTCTCATTTTCATTATTCTGGGCTTCACACTTATTCACTACCTGAGGAGAAGTACATACATTTATTTACACAATCATATTGAGAGGTTCTCATTCACCTAGGTTTATTGATTAACCCTTTAAAGAAAGCATAAAAATTTCTTCCTTTTTAAAATGTTTTAGTTGGTATATTCCCTTGACACTTATAAGAAGAGCTCAATTAAAGATGTTAAAAAAAAAAAGAAGAAGAGTTCAAGATTTAACACTTTAAGGAGACTCCAAAGCCATGGCAAACTTTCTTTTCCCAAAAAACCTTGAACTAGAATAAGGTTTTCACCTGATTTCTGAATGTAGTGAGTTTCAGAAAGATTTCTAAAAAGAATCTTCCATGGTCTTCACAGGAATGAGGCTTTTCTCCTCCAGTATTTGATGTATATTTTTCCCAAAGTACAGCTTCTCTTCTGTAATTAAACAATGTAGGCATTCATATGAATGTTGTTTAAGAAGTGATTGTAAAAAAAATGGCGTCAATGGGGAAAAAAGAGGAGGGTTTGCAGAGTTTCAGGTTCCTAGCAACAAGGTGGAATAAAGAAATTTATAATGCATGAGTATATTTTAGTTCTGAAAGTGAAAATTATATTAGTTGACTAAATCATCATTCAGCAAATCCTAAACAGCAATATAAGACTAGATCGAAATAAATGAGATTTCAGACCTGTTATTATCAAATGAGAAAAAAGGCAGAAAATTCTAATACGTTGATATTTTTTAAAACACTTCAAAATAAACTGTAGCACCATTCATAGCTGCCAAGAAGGAACCACAAGAATAAGTTGTCAAATGAACACCCAGCCACTAAAAACAAACATGCATGTGCTCCCAATGCTGCGTGAATAACAACCTTTCTCCTGCAACAGGTGTATAGCCAACAGCTGCATGTAATACAAATCATGTCTCTAATTACTCTACCTCCATATATCCTACTCATATTGTGAACTCTCACTGTAAGAGAAATGCCTATTCATTATACCTGCCAGGCTCTATACAAAATTCAACTGGGAAACTTCATCACACCCAAACTATAGTATCTCTTTACCCTTCAAGAAACCTTAAATATAAGGAATAGGTGTAGTGGTGCTGCATTCAAATTCTGGCTCTACGGCTTCCCTGGTGGCGCAGTGGTTAAGAATCCACCTGCCAACGCAGGGGACACGGGTTCAAGCCCTGGTCCGGGAAGATCCCACATGCTGCAGAGCAACTAAGCCCGTGTGCCACAACTACTGAGCCTGAGCTCTAGAGCCCACAAGCCACAACTACCGAAGCCATGCGCATAAAGCCCGTGCTCTGCATCAAGAGAAGCCACCGCAATGAGAAGCCCGTGCACTGCAATGAAGAGTAGCCCCCACTCAGGGCAACTAGAGAAAGCCTGCGTGCAGCAGCGAAGACCCAACACAGCCAAAAATAAAATAAATAAATTAGATTTAATTTAAAAAAAACCAAATTCTGGCTCTATCACTTACTAGCTATGTGACCTTAAGAAATTTATTGAGTCTCCCTGAATCTTGGTTTCCTCACCTATTCAGTGGGGATAGTGGTATCCCCTTTAGGCGCTTGTGAGAATTAATTGAGATGCTATTAATCTATAAGCACAAATGTTAAGAATTCAATGAATAGTAGCTATTAGACAAGTGATTTCATGCATTAATAGCTGGATCATCTAGGAAAACAGGATGTGTTTTCCTTCAAGAAATTAAAAATAGAACTACCATATGATCCAGCAATTCCATTTTGGGGTATAAGGAAACAAAATCATTACCTTGAAGAGATATCTATACTCCCGTGTTCATGGCAGCATTATTTAAAATAGCCAAGGTATGGAAACAACCTAAGTGTCTGTTGATGAATGAATGTATAAAGAAAATATGATTATATATAGAAACATTATTATATTCCAGTTATATTATATTAATTATATTATATAATGGAATATTATTCAGCCTTTAAAAGCAAGGAAATCCTGCCATTTGCAAAAACATGGAAGGAACTGGAGGGTATTATGCTAAATGAAATAGGCCAAACAGAGAAAAATAAATAGTGCATGGTATGACTTATAAGTGAAAATTTTTTTTAAAGTTGAACTCATAGAAACAGAGTAGAATCGTGGTTACCGAGAGTGGAGGGGAGGGGGGAACAGAGAGAGGGTGGTAAAAGAGTACAAACTTTCAGTTGTAAGATAAATAAGGTCTGAGGATCTAATGTATAACATTGTGACTATAGTTGATAATACCACATTGTATAATTGAAATTTGCTAAGATAATAGAACTCAAGTTTTCTCACCAAAAAAAAAAAAAAAGAGAGAGAGAGAGATAAGTATGTGCAGTGATGGATGTTAACTCAATTGTGGAAATCCTTTCACAATGTATACATATATCAAATCATCATGTTGTACAATTTAAATATCTTATAATTTTATTTTTCAATTATACCTCAATAAAGCTGGCAGGGGGAGGGTGGTGTGCTACATCACACAAGGGAAAAAAGAGAAAAGACACAAATAAAAAAACCTAAAATCAGTAATGAAAGTGGAGACATTCCCTGCTGACCTTACAGAAATAAAAAGGATTTTAATCAAATACTATAATAGAATAAATTAGACCACCTAAATGAAATGGACAAATTCTCAGAAACACATAAATTACCTAATCTGAATCCAGAAGAAACAGAAAATCTCATCAGACCTATAACAAATAAAGACACTGAATCAGTAATCAAAAATCTTCCAATAAGAAAATAGTCTAGGATCACATGGCTTCGCTGGTGAATTCTACCAAATACTTAAAGAAGAATTAACACCAATCATCCTGAAATTTTCCCAAAAAATAGAATAGGAAGAAACACTTCCTAATTCATTCTATGAGACTGATATTACTATGATATCAAAGCCAGATAAAGACACAAAAAGAGGGCTTCCCTGGTGGCGCAGTGGTTGAGACTCCGCCTGCCGATGCAGGGGACACGGGTTCGTGCCCCGATCGGGGAAGATCCCACATGCCGTGCAGCGGCTGGGCCCGTGAGCCATGGCCGCTGAGCCTGCGCGTCCGGAGCCTGTGCTCCGCGACGGGAGAGGCCGCAGCGGTAAGAGGCCTGCGTACCGCAGGAAAAAAAAAAAAAAAAAAAGACACAAAAAGAAAAAAATATATAGACCAATATCCCTTATTAACATAGATGCAAAACTTCTCAACAATATACTAGCAAGCTAAATCCAAAAGCATATTAAAGGATTATACATCTACACACTGTGACCAAGTAGGATTTATCCCAGGATTGCAAGGGTGTTTCGTAGGAAAATCAAGCAATGTAATACATCACATTCATAGAATGAAGGAAAAAAACAAGTGATCATATCAATTGATAGAAAAGGCATTTGACAAAATCCAACACTCTTTCATGAAAATAAAAAAAAAGGTAAGAAAAATAGAAGAGAACTTCCTCAACATGATAAAGGGCATTTATGAAAAACCCACAGCTAACATCATACTCAATTGTGAAAAACTGAAAGTTAAAATTAAGAACAAAACAAGGATGCCTGCTTTCACCAAAGCTATTCAACACTGAACTGGAAGTTCTAGCCAGAGCAACAGAGAAGAAAGAAAATAAGAGACGTCCAAATTGTAAAGGAAGAAGTAAAACTATCTCTATTCACAGATGACATGATCCTATATAGAGAAAATTCCAAAGAATCCACAAGAAAACTACTAGAGCTAATAAACAAATTCAGCAAATTTGCAGGACACAAGATCAACATGCAAAAGTCATTTGTGTTTCTATATACCAGCAATAAACAACCCAAAAAAGAAATTATGAAAGCAATTTTCATAGCATCTGAAAGAACAAAATACCTAGAAATAAATTTAACCAAGGAGGTGGAGACTTGTATACTGAAAACTACAAAATACTGGTGAAAAGAATTAAAGAAGATCTACATATACAGAAAGACTTCCCAAGTTCATGGATAGGAAGAACTTAATACTGTTAAGATATCATTACTTCCCAAAGGGATCTATAGATTCAAAACAATCCTTATCAAAATTCTAACAGCGTTTTTACAGAAATGGACAAGTTAAACTTCAAATTCACATGAAATTACAAGGGATCTTGAAGAGCCAAACCAAGCTTGAAAAAGAAGAACAAAGTCAAAGGACTCACACTTATTGATTTCAAAACTTATTACAAAGCTATAGTAATCAAAAGGGTGTGATGCTGGCATAAGAATAGACATATACATCAGTGGAATAGAATTAAGAATCCAGAAATAAACCAATACATCTATGTCCAGTTGATTTTTTGGTACAAGAATGCCAAGTCATTCATTGGGGAAAGAATAGTTTCTTCAACAAATGGTGCTGAGACAACTAGATTTCTACATGCAAAAGAATATAAAGTTAGACTTCTACCTCAAACCATATACAGAAGTTAACTCAAAATGTGTCTAAGAGCTAAAACCACAAAACTCTTAGAAGAAAACATAGTGATAAATCTTCCTGACTTTGGATTGGCAATAGATAATTAAATATGACACCAAAAGCACAAGCAACAAATGAAAAAATAGATAAATTAAACTTCACAAAAATGTAAACTTTTGTTCATCAAAGGACATTATCAAGGAAATAAAAACACAACCCACAGAATAAGAGGAAATATTTGCAAATCATGTCCAGAAAAGGGTTTAATATCCAGAATATATAAAGAACTACAACTCCAGCAACAAAAAGACAAATAACCTAATTAAAAAGTGGGCAAAGGGCTTCTCTGGTGGCGCAGTGGTTGAGAGTCCGCCTGCCAATGCAGGGGACATGGGTTCGTACCCCGGTCCGGGAGGATCCCACATGCTGTGGGGCGGCTAGGCCCGTGAGCCGTGGCCGCTGGGCCTGCACGTCTGGAACCTGTAATCCACAGCGGGAGAGGCCACAGTAGTGAGAGGCCTGCATACCGCAAAAAAAAAAAAAAAGTGGGCAAAGACTTAAATAGACACTTCTTCAAAGAAGATAAACAAGTGGCCAATAAGTGCATGAAAAGATGCTCAACATTAAGGACAAATACTACATGATTCTACTTATATGAGGTACCTAAAGCAGTCAAACTCAAAAGTTTTTACCATAAGAAAAAAGTTTTTATAACTATATGGCGATGGATGTTAACTAGACTTACTGTGATGATCATTTTGCAATATACACAAATACTGAACTGTTGCATTGCACACCTGAGACTACTATAATGTTATGTCAGTTATATCTAAATTTAAAAAATAAAATAAAGTAGTCAAACTCATAGCAACAGAAAGTAGAATGGTGGTTTCTAGGGACTGCAGAGAAGAGGAAATAAGCTGCTGTTCAATGGATACAGAGTATCAGTCATGCAGGATGAAAAAGTTCTAGAGCTCTGCTGTACAACACTGTGCTTGTAGTTATTAATGCTATACACTTAAAATTTTGTTAAGAGGGGATATCTCATGTTATGTGTTTTTACCATAATTTTTAAAAAGATGCTTAAAATCATTAATCATCAGAAAAAATGTAAATCAAAACCACAATGAGATATCACTTCACAACCAGTAGAATAGCTATAATAAAAAAAGGAGAATACAGTATTAGTGAGAATGTAGAGAAATTGGTATCCTGGTACATTGCTTGTGGGAATATAAAATGGTGGAAAACAGTTCTCAAAACCTAAACTTAGAATTACCACCTGACTCAACACTTGCATTTGTAGGTATATATCTCAAAGAATTTAAAACAGGACTCAGGTATTTGTATGTCAATGCTTACTGCAACATTGTTCACAGTAGCCAAAAGATGAAAACAACCCAAGTGTCCATCAGCAGATGAATGGATACACAAAATGCAGGATATATATACAATGGAATATTATTCAGCTATAAAAAGGAATGAAGTTCTTATACATATTGCTACATGGATAAAACTTAAAAACATTGTGCAAAGTGAAATAAGCCAGACATAACAGGGCAAATATTGCATGATTCCACTTATATGAAATATCTAGAATAGGCAAATTAATTGACACAGAAAGTAGAATAGAGATTACCAAAGACAGGAAGAGGGAGGAATGGGGAGTTATTGTCTAATGGTTACAGAGTTTTTGCTTGGGGTGATGAAACAATGTTGGAAATAGTGATGATTGGTAGCATAACATTATGAATGCAATTAATGCCACTGATTTGTACACTTAAAAGTGGATAAAATGGGAAATTTTATGTTATATACTTCACTACAATAAAAAGTTTTTTTTAATTAAATTCATTATCCTTCCCCTTCCTCCCCCATGAAAAAGCTGGGCCATCTACAATCAAGGCTGTCACACAATTACTTGTTTTCTCTTTAACATTGATCTGAGCTCATACAGGCTAAAGTGGGAGAGAAATTACCTTTATAGTGTGGACCCAGAAAATCTGTCTATAGTAGCTCCAGAATATCTACAGTGGGAAGGGCTTAGAGTTGGCAATCTGGTTGAAAGAGGAGGTAGTTCTAGGAAACTTCTTTTGAAGCTGCATTTGCAGAGCAAGCATACTGTTTTTAATTAGAATGTATTTATTTGGGAGAGGTTCTGGGGATCTGTCTAAAAGGAATTATGAAAGAAGGGATTTTAATGCCACTGTAGGCAACCCTTTTGGTGTTGCCACTGAAATTGCTCAAAATGCTATTGTCAAATGGCTTCTTTCACAAACCTTTCATTCTCACAGAAATTATGGCATTTTCACTGCCACTGCCCTGTAAAATGATGTGCTTTACATTGAAAATTTCAGTTTAATTCAGTGTTTGTTATTAATTCAGTATTTCAGTATCTTAATTCAGTACCTACTATGTGCAAAGAACTGAGTGAGAATCTTAGGATAGAGAAATTTGAAAGTCCAATAATTCATTAAGCAGTAACTGTTACATAGATTCTGGATTCTGTAATAAAGGGCTATAATAGCAACTGATTTTCTAGGTCAAAATAACAATGTTTTCATTCCCCAAAGACAAAGCTAGACAGGAATGTCATTAAAACTTAATATTGCATAATAATTTTTTTTAAAACTTTATTTCTTTCAAGAAAGCTTGGCATTGTCTTGGTCAGCACCAGCCTTATGATTTGGGTTTATGATATAAGTAGTATATTAGTTATCTATTGCTGCATAAAAAATTACCCCAAAGCTAGGTGACTTAAAACAACAATAATCATATATCAATTCTCACAGCTTCTACGGGTCAGAAATTTACACAGGGCACAGTGAAGACTGCTCCATGATTTCTGTGCTTCAGCTAGAAGACTTGAAATTTGGATCATCTGAAGTTTACTCTTAGGTGACGTTGCCTGTTGGCTGGGGGTCCAGCTGAAGGTGTTGGCCAGAACACCCATACATGGTGTCTCTTTGTGGCCTGGGCTTCCTCACAACATGGTTTTAGGGCTCCAAGAGCAAGCACCCCGAGAGAGAGCACAGTAAAAACTGTCTTTTGTGACCAGTCTCAGAAGTAATGCAGCATCACTTGTGCTGCGTTTTATTGATCAAGGCAGTTATACAAATTTTTCTGCAATTTCAGTGCACAGATCCCACCTCTCAATGAAAAAAATGTTATCATCATATGGTAAGAACATGTGGAATGGGGTATGTACTACCATGACCATCTTTGGAAAACATAATATGCTGCAAGCAAGGAAAGAGTTTCAGAGTGTTTCCTGCTGCTGAAAGCTTTAGCTTACTCTATCCCCTCTTCTAAACTTGCTGTTAAATGGGGCTGACATTTACTTTCAGTCTTCTGTAAAGTAACTTCAAAAAATTTTATTCAACTATTTTTAAACAAAAAGGGAAAGACTGATTTAGTAAGAATGTAACTGAGCAGGACCCTATGGAGACTTCCCAGGAGAGATTCCCCCCCCCCCATGTCCTCCACCTGCCTCTTGTTTGTAAAAATAAAACTTTAGTCTCCTAGGCCTTCCCAAAGTTCCAAAGAATAAATTTAATCAGAGAAGTGAGAAAATGCAGAAACAAAGGAAAAGAGTTAAGCAAGGCAAAATAATAACAGTTTAGCCATGAAACAGAGTAAGGACTTTTAGCTCCTCCTGAAGGGGTGTAGATGAGATTTTGAGCCTTATCCTTTGATCTATTTTATAAATACTGAAACTCCCACCAGGAAGAAGAAGTTAACTGTATGCTGACCACAAGCATGTAGAACTCAGACCGGTTGGAACAAGAAGGTTGATGATGTTGACTCCCGATTACCTCACCACCAGAAGAATATCCATGAGCTGATCATGCACCCTGCAACCCCCTTTCTCATCCTGTCTTTAAAAACCTTTCCCTGAAATCCATCAGAATGTTCAGAGTTCAGGCCTTTTGAGCATTAGCTACCCGTACTCCTTGCTTGGCTTTGCAATAAACGTTGACTTTCCTTCATCACAAACTGGTATCAGTAGATTGGCCTTCCTGCACATGGGTAAGTGGACTCAAGTTTGGTTTAGTAACAAGAAGGTAGATGACATGGCAAGCTTTAGCCAGAGTCATCCTGCTGAAAGTTACACTGAGAAAGTTGGATAGGTGGATTGGTTGTTAATGTGTCAATTCAACCTCACTTTCCTTCCACCATGGACTTGTGGTGGCTTACTCCTACTGCTTTAATTTTCTTTGCCTTTAGCTACTACTCCCATTATGATTTCTCCTTGGTTCAACTGGATTTTAATTCCAGCTCCTTTATGGCTTTATTCATGCTATTCCCACCACCTAAGATAATACAACCATAGTTTTCAAGCTGTTTTGTTGCAAGGAATAGATGTTTACTAAATCTAGTTCAATTAACAAATACTTTATTATAGTGTTTATATGGGGCAAATTTTCTGACCCAGATATTCATAGAGCCAGACTTCACTGAAACAAGAGCTAGAAAGAAAGCTCGAAAAAATAAATCAAAACTTTCTTCTTAGAGCTCATATGGTCTTTCTCATCTCTGCTATTTCTATTTTCCCCTGTCTCTTCCCTTCTCTTCCCTTGCCTTCTCCTCTCTTCTCCTCTTCCCTCCAACTTCATGCTTCTCCCAACCTCCCAAAGATGGGGCTGTCCCCCACCCCATCTTCTCCCAACAAGCTTCCTCTGGATGTACCAAACCCTGTGTGCTGCCAGCCTCAAATCTATGTCTTAAAGGTCCACCCTTACCACCAGTAGGCAAAAATCTCTGTCTCTTGGGACAAACTCTTGAGAAAGAGAGAGAGTATAAGTGATCACCCCACCCCTGCTAATCAACTGTGTCCAGAAAAGGTTGAGTCACAATTTTAAAATATGGCTGCTACATCTTGTACCTAAGCAGGGAATATGAACAGAGCAGGCACCCCCAAACACTATTCTACATCAATTCCTTCTTTCACAAAGGTTGCTGAACACAATTGGAGAAAAATCTCTCAACTATGAGTACCAGTGCTCTTATTTCCCCTTCCACTAGTATTCTTTCACGCTTGTTCACTTACTCTCTCATACTGTCTCCTTTCCTTCACAATCAAGTTTCGAACAAATGTTCCTAATTCTTCCCAACTTACTCATTTCAAAAACTAGTGAATGAAGTTTCTGACCTTACTGTTCTGCTGAGGCTGCCCTTGCCATTCCATGCTTGTTGCTCATTCAAGGGGACATCTGACAGTCCTTAGCTTACTAGACATCCCTAAAGTGATTAACTCAATGAGCCATTCCCTTCATCATTCCTGTTATCTTTTTTCTCTTAATAAATCTGTTGTTTGCCCTTTCAGTCTGTGGATTTATTTCAATTTTTATTATTTAATTACGTTCCTTTCTTATCATCATTTTTCCTTCTGCTTTTGGGGGATTTATTCCAACTTCTTGAACTGACTCTTTATTGATTTTTTAAGAAAATGTTTTATTGTGGTAAAATATACATAACACAAAATCTACCATTTTAACCACTTTTAAGTGTACAGTTCAGTGGCATTAAGCACATTCACATTGTTGTATAACCATCACCACTATGCATCTCCAGGACTTTTTGCATCTTCCCAAATAAAAACTTTATACCTGTTAAACAATAACTCTTCATTTTCCCCTGCCCTTGGCCCCTGGTAAGCACTATTCTACTGTCTCTAATTTATTAATTTTTAATATCTCTTTATTTGCTAATATATGAATTTAAGCTATAAATTTTCATCTGAGTATACATCTGCTGCTATATGATTTGATATGGTGTAGTTCTTTCACTGTTATCTAAATATTCCATAGTTTCTATCATAATTTCTTCTTAGATCTATGAATTTAGAAGAATGTTTTTTAGATTCCACAATATAAGAATTTTTAAACTTTTGATATTCTTTTTTTTTTTTTTTTTTTTTTTTGCGGTACGCAGGCCTCTCACTGTTATGGCCTCTCCCGTTGCGGAGCACAAGGTCCGGACACGCAGGCTCAGTGGCCATGACTCACGGGCCCAGCCGCTCTGCGGCATGTGGGATCTTCCCGGACCGGGGCACGAACCTGTGTCCCCTGCATCAGCAGGCGGACTCTCAACCACTGCGCCACCAGGGAAGCCCTGATATTCATTTTTATTATATATTATACTTATATTATTATATTGATATTATGCTATAACTAGAAAGCATGTTCCATATGGTTTTGGTTCTTTAGAATATGTTTGGTTCTTTAGAATATGGTTCTTTAGAATATGTAGAATACGTATGACGCTTAATATGCGTCAATTTTTAGAAATATTACATATATGCTTGAAAACAGTGTGAAATGTATCAGAATACCCCATTAACAGTGACTTAGGCAATAAGATCCTTAATTATCTTGCATAACTAGAAATCTGGAATTTGGATGCACCAGGGTTGAAAGAGCAGTAGCTCAATGGTGATACCAAGGACACAGACTCTATTTTTCTGCTCTTCACTCTCCTTGGTCCTCATGCTTGGTCATAAGATAGAGTTGTCCCCATTCCAAACACAACATCATCACACCACTGTTTCAAGCAGAAAAGAGGATAAAAGTCTTTCTCCTCATAAAGCTCTTTTACCTAAGAAGAAAAACTTTCCCCAGAGCCCTACATCAGGCATTCCCCTATGTCTCATCGGTCAAAATGAGTCCCATGGCCATCCCAAGCTGCAAGGGGACTAGAAGGCAAGAATATGGAAAGGAGGAACAAGATAGGCAGGATGCATCCCCTCAGGTGATGGAAGCCTCACTACCTCAAATAAATGCCTTCCTTGGTCAATAAGCAGGAAACAAGCACTGACATTTCTTATATGTGCAGTTAGATACTTGGAACCTAAAAGTGAACTCCTCTCAGAGCCAATTGGCCAGAACTAGTTACATGGTGCAGTCCAATTACAAGGGGGCTGAGAAGTATAGCTTTCCATGTGCGAGGAAAAACAATGGTGAATATGATAGTGGCTACTACACCATCTATGCAGTTTCTTATTTCTGTAAGTTCTGTAATATTCTTTCTTGGAATACCTTTGCTACAATCAATGAACCTACAATGACACATCATTATCACCCAGAGTCCAAAGTTTACATTAGGGTTCAACACTTGGTGTTGTACATTCTATGTATTTGTACTATTGTATAATAACATATATCCACCATCATAGTATTATACAGAATAGTTTCACTGCAACCTTCTTTTACTGTCTTCATAGTTTTTCCTTTATCAGAATGTCATATAGTTGGAGCCATACAGTAAATATGATTATTCAGATTGGTTTCTTTCACTTGGTAATATGCATTTAAGTTTCTTCCATGCTATTATACATGGAATTGTTTTCTTAATTTCCTTTTCAACTGTTCATTGTCAGTGTACAGAAAGGCAACTGATTTTGATGTCCTGATTTTGTATCCTACAACTTTGCTGAATTCACTTATTAGTTTTACTTTCATTAGAATTTTGTAGTTTTCCTCATATAGATCTTGTACCTATTTTGTTACCTGCTCATTTTTAATACAATGCTCTTACTTCAGAATGGCTTCTAGTCTTCCCTTTATTTCTTAAATAATTATAAACATTTATTTTGTAATCTCTTTCAAAATATTCTATTATTTCTAGTTCTTAGGGTGCTAATTCTGTTGGTTGCACCTGCTGACTCTCCCTTATGGAAGCTTTTTTCTTTATATGGTTTGTAATTTTTTTCTATTCCATTTCAGGGGAATTTATTTATTCTATAGCCATCATAGGTGTCCTGGTTGTAAAAGTATGGAAGATACACAGTATTTCTAGGCTCGTTTCTGCAAATATGTTTCTCTCAATATTATCAATGGCCCTGGACTATTTCTTGGATAATGTATCCTATATCACGCAGATAGAATAAATTTGGGCTTCACACATACATATAGCACAAGCTTGGGATTTTAATTTCCCAGACAGATGCCAAGATTCTTTCCACATATCTGGGACAGAGAGTTTTTCTAGCATTTGAGTATAAGAACTAAGTTGTAGGCTCTATTCAGGAGCATCAGTTCTAGGTTCACTACCTTTCATAGATTTCTTGGCCAAATTTCTTATCTCTGTGTGGGCATTAGGAACCTGGTCCCTTACTCATAAATCCCATAAGTCTCCCTAAGTCAACTTCCTCCATACAAGCAATGGGGTCCATCAGTGCAGCTGGTGCACAGACACTGAAGCCTCCTTCACTGGCCTTTCATCCACACAGAATCACCCGTGTGGACTGATTTGAAGGCTTCAGAGCAGCAACTCAACCCAAAGCAACTTCTCCAATCAGGGGCCTAAAATTCTACTTCTAAAGATTAATTTTTGTGGAATAAGCATTGACCTTACACTATTCTCTTTCCATAGACAATATTCTAAACAGACTTGTTTTGGAGACAGTACCTCTGGGAACATTTTTCAGAATGACTTAGGCATACATCCAGTCAAATATATTGTCCCCATCGGTACTCATCTGTTTGGTGAGATAAATAAATTCACATATCAGTGTAAATGACAAGGAGGGAAATGAGCAGGAAGAAGAAAGAGGAGGCATTTTACAGACTGTCAAGACACAGGCACTGAAAAAACATTTTAACAAAATTAAAATGAACACTGTTCTTAAGAGGGAAGTAGTATACACCTCTTGGTTCTTGCCTATGCAGCAAGAACCCTCTTTTCCAGGGTAACCCACTCATGCAGTCTAGGTAGAGATGATACTGGAGGGGCAAATGACCCAGGCCTAGCCAACTAGTATGAACCATTCCACTAGCCTCAGTTGGTCCACAGATGGGGTTTTTCTGCTGGAGCTGACAGGGAAGATGGTCTCTTCCACCGAGGTTGATACATTAGGAGGATTTGAGTCTGTGGTTGCCTGCAACCATTTTTGCTCCATGTGGAGACAACTTGGTGAAGAATGACACAGGAGAGATACACAGAGCCAAGAGATGGAAACAGAGTACAAAGGAGAGTGCTATGTGCTCACTCTTCCCTCTGGTCACACAGTGAAACTGTATTTCTGTCTCCCTTGCAGACAATTGTAGTTATATGACTAAACTCTGGTCAGTGACAGTGATCCTCCAGGCTGTCCCCCACTCCCACCCCAACATCTATCTGTTGGCTAGACGTCAAGTGTCCAGCAGAGGACTCTGAGGCCCTTGGAGTAGCAGGCTAGAAGATGAAATGGGCTTGAGGCCCTTAATCATCATATGGAAGGCCATTCACTGAACATGCTCATTAAACTGTTATGCATACAGAAATAAACTTCCATTGTGTTGAGCTACTGAGATTTGGGGGTTGTTTATAACAGCATTTAGCCTATCCTGATTAACAGATAATACAGAGACCTACTGACCTTGTTTGAGTCCATAGAACCATCTAGGCTTGAAGCTAACTACTCCCCTGGGAAATCCTTTTGTTTAAGTTGGTTTGAATTAGGTTTCAGTTTCTTGCAACAAGAAGAGTTCTGACTGACACAGAGTACAAGAGGAAATGTGTAAAAAAAAAAAAATTCAATAGTACCTTAGTGTATTATAATACACTTATAATCTAGAAGTGTATAATATATACTTCTTATATGTGTGTATATACAAGTGTATAATATATTCTTTTTTTTTTTTTTTTTTTGCGGTACGCAGGCCTCTCACTGTTGTGGCCTCTCCCATTGCGGAGCACAGGCTCCGGACGCGCAGGCTCAGCGGCCGTGGCTCACGGGCCCAGCCGCTCCGCGGCATGTGGGATCTTCCCAGACTGGGGCACGAACCCGTGTCCCCTGCATTGGCAGGCAGACTCTCAACCACTGCGCCACCAAGGAAGCCCTAATATATTCTTATATATATATAGATATATAACTGTGTAAACTGAGTTATGAAATCATTTTGGGAATTCCCTGGTTGTCCAGTGGTTAGGACTCTGCACTTCCACTGCAGGGGGCCCCAGTTCGATCCCTGGTTGGGGAACTAAGATCCCACAAGCCACGTTTGATCCCTGGTTGGGGAACTAAGATTCCACAAGCCAAATTTTTAATAAATAAAGTGTCAGTTTTTTAAAAAAAATCATTTTGCTTTCTAAGAGAGAAAGTAGAACAATATTAAAGTTGTGAGCACCTCAGAGCTATTGTCAATTCAAATATTTCTTGAATTCTATAGGCCAGGAAATTTTTCCTCCAACTCAGACAATGACTTTAAATAATAGTTACATTGTTAATTGTTGAAATAATATGCCATAGTCTTTTTCTCCTCAATCATTAATGTATAATATTCCAATAGTAATTTATCACCAAGTCAGATAGATCAATATGTGAGAATACAAAGATAAACCCTAGCCTTGTAAATTTATACATTTAGATAAGAAAATCAGAGACAAAAAGTTTAGAGATCATCTAGTCCAACTCTTTCATTCTACAGATGAGAAAATTATGGCCTAGAGAGGTGAAAGTACTTGTCCAAGTTCACACAGTAAACAGGTGGCAAAACCAAAGTTACAACTCAGATATTCTAAGAGAGGAAGAGAACCAAAGTACAGGAGAAGGGGGGCATCACTGAAAAGTAAAGAACCTTAGCTAGGAGGAGGAAATGAGATCCAGAGCACAAATAGAGAAATTAGCCTTAGATTTAAGGTTGGATATCTCTTACATTTAAGCTAGAAGAAAAGGGTGGGTATCAATACAGATAAAAGTTTGTTAAGGGTCTAAAGAAGTTGCATTCACCATAAATACCATAGTTTGTTGTTTTGTCACACTGTCTCTCTGATCTCCCTTAAGGCAGGAACTATAGTCTCTTGAAAGGGAGAACACCTCAGGAGCCTGGCAGAAAGGGCACAGAAAAAAATCCTAGAGTTGTGGACAATGAACTTTGCCAACATCACAGCTTAGCTGAGGCCCACTCTCAATAACAAAAAGTTCAGGAATTAAAATCAAGCCAAGGAAACTTTAGACCTACTCTGGTGGACAGACTGACCAAGCACATGAGAATAGGGTTTACGGAGTAAATGTATCCCTTGGGATGAAATAGGGAGGGTACTATAAACAGAGACAAGTCCTACCAACAGCCAGACAGCTGGTAACAAAGGCCAGGCTGCACAAAGTCTTTCTGGCTGCCCTTTTCCATACGAGTAAGAAAAGCATACATCTCTGTTGGGTGTGAGAGTGATCTGGCTGCAACATCTGTCATGCCATTGATTGCCAGCCTGGCTTCATTCGTTCTGGCTGGCTAGGCTAGGGTCTCCTTTCTTCCTTACCTTTCCAAGTACATCTCTTCTCAAGCTGCGTGATCTTTCAAAGAAGGCATGCTTCTCTAATAGGGTGGACCATTCTCCAGAGAATACACTTATTATCAGGAAATAACCCAACTTGACTTAAAGGACCCTAAATAATCTTTTACTTCTGACATATTTTTTTCACCCTAAAGGATTATATTTAGTGCCAACAGCACCCAGCATGGCTAAGGCCTCACAGGAAAAGAGGTTCCAGCTCTGGAATTAAAGATTCAACAAGCAGAGTCCAAAGATTTTCACACTTTCAACTAGGATGGAAAGCCTACAAAATTAAGAAGGACATGGAACAAATAACATGTCCCATGTTGTAAGATGTCTTGACCTTTGTGCTTCCTTTCCATATATGCTGCAGAGGCAACACAACTTCACGGGCTTTAAAATCATTATGGTATGTCCCAGGTCCTCTTGTCTTCATACTTTACTGACTTCAGTTACCATCTACATACAAAAGATTTCCTGTCTAGAACTCATTCTAGAACTCCTGACACTCATGCCCAATTACCTACAAAACCCTTCTACTTTATTAACCCTTAGGCTCAAAAAATACTTATTTGGCATCTACTATGTGCCAAGGAATGTCTCAATCTGAGCTTACTATCTTCAATCTCTTCAAAGGAAAACTGGATGAAATCTTGGGCCCTACACCAGAGCTTCAGATTGGACTAAAATCAGAAGCAGCCATAGAGTGTCAAGTGCTATCCCAAGCACTTCCACCTATGCATCTCGTTTATTCTTCATGCTAATCCTATAAGAATCATTACTTCCATTCAACAGGTGAGAAAACAGATATATAAAGTAGGTGTTTCCAAGAGTTTTAAAAAAATATGTCTCTGTTTTATTTTATTTACTTATTTTTTGGCCACGCTGCATGGCATGTGGGATCTTAGTGCCCCGACCAGGGATCGAGTGCCCCCTGCATTGGAAGCGTGGAGTCTTAACCACCTGACCACTGGGGAAGTCCCCCAAGATTTTTCGATTTCAAGGACATTTCAAAAAATATTCAGGGAAGTCACATGGGATGACTAACTGTTTATTTTGGCAAATAGGAACACTGAACAAATCATTTACTATAAATTCACAGAAGATAGGCTATATTACATGGAGGAAACTGAAATGGATATTACAAAGTAAAAGAAGCCAGTCTGAAAAGGCTGCCTACCATATGATTCCAACTATATGCACATTCTGGAAAAGGTAAAACTACAGGGACAGTAAAAAGATTAGTGGTTGCGAGGTGGGAGGAAAAGGGATGAATAAGTGGGGCACAGAGGATTTTTAGGGCAGTTGAAACTACTCTGCATGATACTATAATGGTGAATACATGTCAGTATACATTTGTCCAAACCCATAGAATGCACAAGACCAAGAGTGAACCCTGATGTGAACTATGGACTTTGGGTGAAAATGATGTATAAATGTAGGTTTATCAGTTGTAACAAATGTATCAGTCTGGTGGGGGATGTTGATAATGGGGGAAGTTCTGCATGTTGGGGGTGCAGGGATCATATCAGAAATCTCTGTACCTCCTGAATTTTGCTGTGAACCTAAAACTACTCTAAAAACCTTTTTCCTTACAAAGAAAAGATAGGCTATATATATTGATATATATATACATATATATATATGTAATACATACACATATATATGTATGTGTATATATATATATATATTTTACATATATATGTGAATATAAATAGTTCTTTCAATTCAATAAATTTAGCTTTATGGAAAATTTATATTGTCTTTCTTTTTTTTTTTTGCTGCCAGCCAGTGAAAACCTTGTCATAGGCCCTGGATTTGGGGACTACTCATTTGAGTTACTTGCTCAGGGCTCCTGGATTAACGGATAAGTAGTTATAACGGCTTCCTGACATTTGCATAAATAGCAAGGTTACATCTCTCTTCTCCAGCCATCTTTCCAGATACCCTGTGTTGAGCAAATTAAATTATGTTTCCTTTCCTTAAATGATGTGAAACACACAGCAGTGCGGGCTTTACCTTAGGGGAGCTTTAGCTCATACAGTGGGGTTACTTTCTATTTAAAAAAGAAAAGAAGGATCATCTATGGCCTTACTTCAGAGACAGAATAATAATTTCTGGTGAATATCATTTTGTCATAACTATATTTTGTGAAAATTATAAGGTTTTTCACAGTATTATCAGAATAAATAAGAAATCAGTTGACCAGGGCTTAAAATTTTAGTTTTCAGAGTAAACACAGTAATAATTTTCAAATCATAGACAAATAAAATCTTCCAGTTTGTTAGAAACAATAAAAATTAGTTTTATATGTACTTTCTAATACTGAAATGAACTGATTTTTTTTAAACTATAGCAAAATTTAGAATTTAAACACTACCCACTATCCCCTACCTAAAAGTCCTTAAAGAAGTCAAATAATACTGCTTGCTAGACCTAGCCTATTGGACTCTAGGCGCATTAACATTAAAAAATATATAATTTACTATTTGGAGTGACAGGTATATTACGCAATTAATTTTTTGGTAATAAAATACCATTCAGTGAAGAAAGCAAGGCCAAAATTAGCAATCAAGGTGAAATAGATAGAAAGGTAGAAAGGAAACTATAAGCAATCATGTGACTAACATATTTAGAGTCGTGATTATTGTGATAATTATATTACATTTTTGGTCACGTTAAAACACCTTAGAAAAAAATTTATTTTTGTATGTCAAAAAAAATGGTCAAATATCACAATTTCATACAGCTCCAACTAATATCTCACAGTCCTCAGTATATTTTAATCAGGTTTTTGGAAAATGTAGCACTCATTTTTATTCAGGAAAATTAAGGGGTCCTGTGACTTGGCTTTATGCCAAATTATCACAGGGAATCAACAACAGAACTAGAAATATAACCTAATGGAATAAAAGAATTATTAATTACACTAATTCAATAGCACTTACTGAGTGCCTACTATATGCCAGGCAAAGTTGCGGAAGTGTGTGTCCTTGGGGGGAGTGGACAGGATGGGAAATGGGCATAGTGGGGGAGCAATGTGACAGGCTTTACAGAGATTTAGACATTTGAAGTTTTCCAAACAGAGAGTTTAACCTTGGAAAGACCAAAAGTAAGATGTAAGACTACCTCTTTTTTATTTTTACTTCTATTTGTCAGTGAAGTATTTGTTTCTGTTATCAACGGAAACTGATTAATGAAGAGGTGCTAACTTAATTATATGTATATGAATTCCCCAGCAAAGCCAGGCTTAGCAGGTAGTTTCATATGCTAAGATCAACAACCAAAGCACTTTCTGTCAGGGACTTCAGCTGAGTGAACAGTTTCATGAACTGACATTGTGGCAAAATATTAGCTTTAATAATGAATCTGCTAATTCTTCTTCCCTGACTGTCTTGTTCAACATTACATTCCCATTACAGCAAATAATAAGCCCTCAATAAATAGTTGTTAAATGAACAAAGTAGCTGGTGTTTGGTCTTTGATTATAGCATAATAATTCATGCCAGATAAAATAAATTTGCCATACTTATTGATTACATATAAACTTTTTAACAAATAGTGTGAATTACCATACATTCAATTCTAACTTCTTCCCCCACCAAATAACACTATTCATTATCTCTCAGATTTTTTCAAGAAGATCAAATCTATGTAAAGTATTAAATTCACAAATGTTAGCAAATTATTTTAAATATTCTTTTATTGAAACATCCTAGTTTGTATATTATACTTTGTATGTATATTTTTTATACTATAAATATAATCAGGGCTTCCCTGGTGGTGCAGTGGTTGACAGTCCGCCTGCCGATGCAGGGGACACGGGTTCGTGCCCTGGTCCGGGAAGATCCCACATGCCGCGGAGTGGCTGGGCCCGTGAGCCATGGCCGCTGAGCCTGCGTGTACGGAGCCTGTGCTCCGCAACGGGAGAGGCCGCAACAGTGAGAGGCCCATGTACCGCAAAAAAAAAAAAAAAAAAAAAAAAAAAAAAAAATATATATATATATATATATATATATATATAATCAGAGCTACATGTATACAAAAATTCTCTGTTTCCTTTTATTGCTTACAATACAGTACTATATGGCTACTACATAAAATTGTTATAAGAATTAATGAATTATACAAGAAAGGAATTTTAAATATAAAAGAGCATATTCTAAGTGAAAACATTATTATAATAATTCTACCTCCTTGCCCAGTTATAAAACACAAGAATCATTTTATAAGGCTACTTGTATATTAATTTCCAAATAGTCTGATTAAATAATGTTTTAATCTGTATTTTAGGCAAAATAGAAAATCGAATTCTAGCATGTTATCAAGTGATTGAAAATAAAAGCACTGTCAATTTAAGTATTTCAACTGCCAGAGTTCTATAGGCCAGATAATAATTTTAAATAATAGCTACATTGTTAATTGTTGAAATAATATGTAATAGTCTTTTTTCTCCTCAATCATTAAAATCATATAATATTCCAATAATAATTTATCACTAAGACAGGTATTTTTCTAAGTAATGTATCACCAAACCACATTTTGTTTCTGATGTCATCTGCCGAAATCAATCCATGTTATAAAATGACACATTGGCTAAAAACTTGATAAACTTTGGAATGAAGTTCACCGACATGCTACTAAAAATAGGCCCTTTTTAATTTTTTCAACAAATTTAATACGAGCATGGTGATAGAAATACATTAGGATAATAGAAATTCACCCTACATTAGTTTTTAATGAATCTTAGATATCACAATTCTTTCATATACCAAATTTTAATTAGTTTTCAAAAATAATAACTACCATCTCTTGAGCAGTTACAACATGAATGATACCATGCTAAGCACTTTACATGCTTTACTTCATAAAATATTCACAACTTTAATATATTAATTAGTGTTCCCATTGTATAGAAATGAAACTGAGACTCAGAAGGTTAAGAAATTCATTCTCAGTAGAAGAATTAGTATTTGAATACCTCAGGTCTATCTGACTACAAAGCCCATAGTCTTAAACAACCATCCAATGTTAAGAGAAAAGTCCTAAATATAGAGAAGTGGAAAGTCAGCAAAGTTGAAATACAAAGTTAAATTGGATGTGAAAAAAAAGATATTGCTAATTATTAGAGAAGGAAATGTAAACCACACTAAGAGTCTCAAAGATACATTTACAAAATAAGTGAGACAAATAAATTTTCATTTTTAATAAATCAACTTCTTTGGGCAATATTTTTAAGACGATTGCAGAGAATAATCCTTTCCAAAGTCTCCTGATGAACACATTTTTCATTCTCAGCTAAAAACTCAAGTTTTTTTAATAGTCAAAATTTTCACACCTGTGTGGTGGGTTTCACTAATTCATGTACATTTTTAAGCATTTGATAACAAGCTATCAAACATTTGTGAGGAAATAAAGTATGCCTATTTAAGCTTTAAACCATCATTTGTCCTCCACGGGAAATTAAGTTATTTTCACATCTCAAAAAATTCATGACATACAATTAAAAAACAACAAACAAAAGTCACATTTTATAAGGCAGCAATTATGTTCATATGGTACCAGTATAATTGAAAGACAGAAGACATTTCATTCGTTAGTAACACAGAATTTCTTCTAGTGGGTTTCCTCAAGCTCATTAGATATTCCCTGGCTGATTCTCCTAAGTAATTAGATTTTAACAGGATTTTCAACAGATCAGAGCAATCTCTGTGGGTGCCAATAGAGAAGAGTCCCCCTCTGGCCTTACTAGCAGGGCAGAGCAGATAACATCCAGGCTGGGAGTTAATAGGACAATTACTGGCCTCTTTTAAATGAGTTACATTAATGCACTTAAGCTAAATGACTCTATATATGATTAAATATTAACATCTGCAAAGTATGAAATCATGATATGCAATCAAGTTTTGTTGTTTTAATTTCCCCAAAGAAAGATTTCAATTGTTTGTATAAATGCCTTTAAATACTGTGTATTGGACATTTTTAGGGTATAGAATAAAAAGTTGGAAAGCATTCTTTTTTTATATATATATATAAATTTATTTTATATTTATTTATTTATTTTTGGCTGCATTGGGTCTTTGCTGCTGCGCGCAGGCTTTCTTTAGTTGCGGCGAGCAGGGGCTACTCTTTGTTGTAGTACATGGGCTTCTCATTGCGGTGGCGTCTGTTGCGGAGCACGGGCTCTAGGTGCACAGGCTTCAGTAGTTGTGCCTCGTGAGCTCTAGAGTGCAGGTTCAGTAGTTGTGGCGCACGGGCTTAGCTGCTCCGCAGCACGTGGGATCTTCCCAGACCAGGGCTCGAACCCGTGTCCCCTGCCTTGGCAGGCGGATTCTTAACCACTGTGCCACGAGGGAAGCCCCAAAAATCATTCTTCTCACTTAAGAGTCCTAAAATATACTGACTTTTAGGATGCCACCTCTGCTTATGATGGAGTAACTAAAAAAACAGACAAATATATGAAATAATAGCTTTCAGACATGGGACAACAGGCAAGGAAGAGAAGGCAAAATAAATGAGGTGGTCTCCCTAAGCTGAGAGACAGAGTTGAAAATGTGGGGAAGCCAGATGTATAGAATCACAGGAAGAGTACCATGGAGGAGACGGCACCAGAGCACCAAAAAAGAGAGCTCTGAAGATCTACAGAGTCTCATGTTGAGTGTTGATAGGCACACACATACAAGGAAACTACCCAAGGTTGGAAAATGAACCATGGGAAAGAAGCAGACGGAACAATTTTCTGAGCTCACACAGGGCTGGGAATAGTTCACATTCCCAACAGCCAGGGCTAAAAACAAAACAAAACAAAAACACCCTCATAATATATAAAGCAACAGGTAAAAAACTCAGAAGGATAATGTCTCAGTAGTAGGCAAGTTAGCCCTAGACTAAACGTTGCTCTAGTCCTCCCTAACAAAGTTTAAAAGTAAATCTCAAAAGGATCAACCTATTTCCAAGTTTTTTGAATGCCCTGGAACAAAGCTTAAAAATATTTATAGGAACATAAAAGAATCCAGCACTAAACAACATAAAATTCACAATGTCTAGCACCCAAATTCACGAAGTCACACAAGAAGCAGGAAAATATGCCCCATAATGAGGAGAAAAATCAATCAATAGAAACAGACCCAGAAATCAAACAGATTAGAAATTACAAGAAAAGAACATTAAAACAGCTATTATAAATACACTATATGTTCCAGAAGAAAAAGGAAAGCATAAGCACGGTTAAGGAGAGACATCAAAGATATAAAAATGACCTAAATCAAACTTCTAAGAGTGAAAAGTACAATGTCGAAGATGAAAAATACACTGGATAGGATTAATGGTAGTTTGACACTGGAAAAAAAGAAATGAACAGAGCACCGGTGAGCTGTGGGACACCTTCAAGCAGCTTAATATGTGACTAATTGGAATCCCAGAAGGAAAAGAGAGAAAGGAAGGGAAGAGAAAAACTATTTGAAGAAATAATGGCCCCAAAATCTCCAATGTTGATGAAAGTCATATACTGAAGAAACATGAAGCTACACCAAGGCATATCATAAATCAAGTAGCCTAAAGCAAACTGACTTTAAAATGCATTTTAGATACATTTTAAATGTTTTCAGCAAAAAAATACCGCAAGATTTATTGGTTCAGACCTGATCCAAAGTCAGACTTGTGCTTGGCTCCTAAGACATTGGCCCATAACATTTTCTACGAATAAATTTTAACCTAATGTAAACAGTCAATTTTGCCACTAAGTATGAGAGATATTTCAGAAGCTTTATATTGAATTCTATTCTTTACTTTTTGACTTTATAAAGAGATGTTTCCTATCCTTATTGTCATTATAAGGTTACCTAGTCTTATACCCCAAAACAATACATAAAATACCAAATTGGGCCCCCACAAGTGCAGAGGCAAGAGCCTGAACCAGACAAATAAGTGCTGGGGAGCACTACCATCCCTCAGTTGGCTTTTACTCACTTGGATAAAAGAGGGCATAAGATCAGTAAGAGAATCTTCCCACTTAACAGGTCCTAACAAAATCACCATGAACTTAGTGGCAAGTTCGGGTCTTCATAATCCAGAGAGAAACGGAGCTCGTGTACGTGGAGGGTCCTTACAAAGAGGTGATAACTACTTGTAACTTTTTCTTTCATGAGAATCAAGCTAGAGGCTTAGGTTAGACTGCAAGGAGAAAAAATTCCTGACATTGGAATAGATTAAAAACAAAAAACGAATTTTCTTAAAGTTTTTAATTCAGGTTCTGTCCTGGATAATCCTTGTAAATTCCGGCATACACCTGACCTGTCTTTTCTATGAGTCTGTGAACACTTGATTGTTTAAAATAATAGTTCACCTTCTTAGGCTGAGCCACAAGTCCCACTAACTCTCAAACAGCTTGGAGCATGTCTGTAACGCACCAAATGCAGGATATTCAGATAGCCTTTTGTGTTGAATTTCACCTCTCTTTGTTCATCCACAAATCTATTTCCATAATTCTATTCTCCCTTACGCAGTTTTCAAATGTCTATATCTTGCTTTATGTACTTGAAATATTCCAGAGATCTTAGGTCTAAACACAACTTTTTTCCAATCTAATTAAACTTAAAGGGCATTTGGGGAACTAGTTATTTAAAAGAATTCTTTGAATGAATTAATCATCTTCTGAAATTTTGTATCTAAATCTGATTGTTATATATCAAATTTGCTTAACACAGGTACACAGAACTAAACTGTTAGTATTATTTGCAGATCTGGATGGAAGGGAATACCTTACATAATTTACTGAGTACTATCCATGGACACTGAAAATGTCAGTATCACAAAGATATATAGAGATAACAAATCAATGAGTTTTAGAAAATGGGTTGAATCAAGCTGGTCAAATAGATTATATTAGTCATAATGAGACCCACATGAGAACCAGCATTTGCAAATACCTCAAGGAAATCAAACAATTTGCCTAAAGGAATTATAATAGACTCTAGCTTCCCTTTCCTTAACACTTCTGGAAATTTTTCAGGCCTGTTTTATACAATGAACTTGAAATTCTTATCAAAGAGGCATATTTATAGATTTGACTGATCCAGTGGACATTTCAGTATGTCCTACTAAAACATAGAATGTTGAAAATACACAAAGACAAGAGTAATACACATGAAAGAGGGTATAGGATAATATAGTCCCGTGGCTAACTATGATTTTTGAACCACCGGAAAGCAGAACTAAAACCTATGACTTGAAGTTGCAGGAAGACACATTGGGCCCCAATATAAGACTAAACTTTCTAACAATCTGAGCTAAACAAAGATCAATTTCCCATCACTCTAAATGTGCAAACATTGAATGACCATTTGCCAGGGATTTTGTAGATTGGATTCAAGTGTTGTATAGGAGATTTAATTAGACAATATTTAAAAATCTAATCTTTAAGTATCCCTAAACATTCAGATGATCTAATTCTATGATCTTAAAAGCTTTGGTGGTTACACAAGGAACTTCCTTTCCCTTAATTTCTCTATAGGATGATTGTAATACCTGTCCCTTTCTTGCATATAGGAAATACTGTACTGGAAGAATACCTAGGGTATCTGGCTCAATTACTAACTTGTTGGGTGACTTTGAACAAATCACTTAATAGTCCTTGGTTTTTGTTTTGTTATCTGCAAGTGTGGTCTGGGGGTTCTAAAGACATGCCTTAAGAGTTCACTTTACTTTATATATAGATTTTGATTCTCCAAGTCTCTGACTCTAGCTGTATATCAGCCCGGCACCTTGCTAGAATAACCAGCCAAAATTCTATGCTTCTGGCATTCAGAAAAATGTAAAATCTCTAACATTATAATTCCATGTTCCTGATATGGGAAATCCTACAGTCATTAACCAACTGTTTGCCCCACCTGTAGCCATTCATGGTAGCCAATCACAAAGAAAGGTCTCATTCCTGGTGTTCCAGTGGTTAGGACTCAGTGCTTTCACTGCTGGGGCCCAGGTTCAATACATGGTCGGGGAACTAAAATCCCATAAGCTGTGAGGCATGGCCAAAATAATTAATTAATTAATTAATTATTTTAAAGAAGATTGTATTACCTGTTCTACATTTCTGATAAGAATTATATTGTCCCTGCTCCCAAAGCAGCAATTTGTAGTATAATCCTAAGAAAGAGCAAATAGATGAACTCCACGTTCATATCCATTACAATATTTTAGAATATTAGTTGTATCATTTACTGCTACTTCTAAAATAAATACACAGAGAATATTACCAAGAGACACGTTAAATGAATCACTCTGAGAAAAATGCCAAATACAGCACAGAAAAATGACTAAAACTAATTCTTTTCTTACAGCAACTCATCAAAACTGACTATCTAGTCATTTTCATACACCTAACTCTGAGTTGAAAAATTCAATCTCATTAACTGAAAAAACTCTCCCACCAGCTTAATATTCTCTGTCTAGTGCCAACATTATATTCTTTTGCAGTCTGATTAGAGATAGGCCCATTTTTCTCTTAACCTTTTATGCATTTGATCCAAAAAAACTGTACTTGAAAAACAAAATCAAAATAAAACTGAATTCTTATTTGTTACCAGAGGATTGGTTGGTTGTGAAATCTAGTTGCTGAAAATTTGAAGTCATAATGGAAAAATCAACATTTCTTGTTGGGCAATGCCCACTTCATGCTGTTTTCTGCCTCTAGAAGATGTTTTCTTAAGGGAGTGAGACCACAATCAGACATAATTCAACTTTCCTATCTGCCATCTAGACATATTCAGGTAAGAGAAAAAGAACTAAGGATGGTCAAATATCAAGAAAACCCTACCACCAGTAACTATTAGATTCAGAAATGAATAAAAATAATGACATATGTATGGCACTTTAAACATTTCAATGTATTAATGTCCATGGTTTCACTTGATGTACTGGTAACCTTATGAGCTAACATAAGGCATTAACTCCCATGCATAGGAAGGGGAAATGAGACAGAAATCACTTGCCTGGTCACACAATGAGCCTGGTATGGACTGAATTGTGTCCCCCCACCAATTCATATGTTGAAACCCTAACACCAGTGTGACTGTATTTAGAGATAGGGCCAAAAGGAGGTAATTAAAGTTAAATGAGGTCATAAGGGTGGGTTCCCAGACATGATAGGATTAGTGTCCTTATAAGAAGAGACACTAGAGAGTTCACTCACTCTGAGTGCAAACAAACAAGAGGTCATGTGAGCACATGGCAAGAAGGCCACCACCCACAAGCCAGGAAGGAAGTCCTGTCCAGAAACCAACCTTGCTGAAACTCTAATCTCAGACATCTAGGCTCTCGAACTGTGAGAAAAGAAATGTCTGTCGGTTAAGCCACCCGGTCTATGGCATTCTGTTATGGCAACTTGAGCTAAGACAGAGCTAATGATCATGAAACTTCTCTGAGAACCAGTCTCCTTACTTTTAGTCTTGTGCTATGTCAATATAATATAATGGCCAGCATTGAACTACTGAGAATGATCACTTGAATTTCAAGCAATTTTTCCTGAACTTATAATTGGGGCTGCCCCAAGCGGCTGTCTCTTCATCTAGCAAGTAACAGAAGTATTACTATAATGAAAATATCCTTCAGAGGGGAAAAAATGCAATAATCATCATAAATGTGCAACAAATCCTATGGATTTTTCTTTAGCAATAAACTTTTAAACTAATTCCTTTTTTAAAAAAGTCCTCTTGTTATTGAGGAATGGTTTTTTTCTTATGCCTAATGTTTCCTTCCTATAAAGACAGCTAAGCCCTGTCTCTTCCCTTTCCTCATTTGAACCTAACTGATAAAACTTTATAAAGAATGCTCACATTGGCTTAACTCTTCTTTCTCTTGAGATGAGCCTATCCAAAGTAAGCACAAACTCTTTGCTTTTCCATGTTAAAAATCTTACCTATGCCGTCCTTCCATGTAAGAAAGCCCAGGACCTAGTGGGTAAGTATACCTAATGTCAGGATTTTGCTACAAAGCCTATTTGGCTCTCACACTAAGCCAACATAGCCTGTATCAGTAATAAAGACGCTATTTTGGCCTCAGCATTTACTCTCTTTACAAAATCGCTCAAATTACTCGGAAAGAAGAGCAGGGTGTTATCTAATGCAAGTCCTTTCATAGAGCACCAGCATAACTGCAGGACAAACTTTTTTTTTTTTTTTTTTTGCAGTACGCGGGCCTGTCACTGCTGCGGCCCCTCCCGCTGCGGACCACAGGCTCCAGACGCACAGGCCCAGCGGCCACCCCCCACGGGCCCAGCCGCTCCGCGGCACGCGGGATCCTCCCCGACCGGAGCACGAACCCGCGTCCCCCGCATCAGCAGGCGGACTCCCAACCACTGCGCCACCAGGGAAGCCCAGGACAAACTTGATTTCAATTGTCTCTACCATTTGAGAAGCCAGGAGAAAACATGAACCTTAATGGAGGTGGAATTATCCTTGCTATGACTGCAGTAAACGTTTGTTGAAGGGGGAAAAAAATGGAAAGGGAAGATATACCATATACATGCAGTTTTAATGGGAAGCCTATTTCTGCCATATACATTAGAGATATTGTTCAAGAACAGTTCATCCATGTGAAAATATTAGCACTGTAATTCTGCCAAGGTCAGTAAGACCTAGTGATTTGCTGAGATATCACCTTCATTTCACGGGGTAAATAAAGGCTCCTTTTTCAGTATGTCCTATCTAAGAAGGCACTCCATAGCAACAGTTAAATTATGAATACAGCACATATGTTCCATACCATATCATTTACAGCACAATTTAGCATAGACATAATGCTTTGTAACAAACTACAATACCATTCACAAAATGCATTTAAATAGCATGATTTAGTTCATTAAATTCAATCATTTACAGTAAATCAAAATCATCATAGGAATTGAAGAGAGTACACAGTTGTTTGTTTGAATAGTTAAGCTAGGTAAGTCAATTTCTTTTTGAAGGTCAAGGACAGAGTTATTTCCATTTTCTGTTATAAAAAAGATACAGCTGGTGTCAAAAGATAATTTAATGTCACCTCAAAATGATCAACACTCTTTTCTTTCCTCCCCCCTCTCTCTCTCTCTCCTGGTTGCATATCATATCCCTGCCACTCCTAAAATATATCCGATTCTCCGAAAACATTTTACATACTAGTTAACTAGAATGTGTCTGCAGATTTCACAAAATCTCAAATGGACAATTTCTTTAAATTTTTAACCAAAACATGTACATTTGGCCCTGAGAAAGGTTCAAACACTACATCACAGTACATGTCATCATCTGCTTATCTGTCTGCTTTTCATACCATATTGTAATCCCCTTGTGGGTAGGAGCCTAGTCAATCATATTTAGATTCCTACAACCTAGCACAGTGTTTGTTGATTGTAAATTCCTTGAAAGCTAGGATTCGTTCCTTTATTTATCTATTTTTATTCCATCTGGCGCCTACCATAATGCTTTACACAGACACAGTAAACATTCATTGATTTAAAAATCTCACTGGAGGGGCTTACCTAAGGACATATTTTATAAGCACACAAATTCAGTATATTTTTTATCGTCTTAGTAAACCAGTGCCTAGAAAGACAAAGGCAAAGTAAGAAAAGAGAGGACCTCTCCAGGATTTAACACAAACTATTTGACCTCTCTGATTGTTACACAGCCCAATGTACTCTGAGCAGAATCACATTCCAGGTGGCTACAACTGTCTCCACCCTTCAAGTCTTTCTCTCAGCCTTTGCATAAAATGCTTTCAGCACAAACTCAGCAGTAATCAACAGTATGAGGATTTCAGCTCGAGTGCACCTGCCTTAAGGTTAGTGCAATCTACACAGCATTCATGGGCTCAGCATTTACCTAGATGTTCCATAACCCTGTATATGCCTTGCCCTAGGTACTGTGTTAATTGCAGAGGATACGGACTCAAGTAAGACCTGAACTCTCTCCTCAGGCTGCTTAGAATCTAGCGGGGCACACCATCAACAATGCAGTGTCTGAGGTAAGCACAAGTGCTCAGAGAGAGAGAGAGCACACTATCTTGATAACAAAAAGATAGCACTCCCCACCCCATGTGAAGAACTGATTTCCACTCTCAGCCCTTTATGAGAGGGCCAGTGATACACTGGAGGAAGTTTAAAAGGAGAGCTGTCAGATGGAAGGGCTGCCTTCTCACATTTCCTCCCCTCAGGCTACCTTTCCCCTTACTTCAAAAGGAGGGAGAGTGGGAAAGAATGTTGGAAGATTAAGGGGGAAATTTTTTTAATTGAAAGGAACTGTTCTTGAAATTATCTGAGTATTGCTAAGGTGAGTATTGCTGGTTTGAGGAACCAAGTCAGAGTCCATTACCATGAACAGCCTTTAATTGTATTAACGCCCTACACTGAGAATATCAATAGCTCCACAGAGACCAAGCAACAAAAAACTCCTTAGATTGCATTAAAGACCTCTGTACTCTGGCTTCAGTCTTGTCTCTCTTAGTATCAGAGACTGCTAGTTTCCTCCAATATCCATTTCCCCCTTCCTCTATCAGTAATAAAAATTTGAGCTAGAAACACAGTCACCCAGAAAAAAAATTGTTCCCCAGCTTCCCTGGCAGTTAGATGTGGCCATGTGACTAAATTCAGGCCAACAGGACACTAGTGAAAATGTCAGTAGGAAAGTTCTGGGAACCTAAAGAGACAGTGGACGCGTACCTCATCCTGCCCACTGGGACATGCCATGCCAATCCTGGATTGCCTACCTCCAGATTTTTAATTAAAAGGGAAATTATTTTCTATTGTATTTCAGACACCGAATTCAGCCTCTATTTGAACATTCTGTTATTTGCAACCTCCCTTTCCCCCAGGTCCTCCTCTGGTGGCCTGCTATGAGCCAGGCGCTGTGCTAAGTCTCTAAATACCTCATCTCATTTCAATCCTCACAAATACCCTGTTAGGTAGCTACTATTATTAGCTTTGTTTTACAGATGAAGAAACTGAGACTTAGAAAGATGAATTTACTTGCTAACAAGAGGCAAAGCCAGGTTTTTGAACCCAGGCAGTTTGTCTCCAGAGGCCACGCTTATAATCTCTGTAACAACACTGTCCTTTCCACAGGGATGGAAGCGTTCTATGTCTGTGCTGTCTAATACGGTAGGCACTACCCACATGTGGCTGTGAAGCACTTGAAATATGGCTAGTACAACTGAGGAGCTGAAGTTTCTATTTCATTTAATTTTAATTAATTTAAATTTCAATAGCCACATAGGGGTAATGGCTACTGTGTTGAATGCTGCAGCTCTAAAGATTCTGTGTTGAAGCTCTAGAAAATAGCACCAGCATGCTTTGTGATGACCAGGTGCTCGGTAGATATTTGCTTTAGTACTCTGAATTGGACTGAGGTGAACATCAACCACACTAGATATAATCGATGTAGATTAAAAAAAACAAACCCTGAAAAAGGGACAAACTTAACAAATTCAGGGACAACATGAAAAAAAGACAAAGTTGAAGCAACAACAACAACAAAAAACACTCAAGCTCAGCATTTGCAGCAGAAGAGAACACTCAACTCATTTTGTCTTTGCTCAAGCAGAGTCTGGAAGAGGTATGTCAAGATGACCAATTAAATGACGTATAAACCCAGTTTAATAAAAGCTGGGCTTGGGCTTCCCTGGTGGCGCAGTGGTTGAGAGTCCGCCTGCCGACACAGGGGACACGGGTTCGTGCCCCAGTCCGGGAGGATCCCACGTGCCGTGGAGCGGCTGGGCCGGTGAGCATGGCCGCTAAGCCTGCGCGTCTGGAGCCTGTGCTCCGCAACGGGAGAGGCCACAACAGTGAGAGGCCCGCGTACCGCAAAAAAACAAAACAAAACAAAAAAAGCTGGGCTGGCATCCATTTACAAAAACCTTCAGAGGACACTGAGGTTTCTCATGCTATCTTTAAAGAAACTGTCTGTAAAAGGTTGGAATGGGTCTCACTAGGCTGGAAAGAATAAGTTCAGATCACTGTATTTAACAACCATTCATCATAAATTCCATTTTTCATTTGGTAGGGAAATGACAGAAACTCACTCTCTCCTGGTTACAGTAATTCAGAGCAAAAAACCTTCTAGTTATACTATCAGGCCAAACTCTAAATTTTAGGCCCCTTTGGAATTTTTCACTCTTGCTTTTACCCCACCGAGGTGGGGCACTAAAGAATGCAGCCAGGGACCCGCACCGTTAGGTGAGCTCCTCCCAGCCTGGCCATTCCCAGTGTGACCTTTCACCAGGTCCCTGGCATAAGGCAGTGTGTCGTCTCCTGGAGCAAAGCCAGAATGTAAGATGAAAAGCCACATGTGGAGGATGACGCAAGGGAAATAATCATGACCCTCATACTGAGAGCCAGAAAGAAATCTGAGGTCTTAAGCACGCTGGTTCCTAAGCCTGGGGGTTTTACTCAGCATTAAAACTCCCTTAACATTTTATTTTGTAGGGCTTCCAGACACCGAACGGTGAGCATACTAGCAGTCAAACTTTGGGTGTACCACTCTGCACTACCCACAGAGGGGTCTAGATGGTGTTGTCCTGGGTTTCCATAATAACTTAAAGGGAAAGTTTCACAATAACCAGAGCCTTTGATGTCCCACAAATGAAGGAAGAGGATGTCCTTAAATTCCAAGCAGCAGGAGTCCACTTAGGTGGCACCAACCTTGACTTCCAGATGGAACAATACATCTCCTAAAGGAAAAGTGACGGCATCTACATTATAGATCTGAAGGGGACCTGGGAGAAGCTTCTGCAGATGGCTTCTGCCATTGTTACCATTTAAAAACTGATCAGTGTCATATCCTCCAGGAACACTGGCCAGAGGGCTGTGCTGAAGTTTGCTGCTGTCACTGGAGCCACTCCTATTGCTGTCCGCTTCACTCCTGGAACCTTCACTAACCAGATCCAGGCAGCCTTCCAGGGGCCGCGTCTTCTGGGGGTTACTGATCCCAGGGCTGACGACCAGCCTCTCACAGAGGTGTTGTACGTGAACCCACCTACCACTGCTCCCTGTAACACAGACTCTCCTCTGCGCCCTGTGGACACTGCCATCCTTGCAGCAACAAGGGAGTTCACTCAGTGGGTCTGAGGTGGTGGATCCTGGCCCAGGGAGTTCTGCACATGCGTGGTACCATCCCGTGTGCACACCGTGGGAAGTCATGCCTGATCTCTGCTTCTACAGAGGTGCTGGAGAGACTGAAAAGGAAGAGCAGGCCATGCTGAGAAGGCCATGGCCAAGGAGGAACATCAGGGTGAATGGACTGCTGCAGCTCCCAAGTTCACTGTATTCTACCCGCGGTCGCAGACGGGTCTGAAGGCGCAGGTGCCTCTGTGCCTGCCCAGAAGTTCCTGCACAAGACGGGAGCCCTCAGCCCGCCACTGAGGACTGGTCTGCAGCTCCCACTGCTCAGGCCACTGAAAGGGTAGGAACAACCTCTGAGTGGTCTTAAGCTGTTCTTCCCCAAGCTTTTAAGCAGAAAACAGAAATAAGGTAGATAGAAAATAAACATCCGTTTCTTTAAAAAAACAAAACAAAAAACAGTTCTGGGTATAAAGTGTTTGTACTATTCAACTCAAGGGCCCATTGAGTCCAACAAACATTTTTTTAGTTCCTACTATGTGATGGCAATGCTGAGTGCTAAGAGCACAGATAGGAATACAATGACACATAACAAACATTGGGACATTCTGGAACAATGTCTTATGGAGAACAAATAGTTTTAAAATCACTGCCGTGCCTTACATATACTATTTCAGTTAAGCCTCAAAAGCCTCTATAAGATTGGTATGATTACTCCTGTTTTCTCAAGGGAAGAGGTTGAAGCTCAATGATTAAACAACGTGCCTGTTTGTACAACTGGTAATTGCCACAGGCCAGATCCAAATCCAGGCCAAATATGTGTCTTCTACTATATATAGAATAGATAACTAACAAGATCCTACTGAATAGCACAGGGAACTCGATTCAGTACTCTGTAATGACCTATATGGGAATAGAATCTAAAAAAGAGTGGATACATGTGTATGTAGAACTGACTCACTTTGCTGTACAGCAGAAACACAACATTGTAAATCAACCATAATGCAATAAAAAAAAATTAATTAAAAAAAGTGTGTCCTTCTCACCAGGCTAGTCTCTTCCCCCATCCCTCCCAAATACAACTGAAAGACAGTAGACTCAAAGATTAGCCCCCATAATAATATCACATATCTTTGGGGCCTGTAACAGCTTGGTTTCTCACAAGTTGAAGTAATTACTTCAGCAAACAATAACAATGACTTATTGAATGTCTACTATACCCAAGTACTTATCATATATGATCTCCAGTGTCACAATTATCCTGTAAGGCAAGTATTATTAATATGACCATCCCCATTTGACAAATAAAGAAACTAAGTCTCAGGAAAATTAATTGCGTTGGCCAAAACCATACAAGTACTAAAGGAAAGAATCAACACTGGAACCCATTTAGCTCCTAAGTCAATACTCTTTCAACTAACCATTCTGCCTTGAAAAACAAAGACTCTGAAATCAGAGTAAACTCTGGATTTAATATTGGGCCCAGACCTTCCTGGGGAGGGGGGGAGGAACTTCTTACTTGATTACCTAGCAGAAGGGGATGGGTTTGGAAGAAGAAACCCATTAAGCCACGCGTAAGAAATAACGAACCAACCAGATTCCAAGTTAGAGGATGGAAGGCTCCACAAGCATCAGGAGGTATCAGAGGCCCCCAGTGAATAAAATATGGATTAACACTGCTGAGAACAGTGAGAAGCACAGAAATCTGGAGCCAAAAAATCTGACTTTGAATCCTGGCTTTGTTGCTTACTATCTGCGTAATTTTAAGCAAGTTATTTCAATCTCTTTGGACCTCATTATTGTTTTTGTATCCGCCAATGTAGATTATTCAATTTGCTAATGTGAAGTGCTTTGCTAAAAGAGTCAACAGTTTTAAGAAACTGCAATGTGCCAGGACGTGAACTAGAGTTGGAAGTTGTGATGAAATTGTGAAAAGATTACATGCAAAACCCCCTTAACACTAACAAGAACCATGAGATCATTTTTAATAGTACCCTTTTTTCAAGAGAAGGAAACTGAGGTCCGGAGAAATGAAGTACTTTGGCCAAGGTCACAGAGCCAGTAAGTGTTAGAGCTATGATTTGAAGCCAGGAGCTGGACTCTAGAGACTACACTTTTACTCCCTGTACTGGGATGCTCTGGGAAGCCAGGGAACAGCAGCAGGAGCAACTGGAACATGTCACTTCTGAGAGTTGGTACTCAAGTTAAAGCTAAGAAGCCTAGGGCTTCCCTGGTGGCACAGTGGTTGAGAGTCTGCCTGCCGATGCAGGGGACACGGGTTCATGCCCCGGTCTGGGAAGATCCCACATGCCGCGGAGCGGCTGGGCCCGTGAGCCATGGCCGCTGAGCCTGCCCGTCCAGAGCCTGTGCTCCGCAACAGGAGAGGCCACAACAGTGAGAGGCCCACTTACCACAAAATAAAAAAAAAGCGAAGAAGCCTGGAGAAAAATGAGTAGCCTGGAGCAATGAGGGTCAGATAAAGCACTGAGCTAGAAACAAATAAGGAGGCAGCAACCTGGAAGTTACAAATATCATGAGTAAGGCAAGATGAGCAGTCACAGAACTGGGTTGATAAGAAACAGAAGAACCCAAGGGGAAAACAGAGAAAAGACAGAGGAAGAAAAATACTAATACACAATAAATATATGGAAGTCTCTATACCAAGTCGTTAATAGGGAAGAAATTATGTCTGGGAATAGGGAGTGTGCTACATGAAAGAAAACTTCTGCTTTTATTATGTTTCAGGATTATTTAACTCTGACCAAACAGCAGTGTTGCTTCTGCAATTTTAAAATTAATAAAACTAAGAGTACTAAAATATATGACAAAACAAAGAAATTCCAGTGGGTTTAGATGGAAGAACAAGGTACAGAGGTCAAAATCCAAATAATAAGTTTGGCACAGCAGAGGATCCAAACCCAGGGCACCTATTGGATCGGAATCCAGGGAGACACAGACTAGAATGGCAGAGCTGGAAGGGGCCTTAAACTATGTCTAACTTCCACCCCCATTTCATTTTTTTTTAACATCTTTATTGGAGTATAATTGCTTTACAATGGTGTGTTAGTTTCTGCTTTATTACAAAGTGAATCAGCTATACATATACATATATCCCCATATCTCTTCCCTCTTGCGTCTCCCTCCCACCCTCCCTATCCCACCCCTCTAGGTGGTCACAAAGCTCCAAGCTGATCTCCCTGTGCTATGAGGCTGCTTCCCACTAGCTATCGATTTTACATTTGGTAGTGTATATATGTCCATGCCACTCTCTCACTTCGTCCCAGCTTACCCTTCCCCCTCCCCGTGTCCTCAAGTCCATTCTCTAGTAGGTCTGCATCTACAGAGTGAAGTAAGTCAGAAAGAGAAAAACAAATACTGTATGCTAACACATATATATGGAATCTAAAAAATTTAAAAATAAATTTTTTTAATGGTCATGAAGAACCTAGGGGCAGGACGGGAATAAAGACACACTTCATTTTTTAAGTGAGGGAAACCGAGGCCCAGAGAGGGAAGTGTAATGAGTCCAACGTCACATCATTCATTGCTACACAACATAGACACAAACTTGGCCCCAGGTTATAGGCAGTTTCAGACTCTACAGATTAAAACAAGAGACAGAGGCAGGCTGGGATGGAGGAACAGGTACCAAAGAGAACACATTTCCTGACAACAGTCACTAAAAAAAAGCAATCCTACACCCTTGTGAATGTGCAGAGAATCCCTGTGGTCTTCTCAGGGATTTTTCTGCTCTGTAGAACAAGGGAGTCTTTGGGGAAAAGCGGAAAGATGCCTGAGCATCAAGATTTTGCAGACAAGCAATCAGAGCCCACAATGCAAAAGGACTGCCTTTTCTCTAATAAAATAAACATCCATGAGACTTCAGGTGAGTCATTTAATCTCTCTCAACCTCGGTTTCTCCATCGTTCAGAATATCTCTCCAAATAAGGTTGTTGTTGCAGAATCAGGACTTCTCAAATTGTATTTGGCAAAACTCTAGGGGATGGGGTTTGGGGAGTTCCACTGGTACCTGTGTTTGGGAAACCTTGCATTCTCTATCTGCCATCTTGGAGATTCAAGGTGCACATGAAATGGGCATTTGCTCTCTTTGACTGCCCAGTATCATTCATCCTATTTCCACCAGTAACTCTGCTGTCCATTTGGAAATCAACCCTTCTCCTTTCGGTTCATGTAGATCCTATGGGGTTGACTTCCATGCCCTGGCACAAAGCATGACACATGACCAATGACCCAAGTGAGGCCAAAGTATGACACACACCCCTCCTCCAGATGATGCTGACAATTAAGTTTTCTGGAATTCTTTTCCTCCCTTATAAAGTAAAATGATAATAATGCGTTTCTAGAATAGTTGTAAGGATTGAGATAATGCATGTAAGGCATCTAGTTCAGTACCCAACACATTACTAGTACTCAATAAAAAGGAATTATTGGGCTTCCCTGGTGGCGCAGTGGTTGAGAGTCCGCCTGCCGATGCAGGGGACACGGGTTCGTGCCCCAGTCCGGGAAGATCCCACATGCCGCGGAGCGGCTGGGCCCGTGAGCCATGGCCGCTGAGCCTGCGCGTCCGGAGCCTGTGCTCCGCAACGGGAGAGGCCACAGCAGTGAGAGGCCCGCGTACCGCAAAAAATAATAATAATAATAATAAAATAAAAAGGAATTATTAATATTACTTAAAATTTTCACTGTATTAGGGCTAGGAGAAACAGGTATAAACATTCAGTAGGACTCTTTAGGTTGTAAATGACCAAAAACTCACACCAGATTGAGCAAAAAGTGAAATTGGCTCACACCACTGAAAAATCCAGAGGGAGATTTTTCCTGGCTTTCATCTAAACGTGATCCAGAGGCACCCACCTTCTGCCTCCGGCTCTTAGCCTTACTTCCCTCCATACTGTACGCCACAAGGAGGCAATGTGCCAGTCAGCAACTTCATGCCCACATTCTCCCAGGTTTCGGTCTAGCAAAACAGTCAGTTCTTCCTGGTGGCTCCCATCTGAGCTTGGGGCTTTGGAACAACTTAGGTCATGGGCCCAGCCCCGAAACAACAATGTTATTAGGAATGGCAACTATGTGAGGTGATGGATGTGTGGATTAATTTCATTGTGGTAGTCATTTAATAATGTATATGTCTATCAAATCATTATGTTGTACAGTTTAAGTGTATACAACTTCTCATAAAACTGAGGGAAAATAAAGGCATTAAAATAAACAATGTTATTAGGAGGACTTAATACTCTGGCCAGGACTGAGTCACATGATCTATTCCAGGTGGAGCCCCACCAACTACATGGGAAAGAAATGGTTCTCTAAAGGACATTTGGGTAGAGCTCCGAAATAAGGAGGAGCAGAAAAAAACAAATACCTATTAGAAGATAAAATAAAATCTTTGTAACAAACTAATAAGAACAGAACACCAAAACAGATATTTTCATATATTATTTTGAGTGGGCAATTTGGCAAATACACGCTCCTTTTGCCCAATTCTACTACAAGAAATGTATCCTATACATAAATCACACCAGTGTGCAAGGATGATATTTAGAGGATGATCACTGAAGCATCAGTTGTAATAGCAAAACACTGTCCATTAATATAAAAGTTGTTAAATTATTACATTCATAGGGAAAACACTGCACAATTATGTTTTAATAAGGTAGATCTATATGTTCTGATATGGATATAAGTCTATGATATGCTGTAAAGGGAACAAAGCAAATTGCAAGAAGATAGGTAAATTTGGTCCTGCTTATGTAGATACATAAAAAAAAATCTGGAATAATGTCCAAAAAATGAGTAATACTGTTCATTGCTCAGAAATAAGTACTAGGGAGTTAGGAGTGGCAGGAAGAAGACATTTAGTTTCTCTTTATATCCCGTGGGATTTTAATTTGTTTACCTAAATACACACGATTTTTATTACTTTAAAAAGTCTAAAAATCACCTGTTCATTTGACTGTCTATTAACATGACTCACAGTTTGCACCACTGGCTCTAAAGGAGCAAAAATATTTGCTTTATATGTGCTGAAGAAATTTATTAAATTACTAAAAACATGTGTAAATGGGATTTCACCACGAGATTCTACATACTTCCAAAAAGTATACAAATCTTCTTAAGAAGCAGTGTAATATTTTCATGCTAATCTAGCAAATCATCTGGGCTACTGAATCAACTTGGTTCATTTATTTACTTTGTTTATCGGTCAGACCAGCTCATCACAGGATTTTGCCACTATAAATTGGCCCCTGGACTGACTCGTTCAGGCAGGAAGCAACTCCATCAAACCCAATAATTAATCAGGCACTCCTCCTCCGTATGTCACGATGACTATTCATTAAAGCAATGCATATGGCTCTTACCCACATGTGCTAGCTTTTTGCTTTTATTCACAGTTCAACAAATTTATGAACCTTAGGACCAGTGGAACAAAGAAAAATTAGTACAGAAGATATTATAATTAGGCTGACAGTTTAAAATTAGAAAAGAAAAACTGAAATTGAGAAGAGATGTTGTCATTAACAGTAGAATTCATGACACAGCAGACAGCTTTGGATGGCCTTCTATGTGCAAGGTACAAGGTTAAACTCTAGAAACATGAAGAGATACATATGTCATTGTCTGTGCCCATAGTCTTACTTTTTGTTTGAAGAGATAGCACATGTATTGAAAAAAAAATAAGTAATGGTATAAGGTTATCGCTGGCGAGTGCCATATATTTCTATTTATCAAGATTCCCATTTAAGATGTATAAAGCAACTTAGGAGTCATGAGTAAGTGAAATATATCATACTGTATATATTATATATACTGTAAGAACTATCACTAAACGTAGAGTATTGTTATGGACTGAATGTTTGTGTTCCCCCCAAATTCATATGTTGAAATTCTACTGCCCAATGTGATGGTGGTGTTGGGAGGTGGGGCCTTTGGGAGGTAACAGGTCATGAGTGTGGAGCCCTCATGAATAGGATTAGTGCCCTTATAAGAAAAGACATGAGAGCTTGCTCCTGCTCTCTGCTCTTTCCTCCACGTGAAGGATACAGTGAGAAGTAGCAGCCTGCAACCCAGAAGAGGACCCTTACCAGATTCTGACCATGCTGGCACTCTGATCTTAGACTTCTAGCCTCCAGAACTGAGAAATGCCTGTTGTTTATAAGCCACTCAGTCTATAATGTTTTGTTATTGCAGCCCAAACTTATATAATACAAATATATAGAAGTTAACCATATCATTTTATAAAATAAGAAATGAATAAATTGAATTGACAATGCTTTGGTAACTTAGGTATTAATAATATAATTTCCAAATGATTTGTTTTAAAATATACACAAGAAGTACAAAACCAAAACAATGATTTTGAATCATCACTGTGAGTGACATAAGATATGACAATAATCATAATCACAATCATAGCTAAGACTTGCCTGGTATTTATTATGTGCTAGGTACTATTCTAAGTTATATATAAATATGTATTTCATCCTCATGACAATTCCATGATGCAAGTAATTTATTATCCCTACTTTATAGATGAGAAAACTGAGGTGCTGAGAAATTAATTAATTTACCCAAGGCAAGTGTCAGGGCCAGACTTCAAAACTAGGCAGTCTGACTTCAGAGTCTACACCCGGAAATACTATGGTGAACGTACAATATGTATTCTCTAAATGATCACTTTGTTCATATTTTTAAGGAGAAAATAGAAGGCAAAGAATAGTAAAGATACGGTTTCTTCCTCTATTCTGGAATTCTGCACTTCCTTTGTAGCCTCAAGCCATGACTTGCACATAATAGACAATCGATAAATACCTGTCCTATGAATGGTTGAGCTCTAGGACTGGGAGAATAGTATTTGTGATCCATATTCCCCACCTGTCTTCAAAACTCCTGACCACATGACTAGTATTCTAGTAGAGAGTGTGGCTTTCTTCCCAGAGTTCCAAGCAAGAAGCAGAAAGAGTGTCTGCGAAAGTCTGTAATGAGCAAAGCACAGTCTGGGACTCAGCCCTGACACTTTTTAGTTATATAACCTTGGGTAAGTCGATCCACTCCTCTTGGAAATGAATGTTCACATTTTTCAAATGGAAGAGTTGGATTAGATGATTTTAAAACTGTGCTCAGAAGGAAGGAAAAAGGGGAAGCATATGAACAGGTGGAACCTCTTTGGCTTCAAGGAGAGTAGCTCCCCTTAAACCTGCTTTACATATTAAGTATATGAGATTTGGTTTGAACAAAGGAACTCAAGGCTTTACAAAATTTGAAAACCACTGGATTTGATCAAATTCTTAAGTACTGTCTCATTTCAAATTTTCTATCCCCTTGACTGCACAGGCACGCTCCAATATGTCATATTATTTTTCTCTTCCGACCTGTTCAAGAGACATTTTAACTGAATCTTAGAATTCTTTCCATCATTACAATTCTGGATCTATCCTTTCACAAAAGAAAGTGATTTTTTCCCTCCACCCACATTTATCAGTCCATTTTTGGGGAGCTCTCCTTGCCACATCCTTAAATAGGTAAATAGGATAACTGTGGTAATTGCCTGACCTGCAAAGTGTGTAGAACTTCAAGGTTAATGCTCTTGGCACAAGATTTTCGCTACAAACAGCAGAATTCTTCCAACCCTTTGCTGAGGCATCGGTTCAATAATAAGAGAAAATCATGCTATGTATTGAATTACTCAAAAGAGAATTATCAGAGAGTCCCCTGATGTTCTAACCATGGCTAAACTGTATTCCAAAAAGAACTGGTCTTAAAGAACTTCAGGAAAGGTCTTCACTAGCGATATAGTAAAAAAGCCAAATATTTAACAACAACAATAAAACAAATTATATATCCAAGAATTGGTACACTCCTACCCCAAGTGTTGTGTTAATTCCTTTTGTTTAATTTTATAATTTTGAACTTCCACATGAATGAAAAGAATTGTTACTATTAAGCCTATTCATTCTCTGAAATTCCTTTAGTCAGTTTTCATTAAGGACTGTCAAATACATACATCATTTAGGGACTTTTAAATCTAAATTTTATTGAAGATATATTGCATATGGTTTAATATTTCAGTTCAGCAATGGCCCTCAGCAATAAGCATTACTCCAAGAGTGGGATTAATTAAATATTCCAGCAAACACAGTGATCCAAATAGGAAAGAAAAATCCTGGGCACTGAGCCCAGAGTCCCCACCCTCTCTTATGGCGTGCTTCATCTCTCTCTCAGATAAACGAGACAACCAACAAATCTTTCGTCATTATTAGTGAATGTCTAGATGTGTGATAAATGATCAAATTCCTCTTCCGGGTCGCCTAGTAAATTTTTTAAGCAGAAAAAAATTGCACAAAATCAAATTGCTCCACAAAAGGATATTTTCAAAATCAGGAGAAATATAGTTGTCAGAAATAAAACATAACTCTCCATGATAATCAGCAGTTTTCTTTTAACTTGACTTTACCACTCCTCCAGTGACAGGTGGGAAATGCTACTCTTCTATATAAATCTGTCTTTGTTATGCTATGAAGTTTTAAAGTATCTCAACTTTGTATGTTATAGTGAATATGAATCGCAGCTCCACAGAAACCAGAGATTCTGAGCACACTCACGTTCTGGTCCCACAGACATTACTGCTTTTGCACTCATCAGTTAAGGCTGATGATAGTCCAACCTTGAATCTTAGCTTTACGTCTGAACTACTTTGGTGTTCCTTATCTTAAACTATTTTAACGTCAAGGTGGTGGGAGGAGCTCCAGGTGGAATATTTATAAAGGGCCTTATTCTTCAAACATTCCTGGCTCCTCTTCTTCATTCCCTCTCTCTCTCAGCTCTCAGCAGCAGTTACTTGGTATCAAAATAGGTGCATCTAGCCCAATCAAATAGGACCTAGCGACAACATTTCCTGTCATCACCAAATCTGCATTTCAGGGATGCAATGTACCTTAAGTCTCCTATCAAAGCGCCCTTTTGGTTCCGTGAGGAAGCTGTCAATAAGGCAAAAATCTTTGAAACTAGAGCAGCTGATGCAACAAAAAGTAAAAGAGCAGCAGGAGCATGACATCTATGAAGCCTAAATGATGTTCAGAGCACAATTAAGTACATTACATAATCCAATAAATTGGTAAGGTGGTTGGCTATGGTCTTAAGGAAGTCACTTCTGTGAACTTCAGAATCCTCACCTTTAAAATGGAGATAATATTTCACAGGATTTTTGTGAGGCTAGAACAAAGTAACATGTAAAGTACTTTGTACAGAGTACTCAATAAATGGTAGCCAGTTTTTATTAGTAGTAGTATTGTTATTACAAATAGAGGAAACAATCGCTTAGGGAAAGTAACCAGACCAAGGGCATTCAGTGAATAGACTTTATTGAGTACCTGCATTGGGCTGTGAATATAAAAATGCATAAGATCCCATCACTGCCTTCTATCTAGGAACTCACACTCACTCTTAGTAAGAAAGCAAACAAATTCTAGAACCAAATGCTCTTTTCACTCCATTCTGATGCAAATCTAGAAAGGAAGAGGTAAACTGAGACCCATGTCAACTATTTCTCATATGAAAAACATTCTTCATATGCACTAAATTTCTTTCACTGTGCTTAAGGGTACTCTAACTCAGTGTGCCCTCCCCAACCTGCCTCCCCTCCATAATCAGGAAATCTTTATATACAAACTACTATACTATATATAAGATAGACAACTAATAAGGATACTGTATAGCACAAGGAACTCTACTCAATACTCTGTAATGACCTATGGGGAAAAGACTCTAAAAAACAAAGTGGATATATGTATATGTATAACTGATTCACTTTTCTGTACACCTGAAACTAGCACAACATTGTAAATCATCTATATCCCAATTTAAAACAAACAAAAAAAAGACAAAAAGCAAACAAACAAAAGAAATAAGACAATTTCAACTCCTCTCATTTTAGAGATAAGAAAGAAAAAAAAATTCCCTTTCCCTAATTTTTTCCTAAGTACTCTTTAAAATAACTTTATTTATTTTTAACTTTGGCTGCGTTGGGTCTTCATTGCTGCGTGCAGGCTTTCTCTAGTTGCAGAGAGTGGGGGCTCCTCTTGTTGCGGAGCACAGGCTCTAGGTGCGCGCGGGCTTTAGTTGTGGCATGTGGGCTCAGCAGCTGTGAGCTCGCGGGCTGCAGAGCGCAGGCTCCATAGCTGTGGCGCCTGGGCTTAGCTGCTCCACAGCATGTGGGATCTTCCCGGACCAGGGCTCGAACCCGTGTCCCCTGCACTGGCAGGCAGATTCCCAACCACTGCGTCACCAGGGAAGTCCCTAAGTACTCTTTAAAAAATTATTTGCAAATGGTTCTGAAGAACCTAGGGGCAGGACAGGAATAAAGACACAGACCTACTACAGAATGGACTTGAGGTCACGGGGAGGGGGAAGGGTAAGCTGGGATGAAGTGAGAGAGTGGCATGGACATACATACCCTACCAAATGTAAAACAGATAGCTAGTGGGAAGCAGCTGCATAGCACGGGGAGATCAGCTCGGTGCTTTGTGACCACCTAGAGGGGTGGGATAGGGAGGATGAGAGGGAGACGCAAGAGGGAGGAGATATGGGGATATATGTATATGTATAGCTGATTCACTTTGCTATAAAGCAGAAACTAACACACCATTGTAAAGCAATTATACTCCAATAAAGATGTTTAAAAAAAAAACTATTTGCACAGTCTTTTAACTATAGCACAATGGTATTTTGTTTTAAAGCAATTCTTTAAAGATATTCTTAATGTTTTGTATAGCTATGTTTTTGCTAATTATATGTGGAAAACTAAAAATTACTGATAAGTCATGAAATTAACATAATTTTAGATGGAACTTTAAAGAGACAAATGATCGCTCCTTTTTAAAGTATCAAAAAGAGGCTGGAAAAACCCAGAAGAATAAATTACAAGGTATCTTTTTTTTTTTTTTTTTTTTTTTTTTGCGGTACGCAGGCCTCTCACCATTGTGGCCTCTCCCGTTGCGGAGCACAGGCTCCGGACGCACAGGCTCAGCGCCCATGGCTCACGGGCCCAGCCGCTCCGCGGCATGTGGGATCCTCCCGGACCGGGGCAGGAACCCGTGTCCCCTGCATCGGCAGGCGGACTCTCAACCACTGCGCCACCAGGGAAGCCACAAGGTATCTTAATTGTTACATTTTACTTCTGATTTTCACACCTGTCATTAAATATGTAGCAAGACAAAATAAAGTCATAAAACAATAAAAAAAAATCAGGGAATCCTTTTTTTTTAACATCTTTATTGGAGTATAATTGTTTTACAATGGTGTGTTCGTTTCTGCTTTATAACAAAGTGAATCAGTTATACATATACATATGTTCCCATATCTCTTCCCTCTTGCATCTCCCTCCCTCCCACCCTACCTATCCCAACCCTCTAGGTGGTCACAAAGCACCCAGATGATCTCCCTGTGCTATGTGGCTGCTTCCCACTAGCTATCTATTTTACATTTGGTAGTATATATATGTCCATGCCACTCTCTCACTTTGTCACAGCTTACCCTTCCCCCTCCCCATATCCTCAAGTCCATTCTCTAGTAGGTCTCTGTCTTTATTCTCAGGGAATCCTTAACAGTGGTATTTTCCTCCTTTGAATGGAGAATTCATACCATTGCTTTGACGTATTGCTGTACAGTTAGCTAAAAACAACTTCACTTATGCTAACTAAACTAATCTAACTAGCTAACTTAATCTTCCCCAAATCCTGTGAGGTATGAATTACTAAAATCATTTTAGAGAGGAAGAAATTGAGACGTAGCTATAAGTGTCATAATCTAGATGAGAACAAGATCAAAAAGCCTCATCCTAGTTTAATTACTCTTTTAAAGCTTGCTCACTAAGCTACACTGAACCTATATTAAAATATTTTTGCACTCTCACCTAGATTGCCTTCTATTTTCTCTGAGTCTATGATACTGCAATTCTCCTAGGGGTCTAATACTGAACCTTGTATTTGAAGGATTCCCTCAGGCAATATGTTTATTCAATAACCCATGCAACATAATATAATATCACCTTTTCAAGTATGGCTATGACTTTTACATAGACTAGATCCATAAAGGGAGATGGAGAATGATACTTTGCATTTGTTTAGCAGTCTTTCAAAGTGCTTTCATATATATTATTCATAGAGGGAGAATGGAATTTGAATTTAAGAGTAGAAAGGGTGTTAGAGATTCTCAAATCTAGTGTTTCCTAACCTTCTTCAGGTCACTTGCCCATTTGAGAATCTGACAAAAACTACAGACCTCATACCCAGAAAGATATACACACAAATTTGCATAGTTCCAAGGGGATTCTTGGAACACCCCCATATTAAGAACTGTCTAATTTGCAACTCACATTTTACAAACAAGGAAGCTACTATTTATCATGACAGCATCCCCATGAGGCGGCAAGGTAAGGATTATTATCCACATTTTCCAGATCTGGAAACTAAGGTCCAGAGAAGTTTCAAGACTTGCCCAAAGTCTTAAAGCTAGGTTGCAGCAGTAGCAGAACCCAGGACTCTGGACAGTCTAGTTTTGTTTTTTTATAAATTTATTTATTTTATTTTTGACCGTGTTGGGTCTTTGTTGCTGTGCACAGTCCTTCTCTAGTTGAGGCAAGCGAGGGCTACTCTTCGTTGCAGTGCATGGGCTCTAGGCACGTGGGCTTCAGTAGTTGTGGCTCACGGGCTTCGTTGCTCCGCGGCATGTGGGATCTTCTCGGACCAGGGCTCGAACCCGTGTCCCCTGCACTGGCAGGTGGATTCTTAACCACTGCACCACCAGGGAAGCCCTTGTTTTTGTTTTTAACTGAAGTATATTTATCGTACAATATTATATCAGTTCCATGTGCTCTAGTTCTTATTCTTCTAGATCACATTGACTGCACACTGCACTACAATGAAATTTCTTCACCGTGAGAAAGGCTTCTACAGCCAACAGTTTATTTTATCCTCCACAACACACACAACTCTCTCGATCTCTGCTAAAAAAGATCCAAGTACAAAAACTCTCCTATTCATAATAGTAACTGATTTCTTAGAGATTTCCAAAAGGTTTTAGCCATCACTGACACATTAAATATTGGAATCTGGAAAAGATTGTAAACAACTCTGTAACTTCCACATTGGTCAACTAAATACCAATCTGGTCAACTTCTCCTTTTAGCATCAAATGAACATACTGGAATCCAAGCAAAGAAGGCAAAAATGTTAGCACTTGCCTTGGGAGCAGGAAAATAGTATTTGTAAATTAGAATTATTGATAAATTAATTATAAATTATTAATAAATATTTACTGAATGAATAAATGAATTACTAATAAATATCATAGAGTTTTTCAAGTATTTTGTTTTCACTTTCAAAAATTATATTTAAACTAAGAATACACTCAAATACTGTACCTTTCACTTAAGGTCTAAGTTAAATCAGCAACAGCATATTCAATACTAAACTATACATGAAAACATGCTTTTTAAACTGTTTATTCAAATTTTATCGGAACAGCTTATGTTGTTAAGACAGTGGTTCTGACGAATTTTATTATTATTTATACATTCTCCCACAGCAACAAATATATGTAAAATATTTATTAAGAAGATATCTTAGATATGTATAAAATATTTTGATATGCCAAGGATACTATACCGTTTATGATGAATGTTAAATTTTTGCAAGAAAATGGCTATTATCAACACTTAATTTCACTTCACTTTATAGCATGCTATCTTGCAACACTCGAGATTTCTATTCTTTATTTGTAAGCCAAAAGCTTCCAGAATATATGCTAGGGTGCTGAGCATTCTGGTTTTTAGGAAGAATCAAAGGTGCTATGTTTTAGTTTTGCTTATTTATGCTGGCTTTAGTATACTTCAAGTCTGAATTTTAATGTTTCATTATCATAGTTCTTCTGTGATAACTAGATAGAATAAGAATTTTCTATAAAACAAATGCTTAATAAAGCAATAAACCTGTTGAAGGAATAAATTAGCAGGCAGGTTATGCTTTTAGGATATCTACACTACACAAAAGATATTGTAGCCACTCTACCTAGTGATTAGGTTTATATTGCAATGTGACTCATAAGACTCACTGTACTGAATAAAAATTTAGGCAATTAGTGATCTTATTTCGTAGGAAGAACTGCTTGCTATCGTATATTAACACAGATCTCGCTCAATTAAAATTGCTCACAGTCAGCAAAAATAATTTCTGCACTGTAATGAAATAATGAAATAATTATATGCAAGGGAGGACTTGTGATCTTTTTAATTATTCTATTCTTCATTTTTAAAAGGGTTATTTGAAAACGTACTCTTATAATTGATTGCTATAAATCAGTCAAATGCATTCTAAGGATCATAAATATTCTAACTTTTAAAAGACAAAGAAATGCTAAATATTCAATGGAATACTTCAATATTCAGAAAATTTAATCTGGGGGGAAAGGATAGACTGCTCTTTGGAAAATAAAAAAGTAAATTTGTTGTCCCGTGAAAAATGAAATATCTTGAATGTCAGTAACAGAAAGGGAATTAACAAGAGATCTTTTTATTGTTTTTTAAGGTCATTAGGCTGTGAATTCTATAATTATGGAAATTGTCAGTCCAGTTCTGTAAGAATGTTTGCTCCCATCCATAAGGTAGTGGAATGTTCAATCAGTCTCTCTCGTGGGAAAGTTAGGTCATAACTGTAAGTGTACCAGCAAAATTGAATTAAGCAAAGAGATTTCATTAGTATTTATAGCCAGAAGGCATCTGTAAAAGTACAGGGCAAAGAAGTTATGTGGAAGTCAAAGGAGAAAAAAAAAATGGGTTTCTAGTGACAAAGGCGAATCTGAAAGAGGTATAAGTGGATAATGAATAAGAGCTATTGAACACTACTGCAAAGAGGGAGTTGCAAAGATGGCAAATATTGATTTTCTTGTGTATGCCTTTGGACTACATATGTAATTGTTTGGATTTGCTGTCTTCATGGTACAACAATATTTGTTGTTGAAGGTTAAAAAGCATGATGTGAAATAAACTAAAAACTAGAAACATGTTGGAGAATTGTAATAATCCTCCACTCAGTATCTCATTAAGAGATTTCTGTATTTTCTTGCAAAAGAACACTTTTAATGAACAAAAATGTTCATATTTTTCAAACAGAACATAAGATCCTTATTATTAATTATGTCATTGAAAATTATTTGACTTGCAGCATCACTTTAAATTAAACTAGGTTCTCTACTTCCTTATTTTATTGAATGGATATTCTTAAACCATATACCTAATTTTGAAAGTACAGTTAAATTATACTTTATTTTTTCAGTATGATTACAATTAATCCAATTAAAGCTAAACTGATAATAAAAATCTGATGTTACCCCTTTAAAAGAAATAATTCCTATAATGTTTCCTTTTCACTGCTAAAACTCCAGAAAGAAAACTCTTGTATTTTAAAGTCTATTTAAGCATATAAATTTAATAACAAATTGCAAACTCAAGGAATCAAATTAACAATCAAGCTGGTATGGTCATTAGATAAACAAAATACTTTTTTCTGCTGTTTTCAGAGGTTATTTTCCCTTTGAATATTCAAGTCTTAACAAAGAACATTAACTATCATAATGCTCTTTTTAAATAACAGGTGCACTTGTTTCTTTTATCTGACTTTATTTGATTATTTATTAGGCTCCTGAATGATATTTATTAATATTACCTTGTTCTCCTTCCTACTTCAGGGAGTTTAGAAAACATAGCAAACTCTCCAGGTGGATTTTATTGTGCTTAAAACCACAATGACCACAAACTGAAAAAAAAAAGAAAAAAAAGTATGAGATGTTTGAGCATTAGAGGTGGACAGGGGTACAAATAAAGAACAGTATAATATATGGCAGAAGCCTATCATTTTACCAGTGCAGAAAATATTAGATAGGACAACTGCAGAGAAAAGAATTTCTGCAGCACAAACAAATTTCTGATTTTATTTCCAATGTCTCACTTTTAACGTTAGTAAATATTTAATAGCAAAGTAAAACAGAGTGACAACGTTGAGTCTATGTGAAATCCAAGACATTCTTTTTCCAGTGTTTTGGAAGCATGTAGGACACAAAGAAGATAATCCAGCAGTAATGGCAGCTCCTCTCCGAGGTAAGTACTTGTTAGGAACAAAACATAATTCAGTTGCACTCTTCTTTTCTGAAAAGGTTGCTTGTGGAATATCCATCATAAAGTCATTTCTGTTTCTTAAGAGCTATTAGTGCCTGGCCCCTTGGCTTCATTAAGACACTCTTTTTCAATACATTCTTTTATTTTAGACTTCATCCCACTTCTCAGCTACAACAAGGCACGTTGCAATTTCTCAGCTCCCGAGGGAGATGTTAGCCACGCCCCCCGATGACTGGCATGCAAGGACAAGGTAGCAAAGGAGAGAAAGGCGGATCTGTTGACATGAAGTCAAAAGCATTTCTTAAACCCCAGAGGTTAAAAGGGAGTTTGGCCAAGCCTCTGAGACAGAGTACTATATCATTCAGCTGACACTAACATTACCATGATCCCCATTAGGAGGGCATGGGTCTCCCACCCGTTAATCTCACCCAGTGTTCTGGGGGAGCTAAAGAAGCCAGAAGTTTTGAGAGTCCCTGCCACCAGACCCCAATGTTGCCTAAGCAAGCATTAAGAGATTATGGTAATAATAGGTTTGCTTACACCAAATAAAAGATTTCATTAATCAAGCCATATTAAGATAAACCTGTCACTGGACAGAGGCGACCAGAAATCAAATGCTGTGAAAGTCCTGACAGATTGTTAAATAGAAACCCTTTAAAACAGAATTTAATTTACTGTGATATTATAGATATTTATGCATCAATAGGCAAGTGCAGATTGAGTTCAGAGGTCGGCTCTGGTACTTGAAAAATAAAAGCACAGGATGAAACAAAAGGTGACAGTTACCTTTGTCTGAATTAGGGTTCATTAGACTAAATGGAAAGGTTCTAACTGATTCATGTAGGGAACTGAAGCACAGCATGGGATGTGGTGTGCAATATTGGATAACAGGCAAATCCAATTAAAGGATCTTCGTTCTGTTAAAGACTTGTCTACAAAAACAAAAACCAAAAAAAACCCCAAGGGCCAGCCAGAGAACAGCCCAGGTGGTTGTTTGTAGTGGCCCTCTTTCACACTGCAGTAGGAGAATATATTTCCTTCATGGCATCATGGTTAGAAGTGCTAGATTTGGGAGTCAGATAGTCCTGAGTTCAAATCACAGCTCGCTACTTACCAACTGTATGACTTTTGGCAAATGACCTCACTTGCGCCTCAGTACCCTGATCAGTAAAACAGAGGTATTACCAACACTAACTTCATAGAGCTGTTGTAAGGATTGGAAGAAAGTTTGCAAAGCACTTAGCACAGTGGCTAGCAGTGCTTAACAAACCATAGTTATTAATTCTTCCTTTTCCTTCTCTTTTCGTTCTCGCCTTCTTCACTTCTTCCAGTCCCTTTCTTTTTGTCTTTTGCCCCTCGTCCTTTTCTCTTTTACCCCCGCCTGCTCCACAGCACCAGTTACCAGCACCACCAGGACCTCCAGGCATTGTGCAGCCTCCTGGGATCCAAGGGACTGCTGACCTCTGGTCTGCAGGCAGAGTTCAAAATGAAGTCATGAAAGGTCTGTTCATTCATACTGCTTCATTCATGAAAGACTGTTGGAAGTTCCCTTGGCTCTACAATGTCTGAAACTTGCTTGTTCAAACTAAAAGAATTAAGTTCCAGATTCTACCAAATTGATCCACAGGTGCAATCTTTCCTTCCAGTCCAATCAGCACTTTGCCACAAATTCCTTACTGACCAGTAGCTAAAATAATTGTGACAAATCACTAAGGAGATTTGTTTAATGAATTTTTTCAGAGTCCCACACCCTAAATGTTTTATTCTTACGGTTTTACATTATGTAGTTCAGTCTCCTAATTCATGTTTCCAACACTTCTATACTTCCTGGGTTTTGTTTTGCATTTTACTGTTTCTTTTTCTTAGTGTCTCTGTTTCATTCTATTTATCCTGGTTGAAAGAAAAAGGAAGTTCTTTTTTTTAAAAATTAATTAATTATTTTAGTTTTGGCTGTGTTGGGTCTTCGTTTCTGTGCAAGGGCTTTCTCTAGTTGAGGTGAGCAGGGGCCACTCTTCACCGCAGTGCGCGGGCCTCTCACTGTCGCGGCCTCTCTTGTTGCGGAGCACAGGCTCCTGACACGCAGGCTCAGTAGTTGTGGCTCACGGGCCCAGTTGCTCCGCAGCATGTGGGATCTTCCCAGACCAAGGCTCGAACCCGTGTCCCCTGCACTGGCAGGCAGATTCTCAACCACTGCGCCACCAGGGAAGCCCAAAAGGAAGTTCTTTTTATTTAGTTTTTTGGAAGTTCTTTTTAAAAAGAGGTTTGAATAATATCTCAGTGAATGAATGTGGTGGAAAGGGTCTCTGTAGAAAAACAGAGACCTTATCAATACATGAAAGTTAATAGGCAGGCAGCATACAGTCTTGTTATTACCCCTTGTGTCTAGAAAACAGCCAAGATGGATTCAAAATGCTACAAAGCAGCTGTGCAACTTTGAGAAAGTCATTTGTCGTCCCATGCTGACTTAGGTTCTCCTCCTCTATATGCTGCATGTTTTCTGTGAATACCTGTATCAGAACTCTTCCCCCACTACTGAAATTACTCGCCCTGCCACTAACCTATAAACCATTCATGGGCAGAGATATCTTGTTTATCTATGTATTCTCTGGCTAGCAGTGGTGTTCTTGACAAACATTTGCTGAATTGATCAAAAATATTCATATCTAGGCCTGAGTTAAATGATCCATTGAAACCCTCTCCAAGTTGATTAACTGAAGATGGCATAATTAACCTGTGTGTAAAGATAAAATGACTCAGACCACTTGAGATGATTTAATATTAAAACAATAGCTTTCCAATGTAAATGTCCATTGATAGATGAATGGATAAAGAAGATGAAGAATATATATATATATATATATACACATATACACAAAATGGAATACTACTCAGCCATAAAAACAATGAAGTAATGCCACTGCAGCAACATGGATGAACACAGAGATTATCATACTAAGTGAAGTAAGTCAGAGAAAGACAAATATCATATGATGTTACATGTATGTGGAATCTTAAAAATGATACAAATGAGGAACTTCCCTCGTGGTCCAGTGGGTAAGACTACACGCTACCAACGCAGGGGGCCCAGGTTTGATCTCTGGTTGGGGAACGAGATCCCGCATGCGTGCCACAACTAAGAAGCCTGCATGCTGCAACTAAGAGTCCACATGCTGCAACTGAGAAGTCCGCATGCCCTAACTAAAGATCCCGTGTGCCGCAACTAAGACCCAGCACACCAAAATAAATAAATAATAAATAAATATATTTTTAATGATACAAATGAACTTATTTGCAAAACAGAAATAGGCTCAGACATAGAAAACAAACTTATGGTTACCAAAGGGGAAGGTGGGGGAGGGATAACTTAGGAATTCAGGATTGACAGAAACACACTACTATATATTAAATAGATAAGGGCTTCCCTGGTGGTGCAGTGGTTGAGAGTCCGCCTGCCGATGCAGGGGACATAGGTTCATGCCCCGGTCCGGGAGGATCCCACATGCCGTGGAGCGGCTAGGCCCGTGACCCATGGCCGCCGAGCCTGCGCGTCCGGAGCCTGTGCTCCACAACGGGAGAGGCCACAACAGTGAGAGGCCCGCGTACCGCAAAAAAAAAAAAAAAGATAAAAAGGACCTACTGTATACCACAGGGAACTATATTTAATATCTTGTAATAACCTATAATGGAAAAGAATCTGAAGAATATATACACGTGTATAACTGAATCACTTTGCTGTACACCTGAAACATTGTAAGTCAACTATACTTCAATCCAAAACAAAACAAAAACAAGGAAACACAATAGCGCTCAGTAAACTTCTCCTTAAATGGAAGTTTCCTCAAACATACCTCTCTCTTTTGAATTTGTTGGTGTCATTTTGGACTTAGTCTTTACTTAGTATTTTAATAGAGCAATATTTTAAAGAGAAGTGAAAAAAGAAAAGTATGTTTCAATTCTTAGCTACCACCACTCCCTCCAATAACTACATCATTTAATTGTTCTTCAGTTTCCTGTTTAAAATGAAAATACTGAAGATAGGCCAAGTATTCATATAGTTTTTGTTTCTAAGTCAAATAAAAACATCTCATCTCATAATAAAAATATCTACATCTATTGTTATTATGATTACCTTTAAATTGAGAATGTTCAACTTCTGTCTTGTAAATTATATTAGTTATCTATTGCTGTGTAACAAACTATCCCCCAAATTTAGCAGCTTAAAACAACAAGCATTTATTATCCCACATGGTTTCTGGAATCAGGAATCTGAGTGTGGCTCAGGTGGGTGCTTCTGGTTCAGGGTCTCTTGTTAGGTTGCAGTCAAGCAATCAGCTGGTGCTACAGTCATCTGAAGGGTTGACCAGAGCTGAAACATCCTTCAAAGACGGCTCACTCACATAGGGATTGGCAGAAGACCTCAACCAGTTCCTCACTGGTTTTTGATAGAAAGTCTCGGTTCCATGCCACATGGACCTCTTATAGGGCTGTCCTAGCATCCTCATAACTAGCAGCTGGCTTCCCCAGAGTGAGGGATACAAGAGGTACAGGGCAGAAGCCACAATGTCTTCTATGAGGTAGCCTCAAAAGTGATATAACATTATGTCTGCCGTATTCTGATGGTCACACAGACAAACTCTGATGCAACACGGGAGGGGACTATACAAGACCATGACTGCCAGGAGGTAAGGGATCATTGGGGACCATCTTGGAGCCTGGCTACCACAGCAATAAAAATGAATATCCACACCAATGGAGCGGGGAAGAAATGATTCTTAGTTGTTCAGAAGATGGAAAGCCAGAGTCCAAATGACTTCCTCAGAACTGAGATTAAACTCTACTAAACCACCTCAAATAATAAAGTAAGTAAGTGGATGAACTTGGGGTTCTGACTCCTTATTCAGGTTTAAACTTCTCCATCAAAACAACTCACCAAAAACATATTCATTTCCCCAACTTCACCTACAACTGCAGCACTTGAGGTTGGGGGAAAATCACATTTCTCCTACACAATAAGCAACATCAATAACCAAGACATAAAAATGAACCCCACCCATGGATATAGAAGTTAACAGACACAGACTGGATATTCAGTGGACAGCACTTAATTTTTATACCAGCTCTTTTCCACATCTTAGCTAGTTACACAAGGATCATATGAAACTAGATTGATTCTCAGCTGAAGAGTACAAAAGTCTGAAACCTGTGGATTTGACAAATCCTCCTCCAACAAACAATAAATCTCCCTCTCCCCCAAAAGATAATTTTCCCTATACCCTACTTCCTATATCCTGCCAGGTAAAAGGAAAACTGGGAATTGAGACCTGAGTTCTAGCTCCAGCTCTATTATTAACTTGCTGGGTGATCTCTAGCAAGTCACTTGACATCTCTGCTCTTCAACTTTAAAGAGGCAGAAGTGGATCAGAAAAACTCTTCCAGGGGCTTCCCTGGTGGCGCAGTGGTTGAGAGTCCACCTGCCGATGCAGGGGACACGGGTTCATGCCCCGGTCTGGGAAGATCCCACATGCCGCGGAGCGGCTGGGCCCGTGAGCCATGGCCGCTGAGCCTGCGCGTCCGGAGCCTGTGCTCCACAACGGGAGAGGCCACAGCAGTGAGAGGCCCGTGTACCGCAAAAAAAAAAAGAAAAGGAAGAAAAAAAAAAAAACAAAAACTCTTCCAGGGCTAAAATAAATCCTATAATTCTGATTCATTTGTGCTTTCAGATGAACCCAGCTTGCTTATCCTTACCTACTGTCATTTGTGACTCTAACTGCATTGATTTCTTACTACATTGTGTCAGGAAGCAACAGGACAAAGGCCATATCGGAATTTATGTTAGGGCTTTATCCACCCTACCCCTTCACAAAAATACTGCTGGAAAATGCTCTCTGATATTCACTGTGGGAAGCTCAGCAGAAATGAAAATACTCAGCCAGTAAGGTAAAACTATTCTGTGACCAATGGAACCAAATTGGAGATAAATTTAGGTACGTGGCTATAAAAACCAATTTTAAAAAAATGGTTTTAACAAAAATTAACGATTGCTTGTAGACAGATACAGGAAGATGTCTTTCCCCAAAGGATTCACTCTTCACAAAGTTTGGCAGCTTGATGAAAGGCAGAGGAGTATGATTCCATGGCAGTAGAGGAAATGATACCCTCATCAGCTGGCAACCAATTTTCCTCAGAGGAGGTACTGACACAGCTAAGTCAGGCCAAAAGTTATGCATGTCCCTGAATTCCCATGGGAAAAGAGTGCAGTGCAAAGAAAGAAGTCTCATCTATTGATCTTAGACAAGTCTGAAATAGAAAGGGAAGCCCTTTAACAATTTCCAAAGAAAGAATGGGAAAGAAGTAAGAAAATGAGGGAAAGAATAAAAGTAAGAAAAAGAAAGGGTCGAGAAAGAAAAGGACAGGAAAATGCATGAATGAAAGAAAAGAGAGCAAAAGAGGGGAAAACCTGTCCAGGACTAGACACTCATCAAGGGAGCCCTGATTGTCTTGTTCAATAAGGACCCTCTACCACCTACCAAAGTGCCTGGTATAGAACCGGTGCTCAGTAGATGCTGAATAAGTGAAAGAACGAGGATAAAGCAACAAACAAAGAACAGTTTGGAAAAAGGCAGGATATTCATTGGCTTCCAGCTGTGTACTGACTCCAGCCAAAAATCTCACAGCTGAACAATAGATGTGAGCAAATGAGAGAAGGTAAATGGATCAGTACAAATCTATTATCCCTCTGGAAAAAAAAGAATGAAAACACACGTCCTACTGCTACACACTTTGTCACTCTTTCAATTCTTCTTCTGTATTTTAATAATCTGTATCAGGTAAGCACCTCTTAAATATTTTAGGATCTCATGTTTAAAAAAAGAAAAAAATAACATTTTTTATTTGTATACCAGTTCAAAAAAGTTTAATGGTTCCAAAAGAAAAGCGTTTTACTTGGACATAGACACCATACAATCCTCTATGTCTTTCTTAGGGCTCTATCAATATTTCAGTATTAAAATAAAATTGTCAAGAAAAAGCAACTGAGTGAAACAAAGAGCATTTAAATGTTTTCTAGGATTTTTATCCTTCTGCAGAGTAAGGTATCTGTTTACAAATTTGGTTCTTTTGGTTAAATACAGACACAAGATCAAATTACATTGTTTGAATCATCAGTTCATTCCCTTCCACAGATATATCTGTAAAATGAAAAAAATATACATACCAAATGAATCAGGCATCAAATATCAATAAAGACTCTTCCCTGACCACCCACATGCTAAGTAGAGTAGGATAAAAATGAGGTGAGACACTCAAGGATATATAATACAAAATCATATATATTCAAGCAGTAAGTTTTGTATGTTCACATTTTAATGGTGGGAGTATGGTTTATTAAGCTGTGCCTTAGTACAGGCGCTGGGGCTTGCCCATGGCACTCTTAATGTACAAAGTCCCGCCATTCTGCCAATTTTTCTTGAGCAATGACACCAGGAAGTTGACAGCTAAGTGGATGTTGTACACAAGCTCATCATCTGTCATCTTCACGTGGCCAACAGCCACTGCCAGACACAGCACTTCTTCATCTGGAACTTGATCGTGTACTTCACTTCATCAACTTTGGCCATCATGTTCTCATTGTGGGTCAGCAAGGAAGGGAACTTGCCAGCCTTATTCAGATCTGGGCCCAGATTCATGGGATCTGCTTGATCAGAAATTCTGAAGCCAAAAAGGCATCATACTTCTTGGCCAGCTTCTTGACCAGTTTCTTATTCTTGTTGAGTTTCTTCAGAGCCTCTATGTCCATGTGGTGGATATCCACAGCCTTGGCCTCATCACAATGCTGCTGGTCCCCCAGAACCCATATGGAGAACTTGGGGAGGGGAGTGGACTTAAGCCTGACAGTGCCCGAGAAGTGTTTGTCCTTCTGAGGGTCATAGCTCTTCAGGCTGATCTGAAGCTCCACCGTCTCCAAAAACATCTGGCGCTTGCGCTGGTTACTGTGCAGGACTTCCCGTGCTGCTTCCATAGAGGGTGTCTCGGGAGACTTTGCAGTTCATAGTGCCTCGTGCCACAATAACCGGAAAAGAGGGAGGGAGCAAACTTTTTTTTTTTTTTTTTGCAGTACGCGGGCCTGTCACTGCTGTGGCCTCTCCCGTTGCGGAGCACAGGCTCCAGACGCGCAGGCTCAGCGGCCATGGCTCATGGGCCCAGCCGCTCCACTGCATGTGGGATCTTCCCGGACTGGGGCATGAACCCGTGTCCCCTGCATCGGCAGGTGGACTCTCAACCACTGCGCCACCAGGGAAGCCCGGGAGCAAACTTTTAAATGAAGCAACATTACATCCTAAGAGGAAGCCAAAATATTAATTTTTAAATTCATTTGAGTAATTTTCCTTATGTGGATTTGCATTCTTATCTAGGGCTTCTCAATCAGTATTAATTAAAAATTGTAATAACTAACATTTATTGAGCACTTACATATCAGGCACTAACCTTAGCACTTTATATATATTATCTCATTTAATTCTAAAAATGCTCTTAAGTAAATAAATTACTTTCCCCACATTAATGGTGAGGAAACTGAGACTTCTGATAATACAATGATCTAAGATATCCAAAATTAACCATCCAGTACAAAGACATAGAAATGCTAGAAAAAATAAAATAAACATTATTTTTAAAGTATGACTGAGAAGGAAGGAAGGGAGGGAGGAAAAACTCCATCCATCCTAGGTGCCCAAAATGAAGAGGTAAGGTAGGGTGGAGCTTTAATTGCCTTGGAGAAAACTTGGTCCCAGTAACCTAAAAAGAAATGAGGATTTGGGTGTACATGAGGAGCCAAGAATCCTTAGATAAAGCCAAGACCCTCAAATGGCAGCTCTTTCTGGTAAGAGATGAACTAGAAAGGAAATATGTTTACCAGGACAAGGTGAGAAAGGAGCTTGTCTATCTCTTTTCAGCTTTAAGTTGGAGGAAAAACCCTTCCCCCTAAATTCAAAATTTCAGGCCTGTGCCTCTCATAAACTTGGGGATAAAATGAATATAATATGCATGATTTAGGAAGCCTCAAATTGAGAAGTTAACACAATGACTGAGCTATGATTGGTGATCTCTCTGAAGCAACTGTAGAAGCAAAAGCAAAAAAAGCCTCAATAAAGGTAATCTCACAACAAAATATGTGAGAAAACAATCCACATTGAGCAAGAGTCCACATCCAAGAACTTGAAATAAAACATTATGAAAGAGAATATGGAAAAAGGAATAAAGCCATCAAAAAGAAGGTACTATGAAAAAGAATAAATTGATTAAGGAGGAAAATAAAACTATACAACTTTTTTGTTAAATGTTAGTACTTTCAGAAATAAAAAATTAAACTCTTTAAAGTGAAAACTCAAGAAAAGGGTTGAATGAAAGATTAAACCAGTTGAATAAAAGAATTAATGAACTGGAAGACAGATCTGAGGAATGAAGCACAAAAAGCTAAAAACTGGGAAAATGTAAAGAGACATGGAATATAAAATAAAAAACTCCAACATATCTCTGATGAGAGTTCCATAAGAAGGGAGAGGGTAGAATAGGAGAAAGGCAATATTCAAGAGATTATGGCTACTGAAATAGTGCAACCACTTTGGAAAACAGTTTGGCAATTCTTCAGAAAGTTAAACATAGTTACCATGTGTCTGCACAAAAACTTGTACATGGATATCCATAGCAGTATTATTCACTATAGCCAAAAAGTGGAAACAACTCAAATGCCATCAACTGATGAATGAACAAAATGTGTTATATCCATACATGGGAATATTATTTTTCCACAAAAAGGAATGAAGTTCTGATACATGTTATAACATGGATGAACATTTAAAACATTATACAAAATGAAAGAAGCCAGACACAAAATGCCACATACTATATGATTACAATTATAAGGACTGTCTAGAATAGGCACATAGACAAGTCCACAGGGACAAAAAGTAAATTACCAGATGCCAGGGCTGGAGAGAGAAAGGAATGGAGAGTGATTGCTAATGGATATGGGGTTTCACTTCCAGGCAATAAAAATGTTCTGGAATTAGAAAGTGATGATGGTTGCACAACTTTGTGAACATACTAAAAATCACTGAATTGTATATACATTTTAAAAGGGTGAATTTTATGGTATGTGAATTATATCTCAATTCTTTAATAACTTTAAAAATACAGTAGACAAGATTTTTTCAGAATTGATGCACTCAAGACACAATGAGTCTCAAACAGGATAAGTGAAATTAAAGACACAATTAGCAGAGTGTAAGAAACCACAGAACACCAAAGATAAACAGAAATATCTTCAGAATAGCCAGAAAGAAATGTAAGTTATTCACAAAGGAAAAATAACTAAGCTGAAAACAGACTTCTCAGCAGCATAAAGAGAAGCCAGAAGAAATTGAATAATATATTCAAAAGATCAAGGAAAAGTATCTGTGAATGCAGAATTCTATAATCAGCTAAATTATGATTTTTAAATGAGAACATAGTAGAGATATTATCATTAGACAAAGACTTTGACAATATATTTCAAATAAATCCTCATTTAAAGAATTATTTAATACATATTACAAAAAAGAAGAAAAATCAAACCCAAAACTTTAAGAGAAATTCAAAAAAACAATGAGGGACAAAGAAACTGGTAAATATGTGGGTAACAGTGAAGAGGAATTGATGATACAAAACAAAAATAATACTGCTAATTTACAATCAAAGTGGAACAAAAAGTACATCACAATCACATGTGCAATGGAAGAGAATGACTAAAAGTGTTCTATGGTCCCTTTATTATTTGAAAGGGAGTTAGACATATTGATTAATATTGACATTATTAAGCCAAATATGCATGTTTAAAGTATACATGTGTGTCAAAATGAGGAAAAATCAATCAACCAAAACCAACCCAGAACTAATATAGATGTTAGAATTATTAGATAAGAACATTAAAAGAGTTATTATAACTGCATTTCATATATTCAAAAGGCTAGAGAAAATGTTAAACATGTTAAGTAGAGACATTAAAGGTACTAAAAAAAAACAAATCAAACTTCTAGAGATTAAAAACTGCAATATCTGAAATGAAAATTGTATTGGATGAGATTAACATCAGATTAGGCATTGCTGAAGAAATCACCAGTGAACTTGAAGACACAGCAATAGAAATTATTCAACAGTAAACACAGAAAAAATACTTGAAAGAAAGAGAGAGAGTGAGAGAGAGGGAAGGAAGGAAAGAAGGAAGGAAATAATATCAATAAGTTGTGTAACAACTTCAAGTGACCTAGTATATTTGTAACTGGAATCTCTAAAAAAGGGAGCGATAGAAAAAATATTTGAAGAAATACTGGCTAAAAAATTTCCAGATTTGATGAAAACTATAAACCCACAAATCCAAGAACTTCAACAAACCCTAAGCATATAAATATAAAGTACACCGAGGCAGATTATAATAAATTACTCAAAATCAGTGATAAAGAGAAAATCTTAAAAGCAGCTAGAGAAAAAAGTCACATTACTCAGAGGATGAGGATAAAATAACTGCAGATTTACTCATCAGAGCAAATGTAATCAAGAAGCCAGCAGAAAAACATCTATAAAGTACTGAAAGAAAAAACTATCGAACTACTATCCTATAAACAGGGAAAATATCTTTCAGAAATGAAGGTGAACATTCATAATAGCCAAAAGGTGGAAACAATCCAAATGTCCACCAATGGATGAATAAATAAACAAGGTATAGTGTATCCATACAATGGAATATTACTCTGCCATAAAAAGAAATAACGTACTGATACATACTGCATTATAGATGAACCCTGAAAATATTATGCTAAGTGAAAAAAGCCAGTTACAAAAGACTACATGCTACATGATCCCATTCACATTAAAGTCTAGAATAAGGAAATCTATAGAGACAGAAAAGTGTTGTGGTTACTTAGGGCTTGGGGAGGGGGGAAACAGAGGGCTGGAGAGTGACAGCTAAGGAATACCAGTTTTGGTGAGTCCCTGGTGGTCTAGTGGTTAGGCTTCTGGGCTTTCACTGCCATGGCCCAGGTTCAGTCCCTGGTCAGGGAACTGAGATTCCACAAGCTGTGCAGTGCAACCAAAAAAGGAGAAAAAAAAAAAGAATATCAGGGCTCTTCAGGTGATGAAAATATTCTAAAATTGACTGTGGTAATAGTTGCACATAATTGTGAAGATACTAAAAACTGTTGAACCGTACACTTTTTTTTTTTTAAGATTTAATTTTATTTATTTTTGGCTGCATTGGGTCTTCATTGCTGTGCACAGGTTTTTCTCTAGTTGCAGTGAGCAGGGGCTATTCTTCATTGTGGTGCATGGGCTTCTCATTGCAGTGGCTTCTCTTGTTGCAGAGCACAGGCTCTAGGTGCATGAGCTTCAGTAGTTGCAGCACGTGGGCTCAGTAGTTGTGGCTTGCGGGCTCTAGAGTACAGGCTCAGTAGTTGTGGCACACAGGCTTAGTTGCTCCACAGCGTGTGGGATCTTCCCAGACCAGGGATCGAACCCATGTCCCCTGCATTGGCAGGCAGATTCTTAACCACTGTGCTACCAGGGAAGTCCTGAATTTACACTTTAAATGCATGAATTATGTATGTGAATTATACCTCAAAAAAGCTTTTTAAAAATGAAGGTGAAATAAGGACTATTTCAAACATAGAAAATCTGAAAGAATTCATCACGAGCAGATTTGCACCACAATAAATGTTAAAGAAATGTCCTTTAGGGAAAAGGAAAATCATACTAGATAGAAATATGGACCTACTCAACAGATAAATAAAGAGCATCAGAAATGATAACTATGTGAGTAAATATACGTTTTTTTTCTTATTTAAATCCCATTAAAATATAAATAAAAATAGTAACAATGTGGTATGGGGTGTATAACATGTAAAAGTGAAATGTATGACATCAGCACAAAGGCTGGGAGGGGAGCAATGGAAATATACTAATATACAAATATAAGGTGCTTATACTAAATATGAGTGTAACTTGAAATAAACTGTTATAAATTAAAGATGAACACTATACCTTCTAAATCAAACACTAAAATAAAGAGGAAATTATAACTAATAAGATAATTCTAAAAATTTAACCATAAAAACACCAATCCAAAAGAAGGCAGCAAAGGGGGAAAAGGAGAACAAAGAAAGATCAAACAAGTAGCAAGCTGGTAGATTTAAACCTAATCATTATAAATAATCACATTAAATGTAAATGGTATAAAAACTCCCAGTTAAAAGGTGTAGGTTACCAAATTGGGTAAAAAAGCAAACCCAACTATATGCTGCCTACAAAAAACCCACTTTGAATATAAAGATATAAATAGGTTAAAAGTACAAGAATAGGAAAAGTTATTCTATCCTAATAGTAGTGAAAAGCTGGAGGGGCTGGGACTTCCCTGGCTGTCCAGTGGCTAAGACTCCACGCTTCCACTGCAGGAGGCATGGGTTCAATCTCTGGTTGGGGAACTAAGATCCTGCATGCCATGTGTCATGGCCATTAAAAAAAAAAAAAAAAAAAGCTGGAGGGCCTATATTAATATCAAAATAGATTTCAGAACAAAACTATTACCAGGGGTAAAGAAAATTATCTCATAAAGATAAAGGGGTCAATTCATTAAGAAGTTAGAAATCCTAAGTTTATGAACCTAATAACTAAGCATCAGAATATATGAAGAAAAATCTGATTGAACGGCAAGAAGTAAATAAGTCTACAATCTTTATCAGAGATTTCAATATCCTTCTATCAAACTTGATAGAATAACTAGAAAGAAAATCAGCAAATATACAGAAGACTCGAAAAACACTATCAACCTATCTGATCTAATTAACATTTATAGAACGCTCCATCCAACAACAGCAGAATACACATTGTTTTCAAGTGTACATAGAACATTTACTATGATAGAGACCATATTCTCAGCAATAAATGTCTTCATATATTTAAAAATATTCAAGTCATACAAAGTAACCACAATGGAATTAAATTAGAAATCAGTAACAAAAGGACATGTAGAAAATCTGCAACCACTGGGAGACTAAACTTCTAAATAACCCATGGGTCAAAGAAGACATCAAAAAAGAAATTAGAAAGTGTTTTCAACTATATAAAATTGAAAATACAGCATATCAAAATCTGTGGGATGCTGCTAAATCATACTCAAAGGAAAATTTATAGCATTAAAACATCTATATTAAAAAAGAAGAAAGATTTCAAACCAATGACTTCAGCTAGGAAAAAAAAAGAGCAAATTAAACCAAAAATAAGCCAAAAAGGAAGTAATAAGGATCTAAACAAATAAAAAACAATACAGAAAATCAATGAAACTAAAAGATGGTTCTTGGAGAAAATCAGTAAAATTGATAAACCTCTAGCCAGATTGATCAGGAAAATTTAAGATTATAAAGTGAACGAATTAGAAGGGTGCATACCAACCCAGATAAACCTCACAAATGTAATGCATAATGTAGAGGGGAAAAGAGCAATTTGCAAAAGAATACATACAGTATGATTCTGCTTAAGTTCATAAACATGTAAAATGCATGTGTGTTCGTGGGTGTTGTGTGTGTAATATACACAATAAAAGTATTTTTAAAAGAGCAATGTAAATACAGTTTTAAAAACTCAGGATTGTAATTATCTCTGGCAAAGATTGTAGGAGATAGTTCATTGAATGCTTCAATTGAGTTGTTGACATTCTTTTTTTTTTTAAACCTGTGTGTTGGTTATACAGTTGTTCATTTTATTGTTTTTTATGATGTATATGTACATTACATATATTCTTTTGTATATATAAAATATTTCACAATAAAAATTTCAATAAAATGTATAGGTAACCAGTAAAGGAGAACTGAATATATAACTTCCAAAGCAACAGCAAGGAAAGAAAAAGAATACAGAAAACTTAAGCAAAGCAATAGAGACCAGAAAAAGATTGAGGCAAGGAGAAGGAACAAAGAAAAGCTTAGGTAACTATAAAGCAGGAAATGAGATGATGACAATAAATATCAAAAACTGCAATTAATATAAATCAACTAAATTTGCCAGTAAAAAAAACAGAAATTCATATTGAATTAATAAAACAGAACTTTACATGTATATTTATAAGAGAAACACCTAAAACATAAGAAAATATCACAGAAAGGTTTAAAGTAAAGGAGTGGAAAAGTTATTCCACTCCAATTTTTACCAAAAGAAAGTTGATATAGATTATTAATATCAGTTAAGATAGACTTTAAAGCAAATATGCATAGGCACAAAAGAGAATCTCTACGTAACAACAAAAAGATAAATTCACCAGGTAGCTCTAACAATTCTGAATTTATACGCACCTAAAAACATGGCCTTAAAATACAGAAAGTAAAAATGCAGAGAAGTACTGCCAACCCTACCATTATGATATTAAATTCTAACTCACTTCTCCCAGCAATGATACAGATGTGTGTAGCTATAGACATTCTGAACAACACAATTTATATACTTGAGCTAATGACAGAACTCTGAATTCAATTGTTATAGAAAACACTTTCTTTTCAAGCACATATGGAACATTTAAAAATAAATAAATACCAGATACTGGACTACAAAGCAAATTCTAATAAATACCCAAGAATCTGATGCTACTGAGATGAAGAAACTGAAATTTCATAGAGTTTAAGTAATTTTCTCCAGAACATACACTTAGTTAGGTAGTGCATGGTTGACTCCATGGTCTCTAACAATAACCACTATATTATACCATCTCTATTAAATGTTTAACTAAAAATTTAAAAATTTTATGCCCCATAATATAGTACATTTATTTTTTCTACATTATCTCCGACACACTTGTCTCTGTGTAGGCATTCCTAATAACAGAAGCATTCTATTTTACTAGGAAGCTGTAATTTGAAATATGGGTAATTTTAATGGATTGTGTAAGCATGCTAGACAGAAAAAACCACACCAACAAACAAGTCAGAGAAGTAGAATTATGGGAAGGTAGATAGGGGCCATATTGATAACAGTTTATTCACTGGTAGAGTATAAAAGGTTATTAGGGAAGTGTCATGTTTTAGAAAAAAAAATGATTCATATAAGAAATAAAGATCCTTTCAAAATACTACTTGTAAACTACATCATTATATTTAAATTGACTTTCATTTGTTTTTGAGATATTTATCTCAAGAACTAGCATGGCAGTGTAGAGATAAATACATATATATATATGTAAACATTGGTCAAAGTATTTCTTTTTGTTGGCTCTTAGATTTGGCCTCAGAATCTTTCTCAACATAATTCTCCTACCAGCTGTGATCAACTGATGAAACTTTTTGCAGGGCCTGGTACTGTAACAGAGAGCAAGATTAGGTATTAATGTCCAGCACCAGCTCTATCACCTACTTAGCTGTGTGATCATAAACAAGGTACTTGGTACCCCTAAGCCTCGGTTATAAAATGGGACCGATGATATTTGCCTTACAGGATTATATAAAATAATGTAATCAGTACCTAGCCCAAATAGTCATTTAATAAATGTTAGTCTCTCTTTTTTCTATATTGCTATTGAAGCTAGTACACAGTACGGACCCAGCATATTCATAATATTATCTTCCATAACTATAAATAAATCCCAATTTAAAGAACTCATGGAGGGACTTCCCTGGTGGCACAGTGGTTAAGACTCCGCACTCCCAATGCAGGGGCCCGGGTTCAATCCCTGGTCTGGGAACTAGATCCCACATGCATGCCACAACTAAGAGTTCACATGCCACAACTAAGGAGCCGGCAGGCCACAACTAAGAAGCCTGCCTGCCACAACTAAGACACAATGCAACCAAATAGATAAATTAAATAAATAAATAAAATAAAGAATTCATGGCATGCAGATGTCTTAGGAGCATAGCATAACAATTATACATCTTCTTCAAGTCTCCGTTCAAATGTCACTTTAAGGCCTACCATGACAACCCTGTATAAAGTCGTACCAGTGCCCTACCCCTAGCACTCCTAATTCCTTTACCCTGTTCCTCTTCTCCTTAACACTTATTTCTTTCTAAGGTAATATATCAATGGTGTTATCTTTTATTGTCTTGATAGAAAGTTAAGCTCCACTAGAACAAGCATCCGTATCTGCTTCACTGATGTACATGCACACATGTAGAACAGTGCCTGTCCTATGACAAGTGCTCTTTAAAGATTTTTTGAATTATTACTCTCAAAGCATAATACACATTTAGGATGAAGTTTACCATTAACAATAGTGAATATAAATCCATATTTCAAAAACTCTTTCTTGATAAAAAGTTCTTTGGCCAATTTATTGTCAGCTCCAATTAGACTACCAATGTATTGCTTTTATTTTGTAATGTGTTGGAGCAGAGCTCTAATTAGATCATAATTATTTTTATCTTGTAAAGTGGCTGAGAAAGACCACTACTAGGAGGGGAGAAAAGTCGGTACTACAATTTTATCATTAGCAATATCTTCAAAGTTTCTTTTCAGGAATCTTTTCATGCTTAAATTATATGTACAATTTGTCAGGTTTTGTTTTTTTTTTAAGATGTTGGGGGTAGGAGTTTATTAATTAATGTATTTATTTTGCTGTGTTGGGTCTTCGTTTCTGTGCGAGGGCTTTCTCTAGTTGTGGCAAGCGGGGGCCACTCTTCATCGCGATGCGCGGGCCTCTCACTATCGCGGCCTCTCTTGTTGCAGAGCACAGGCTCCAGACACGTAGGTTCAGTAGTTGTGGCTCATGGGCCTAGTTGCTCCATGGCATGTGGGGATCTTCCCAGACCAGGGCTCAAACCCGTGTCCCCTGCATTAGCAGGCAGACTCTCAACCACTGTGCCACCAGGGAAGCCCTGTCAGGTTATTTTAATTTAACTACATAATATAATCTATAAATTAACTTAACCCAACAAATGCTAACTGCAATAACCTCACAGTAAACTGGAAGCAAACCAAAAAACAAAGTCTCCAGAAACCCGCTGTATTGTACAATTCCTACTCTCATCTCTCAGAATTCTTCATCTCCCTTGGTTACACCTTCCTCCACTTAGGAGACTACTATATTAAATAACCAAAGCAAAAGAAAGAATAAATTATATACTGCCCTTAATGTTGAGAAAAATAGCAAATCTGGGTACCTACCCCACTCTACATCACAGAATATTATTAGATTTTTATGCCAAAGTAAAGGTTAATTGCATGAATATCCTGTTTAGTCCTGGTGGCAGGCTGGGGGTGGGGGGCGGTGAGTTGCATTCCTGAGATAGGTGTGCAAACTAAATCGGCCTATATGTAGTTGTTTTAGCATAGCCCCTGTGGAGATGCTTTGTAAGTCAACAATTGTTCTCTTCAAATCCCCTGAAGTCACTACATCCCTTAGGTAACAGGTATCCTCTGCTACCTCTCCTACAACTATCTATCAATCCTGCGAGACCTCAGTGATGTTTATAATGCCCTTCATAACGTCAAAGAGCTCCACCAATCCTTAAAGGCCTCTGGCTGTTCCTTACTCTCTTACCTCCACCCTGCACTTGAAGACAACCTCAAGCTGCCTTAAAAATGCATTTTAATACCCAGTATGATACCCTTCCTTTGAGACTTTGTAACAAAATACTATTCATGTATATCTTTTGTCAGCCAAGACAGATTTGCCAGAACACAGGATAAGCAGCAGAGGGAGACCTCAGCGGAGTACACCCGTTTCAAAACACTCGACTCAGGACAGCAGGATAAAGAGCTCTGAGAACAAGAATCGATGACCAGGGTTCAGATATCCCGAGAGTTCAATAGCCAAGAGTATATAACAGCTCACAGAACTCGGGGGTGAGGAGTTCTACTTAAATTCCAGTAAGATGCATTATATCCATATGGATAATATTTCAGACACAGAGAAAAGCAGCGTTACGTAAAGCTGCTCTCTTTCCAGATGAGTGTTGTCCCTCTGAGAGTTAACATTGGGAAGTTATATGTTTATTTTCAAATGCTCAAAACGTTTTTAGAATCCTGTTTGAAAAGGCCTTTGCAGACTAAAGCACGTTCTTTTGATCGGCCTTAAGGGTAAGAAGCTGTCATTATTTGAAGCTGGCTCTTATTTTAGACAATAGCCTCCAAGAGAAAGTTGTAGAAAAGTGGATAATCAAGCCAATACTAATTAGGGGTCAAAAGTTAGATGTGAGTGTAAAATGATGGGACTGATTTTCTTCTGATGGTTAACTATAACATTAATTTTGTAACAATACTTCATAATTATTTTGGAGTACTTTACAGAACAGAACTTGGAAATGATACATGGTACCACAAAGAAAACGTAGAGGGGGAAGAAAAAAAAAGCATTTAAATTATAATATTCATTATTTACAATAATCAAAAAACATTACCAATAGCTCTTAATTATCAGCTATTGTACCCGTTTTAAGGATTTATTTGGCCCAAAATAATAAGCAAGATTTAAAACATGTATATACACAGACTCATACATACACATATATATAGGATAAGGAAAGTTTTGTTATAACGTAGAGAAATATGTTTAGAAGTGTGAAAACATTTATATAATTGGTATCGTTAATGTTGTATCTTAAAGCTGGCCTTGAGTACTTACGTAAAATTCTGCACCATACAAAGCTAACCATTTCTTGATATGCCATCTCCAAGAAAGCCTATTTTCTCATTCTCATAACATCAGTCCACTTTCAACCCAGTTTCATATTAAAACTTTGGTGTAAAAGACAAAAGAGAGGTATTTTCAACATACATTTTTTTAAACCTTTCTAAATATTTTACATACTAGAACATAACCTCTAGAAACCCTGATTTGGGATTAGGGTTTACTTATAAATTAACATGTAAAAGTTAAGGTTTCATTCAAAATATTTTCTTTGAAAAACATATTATAAATCATTAAATAATATATAAGTCAAATATATAGTTGATGGTATTGCTCTGATTTTGAAAGGTTAAAATGTATTGAGAGTTTTTTTTAATTCTCTAGGAAATAGCTTTATTCATTAACTAAAAGTCTTAGTTTCCTTTTGTCTTCTTAGTATTTAAAATCAGAATTGCTTCAAATTAAGATCAGAAAGAATAATCTCCTTCAAGTAGTAATCATAATTATTTAAATATATTAAGCTGGAGAGAATTGGGAGGTTGATAGATATAATAAATGTTTCACCACAATGTATTTTACCATTCTTCAATTTTAGATTTTTTTTCAACATATATTATACAGTGACGGCATTCAGAATAAAATATAACAAGGTTGCACCTTAGTTTTCAAGAAACCCCTCTTTTCTAAGAAATCCTTCTCTGTACAGCATCTTCAGCCTTATTCCAAATATTTTTTATGTTTTGACTGTAATTGATACAAGTGTATCCTGAAGCTACTATGAATGCCGCTTTTTAAACTGGTGCTGGGTTTAGTGTTTCACTTCCACATTTTATCAAAGGACACCACCCGCACCCTCCCCACCCAGTTAGTCAGGACAGCCATATAAAATGCCTTCTGAATTGACCACACTTAGCCGCAAATTTAAATATCTCTAGTCTTCTTTTAACTTCCTAACTGAGATATCTTATTCAAAATAAAGAAGAGAGAATTTCAAATTACCCCGTGGTTCTATACAAAGCCTTCTGCCTAGAAGTTTAAACAATGTCATTTTGCATCATAGTGCTTTCTTAATTGTTGTTTTCATTGATGTAATTTATGCAGTATCTTTCTTCTGAGCTTTTTCATCACCGTTCATAGTTATCTCTGCCTTCATAGGAAGGGGGCAGAAGGAACAGAATCATCATTTTCCATTTTACAGACAAAGAAACAGATCCCACATCAAGATAGCAATAGAACAAGATTGGATTCTTCGTCTCCCCATCCAATGCTCTTTTAAAACTGCCTCTCTAATTCTTTAGGCCTCCATATAATTTGTTAATAAATTTAAGCAGCTGAGAAAGTCAAGACAAACGAGCCCTGGCTGGATCTACAGATAATTTCCTGCAGAGGGCCATGAACTTCAATCCTACTGCATAACACTTTCTAACTATTTTAGTCCTGGATGCCTCCCAAGGGTCTGGTGACAATCATATCAAATTGAGGATCCGCAATGTACTAAGGATCACGCTAAACACACAGGCACTCATTTATACTTGGAACTTTTAACAGGATTTTTTGCCCTTAACTTCCTAATGTTTAAATCTCACTTATCCTTTCAAAACAGGGAGCAAATGCTACCTCCTTCAGGAAGTCTCTCTCTTAATCCCCCTCACTCCGCCCCCTGAATCCCCCAGAGCTAAAAGAAATCTCTTTTCTGAACTCCCAGGAGTACTTTACCGGTATCTTTTTGCCCACTTAACACATTCTCCTTTATAATATTTTATGTATCTTAACTCTGCTGCTACTCTGCAAGTTCGTTAGGTTAGGATCCATATCTGAGTCACTTAGTACGACTTCAACACACGCTTTCTAAAAGCCAATCAGTGTATTATGGGATAGAGAGTAGAGAAATTAAAATAAAATGCTGGCCATTTCCAAAAGGAAAATTACCAAAGAAAACACATGCACTCTTGAAAACGGTGTTAGAAGGCTGGATAATAGTAAAGGGATACACAGTAGTTAAGGTAATACATGTTAATTAATTAGATCTTGAAATTTCATTTGATGCAATCCAAGTATTCCAACTAAGAACCTCTCATTATGTTACTGTTAACAGGACTGATCTGAGAATGGCTATCCCTTTTTGTATGTGTAACAAAATCCAAACTCCTTTCCATGACCTATAAGACCCTGTATGATCTGGCCCTGGCCAACTTCTCCAGCTGCATTTCCTGTCCCTCTTCCACAAAAAGCTCCTGTCTAAATAGCCAAACTTTTTTTTGCCTCAGGGCTCTTGCCATTTGGGTCATTCTGCCATTTGGGTCATTCTGCCACCTGGAACACAGTGCTCACCCCCCCTTCCCTCCTCATCACCCACCAGCTACCCCAAAACTCTTACATAGACTGGTTCCTCATCCTTCGAATCTTAGCTTAAAAGACCAACCAGGCAACTCTATCTTAAAATGTCACCACAGGGTTTCCCAGCTACTACTATTTTCTATCATAACACTTTGTTTCCTCCTTCATCACAATTTATACTTTTTTGTTTCTGAACTTGTCTATATTATCTGTCTGCTCTATCAGATCCTATGGTCATGAGAGCAGGAACCAACTGTAGATAGTATGGTTACCACTGTATACATAATACCTGTTATAAAGTAGGTTCTCAACTCGTTTGCTTGAATGAATGAATGAATGAATGAATAAACAAATAAAATGCCAAATACATGCCAAATATACAATTTCAAACTGAATTGTATAAGGTGACTTCACTGTCTAAATAACCTTCAAGCTCAAATACTATAATGATTAAAACACTAGACCTGGGTTCAAATTCCATTTTTAACTGCTTACTAGCTGTGTCACCTTGAGTAATTTCCTTAGGCCCTCTAAACCTCAATTTCTTCAAAAAAGGGACTAAAAATAGTATTTACTTCTCTGAATTGTGAGAACTGAATGACAAAATTCCTCCCTCCCTACTTAGTTATTAAGTATTCAATAAAAGGTTGATATTATTTATGTTAGAATTTCTTGTCTCCCATTGGTTGTTTGTTTCTCATTTGTTTCACTTAAAGCAACAATTTTACATTAATGAGGTTATTTTTAAAATGTGATCTTGGCTCAAGGGTCTTCTAGAAACAATTTTACACCAAAGAGGTTATTTTTTGAGTTTTTGAGTTTTTTATTTTGTTTTGTAAACAGCTTTATTAATGTACAATTGGCATGCCATAAACTGCACTGAAGTTATTTTTTAAATGTGATCTTGGCACAAAGTGTCTTCTAGAAAACACATGATAAGGAACGCTAACCAACAACGTTGTGTATAACTTTCCACGCTATATGGAGACAGGTATGTCAAGGCCGGAGAAATCTTTAGGAAACACCATGTTGAGATTCATTAAACAAATATTTACTGGACACCAGCTTGTGCCAGGCAGTGTGCTAGGAGTCAGGGATATATCCATGAATAAAATGGACAAAACTCCCTGCCTTCCTGGAGTTGACATTCTAATATTATTTGCTGTAATGCAAAAGGATATTAGAAAATTTGTAAATTTTTTCAAAGGAATTCTTTTAAATAGCCATACACTATGCTTAAAAAAGCAAGTCTGTAGATCCATCTGTCACATGAATTGAGTACATCTAAAATAAAAGACCAACTCTACAACAGGCTTAAAGTGTACCCAGCAAGGATCCAATAGTCATAACCCAAGTTACAGCTGTTTCATTCTGTTAACAGGTTATTCTATGAGATAGTTCCTAGCTACAACTTCTTCCACTCCTGAAGCTAGCAATGATAAAAGCTGTCTTTCCATCTTTCAACCTGTAAGATCCCAGGTCTGAATACAATGTAAGGAAGAAATAAATGCTATAATATGAAGGAAAACATGAGAGGGAGAGGACTCAAATAAAATTAGAAATGAAAAAGGAGAAGTTTTACCAGGCACTGAAGAAATACAAAGCATCATGAGAGACTGCTACAAGCAACTCTATGCCCATAAAATGGACAATCTGGAAGAAATGGACAAATTCTTAGAAAGGTATAACCTTCCAAGACTGAACCAGGAAGAAATAGAAAATAAGAACAGACCAATCACAAGTAATGAAATTGAAACTGGGATTAAAAATCTTCCAACAAACAAAAGTCCAGGACCAGATGGCTTCACAGATGAAATCTATTAAACATTTAGAGAAGAGTTAACACCCATCCTTCTCAAACTCTTCCAAAAAATTGCAGAGGAAGGAACACTCTGAAACTCATTCTATGAGGCCACCATTACCCTGATTCCAAAACCAGACAAAGATACTACAAAAAAAGAAAATTACAGAGCAATATCACTGATGAACATAGATGCAAAAATCCTCAACAAAATACGAGCAAACAGAATCCAACAACACATTAAAAGGATCATACACCATGATCAAGTGGGATTTATCCATGGGATGCAAGGATTCTTCAATGTATGCAAATCAATCAACGTGATACACCATATTAACAAATTGAAGGAGAAAAACCATATGGTTATCTCAACAGATGCAGAAAAAGCTTCTGACAGAATTCAACGCCCATTTATAATAAAAACTCTCCAGAAAGTGGGCATAGAGGGAACCTACCTCAACATAATAAAGGCCATATATGACAAACCCATAGCAAACATTATTCTCAATGGTGAAAAACTGAAAGCATTTCCTCTAAGATCAGGAACAAGACAAGGATGTCCACTCTTGCCACTGTTATTCAACATAGTTTTGGAAGTCCTAGCCATGGCAACCAGAGAAGAAAAAGAAATAAAAGGAATACAAATTGGAAAAGAAGAAGTAAAACTGTCACTGTTTGCATATGACAGTATACTATACATAAATTATCCTAAAGATGCCACCAGAAAATTATTAGAGCTAATCAATGAATTTGGTAAAGTTGCAGGATACAAAATTAATGCACAGAAATCTCTTGCATTCCTATACACTAACAACAAAAGATCAGAAAGAGAAATTAAGGAAACAATCCCATTCACCACTGCAACAAAAAGAATAAGATACCTAGGAATAAACCTACCTAAGGAGGTAAAAGACCTGTACTCAGAAATCTATAAGACACTGATGAAAGAAATCAAAGATCACACAAACAGATGGAGAGATATACCACGTTCTTGGATTGGAAGAATCAATACTGTGAAAATGACTATACTATCTAAAGCAATCTACAGATTCTGTGCAATCCCTATCAAATTACCAACGGCATTTTTTACAGAACTAGAACAAAATATCTTATAATTTGTATGGAAACACAAAAGACCCCGAACAGCCAAAGAAATCTTGAGGTAAAAAAATGGAGCTGGAGGAATCAGGCTCCTGGACTTCAGACTATACTGCAAAGCTGTAGTAATCAAGACAATATGTACTGGCACAAAAACAGAAATACAGGTCAATGGAACAGGATAGAAAGTCCAGAAGTAAACCCAGGCACCTATGGTCAACTAGTCTATGACAAAGGAGGCAAGGATATACAATGGAGAAAAGACAGTCTCTTCAATAAGTGGTGTGGGGAGAAGTGGACAGCTACATGTAAAAGAATGAAATTAAAACACTCCCTAACACCATACACAAAAATAAACTCAAAATGGATTAAAGACCTAAATGTAAGACCAGAAACTCTTAGAGGAAAACACAGGAAGAACACTCTTTGACATACATCACAGCAAGATATTTTTTTGATCCACCTCCTAGAGTAATGGAAATAAAAACAAAAATAAACAAATGGGATCTAATGAAACTTAAAAGCTTTTGCACAGCAAAGGAAACCATAAGCAAGACAAGACAACCCTCAGAATGGGAAAAAATATTTGCAAATGAATAATCGGACAAAGGATTAATCTCCAAAATATATAAACAACTCATGCAGCTCAATATTAAAAAAAAAAACCCAATCCAAAAATGGGCAGAAGACCTAAATAGACATTTCTCCAAAGAAGACATACAGATGTCCAAGAGGCACATGAAAAGCTGCTCAACAACACTAATTATTAGAGAAATGCAAATCAAAACTACACCAATCAGAATGGGCATCATCAGAAAATCTACAAACAACAAATGCTGGAGAGGGTGTGGAGAAAAGGGAACCCTCTTGCACTGTTGGTGGGAATGTAAGTTGATACAGCCACTATGGAGAACAGTATGGAGGTTCCTTAAAAAACTAAAAATAGAATTACCATATGACCCAGCAATCGCACTACTGGGCATATACCCAGAGAAAACCATAATTCAAAAAGACACATGCACCCCAATGTTCACTGAAGCACTATATACAATAGCCAGGTCATGGAAGCAACCTAAATGCCCACTGACAGACAAATGGATAAAGAAGATGTGGTACATATATATACAATGGAATATTACTCAGTCATAAAAAGGAACGAAACTGGGTCATTTGTAGAGATGTGGATGGACCTAGAGAGACTGTCAGAGAGTGAAGTAAGTCAGAAAGAGAAAAACAAATATCGTCTATTAACGCATATATGTGGAATCTAGAAAAATCATATAAATGAACCTGTTTGCAAGGCAGAAATAGAGACACAGATGTAGAGAACTTACGTATGGACACCAAGAAAAGTAAAAAAAACAAAAAAAACCAAAGAATGTGCTTCTTCAATTCAATTACTTCTCTAGAGTCTAGATAGTGTTTTATCAAACTCCTGGTTGCAATTCATTAGTGGGCCATGAAATCAATTTTGTGGGTTATATCAAGCATCTTTTTTCCCAGAATAGGAAAAAAAAATCATAGTACAATACACATAGTGTTAATTTCATTCTATGAAACGTGTGTTTCATGTATGTATATGAATCTAGTTACATGTATTTATATACGAGGACATGTATTTCTTACCGTGAGTCAAAGATAAAAATACCAAGGAATCTTCATATGTTGGGGAGGAGTAAGGGGAGGGGTCACTTGTAGGTGCAAAAGTGAGAGAAGAAGCTGAATTTTATAAATCAAAGAAAGTTCAATACTAAAACTTCTCCAAAATGGTAATCAGCTTATAGATTTTTGTTTTAATCATTTAAGGGGAGAGTGAGAAGCATTATGATGAGAATGCACTCACTTTTAATTCAGAAAATTGGTGCTCATTTAAAACAAACCTTAACTTCTCTCTCTTAGACCTAAAATGTTCTGTTCAGAAATAAAACTAAAGGCATGCTGAGTTTATTATCTTCACGTTCAATTCCTAGCTTTAAAGTACTGTAATTACCATGAAGATTTAACAATCCAAGATCCTTTGTCCCCTCCCAGGGAGAGTTGATCCTTCCTTCCTTTATAAAATAACAATTGAATACCTAAGGCAAGGATTAACCTCATTGTAAAACAAAACAAAACAAAACAAACAAATGTTCCTACCTTAACAGTTGGTAAATTCAGGTTTCCCAACCTCAGGCTTCTTAATTCTGGACTGAAAAATTATTTGTGGTGCCTTATAAATATTATTTGAAATAGGAGCCCCTATATCAGGAAAGTCATTTCTTAGGATATTAATTCACACCCTTTGAATGTTATTTATTTACATGGCTTTAAAAGCAATTAAGACATTTAGGGAACACATTAAACCACAGATTAATGTACATTTTTCTCTTGGACAATCTATCATTAAAAGGCTTACCCCTACCCTTTTCCACCCAGGGAGATAAATGTTTCAGAACCACAGAGACATATTTCCTTTCTGTCTGGTTTCTTAGAATTCATTTAAACATGCTTATTGAAATTTTCTGTCATGCAATATTTTAGCAAGATTCCCCCAATATATACAGCAATGCAGACTGTAAATATTGCATGACAAAATTGCTACCAAGTTTTCTTCCTTAGGCAAACAATACCACAGTCAAAATCCCCTACATAAACAATTCCAGTCAGTATGTAAATTAGATTAACATAATAAAAGAGTAAGTATAGCTGTTTTTCTCTAAGTCTTTTAAATACATAGGAGTGAATATTCAAAAACTGTAAATGCCCTGGGAGCATCAGGGCTCTTGGTGAGTTATCACCACAGATCTATAGGAGGACAAGAGGACTGCCCATCTCCAAACTAAAGATCACTTTCTCTATACAACACCCAAATCACAGCTCAAAGAAAACTGTTTTCTCTTTAAGGTACTGTGTTCAAAAATTTTTGAATTCCTAAGAAGTCCCAAGGAGTTACAGACTGATAAGACTACCAGAGACAAATGCAGGGCTTTTTTGAGACCAATTTCCTATTCCTGAAAAAGAAAGAGACATGTCAAAACTAAATATGACTCCCTTTAAACAACTGTAAAATCAAGACACTAAAAGTAAAGTTATCTAGGGACTTCCCTAGTGGTGCGGTGGTTAAGAATCTGCCTGCCAATGCAGGGGACATGGGTTCGATCCCTGGTCGGGAAAGATCCCACATGTTGCGGAACAACTAAGCCTGTGTGCCACAACTACTGAAGCCCACCCGTCTGTAGCCCGTGCTTCGCAACAAGAGAAACCCCCGCTAGACGCAACTAGAGAAAGCCTGCGCGCAGCAACAAACACCAAACGCTGCCATTAATTAATTAATTAATTAATTTTAAAAAAGCAATTGCCCTCAATCAAAAAAAAAAGAAAAAAGAATGTGAATTCTAAAAAATAAAAACGTAAAGTTATCTAAGCTAATACACAAAGATTCATTTCCTTAGGCCTCATAGAATGATCTCTTGGCCATGGTTTGGTATAAAATACTCTGGAAAAAAAGATAAATATCAGAAGTTGTTGCCACCCTTTTAGCAGCTCATTACAGGTAAGGGTGGGTGAGAGGCTCTGGACTGACATTTTCCTCCTGTCTAGCTACCTAAAAGCGGCAAAGTAATCAGGTTGTCTGGGGAACCAGCTCATTTCGTAGGCTGGAACTAGTTAGAGAAATTAGAATCTTGATCTTGTTTTAAACTTTGAGGTTTAATCTCCTTTGTTTTAAAGGACAATAAACACTGAAATTTTGATTAAATGTACAATATTGGCTCCCACAAGAATTAGAGGGCTTGACCACAGTTTTCTGTTTATCTTATCCACTGGGTAGATATATGAACTCAACTAGTTTAACACTGAGAGCTAGTGAATGGTCTTTCTTTAGAAGAGTTCCTTTCACTCCTGCATACTGGTTAAAACACAGACTTTGGAATCATATAGGCTTGAGCTGGACGCCAGCTACATACCCATGAACAAGTTGCTTAATCTAATGCCTCGATTAGAAAATGGGAATATTAATCAGTACCTGCTAGACAGGGTTGTTATGAGGATTGAGTAAGACAATTCATACATGTAAATGGTAGCTCACAGAAGACTGAGAATCAGGAAGCTACCTATGCAGGAGGAAGAGGAGGAGAAAGGAGGAGGGAAAATAGGAAGAGGAAAAGGAAAAAGATAGGAGAGTACGGGGGCTAGTAAAAGGGTAAAGGGAGAGTAAAAGGGAAAGAGAGAGAGCCATAATTATACAGTCACTCCCTTGAAGAGTACACACACTGTACTTAGCAAACACATAATCACCAAAACCTTTTCTCCAGCCTTCACCTGAACAATTGGTCCAAAAAACAAAACCAACAAATAAACAAACAACCACACAGCCATGCTGATTGGGTTTCACTGTAAATTCATGACCACAACTAGCAACTGGTTTAAAAATAAAGAAAATTCATTTTTCTGTCCTTGATTAATTCAGTTGCTCAATTATATAATGAAGAATCTAAGTGCTTCCCATTGTTTTCTTCTGCCAAACTCAAGAGTAAAAGATGACAACTGCAAGTATCATGCAGACATACGCCTAGCAGAAGAAGAGGAACATTTCCTTCCTTAGAGATCGTTTTGTCAGCAAGGAAAACCTTTCCTGGAAGCCCCTAGACAATCTTCCCCTTGTTTCTCATTGGACAGAATGGTATCACTTTACCATGTCTTCATCCATCTTTGGCAAGGTGGATGAAACCATCATAGCGGGATTAAGTCAATCAAGTTTCACCCCCCTGGAATGGGGTTCATGTTTATCAATATACATGGCCGGGAGGATGACAGAGATACCTGGAGAATTATATTAGCAGAAGAGTCTACGCCCGCACCACCCTGAACGTGCCCAGTCTCATCAGAAGAGAAATATATTGTCAGAAACATCACTGGATTGGACTAAGCAAACAGTACAAAACGAAAAGAGGTCTTTGGATCCCCCCAAATTCTACAAGCAGCAAGCAGGTTAAGAAAACTAAGCAGGTTAAGAAACTTCAGCTGCAAACGTGTGCTATCCTTCATGAGAAAGGAAAGATAACTTGGAGGGTAGAAATAAGAACCCAGAAGGTGAAGCCAAGAGCCATAAAGGATTATTTTCAGACATTGAGCCCTAATCTAGGAAATGTCGACCTGTGCATAACTGAATATCAGAATTGCTCTAGACCAGTGACTCTTGTGTGACTCCCTATTCCCCCCTTTTGAAGAAGAATGTCTGTATAGCAGTTATCCTATGCCTATCCTACACTGAGTGTATGTGGAGGAAGATAATTTGGCTCTTTGGTTCACAAGCATTCTGAGAAAGAGGAACTGTAGTCAAGGAGCCTGTGGAACTACATCTGAGAAGTCATCTACACCTGACTTATATGATGAGATTCTGAATTCTGTGGTGATGCTCTAATGGAATGAGACTTTTAGGAACTTCGGGAAGAAGAAAGTACATTTTGCATATGGGAGCAACATGAATCAGGGAGCAGAGAGTGAATTGTGGTAGCAGACCTCCAAGATGGTCCCCAATGATCCCCACATTCTGGTATTCACATCCTTAAAATAGTGCACTCCTACGCTGAATCAGCATTGTTCTGTGTGACCAATAGACTCAGCAGAAGTGACAGCATATGATGAGGCTAGATCATAAAAGACCTTGTGGCTTCTGCCTTTCTTTTTCTCTTATATCACTTGCTCTGGGGACCCACCTGCCATGACATAAGCGTCCTATGAAGAGGTTTCCAAGGCAAGGAACTGAGGCCTCCTGCAAACAGCCATGTGAGTAAGCCCCAGTCAAGTCTTCGTATGAATGCAGCCCAGTCAACAGCTTATCTGCAGCCTCACGGCAGATACAGAACACGAATCACCAAGCTATGCCCCTTCTGAATTCCTGATCCACAGAAACTATGAGAAAATAAATATTTACTATTTTAAGCTTCTGAATTTGGGGAGAATGTAGTGATAGATAATAATTCATGGTGTTGTTATGAAAAGTTCTATAATATTTTTTTCCTAAAGACTACCTGTTCTGAGACATTCTCAAAACCAGTTACCAAGAAAGTATTAGGGTCTCTTTTAAAAGAAAATAGCACAAAATGGTTGATACATATCTTCATCCCAGAAAAGAGCAAAATATCAAACTCCGCAGTAATGACTAGACAATAAAGACCTCTGTTCTTTGTGCATCGTCTTCCATAATTCAAATGATTAATAATAATATTCTAGAGGCATTTAATCAATATGCCCCCATTGAACGGTTTAATTCAGTTGTGGGTGACAGTAAGAAAGCCATTGGGGATGAGGAAGGGAAAGAAGGGGCAGATGAAAAGAAAGATGATATTAGAGGGCAGTGCAGTGTAGTGGTTAAGAGCCAAACTGCCTTCAAATCCTGGCCGAGTGACCTTCCTCATTTGTAAAATGGGAATAATTACTGTTCGTCCTCACAAGACTGTTATAAGGATTAAATAAATACATGTAAAGTACATAAGAGAGCACCTAGCACAAAGCAAGTACTTAATAAAATCACTTACATCATCCTGGAGGTGTGGATGGGATGGGAATGTAAAGATTTATTTTGGGTCACAAAGAAAATTCAGTCACAGTCTTACTTGGCAGGTTATGCTGCTTTAGTTTCCCTTCAGAAAACCTCAGGAGAGTGCAAAGAGAAGCCCTCATCTAACTGGGAGGCAATGGAAACTATAGTTAGTGGCACCTATATTTGTTTTAAGCACCTCTCTATCCATCAGTAGAAAACCTCCTGGACAGCTTGAGTATACTCTAAGTGTTGAAAGTTACGTCTACCATGTATGGGGTGACCAAATACTTTATTATCCAAACTGGGACACTTCTGAGAATAAAATAGGCCCTAGATATAATTATACGTGAAAAGTAGGCTTAAACTGGAACCGTTCCAGGCAAGGAGCAATGAACATTTTGGTCACTGTGACTGTGGCACAAGTTCATAGAAAGAGGCGATATGCATGTTTTAATGAATCAAACAATAACATTTTGCAACTGTGCACAGAATGAAGAAATGGTATCTACTTTCAATAACTGCCTTGCCGGAATCTGAATAATTCCTATCAGAGAAGGCCAAACACTTATAATAATATCCATATAACAACTACACATAATAAAACTACATCTCAGAAACACTTGACCTTGTTGACAACTTTTATCTTCTCAAAAGTCCCTCTTCCTTGCTTCCCATGATCATACTTGCTCCAATTTAAGCTCTATTTATTTTCTCACTTTCTTTTATGGGCTCTTCTTCCTTCTCCCCTCTCTGATATTCCCTTGGCCTTTTGCTCATTGCACACACTCCCATTTGCTGAGCTTACACACTCTCATTGCCTGAACTATCACACGAAAGCTGATGACTCCTAAGTCTTAATTTGTAGTCCCAACTTCTCTCTTAAGCTCTAGACCTGAGCTATCCAATATGATAGCCATTAACCACTTGTGGCCATGGAGCAGTTGAAATGTGGCTAGTTCAAACTGAGATGGCTGTAAGGATAAAATATACATCATACTTGAAAGACTTAGAAAAAAATGAATAGAAAATATCTCAATAACTTTTATATACATTGTGTATACTTAAATGACAATATTTTCAGGTATATTGGGTTAAATAAAATGTATCATTAAAAAAATCAACTTACCTGTTTGTTTACTTTTCTAAATTTAGCTGTTAGACAGACCTAACTAACATATATAAAAGTACATACATAACTCACATTTGTAGCTCACATTATATTTCCATTAGACAGCACTGCTCTAGATTCCTATCTCCTACTAATTATGTCAACTCTGAAATTCCACCAGCACCTCAAATTCAGTATGTGCAAAACTGAACTCATCAACTTCTGTGTTCAGTCCATTCTCCCCATCAATGATAGAGTGATATTGCTAAAACACATATCCAGTCACATCACTTCCTTGCTCAAAATTCTACAACAGTCACTTTCAAGATCAAAAAATAATAATAATCTAAGCCGCTCAATCTCTACCTTCAAGGGCTTACAGTGTCTCCTCTCTTACTCTTCACAACTAAACTGAAAGCTCCAAGAAGGCTGGGACTATGTCTCTCAATCAGAAAACAGGAAAAGGCAGACTTCTCTCGTGGCGCAGTGGTTAAGAATCCGCCTGCCAATGCAGAGAACACGGGTTCAGTCCCTACCAGGAAGATCCCACATCCTGTGGAGCAACTAAGCCCGTGCACCACAACTACTGAGCCTTCACTCTAGAGCCTGCGAACCACAACTACTGAGCCCGTGTGCCACAACTACTGAAACCCGTGTGCCTAGAGTCCGTGCTCCTCAATGAGAAGCCTGCGCACCGCAAAGAAGACCCAACGAGGCCAAAAATAAATTAATTAAGAAAAAAAAAGAAAACAGGAAAATGCATCGCAAAGACACAATTCATTAAAAAAAAAGTTTTTTGGAGTGATTCTTAAAACTATGTGTCAAACCCAGTTCTAAGTGTTTTGGGTATACTTAATCCTTACAACAATCCCATAAAGAAGGTACTATTATCTCCATTTTACAGATGAGGAAATAAGGCACAAAGAAGTCTAAGGGATGTGCTCAAGGTCACACAACTGGTATATAATGGAGTTCATAGTATGTCCTGGGAATGGAATACAGTCCCATGGGGCTACAGCATGGGGTGAAATGAAACTAGAAGCTAAGTTGGAGCCAGATCATGGCACGCCTGAAATGCTTTCTGAAAGAGTTTGAATTTTCTTCTATAAACAATGGGGTTTTTGATCTGGGAAGTGATTGGCATGCTCTGACTGATATTTAAGGAGATAACTTGGGTAATCATGTGGATGGCTGAGGAGCAAGCGACTAGAGAGTTCCTCCATCTCCATACCAACATTTCCTCCAGACGCCCAAATTTCCTGTGTGAGAGTTACTGTGAACTCCTTCTCCCTTATTAATCAGACACTTAGTACTATCAAATTTACTTTCTAAATCTTTCTCCAATTCATCCCCTTTTCTCTAGTCCCACTGCCTTTAAGTCATGTCTTCATCACCTCTTACTGAGATAACTGAAATAGCCTCTTTACTACCTCCAGTCTTACTCCCTCTAGTTTATCCTTCACATGGCCCCAAAAGATTGTTGCAAAATTTCACTCTGATCATGCCAATCATAACGTTAAAACCCTTCAGTGGCTCCTTATCAACTTCAGGCTCTTTAGCACAATATTCAGGAATCTTCATGATTTCACTCTTGTCTGCCTCTACAGCATCAACTCCAGCTACCCGCCCTCTCCAATTATTAAACGATTAGCTCCTCCTCTTGTATTGCATACCTCTGTGTCTTGGCTCGCTGGGTTCTCTGCCAAGAACTCGGTTCCTCCCTTCATCCACCTAACAGCAGTTAACTCATCATTCAAGACAGCTCAGACTTTATTTCCTTTGGGAAACCTTCACACACCCCTCTTTTCCAGGCAGAGTTAGGTGTGTCTACTCTGAACGCCTGTAACATTCTATGATAAATATTTATACAATTAATTATACCACATTTTAACTACAAACTTTCTTTAATAAGTCACTCATCAGAGTGAGGCTGTGTCTTACTGATTTCAGGTACTGAACCAATATTTATTGAACACTGCCAGCACGCCTCCCCCCCAGACGGAGAGTGCTTGGCTAGAGCATCCTCTCCCACTAAATTCAGCTGTATGACTTCCATCCTTCTCCCGTACAGTGTACGGAGATCTACAAAAAGAGGCAGCCAGAAATATCTGCTTTGGACCCAAGGTTAAGAAAGTCCTGTCTTTAAAAGTGTTAGAAGGAGAAGAATTTAAATTTTAAAAGTGCATTTAATATCCCAGGTCGTCTCACATCTGTATGTGTACATTTAGTATGTGACTTCTACTTTTTTTTTTCTTGTAAATTCACTTTGCCCTTCTGAGAGAAAAGGTATGTATTATGATGGTGTTTCTATGTTATCCAAATGGGTCCCTTCCCTGGGATGTGCCTGGGCCAGTGGCATAGTCTTCTTGAGATTTTGCCGAGGGAAGACTAGGCTGAAACTGAGGAGCCAGTTTAAATTTAAGTATACTGTTGACCTTGTTCAGGAGGAGGGAGGAGAGAGGATTCCTGCATGAATACAAAAATCATAACCTTTCTGAAGGGCAGAGTTGTAAGACGTCTTCCAGGTCACCTGGGTGCTCTGGCTCATGCATAAGTAGGAAATGGACCCAATACTCCCCGCAGAGAATCCTTCCCTTGGGACCCAATCCTCCTCCACGCTCCCCTCCCCCACCCAAGACTGACCCTCTTCGCAGTGTGTGTGCAGGCGCGGTGGCGACTGCTTCTAGAACCAGCCCTCACAACCTGCCTCTCCTAGCCAAGCTCCGGAGATGTCAAAGATTCTTAAGCAGGGGTTTTCCAACCTGCCACTGAGGCTAGGCAGGCGGGCCCAAGCTGCGATGTAGAGAATTCGATGTCCTAGCGACCTCCTCGGAGGAGTGGATCGAGTTAAATATAACCGCGCGAATGGAATGGCTCTAAAAATAAGGCAACAGCTGGCCAGTCCACAGCCCAGTCCCGGGAAGGGCGGGGGCCTGAGTGGTCTTGCGCAGGAAGGCCGCTCCGGGGCCGGGGCGAGGAGGCAGCAGCGTCCGCGGGCCCGGGCCGGAAGGCCAGCGGGGTGGGCGCGAGCTGCCCAGGGCCTGAGAACCTCCACCCGGCGCGGGCCCCGGGGACTAGACTCAGGGTCGCTCGGTGGCCTGAGGGGGAACTTTTGAAGGACTCAGAACCCCGGCGAACTTGCCTGGACGTCACGAGGTGTAAAGGCTGGGCGCTGAACTCCCGCTCGCCCCGCCGCCAGGGGGAGCTGAGCGCGAGCGGAGGAAGCCGAACCCTCGAGGAGGCCGGGGCGTCGCCGGAGATCCAAGTGTGGGGGACGTGCGGCGGCGGCCGCGCACGCACACACGAGGCTTCCGCGGCGAGTGGCGCTCGGGCCTTCGCGCCCCCCACGTTCCCAGAAGGACCTTCCCGCGCGAGCCCCTCGGCCCTGCGCTCCCTCCCGCGTCAGCGCCCCAACCATCAAGGCAACAATTGAAACGTTTTCAAAACGGGCTATTTATTTGCTCCCAATAAATCGATCCGCAGTGATTGAGAAATCGATGTGGCCTGGGTGGGCAAGTCGCTCTCGAGGACGGAAAGGCACTTCCGCCGGGCGCCCGCGGGGAGGCCGAGGGCGGGTGCCGGCTCGGGAGAGGTCCCGCCCGGGCCACACCCGAGGACCCGCCACCTGGGCGCGGGGGCCTTGCCAAGCCGCGTTCCCTCGGGCGGCGAGGGGCGCGCGCCCGCTGCCGGCTCTCCTCGGCCCCTCTCGCCTTTCTTCCCCGCGCGCCTGGGAGGCTGTGGTCGCCAGCGGCCGCCGCGCCGCTCCGAGGCTTTTGTTGCTCCTCGTTGGGCTGAATGGGGGTTTTGTAAAGCGGGACAGATAAAAATGAGCGGCATCATATTGTTTGACAGAATGATCCCATATGATGAAGTGTCGGCTCCGAAGGGGGTGAAAATGGTGAATTCCTAAAAACCCAGCCCTCGGCTCCTCCGCGAGCTGCCGGTAGCCTGGAGGGACCCAGCGGACAGCCGGGCCTGGCCGCATCGCACCAAACCGGATCGAGAAGACTCGAGCTTTCAATGCCAAGTCATTTTTAAATCCCAATCCTGCCCAGGACCTTTCTCCTCGCGGATGAAGAGAACAATTTTCGAGAGAAAGGCTCGTTTTGATTAAATCTGACATGCTGCTGATAACTCCATGCTAATGTGAAATAATTAACATAATAGCCATAATTAAAAGCACGCTAACAATGCCATAAATTTATCACACAATTTTACTAGCTTTCTGCCCCTAACTGCTCTCTCATCGTTAATTAAACGTGTTGCCTTTTACAGAATGGATGTTTATACATTTCCAATATAAATAAATTCGAAGCCATCCTCTCTCCCTCTCTCTTCCTTTCCCTTTGGTCTCTCGCCATTACAAGGCACTTCTTGGCATGGGCCTTGAGTGGCGGACACCTTGTAAATAAATGAAGTTTTGAGATGCATGTACATTAAATTAATCTTTTTTCCCGCAACCCAAAGAGATCTGGAAAGGTATACAAGGGTGGAAATAGAAATAACTTGGATGCGTTGGGGACCCGGATATCATCTCACCCCTTCCCCCCTCCCTTGGTGGCGGCCATCCAGGCCGAGGCTGATAATAGTTTCACACATCTGTGAAGATTGTCAAGAAAGAGCCGACTTTGGTTTTTGCGGGGTGAAGAGAGGGGTATATTCCAGAGGGGCTCCACCCACGTTTTGTTTCCCCTGCAGCAGAGGGAGGGTGGCTGCTCTCTGTGGGAGTCGCGCCCCTCACTGCGCTGAACGTGGTCCTTTCTCCCCGTATTGCAAGAAAAGCGCACACGCGCGCGGGCGTAAAGATTTATCTCACCTCGGGCCAACGATTTATTCAAACCATTGACATAGTCTCTGACTTAAAGGAGTCGGAAGAGGGCACCTGGGTTCGCTTGGGCCTGGTGAGGGGTAGGTGGGCCATTGCAGCCTTCCGGAGACTCTGACCGTGCCCCTTGTCCTGTGTTGACCACTTAAGAACCCAAATTGAGTTGTAATTAATTTCCCCTTCTCCGTCATAAACTGTTCCATCCACTATGTCTCCCCCACCCCCATCTCACCCCCCAGGACACACATTCTAAATCTCCCCTCCCCCAGACGTCTCAATTTCCTTCCAATCGATCCGAGCTCCACTTTTCCTGTTTCCTGTTGCTAGAACCTCGGTCCGCTCCACCACCACTACCAACCCCCGCCCCCAACGGCCCCGCTCTTGGCGGCTTCCGCAGCTGGGTACCACGGACTCTGCCCGCCCCAGGAGAAACGGAGGGAGCCTCATTACATTCTCTTTGGCTGAAACGTTTCAAACATTTGAACAGGTGAGACAGCTGGCTGCCATCTTCTTTAAATCCCTCCGGGGAAGTTTGCTTGTTGTGACCCAAGTAGTCACTCTCACTCACAGTAATTGTTTGTGCTTGTGTGTTTTCATTCTACCTCCCCAGTAACCCTCTGAGACTCAGAAAATGTTTATCCACATTTCTCTTTCCTTCCCCCCCCACTAATATTTCCGTTCCCTCTATCACATCTTTCTTCCCCCCACAAATGTTTCCCTGTCTTTCTGTATCCGTCTCACTTCTCCCATCTCTGTCTTTTCTAAAGTTTGGCGGTAACTGACGACCTGTGGGCTTTTAGCTGCAAGCTGAGATTACGCGGCAAACAGGCTTTACTCAGCCCGGAATCTAGTCGGCCTAGGACAGGACCCTGCACCTCGTCTGGCTCGGGTCCTTCCGCCCTGGCGGCGTCCCGCGGCGATGGCAGCGGGAACCTTCCTGCCTCCCACCTGGGCTGCCGCTTAGCCTCCTTCCAACAACGGGAGGTTGCGCGGCGCTACTGTCCGCCGGGAAGGAGGAAAGGGCGGCCGGCTCCCTAGCCTAGAGAGGTCGCGGGAAAATCCGCCGCCTCCGCTGGAAATCGATATTCAGCCGTTGGGCCCGCACGGGTGCAGGACGTCGGGGCCGCAGCCAGTAGGTCCCGCACGTCTCATCATTTAGCTAATCGAGTCGAAAAGTTTCTGTAAGGGCCAGACCCGGCATCAGATGGTAACACTGATTGAACAAGAGATTAGCACAATAGATCGCTAACCGAGGGGAAGCGTTGCTTTTCACGCTACGCCCCGTAATTAATGGTATGAATCAATTAATTTGACTTTTATTGTGTCGAAGAATAAAAGCGCAACAAATGGAACTGGCGGCTGGGAGCTGTTCACCTCCCACCCCTTCCCCCAGGGAGGTTCCAGAGACACCGGGGAATGGACGGATTGGGCCAGGTCTTGGCCGAGGGAGGCTGAGAGGCAGAAACAGCGGCGCCGAGGGAGTCCTGAGAGCCAGCCCTGACGGGCAAAGAAATCGAAATTAGGCTCATTTGGAGGATACTTCAAGAACACTGCGGAGGGCAGCCCCTGGAGCCGTCACCCTCCTGCACGCACACACACACGCGCGCGCGCACGCGTCCACGCGGGCCCAGCCTCCTAGGCTGCGGTAGGGCTCCTGCTGCGGCCCGCGCCTGCCTCTGGGGCTCTACAACCGAAGCTGAGCAAAAGGAATTTGTGAATTTGCGAATTTCGCTTTCTTTTTCGTGTCCTTCCGACCTTCCCTTTTGTAATTATTGGTTTACTGGGACAGTTGCAGCCGGGACCAACGCTGCCGGGGGAATCGGTGGGCAGCCAGCTCGCCGCTCCGGTCGGTTTCGCTGGAAGCTGTCTAGGTTGTATTGTAAACGGTTCGGAGCCTGCGGGCCACAAAGCGGTGCAGCTGCGGAAATGAACCCAGATGCATTTTAGGGTCAGGTGCAATCGGGGTTTCATTTAGATACAGAAAAACCTTGGAGTTTCGTGGGCGTCTCAAGTTGGAGTAACTGCCCCAGCTTCAACCAGAAACATCCTGCGAAGTGGGGATCCAACGTGCTAGTGTTTTAACCGGGAAATTATCTAATGAAAATTAAAGTCAATCTGTGTGTCGCACTGCCTATAATGAAGAAAGTTTACGTGTGTGTCTAGGCTAAGGAAAGAGGGGGGTCGTAGGTGAGAGACAGACAGGGAATCAGAAGTACTACTGTTCGCCAGGAAATGTATCAGTTTCTTAGTGTCTTCTGTAAATTTTTCTCTCGGACCATCTGCCCTTGTGCTCCTTCTGGTGAGGCCTGCATTCCCCTCGCAGGCCTCAGCGGCCAGACTGGGCTTGGGTTCCAAGAGCCCGCCACACCCGGTAGGCACTCGCGGCTCGCAAGGAGGCTGCCTAAAAATGCGGGAGGGGAAGAGGCGGCCCATCGCGGATTCACCCGGTCAGGAGCACTATTTTGAAGTGCGAGGTCCACGCGCCCCAGCAATGCAACGCACTCGGGTAGGTTTGCGCCCCCGCCAATCCCAGTTAAATGCCCACAGTCTTTCCTACCATCACTGACTTTCCTTGCCAAAGAAACTCGGTGCTCACTGGCCGCATCCTCCTCCACCTCCTCTGTTGCCGGTTTCTGAGGAAGTTAAATCTTGGAGGGTTTGTTTATGCCCTGAGGAAAAAGAATCCACGTTAGTTAGCAGCAGTGAGAGCCTAGCCCGCTGGCAAGCTCGGGGCCGGCCCCGCTCCCAGGAGGCTGGGCCTGGGCGCCTGCGAAGTCACACCACCCGCTCCCCGCGTTGTCTGCCCTCGCAACCTGGGCGCGGCGTCTAACCTAGAGGCCCGAAACCTCTTCCCGGCCCCACTCGACTTACCCAGGCCGCTGACAATCCCGGCTCCTTCCCCAGCGCCTCATTTCCGACTTTTTCACATGCTAAGTCGTTTAACAACTCCGAGCAGCTAGTTAGGGCTTCTTTATTTATAGGTTCCCTGTTATTTTACGTCTTTTTTATTTCTCTCGGCAACTATTCTAATAGATTAATCAATAGCCATTTTCTGACCTTCGGGAACCCCAACTGATGCTGCTGTGGCCGAGCGGGGAAAAAAAAAAAAAATATATATATATATATACATATAAACACGCCCACATCGAGCCTGGAAAGCGAAGGCAGGACCGGGTGGTTTGACTTTACGGGGAGGAGGAGCGCCTCCCCTCAGTAGGTGTCTCCGCGGACCAAGCACTGAGGCAGGAGGGGCTCTTAAGTCTAATTAGCAAGACAGAGCCGGGGCGCAGCCCTTACTCTTTAGAGCTAAAAAGAATCAAACAAAAAACAAAACAGAGACTACTAAGTTTTTCTTTAAAAAAATAATAATAACAACGGGATGGGAATCTTGTCCTATGTTCTACGCCCAGCCCTTGCCTAGGGAGCGTTGGCAAATGGGGGAGAAGGGAGAGGGGGCGGGTAGGGCAGGGCAGCGGAGCCTCGGGGTTCGGCGGACGCTCACAGGCCCACACCCTCACTCGTTCACACGCACCCATCCGCACTCACACCCACAGGCTCCCTCGACCCCCGCGCCGGGCTGCAGCCCAAGGTGGGGTCTCAGGGCGGACCGGGGCGCCCTCGGGACCCGCGGGATGCTGGCGCACGGTGCGGCGCAGAGTTGCGCGTCCCTCGTCCCTTTGTTGACAATTCTCTCAACCAACTTGAGTTTGGCCGGCTCGGCGGCGGCCCTGACGTCACGCACGGTCACGTGGCCCCGCCTCCCGCTGGATCTTTAAGTAGAAAGTAATCTATCAGGCCAGTCCTTAAAACGCGACTTTCGACTACGGGGGCTTCAGCGTCCCTGACACCCCCTCCCCCCGTTGCCCCTGCCCGCGCCCTCCCGAGCTGCTCGGCGCCCGGCGTCCCGCGCCCGCCAGCACTGCTCCTGCTCCCCACGCCCGGGCCAGGGGCAGAGAAAGGCGGGCGAAGTGAGGGGGCGCGGCGTGGAGAAGCCGCCGGGGCTGGCAGCGGCAGCGAGCGCCTAGTACCGAGCGCCAGGGACAGCTGGAGTTTGCAGAGCGCTGCCACTGGGGGCGGACGGCAGAGCCCGCTCCGCGCGATGCCGGGCCGCCGAGTGTGAGCCAAGCCCGGAGGGCCCCGAACCACCTACGCCCCCTTCCCCTCTCCCAATCCCCCATCTTTCGGGGGCGCCCAAAACCCCTTTTCTGAGGTTGGCGACAGCCCCTGAAGACGCCCATCGCGCACCGCTCCTTCCCCGCCGCCGCCACCAACCCCGAGGAGGGATGACCCTCTCCGGCGGCGGCAGCGCCAGCGACATGTCCGGCCAGACGGTGCTGACGGCCGAGGACGTGGACATCGATGTGGTGGGCGAGGGCGATGACGGGCTGGAGGAGAAGGACAGCGACGCGGGCTGCGATAGCCCCGCGGGGCCGCCCGAGCTGCGCCTGGACGAGGCGGACGAGGTGACGCTGGCGGCCCCCCACCATGGGCAGCCTCAGCCGCCGCACCAGCAGCCCCTGGCACTGCCCAAGGAGGCCGCTGGAGCCGGGGCCGGGCCAGGGGGCGAGGCGGGCGCGTCCGAGGCCGACGGCTGCAAGGGCGGCGTTGGCGGCGAGGAGAGCGGCGGGAGCGGTGGCGGGCCTGGCTCGGGCAGCGGTGCGGCGGGAGGCCTGGCTCCGAACAAGCCCAAGAACAGCCTGGTGAAGCCGCCCTACTCGTACATCGCGCTCATCACTATGGCTATCCTGCAGAGCCCGCAGAAGAAGCTGACCCTGAGTGGCATCTGCGAGTTCATCAGCAACCGCTTCCCCTACTACCGGGAGAAGTTCCCCGCCTGGCAGAACAGCATCCGCCACAATCTCTCGCTCAACGACTGCTTCGTCAAGATCCCCCGTGAACCGGGCAACCCGGGGAAGGGCAACTACTGGACCCTGGACCCGCAGTCCGAGGACATGTTCGACAACGGCAGCTTCCTGCGGCGCCGGAAACGCTTCAAGCGCCACCAGCAGGAGCACCTGCGTGAGCAGACGGCGCTCATGATGCAGAGCTTCGGCGCCTACAGCCTGGCGGCGGCGGCCGGCGCCGCGGGGCCCTACGGCCGCCCCTACGGCCTGCACCCTGCGGCCGCGGCCGGCGCCTACTCGCATCCTGCTGCTGCGGCAGCCGCGGCGGCGGCCGCGGCGCTCCAGTACCCGTACGCTCTGCCGCCGGTGGCACCCGTGCTGCCGCCCGCCGTGCCGCTGCTGCCCTCGGGCGAGTTGGGCCGCAAAGCGGCCGCGTTCGGCTCGCAGCTCGGCCCGGGCCTGCAGCTGCAGCTCAACAGTTTGGGCGCCGCCGCGGCCGCCGCCGGCACGGCGGGCGCCGCTGGCACCACGGCGTCGCTCATTAAGTCCGAGCCGAGTGCGCGACCGTCGTTCAGCATCGAGAACATCATCGGTGGGGGCCCCGCAGCGCCCGGGGGCTCGGCTGGGGGCGCCGGGGTAACTGGGGGCACCGGGGGTAGCGGGGCAGGCGGGGCGGCGCAGTCCTTTCTGCGGCCGCCCGGGACCGTGCAGTCAGCAGCGCTCATAGCCACGCATCAGCCTCTCTCGCTGAGTCGGACGACGGCGACCATCGCGCCCATCCTGAGCGTGCCGCTCTCTGGACAGTTTCTGCAGCCTGCAGCCTCGGCCGCCGCCGCTGCCGCCGCCGCAGCGCAGGCCAAGTGGCCCGCTCAATAGGGACGTGCCGGTGGCCGGGATGCTGGGCCCGGCGGCGGCCTCGAGCGTCGGCTGCATTTGCAAGCTGCGCGCCCCGCCCCGCTCCTGGCCCCCCTGCCCAATCCTGGACTTTGCCTCTCTTCCATTTCCTCCCTCCAACCCGTCGACACCGACTTTCGGCGGCCTCCCCCCGGTCCTGCATACCTAGGCTGGCGGAGCAAACTCTCACCGCGCACCCGCGGGGAATAGCTTTCCGTACAGGTAAAACCGAAAACCGAATTTCCGAAAATGTACCCCGACGGCACCTGCTCTCAGTACCTTGGGGATGGGAGGGAAATTCTTTGTATATATTTGTATAAAAATTATTGACTTTCCTTTTGGGGTTTTTATTTTTTTAAGAAAAAAACAAATTCAGTAGATTTAGAGCTCTGAACTTTCATTTTTTCTGAAGGTTCACTCTCCGCAGTTTTATGTGAGAAAAAAATGTATAGAGATGTTGGGAGATTTTAAATATTAAAAAATTTTCACAAGGCGAAAAGTGTCATTCTATTATAAAAGTCTGTTTATATATGAATGAATATATATGGTATTCTAAATGTTATTCCATCGTGTTGTACACAACTTTGTAAATAAAATTTTTAAAGGCTCAGCCTAGTGTTTTATTTAGGTGTCTGAGATAAATGACAAGATTTTAAAATAGTATTTGCATTTTATTTTTCCCAGATATTAGAGGAGTTTCAAGGAATGACCTTTTCAAACTTTGCTAATTCAGAATTTGGGTGTAAGAAATTTTAATTGGAGAAAGAATATACCTAATTTAAATTGTATTAATATTTTCTTTTAGTTTTCATATAAAATCGGGATGTTGGTGGTGATCTCCTTCCTATCAATTCATTAAATCAAAATGACTAGATATTTCTGAAGATAAAGTAAGCTGCCATTTAAAAAAACCAACCTAATTCTAAACATCAGCACAATTTAAATATTTTTTAAATACAAGACTTTATCTTTCACAATGAAAACTTCTCAAATGAGAATTCTTAGTCGTTTCAATTATCCTTTCAAAAGAATGTTAATTCCAAACATCTCCCTCATTTTAACATTTAAAGCCTTGATTTTTCAAACTGTTTATTTTCATCCCCTAAGTGGAAATGGTAATAAACTCAATTAACTTTTTAAATATATGTATGGCATTTTAAATTTTGCAGTGGAGTTGTATTACCTATATTAACCTGATAGATGATACATAGTTGTTTTATTCTTTCATAATATTTTCAAATCAGGTACCTCTTTTCTATGACAGTAGTCACAACATAATTTGGATTTCTGAAGGATTCCTGTAGATGCCTCCTCCAACCCGCAGCTTTTCGGAAGGCCAAGAAATAGTGGCCTTAATATCCTTTGAAAAACAGATGCACATCACCCCGTTTTTTAACCTTTTTAAAAATACCTTAGGCTAGTTTAGTGTGAAATGCGAGATCACAGAGCAGGAATGGGGAGATGTCCTTGCGGATTATTTTTAATGTGCATTTCAGCTGTTGCAACCTTAAGTATTAAGGTAGAAATGAAACATCTAGACGCGGGAAGCCGGTTCCCATCACCAATAACATATTCTCAAATGGCATCAATTCTAATTATTTCTTAATTAATTTAGCTGTTACAATTACGTATGCGAAATCACTTTTTTAAACTGGAGCGGATAGCAGTACTGTCAGCTTGGCCCTATGCGCGTGCTGTTTGCAAAACACCGCCAGTCCCTGGCGCTGGCGTCCACCTCGCCTCCCTGGTCGCGGAGATGCCTCCCGGCTGCTGATCCGAGCCTTATTTCCCTGCTGTCGGCGTGGGCTAGGGAGTCGCTTTAAAAGACCCTTCTTCGCAAAAACCGAATCGGTCTTCCTGGTAAACAGTAAACATTATTGTGTCCTGAGTAAACATTCCTTCTGGATCAGAGTCCTAAAATAAAACAAGCTGCCGGGGGTGAGATCGTTTAACCTGATAAACAAGAACTTGATAATCAACCGCCACCGAGAGGAGCAACAGTTACCTTCACGGAGAAGAGATTATGGACCACACAGTCTCCGGGTGGGTCCCTTCTAATCTCTTTTTACAAGGAAAAATAAACGGATCTAAATTTGTTTGTGTGTTGCAGCTATAAAAGTAACAAGTTGTTTCACAGTTGTGTCTGGCTAATCGGTTTTTACACAAACAGCAAATGGTACATGATTTGTGCAAACACATAGAGGTTATTTCTAAATTTAGCTGACACCCCTGGGAAAAGGGAAAGGCAGGGCTTCTTGAATTCACTTTTAGCCTCAAGAAGCTGCTGATCCAAGGCTTCTAAATGACATTGGATAACAGGGGCCTCATTCCATCCCTGATCCTTTGTTACTTATAAAATTACTCGCTCATATTTCCGCGCATAGCAGCAATACCGGCCGAGCCTGCGCCCGCAGCGTGACACTCGGCCACAAGCTGCCGCTTGAGATTCGCAGAGCTTCCCACCCCACTCCCCCGATGCATTAGGCGGTGGAGTGTGGAGGAGAGATCCTCCGGCAACTTTCCTTCCAGACACTTATCAACCTTGAACTAGAGCCTGAAGATGGTCCCCCTCCTTTATTTCTTGGAGGGTAGGAGACTCTTAGACGCAGACCCCAAACCGACCAGCGGCTGTTTAAAGTCCCGGCAGATGTCAGGGAGATAGATAGGCCTAGCCATAGCTCAGCTGAAAAGCTCTTTTCGGTTTAAGCTTGTTAAACCACGAAAGCTTAGAACAGAAGGAAAAAATGCAAATATTGTATATAATGAACGCAAGCATTTGGGGAAGGGAGGGCTTGAAACCCACATTTGATATGAGCGGACGCGGGCAGCAGCGAGGAAAGGCACTGAAATCTCCTTTTACACTGAGATTTAAAGACAACACGACTGATATCGGCTTTTTATTTCACTTAGGCAGATTTATTTGTAATAAAAAGAAGAAACGGGTTATTTTTTATGGGGAGGATTTTAGCTTTCGGCTACACACGAATTTAAACTGGTTTCCACTTCTTCCGGCATTCATTTCTAGAAAGTCCATCCAGTTCCAAGGCCTGTGGCCCTTAGAGTATCCCCTGGACGAAGTCCCTGAGTGGGGTCCCGGTACTCAGTCCCTCCGGGAATGGAGGGTGGATTCGGAGGTCCAGGGAAAGGCGAACGAAGGCTAGAATACACGCACGGGCTCTGCAGGGCTCTTGCTGCGATGGCGGACGTGGCCTGTAGGGGGCGACGAGCAGATGGAAAACTTCCGCGTTTTGTCTCCGAGGGTCCACTCCCAACCCTGAGAGACCTCTGCTTCCCTCCCAGGCTCTGAGCACACTGACACCCTTCTTGTGCTCATCCTCCCGTCCTGGGACACCCAGGTCGAATCTCGGAAAAACTGTTTTTCTCGGCCTCTCTCCTGGAAGGGACAAAGTCCCGAGGGAAGTTTGCCCTAAAGATTGGGAAGCAATAAAGTTTAGTGATGGGGAAACATGGACTTGGAAGCAATTAAGAGTTATGTTTGAGGTTATTTATTTTATATGGTTTATAGGACGAGTCTTGGCAGTGAGGGGACTATGAAAGGCTGGTGTGTGTGTGCGCGCACGTTTTAACGTGGGTTCCTTGAAGAACTGTACTGAAGAGACTATAATGTGAAGGAAAGCCAGTTCCAGAGCCATGTGTCTGTTAGACACATGCTGCAAACTGCAGCATAATTAGTAAATGAACGCCTCTCTGGGAGGTGAATGGGGAGGCTGGAAGGTGTTCTCAGAGTGCCCAGGTCGCGTGGCGGTTGTGTGTGTGTCTATTTCATGGGAGGGAATGACAGGAAGCAGTGGAATGAGACATGCCTTCCAGAGGCGGGGAGGCGTCCCGATCAGGGAATGGGTACTTCCTGACTGTGACCTTGGACAAACTGCTTGGTTTCTTTCTCTCCATTCCCTTGCCTTTACAATGAGAATGAGGAGTCTATTTGTCACTTGGGCTTGCAGGATTAGGTGAGTTGGTTTCAGTGAAAAATGTTTTATAAACTGTAGAGACCTAAGGGGATGTAAGGAGTTAATTTGTTTGTTAATGGCTTCTAGAAAGACAAACAACTCTGTTACAAACACTTGCAGTGTTTGGCTTGGTTTTGAACAACTAGATTTTAGGTATAAAAAAACGGGTTTTTCTATGAGGGGTTGCATAACCTATTCCAGTCCCTTGCTATCTGAAAGGATGGAGCAAAAGAGAGTCTAATCAGAAGGGGTTTTTCAAAGGTGGGGTCTCCTCCTGGTCTTGAGTCCTTCAGCCCAGCCCTGGGCCTGAGGAGAAGCCCGTGGTGCCCACTAACTCTGTGTCCGCACCCCCTGCTCCAGAGGCCTGGCATATTTCTTTCTGGTTGAGTGGTCTACTTTGCTTTTTGCCCCTTTGCTTCCACTGCCCGAGGCAAGTGGGGAAACCTGAGCCCTCCGCTGACAGATGCCCATTAACGCAACACGCAGTCTCAGGGCGAATTAAAGGCAACCAGATCTCAGACCCGCGTAAAAGACCACCCTCCCTTTGCCTCCCTCCAACAGTTGGCATAGTTACACCCAGAGCCAACTTCTCTCTTAACCATCACTACACCCTCCCCTTGCCCTCTCAGGAATGTACCAGCCATTCTTTGCTCCCCGAGGGCAGCACCAGACAAGGGGGGCGAGTATGCAGAACAAAATTTGGAAATAAATGTTGCAAAATCAGCGAAGGAGTCGTAGAAAGCATCACCTTATTTTTATTTCCCAATAGGGTGTCTTACATCCGAATTTTTCAAAATAAGAATTAAGTTAGTCACCTCCCTTATTTTAATATAAAACTCGTACCAAAAGCCCTCCTTTTTCAGATGATTTTGTGCTTATGCACACAGCTCCGTCCTATCAGTGGTGAGATGGGGAGGGAGAGGGAACACCTTCATTCCCTTGAGTCCTCTGGGGCTAAATTTCGGAGGCATCTTCAGAAAAACAGCCCTAGAGAGCACCCTTCCCTCTTTTCACACAGTTCCTGAAAGTTCAGTGACTTCCCCAAGGTCACTCAGCGGCCCAAGGATAAGCCATGGAAATACTCAGCGGAGGAAAAATTGTTCTCTACCCAGGAAGGATGCCCCCCTTGAGGAAAGAAAAAAAAAGCGAACAGTGGGGCAAAGAAGGTTGGGAAGAGTGGAGAGAAAAAAAAAAAAAAAGACAAACGCAGAGAAATACTGGGCCGAGCGGGACTCAGCTCGCGGAAGACCAAGACCTAGCCCGTGGGTGGCCCCGCGGCCCTGGGCGCCCGATCCGCCCCAACCCGCCCGGGCCTCGCCGCTCTGCTCGCCCAGGGCTGAGCGGTTCTCCGGGGACCGACGGCTAGATCTCCTTCTTGCCTCAGGATTTGGGAGGGGAAGAACGAAGAAGGGAAATCCAGGCCCGAAGCTCCGCTCACCCCGAGGGTCAGAGGTCCAGCCTCAACGCCCGGGTGTCGGGAGTCGGCCTCCATGGGCGTCTCCACCCCCTCCCACTCCGGGTCCACCTTTGCGCCAGCCACTAGGGCTTGGCCTGCGGGACTCCAGCTCCCTCTGCCTGGGGGTGATGCAGGGGGCCGGGGTTGGGGGGGGTAGAGAATTTGAATTGCTTAGGGAGGAAACCCATCCGTAAAACGACACCCGCTCCCGCGGCGCCCCGGGGCCCGCGCTGAGGTAAGCTCCCGACGGGAACAAATCTCCGCGGTGTGAACCAGGGCGGCCGAGACTCCCCAACCCAGGATCTCTGGGGAATCAGGGACAGCGCTACTAGGTTCTAGTTAAGCCACAGCCTTAAGGAGGGTCGTGAGAACTCGGGCGACAAGGCCAGGGTCTTGGGACGGGAGTGCCCCTCGACTTGGGCCTGTTCGCCTGGCCGCCAACGCGTGGCAAGAAGTCTCCTCTCCGCCATCACCGCCCAGCTGCTCCCGCTTCAGCGGAGCGGGCATTTGGAACGCTCCTTCCCGGGATCCGGCAACAGGAGCTGCAGTGCACGTCTTATCGAAGAAGGGAGCTTTGGTTCTTTTCCTCCCTCCATTCCTTCCACTCTCTCCTCTCGACAGATGGTAAGCGAGACTCAGTTTTCTCCAAAAGACCAACAACACATTTTCGCCGTTACCCTAGCAAGAGGCGCATGCCGGGGATCACAGCAACCTAGCAACCCCAAACCTTAAATTTTCTCTTTGCTTTCAAGCTCCATCTGGGAGGCACCGCCTCCTCCGGGAAGCCTTCCTGAGCCTCCCAGCTCAGGTCACTTGCGCCTTCTTGGAGCCCACGGTGCCAACTAGTGAGCCGTTGTCTACGATGCTCTGTGAGCTCCTTACCGTCTAACATTGCTGAGCACAAAGGGGACGATCAAAAGTATTTGTCTAGTAAAAGACAGACTAGGACCATGGGAGTGGGGATGAGGAATCTTGAAGGTGCTTATTGATCGAATGAGATTCTTCTCGAGTTTGGGGGACTGTTTTCTTCCCATTCCTTTCCTTCAGTCCCCCCTTTTTATAATAAATGCTTTTATAAACACCGTGTTAATTTTTTAATGAAGGAATTTAAAAAGCATTTATTAGAGATTTAAAAAGTATAACACATTTCAACGTTCATAATATAATTGGATTTTCTGCGATATTTTTTCTGCCACTGTGAAATTAGTTGAAAACTCCTTGGCCTAGCCTAAAGTACCAGCAGACAGTTCCCCCTCCAGCCTAATGAAGAAAACTCCTCTAGAGTACCTCAGGGGTTTCAGCCAGCCTCTGCTTCAGTTCTCCCAGTAGAAGAGGAATCGCTACCTCACAAAACATCCATTGCACGCAGGGGCAGCTTTATTTGTTAGAGTGTCTTTCTTTTATAGAACTTTTATTTCCTTAGTAAAGTATAGAGAATTTGAGAGTCATTTGCTTAGATTTCAATACTAAAGATGTTATATTGTCGTGTGTTGGGTTTCTTTATCTTGACACACAAAGAATTCAACGTGGTTTGGCCTCTATGTTAAGACTACTGTTTGTGGAGAAAACTGAGCAAAAGCTATAGCTTTGAGAAAGTATCAGGATTCTGTATTCAGTATACATGTTCCAGGGCTGTCTACAGGGCCTGCTCTGAGATCTATTTGGAGATCCCTAGTTATTTACCACCTCTCCCAGGGTTGGGTTCAGACTATACTGGTGGTAAAATTTTTGTGGGATAGTTGTCAGAATCTCATTCTTTCTTTTAATGAGAAAAAAAAAAAAAGCATTTTTAAAAGCTTAAACAGTTATATAATTTATCCTTCATTGCTGTGAACATTGGCATAAACGTTAATCTCTCACCTGTCAGTTATCCAAACCATTCACCATACGAAACTAGGACCTTTGATGGCTTCCCTGAAAGATATTCATACAGATTCTAGTATTTAATATAGAGAAGAAGAAAGTAAATCCCAGATTATTTTGTCATTGCCCTCCAATTGGGATCAAGATAATATGCTCTTTAGTGTTATACACTTAATGCATTTTTTTTTTTTTGCAAATTTATATCTAGTTTGTGTGGTCCCTATTGATTTAGGTGGGTTTTTTTTTATTATTACTGAGGTATAGTTGATTTACTGATTTAGTCTTTATATAGCTCAGTTAGCTTCTTTCTTTGCCATTGTTACAGATTATATCAGTAAACCATCTCTCAAATTCTACCATTTTACAAATGTAAATGTTGGTTACAAGAGCAAGGTGGTATCAAGATCAGCACAAAAAAAAAAAAAAAAAAAAAAAAAAGATCAGCACAAATTAATCACAACCACTGTGAAACATCTGCTTTATTGATGGTACTTCAACAGCATCACCTTTCCACATACATCAGGAATTATGATTTTATGATAAAAGTTGCTCTTGCTGCTGGAGGGAATCGAGTATAAGAGTTAACAGATTGGATTAAAGGACAAGGCTAATTCTTAGTCCTAGGCCTGACATTGAACTTGGAAGTATCTGATGGAGTCTGCCCACATAAAGACCACTATTTTTTTTTTATTATAGAATATTGGCTATATTTTTCCTGTGTTATACAATATATCCTTGTAGCTTTTTTTTTTTCTTTTCTTTTAATTTGGCTGAGCTGGGTCTTAGTTGTGGCATGCGGGATCTTTTAGTTGCAGCATGTGGAATCTAGTTCCCTGACTAGGGATGGAACCCAGGCCCCCTGTATTGGGAGCAAGGAGTCTTAGCCACTGGACCACCAGGGAATTCCCCTTGGTTTTTTTTTTTTTTAAGATTTTTTTGATGTGGACCATTTTTAAAGTCTTTATTGAATTTGTTACAATTTTGCTTCTGTCTTATGTGCTTTGGTTTTTTGGCCTCGAGGCATGTGGGATCTTAGCTCCCCAACCAGGGTTCAAACCCACACCCCCTGCATTGGAAGGGGAAGTCTTAACCACTGGATGATCAGGGAAGTCCCTTCTTGTAGATTATTTTATACATAATAGTGTGTACTTAATCCTGTACTCCTGTATTGCCCCCCCTTCCCTCTCCCCACTGGTAACCACTAACTTTGTTCTCTTTATCTGTGAGTCTGTTTCTTTTTAGTTATATTCACTAGTTTGTTGTATTTTTTAGATTCCAAATATAAGTGATATCATACAGTATTTGTCTTTCTCTGTAAAGACTACTATTGAAAATTTAGCTGAGAGAAAGAAAGGAAACAGAGGAATTATACTATTATAACTATCATTTCAACATTTCCGGTAACAGATATTTTTCAGTAACTATTTAAACATTTAGAGATTTTTTTTAAACCTTAATTTCACTTTTGTCTTGATTTAAGATATCTGATATTCCAAGGTATCTGTCGTTCAAGCCTCCGGCAGTTTGATGACTCCTGCCCTCTGATATTGATAGTGTATATTGTAGTTTAGGGGAGGAGACTCAATCACCCTCCTCTACCACCACCACCCATGGGGCCCCATGAATAAAGTGAAGAAGCCCCACAGGAGACTGAGCGAATCTGCTCTCTACTTTGGGAACCATATTCTAGTACAGAATATTCAATATATATACTTAATGGGTTACTTTTTTTTTTTTGGCCGCACAGTGTGTCACTTGGGATCTTAGTTTCCCGACCAGGGATCGAACCCGTGCCCCCTGCAGTGGAAGTGCAAAGTCTTAAGTACTGGACCACCAGGGAAGTCTTAATGGGTTACATTTATTTATCTATTGCTTTTAAATATTCTTGCATAAATGAGATGAAGTGTGAGAAAAAAAGTATTAAATTATAAGAGCTAAAAACTTACTGTGTAAGAGATAGCTATACTGTATTTTCAAAATTCTAGGGAGGGTTTGAGATGCAGAATAATTATCTGGAAAGAGCATGGGCTTTGGATCTGATAGTCCTACAGTCAATCAAATCCTGGCTCTGTCACTTCTGAAATGATTTTGATCAAAGGTATTTGGCCTCTCTGAATCTCAGTTTTCTTATCTATGAAATGGGAAACATAATATGAAGATTTACTATGATAATGCATTTGGAGTGCTCAACACTGGTGGCTATTATTACTTTACAGTTTTGCTGACTTAATAGCAGTCATATTTTCATGAGGCTAGCTTTTTTTTTTCTCTGATATTATATACCCACGGTTGTCACATTTCATATTTTAAAATGACATTGCTGATACCACTGCCCCTTCCATCTGTGTGAGCTAGGTATCATTTTTGTGTTCTCACAACTTAACAAATGTGAAACAATTTACTCTGTAGTGCCACTTGGCAAATCACTTTTTCACTTTCAGGGTATTTTTCAGTCTTGTGGATGAGAGGTCTTGACAATAGTCATTAAAGATATGATAGCACTTTCACAAGAGCAAGGACATGTGCCTTATGTCTTTGCTGAGCTCTGGTCTAGGTAGACTAATTTTAACATTTTTCTATATCTACACTAAGATTATACTAAAAGAAGTTACTATCTGCCTAGATTGTATCTGATCAGGCAAATACCTAATTTTCAGCTTGTAAAGACTACCTCAGTTATACTGTCTGGTTAATGGGAGGATGTGATGTTGCATAGTTAAAAGAAGATGGGGTAGAAGTCAGCTGATTGACTTTTGCTGCCTGATGATTTTGGCTAAGTTACTTGAAACTGTAAACCTCAGATTATGATAATCTAGTGGGGACATTCTATGTCTATTTAGCTTAAGTTAAACCAAACATCACTTTAAAAGTATGAGAAAGAAACAGAGACGGAGAGAAAAAAGGCAAAAGAGAGAATGAAAAATCATTTAAATGTGAAGTTGCCATGAATTCCATTCAGTGGGCATGGACAGAGGGAAATGAAGAAAGGGTGGCATGAAGTTGCTGGATGCAGTTAGTCTCCATTCCCTTATGCATTTTACAATGTAAGCATCTTGCTACAGAAAATGGGATGACATCTCTATGGTTAAATACACTGCCCTTATATTTTTGTACAACATGGACTCTAAACACAAGCAAGTTCTTACATCTAGAGTTCAACCAAAGAGGTATCAACCTGTTCCAACAGTGGAAAAGCTGACAATTAGATTAAGGGAGCGATGGTATGCTTCTATACTGTAAGGGCAAATTGAAGGGAGTTTGTGACTAATTTTTATTATATTTGATTTTTTTTTACCTTACATGTTACTTTAGCTCCTGGACAAAATGCAATTTCCATTGTAATACCTGCCTTACCAGGGCTGTTCTGGGAATCAAATGAGATAATATGTGTTAAAGTGCTTTGCAAAATTCACAGTGCTATAAAATGTAAAATGTTTCTTTTCTCTGGACAAAACTTGGCCAGGAATCCACTTAAATGGTTTTATTCTGTGTTGCATACAGAAAGTGAATTGTGGTTGAGTACAGAACAATAAGCACAATAATAATAATAAGGATAGGAGCTAAGAAGATGAGTTGACCACCTACCACCTGCCAGGAAATGTGTTTCCTTCTTCAAGTAGATTATCTCAATTAGATACTGCTTTGGGAGGAGTTTTTCCTCTTGGATTTCTATCCTTCTAGGCTCTCCTAAGGCTCTGCAATTTCAAAGATTTTGTACACTTTCTGGGATGCCTCCACATTACTTGTGTGTGTGTGTGTGTGTGTGTGTGTGTATGTGTGTGTATAACCAATTTTTTTTTCCCTTCTCATATTGCTGAATTTAATAACTAAGAAGTGCTAGGTGAGAAAATACTTATTTCCTATTCAATATGTTTCCATGGGAAGGACTTTTTACTAGAGGACATGTGAGCCTTTCCCTCTAACTCCCTCCTCTCCTGAGGGAGGGAGGATGACTTCTCTCATTGGTGAGTTTAGAAGAATGAACCAGGCATTTGTGAATCAGCCCCACTCCTGCGCATTTTAGACTTGCTTGCTCACAGAGAGGATGCCTTCTGGCTTTCAGCCTCTGCCATGCCATGACCTTAGCAGAACATAGAACATGCTCTGTGCTTGTGGTTGAGGTCTGCAACTGTTTAGTACTTCCTATGACTGGGTAGGAAAGTCTGACTAGATCAGCAACTATAAGCAAGTCCATTTGGTTGCACATCATTTAATTTAGATTTCATTAGAAATAAAGCTAGTACTTCTTATCTCTGATTCCTGTGTCTACTTCTCAGTTGGTTTTAAATTTAGGTAGGAAAGAGAAGGGTTATGAATTAACCGCTTAAAACCCTAACAAGAGACAGTATAAGGGAGTGAGTGGTTAAGGCCACAAGTGTGGAAATGAGATTGCCTAATTTCAAACTCTGGCTGCATTACTTTTCAGCTGTGTTACCTTGTGCAGGTTACTTAAACTCTCTGTGGCTTAGTTACCTTATCTGTAAATCGGGGACAATAATAGTACCTACCCTCCTAGAGTTGGTGAGAGGATTAAATAAGTTAATACATGTAAAATGTTTAGAATAGTCCTTGGTATACAATAAGCATTCAACAAATGTTAACTTTTCTTATTATTATATTAATACTAGTAACCCAAAGATACAATCTAAAATTTGCAAATAATTTGCATTCAGCTTCTAACTTCCCTCCTTAAAGATGTTGATTTACTGATTGTCTTCACAGGGGCTTTCTACTGGTTGATTCTCTAGGCTAAACATAATAATTTAGTCTTTTATCTCTACTTGTCACAATCTATAACAATGTGACTCACAGCGACATTCCTTAGGGACACTTTTAGACTTCTTCCTTGAGGTCTTCAGGCTAGCCTGCTGTGCTTGCTCTTATTTCAGAGTCACTTTGCCTATCCTATACAATTTAGCAATAAAATATGTGCTGTCATATGTAATGGGGTGCTGGATAGAGTAGAATTTTTAAAAAAGACAGAAGCACCTGAGCTGCCCTTCTTAGGGTACAAATGTGCTGCAGTTATTTGGGGGAGATGTTCAACATTTTGCCATGGAAAATTTCAAGCATACAGAAAAGTTGAAAGACTTTTGCAATAAACACCTGTATACTCATCATTTTACCATTAACATTTTAATACACTTGCTCCATCATGTAGTTGATCCAGCCATTCATTCTTGATCCATCCATCATTCCATTTTACTTTTCTGATGCATTTCAAGGAGAGTGTTGCAGCAATATTCAGAAATGCCAACCACTGATTCTTTCCTTGACATTTCCTGCAACTCCTCTATTTCCTCTCAGAGGCAGAAGCAGTGTGGCATAGAGAATGGATCTGAATCCTGACTGCTTGAAATACATCCCTGCCACTTACTAGTCATGTGACTGTGTAACCTTCCTGTTACTTAGTGTCTTCATCTGGAATAAGAGGATAATAATAGTACCTACCTCATGAAGTTGCTGTGAGAATACATGCGAAGTGCTTACAACAGTGCTTGGCCAGCAAACACTTGTAGGGTACTAACTCCTGTTAGACAATGTCAGCATCTAATTCTCTTCCACTGGGCTTCCCGGGTGGCGCAGTGGTTGAGAGTCAGCCTGCTGATGCAGAGGACACGGGTTCGTGCCCCAGTCCGGGAAGATCACACATGCCGTGGAACGGCTAGGCCTGTGAGTCACGGCCGCTGGGCCTGCGCGTCCGGAGTCTGTGCTCCGCAACGGGAGAGACCACAACAGTGAGAGGCCCACTTACCGCAAAAAAAAAAAATGATTCTCTTCCATTTTGGTACCACCTAAAGTCCATGGGGTAGTACCATTATTATTAAATATATGGTATATTAGCTGTTATTATTTGTTATAGCAGAAAAAAATTCAGAGGGAAAAAGTGTCTGCTTAGTTTTGAGTTTTAAAACAGACATTTTGAAGTTGATGGCAAAAAGGAAGGAAGGCTTTTGGAAAGAAACTGGGCTCCTTGCCTGTCAAAAATCAAAGTACTGGGGGGGGGGGGGAATTTACATCATTAACATTTGATTTTGGAACAATAGGTAAAGACTCACAGCTGGCCAAATTGTATAAACTTTCTTAGCCTTGAAGAGGAGAGAGGAGAAGCAACCAGGGAGAAGCTGATGGGGGTAAATGGGACCTTCCCCAAGCCAGGCTGATTCCAGAGTTGGGATAAATGTCCCTGTAGATGAGAATTTTGTTTCCTGTTAATATTTTTTGGACTCCTGAGATGTAATCTTTTATTTTTAAATCCCATCCCTCTCTCCAGTTCAAACTAGGATATCATCCACTGCCACAGGAAAAGGAAACCATAAGAAACAAAATGTTAAATATTTAGCTTTTGAGCACCAAAACCCAAAGATGTGGCAAAACAAAAAAAGCGAAAAACGTGTTTGGATGAGTACAGTTGTTTCTGGTTCCAGAGGAGATGCAAATTTTCTGGACTAGAAGGGAACTCAAGGACAGCCCCAGGCAAACCAGGACAGTTGGTCATTCTAGTTGGGGAGGGGAGTGAATCTTCTGTTTTCAACTATACTTGATATTTACAAAATGAATTACAAATTTCCTGGACTAGAAGAGAGGAACAGTCCTAGGCAAACTGGGACAGTTGGTCATCCTAGTTGGGGGTGGTCTTCTGTTTCCAATTATACTTGATATTTACCAAAAAAATTAAGTGTTGTTAGGGTACATTGAGGACTCTAATTTAGTATTCTACTAATAAAGGCAAGACTCGGCAATATTTCAGTGTTTCCATTATATATGACATAAGTAGATAGCTGGAACTCCCCAAATTTTTAGGAGGGATGCTTTATTCGTGCACTACTGACTTGAGTTGGCTATAATTTTCAATTCTATTTTTCCTTTTTAATTGAGAATTAGTTCTAAGCACTTTACGTGAATAAGCTATACAATATAATTCATACGTATTATTTTCCAGTTGTTTTTGTATAACCATGTTTATTTACAACATAAATAAATTGGAAATGACTATAATAAGTATAAGCTATGTTGAGTTAGAATTAAGAGCACAGGCTTAGAGCCAGACTATTTGAGTTTGAATCGTAGCCTTGCCTCTTACTAGCTGTGTGATATTAGGCAGGTTCCATTTCTTCATCTGCAAAACGGGAATTGAAATAGTATCTACCTAATAAGGTGGTGTGAGGATGAATTTAGTTAATATATGTAAGGTGTTTGTAACAGTACCTGGCACATACTAGGCACTCAAGGATTGTTAGGTGATTTGCAAGTTCTTTTGCCCTATTAATGAAAAAAGAGTTTATCGCTAATTATTTTCATAATTAAGACTTCATTAAGAGTTGAGAAGGCAGGTGAAATTGTTTTTCTGAGATGACAGACTGTTTTTTTTCGGATTTTATTTTATTTATTTTTTATGCAGCAGGTTGTTATTAGTTATCTATTTTATATATATTAGTGTATACATGTCAATCCCAATCTCCCAATTCATCCCACCACCCCCACCCCTCCCCGCCGCCACTTTCTCCCCTTGGTGTCCATACGTCCATCTGTCCATACACAGATGTCCTACATCTGTGTCTCTATTTCTGCCCTGCAAACCAGTTCATCTGTACCATTTTTCTAGGTTCCACATACATGTGTTAATATGCGATATTTGTTTTTCTGACTTCACTCTTTATGACAGTCTCTAGATCCATCCATGTCTCTACAGATGACCCAATTTCGTTCCTTTTTATGGCTGACACATTGGTTTTTTCCTAACATTTAATGAGGTCATGCTGTGGACTGCACTGTATCCCATTCAACATTCATGTGTTAAGTTGTAACCTCAAAATGACTGTATTTGGAGACAGGGTATCTGGGAGATAAAGTTACATGAGGTCATAAGGGTGAGGCAACAGTCATCCAAGTTTTCTTTTCCCATTCTGCCCTACACAAAGGTGCCTGATGGAGCAGAATGATGAAGTAGAAAGAAGGCCTGACATCTTGGCCCAGGCCTGCCCCTCATCAACTGAACGATTTGGTGTAAGTCTTTTAACCTCTTCATGTCTCAGTTTTTTCATTAGTAGAAAATGACGTGCAGGAGATTAGTGTATTAATTGGGTTGAATTACACATCTGAATTGATGACAAGGCTGCAATGAAGGAGAAGCAACAATATAGAGACCAACAACTTGGAAGACAAAGTAGTTAGAGCCAGAAGCAGCTTCCATGAGGATGAGTACCTAGGTTTTTTCAGTGATGTTGGGAAGGGCATTCGATATTCCATAGCAGGTGGAGTGGAAGTTTGAGTCCATTTTGCTTGGTCTTAAGAGGCAGGGAGACTTTGGCTGCCATCTGGGTTATGAAGAGCTTTTGACTAGAAGCTCTATAACTCGTCTTCCAACTCTTGGGTTCTATTAGTTAATGACTATAGGGGGTGAAAATGGAGCAAAGAGCGAGGATGAGGTCTCATTTATGTAAAAAATGAAATGAAATATATAATTGGTCCCCAAGTTCCCTTTCACTCCTGCAGGCTACAGGGGTCTGTCTTCCTTCTTTCACATACGTTTTTCTCTACCAGCCCTTGATATCCATTTTAACTTGACTGAAGTACCTTGTCTGGGTCCTCAGCATTCCCTGGAACAGCCCTGGTCCTGTAGGTCACTAGGGGCAGTGTTATCCCCTTTCAGCTTACTTCTCATCTATACTTGCAGCATGTATATTAGATTAGGGCTAGGCTTCCGAGATAAACCTTGAATTCCAGCTCTGCCACTCACTACCATGAGCAAGTCACTTAAGCACTCTATGCTATATGGCATTTTATGTTTTAATCTATTAGGTAGGGATAAATAAAATACCTATGTCATATTGTGGTTGAAAGGATTAAATGAGATAATACTTGTAAACTCTTCAAATATTAACTGCCTTGGGAACAGGAACCATATCTTTCTTTTTCTCCTGCCTAGCATGTAGTAGGTGCTCAGTAACTGTTTTTTAAATGAAAAAAAATGGCTTAGCCTGGTGTCTGGAATATAGTAAGTGCTCAAGAAAAGAACGCTTTATGTATCACCTTCTCTAGTAATCTTCAGTTGCTTTTGCTGCCCAGCATCTATTTGCTGATTTTCTAGTAGCAAAGCCCCAGTTCTCCTTTGTGAAAGTTCCCCTTCTTTATTCTCAGTTCTTGAGGTTCTGGTGGGGCTGACCCCATATCTCTGCTCCATGAGTTGGTATGTGGCCCAGGCCTGGCTCAATTTAGGACAGTGAGAGTCAGGCCAGATCTTTTTCTGGACCTAATGTGAGAGAGATTCTCTCTTTCCATCTAGGCTGCGAAGTTGGTAAAAGGTAATCTTGAAGCTACTGGTGGCCATCTTGTTCTATGTGGAAGAATCTGCCCAGGAATCACGTTAAATCTTGCACAATGAAAACAATGTACCAGTTAGAATGTGTTCAGTTGCAAGAAAATGAAAACCCAATTAATGGTGACTTAAGCAATGAAGACATTTTACTACGTAGAGGTATACAGCCCAGGACTGGTACTGTGATTCTGTAACGTCATCAAGCATGTGGGCTCTTCTATCTTTCTGTTTTATCATCTTCAGCTTTTGGTCATTATGCATATTACTTTTGGTAGAGAGAATAAAAACTCCCCAAAGATGTCCACATCCATATACTCAAAACCTATGAATATATAACTTTTGATGGCCAAAGGGACTTTGTAGATGTGATTTAGTTAAGAATCTTGAGATGGGAAGAGTAATCTGGTTTATCCAGGTAGGTCTAATGTAAACAATGGTCCTTATAAGAGGGAGGCAAGAGAGTCAGAGTCAGAGAAGGAAATGTGTTGAAAGAAGCAGAGGTCAGAGAAACAGAGATTTGAAGCTATTATGCTGCTGATTTTGAAGATGGAGGAAGGGGCTATGAGCCAAGGAATGCAGGCAGCTTTTAAAAGGTGGCAAAGATCTAACTTCTAGAACTGTAATATAATAAATTTGTCTTTTTTTTAAGCTACTAAGTTTGTGGTAATTTGGCAATAGAAAATTAATACATCACCCATGGTTGCAAAATGGCTGTCAGAGCTCCAGGTATTTTTGTATTTAATGCAGGAAGAAGAGATAGGAGCTAGAAGGGCAGAGCACACTGCATTTATCCCCTTTGTTAGAAAAGGAAAAAACGTTCACAGATGCCCTACCAGCTGACTTCCCCATACACATCACTGACCAGAACTTGGACACAATGGCTACTTGTACCTGCAAGGGAGGGTAGGAAAGTATCTCACTTTCCAGCTTCATTCGTTTTGTAGATGGGTTCTTCATTATTTTATTTTATTTTTTTGCGGTACGCGGGCCTCTCACTGCCGTGGCCTCTCCCACTGCGGAGCACAGGCTCTGGACGCGCAGGCTCAGCGGCCATGGCTCACGGGCCCAGCCGCTCCGTGGCATGTGGGAGCCTCCTGGACCGGGGCACGAACCTGCGCCCTCTGCATCGGCAGGCGGACTCTCAACCACTTCCCTGTGCCATCAGGGAAGCCCGGTTCAGTTCATTATTAATGAAAGCATAAGAGGTTATGTTGGGGTGTAGAACCTGGGAGCATATGATTGAAGGTGCCTTTCATCTGGGAGCAAGGGCCATGGGAAAATCTTGGTCCTATGTGCTGCGTGTCATTCACCCACAGCAGCCTGAGGCACAGTGATGGAGTGTCTCAGAAACTGGTCTTCTCATAATCCGGGGTTCAAGTATTTTTGGAAAATGATAATGGAGAGCATTTGAGAGCCTTTGGCTGGAGAGTACCGGTGTGTGCCTTGAACCAGAGCACGGGAAGCCTGTGTTCTTCATAAGTGGATTCTTCCCATCAGGCATTTGTGGAGAGAGTCAAGCCTGCTCCAAAACTGTAAGAACGAGTGAAAGCTGAAAACTTAGTCAGAAAAAGGGCCCTAGAAAGCACAAAAGAAGGTGAGAGCTGGAGTGGAGAGGGGAAAGAGAGGCAAAATCAAGTATCCTATGAGGGATATAATGCAGAGAAATCTAGGTATGATTTTTATCAGTGTTTACCTGCTTGATAGTTCTCTTGTGGGGACAGGCTTTCCTCAGTGAGAGGCAGTGATGAGATTGGTGATTATAGCCAGAAGCTTAGATAGACTCCCTGGCATACAATGGATGTCTGGGCAAAGTATATGGCAACTGCAGCTTTTGACAAAAGTTCAGAAGCCTGCTGTGGTATACCAGAAGAAACACACAGCACTGAGAACAACAGAGTGACTTTGACAGAGCGATAAAAGCTTAAAAAAAAAAAAAAAAAGTTGGCTTTAGTAGGGATCACCCTCATTGGCATTGACTGGACAGTAGGATTGCCTTACTAGTCCTGCCTGTTGGATAGAAGTTTGTTTGTTGGTGTGGACTTTCCACATATCTGAGTGAGGGAGTACCATCCTCGATCCCCATCCCCACCTCCTAAAGAAATATAGGTATACATGTATGCATAGATGTATATGCACAAAGATGATCATTGTATCAATGTTTGTAAATAACAAAAAAGCAGAAACTGCCTAAATGTCTATCTGAAGGGGACTGGTTAAGTGAATTATGCTATATTATCCATATAATGGAATGCTCCAATGCTATTTATATGGCTGATATAAATTCCATATTATATTAAAGGAATCAAGCAAGATGCAGAGCAGTGTGCAGAATATGTTCCCATTGTGGGGACTTTGTCTCTGGGGATGGGAACTCAGGCTTTTGGGAGGAAGGAAGACATATTTTTGCTTGTTCTGATTTTTTTTTTTTTTTTTTTGGCGTTACGCGGGCCTCTCACTGCTGTGGCCTCTGCCGTCGCGGAGCACAGGCTCCGGACGCGCAGGCTCAGCGGCCATGGCTCACGGGCCCAGCCGCTCCGCGGCACGTGGGATCCTCCTGGACCGGGGCACGAACCTGCGTCCCCTGCATCGGCAGGCGGACTCCCAACCACTGTGCCACCAGGGAAGCCCTCTGATTTCTTTTTTTTAACTGGTGGTATTATACTAGTTATCTATTGCTATATATAACAAATCACTTCAAAACTTAGTGACTAAACACCCATTTTCTTTCGTAACAATTCTAAGGGTGAGCAAGTTAGGGCTGGGCTCACCAGGTAGTTCTCCTGGTCTTCTCTTGGTCATGTGGCTGCAGGAGTCTGGTGATTGGACAAGAGCAGGATGATTTAACGTGGACTCATTTAGGTGTCTGGCTGTGGATGCTGGCTGTCATGTGCGCCATCTGCCTCTAGCAGGTCAGCCTCAGCTTCTTGACATGATGCCTGTGTTCAAGGAGAGCAAGAGCTGAAGTTGCAAGGCCTCTTGAGGCCTAGACTCACAGGAACTCACACAACACTTCTGCCATATTCTGTTAGTCAAAGAAAGTCACATGGCCAGCCCAGCTTCAAGGACTGAGGAAATAGACTCTATCTCTTACAGGGAGGAGCATCGAAGAATTTGTGGCCAATTTTAACCTGCCACACACACATATTACTCTTTCCAATAAAAGGCTACTTAATTAAAAAAATAAGTATGTAAACAAGTGGGACCTAATCAAATGTATGAGCTTTTGCACAGCAGAGGAAACCATAAACTAAATGAAAAGGCAAGCTACAGATTGGAAGAAAATAATTGCAAACGATGTGACTGACAAGGGATTAATTTCCAAAATATACAAACAGCTCATGCAACTCAATATCAAAAAAACAAACAGCCCAATCAAAAAAATGGGCAGAAGACCTAAATAGACATTTCTCCAAAGAAGACACACAGATGGCTAACAAATACATGAAAAGATGCTCAACATCACAAATTGTTAGAGAAATGCAAATCAAAACTACAATGAGATATCACCTCACACCACTCAGAATGGCCACCATCAAAAAGTCTACAAATAGTAAATGCTGGAGAGCATGTGGAGAAAAGGGAGCCCTCCTACACTGTTGGTGGGAATGTAAATTGGTGTAACCACTATGGAAAACAGTTTGGAGGTTCCTTAAAAACTAAAAATAGAGTTACCATATGATCTAGCAATCCCACTCCTGGGCATATATCCAGAGAAAACTCTAATTCAGAAAGATACATGGACCCCAATGTTCATAGCAGCACTATTTACAATAGCCAAGACATGGAAGAAACCTAAGTGTCCATCAACATATGAATGGATAAAGAAGATGTGGTACATATATATAATGGAATATTACTCAGCCATAAAAAGAATGAAATAATGCCATCTGTAGCAATATGGATGAACCTAGAGGTTATCATACTAAATGAAGTAAGTCAGAAAAGAGAAATATCATATGATATCACTTATATATGGAATCTAAAAAACAGTACGAATGAACTTTTCTGCAAAACAGAAAGAGACTGACAGACATAGAAAACAAACTTATGGTTACCACAGGGGACGCGGCGGAAGGGATAAATTGGGAGTATAGGATTAACAGATACACACTACTGTATATGAAATAGACAGCAAGGATTTACTGTATAGCACAGGAGACTATATATATATAGTCACTTTGCTGTACAACCTGAAACTAACACAATATTGTAAATCAACTATACTTCAATAAAAAAATAAGTATCAATGCTATTTGTAATAAATTTAGAGTATTTTAATAATTTGGTGGAACTTTGGAGATTAGTATAAAAACCGTCTAATTGTATAAAAAAGGAAACTGTGGTCAGAAAGGTAAAGTATTTTGGATAAGATAACATAGTAACAGCACCAGGAGTAGAACCAGGTCTCTGACTTCCAGGCATGTACTCTTAATTCCACAATAGGATTTCTTTTTGCAAACAAAGCTTATTAGTGATCTTTGTTCTAGAGAACCTGACAACATAGCTCTACTGCTTTTATACTTAAGAACTTTAAAGTTTATAGCTCAACCAAGCAAAGGAAAAGACTAAAGAAAGAATCCAAGAAACAATTCTGAGAAAAGTAAAATGGGAATTTGAATTATCTAGGTTATCTAGTCTCATTGCTCCATTTTTTTTTTAAGAAACATAACCTTAGTGTATCTGTAGAATAAATAATTCACCAAGTCATAAATAACTTGGTTAAAATTGCTTTATGAAATGTTCAAATGGGTCTAGATGATTTTTCCTCTTGGGATATTTTTAAAAACAAATGTACTGGGACTTCCCTGGTGGCAGAGTGGTTAAGAATCCACCTGCCAATGCAGGGGACACGGGTTCGAGCCCTGGGTCAGGAAGATCCCCCATGCCACGGAGCTACTAAGCCCCAGCGCCACCACTACTGAGCCTGCACTCTAGAGCCTGTGAGCCACAACTACTGAGCTCGCATGCCACAACTACTGAAGCCAACGTGCCTAGAGCCCATGCTCTGCATCAAAGAGAAGTTACCACAATGAGAAGCCCATGCACTGCAAGAAAGAGTAGCCCCTGCTCGCCACAACTAGAGAAAGCCCACGTGCAGCAACGAAGACCCAATGCAGCCAAAAATAAATAAATAAATTAAAAAACAAACAAAAAACCAAATGTACTGTCAAGTATATTCAAGTTATTCTTGTTGATTCCACTGGGAATTTAAATGTTCTCTAACAGCTCTGCTTAGTCTTTAATTAATGTAATCTTTATTATTAATTGGTTGGTTAATGAATTTTTAATTAATTTAGCAAAATGTTTATTGTGAACCCACTAATTCAAAATATTGTGCTGACAATTGTAAAGAATATAAAATAGAATAAGGTATTTAATCTCCTCTTAAGAAGCTTAACTTCTTGTTGGGGGCAAACATGTATATAGCTAACTATAACACAAAGAGGAATGAATTAGATGCTGTAAGGGAGATATTAGCAAAGTGGAATAAGAATATAGCAGAACAATTGAAGTAATGCCAGCTGGGCAGAGTGGTAAAGGCTATATCATTTGTGGCAGAAAGGAAGAAGAACCAAAAGAAACTTTTTCTATATATAGAGTGGTTAATAGAATTTCTTCACAGGAAGTGGAAGTTGGGGAATTTAAAAGGTTTAAGTGCTTAAGATGCATGTCTGGGTTATTGGGAACCCTCAGAACAGATAGCCATTTTTTCCCTATAAGGGGATTTTTGGGGTACATAAAGTTCTGAATTGAAGAATCCCTGTAATCATTATTACGTATGGATATCTGGATTAGATGGAGTCTACCGAACAATTAAAATCAAAGTTCTGGCATGCCACAGAAGGAAAAGCAGGTAAGTAGCCTTTCTAACAGAATTCTCCATTAACAGACTTACTTCTTTTTGGGTTTGCTAACACAGTACAATAGATTGTAAACTTTGATGAAAGAGGGGGAGACACAGGAAGATAACTTCTTAATTTATGTAAGTTGTTTTTTTTTTTTGGCGGTACGCGGGCCTCTCACTGTTGTGGCCTCTCCCGCTGCAGAGCATAGGCTCCGGACGCACAGGCTCAGCGGCCATGGCTCACGGGCCCAGCCGCTCCACGGCATGTGGGATCCTCCTGGACCGGGGCACGAACCCGTGTCCCCTGCATCGGCAGGCGGACTCTCAACCACTGCGCCACATAGGGAAGCCCTATGTAAGTATTTTTAATTTTTATATTAAAGGTTTATCTTATGTTCATTCATTGACATTTTCTTTTGTGTTCAAAGATCACCTAAATAAAAAGGCAAACAGCCAGGCAGAAGTTCCTTAAAAGACAACAAGAGAAAAATGCTCAAGGTGGCCCAAGTTGCAGTAAGAATGAGTGGTAAAATATTTCTGTTCATTAGAAGCCCATAAACTACTCCTTTCAGAGCCTTGAAATCCTGAGAACAAGTTGAGTTGATGTGAGGATGCAGTTTTAACCAGTTATTGTTGCTTTTTTGGTTTAAATAAGACTTGGAGTCTCATTTTATGAGTGCCTATGTTATTTTTTCAACATCTGGTCACCTTATGATATGCAGCAGCTAATGGAGCACAGGATGTATATCATTGGATAAATAAGAACACTGTATTTTTTTTGAGGGACAACACATATTCTTGGGACTTTTATTGAGTTATGTTTTACTAGTCCTAAAATATTAAGAGTTATATACTTAAAAGATACAGAGCATAGGTATTACATCCACAGAAAGTATTTTAGTCAGTGAATGTTCAATGTAGCAGGTAGAGATGAACTTAGCACGTCTTGTAGACTGAACTGGGAACAGACTCTTCAGCCATAAAATGCACTTAACAGTCTATTTAATAGTGGTGAGGTCCTTGAAAATGCAATATCCATGCTAATCTCACCTTTTTCTAAATCACAGATGAAAAATAGGTCAGTTAGGCAGAGCCTTCTCTTTCTATTTAAAGTGTGACGTTTAATCTATTTAAACAACTACCAAAACTTTATTAATTCAATGTAAGATAAGCGTGCTGAGAAAGTAGAGAAGTTTATTAAGAACACAAAGTTTTCCAAAATTTGATCTGGATGTCATAGGTTTTAGGACTCGATAAAAATCTCTGCTTGGTGGTTTTGATCAAATCGGTAACACCAAGGAGAGCCCAGGAAAAAAGCAAACCAGAAGGTAATTAAATCTTACACTGTGAAATGGCTTAAAGGAACTGAGTATTTCACAAAAAGTAAGGCAAAAATTAAAAAAGGAGCCTCCAGAGAAAGACTTTCCACTTCCCTGATGCCTCTAGGGAAAATTCATTTGGGAAGAGAAGTATACACAGACAGGAAAGCTTCCCGCAGAGAACAAACCAAGGAGTCAAATTAGGGCTTAATGTAACTAGATACCAGCCTTGGTGCATTTCATTTAAACCACAGTGTTCTGTAGAAGTCTATGGAGAGGAAAAGGCAGGGTATCTGATAAATCGTAATTGCACTTCACTGGGGTCTATTTTGGAGAATCACTGTTCACACATTTCTTCTCCAGCCCCCTCATTTATTTGAATAGGATTTAGTGCTCTCTGGCCCCAACCTCGCAATCAGCCCAAATGCATACCTATGGTAATGCAATAGTTCCAGTCTTTCCCAAGAACAATTATAAAGAACAAGAGCTCCATTATTTGGATAGTAAACACAATGATACTCTACTACAGCTTTGTATAGGGGTTTTGGGAAAAACTTGCAGCTGTTTTTTGTTTGTTTGTTTTTAATTTTTCTTATCATATGTTCTTGGGTTGCAGGTGTCAACTGAAGGGAGAGAATGTTTTCCTTTTCCTAGCCCTCTTCTCCAGATCCTGAAAGAAATCCTAGAGGAGGAGAAAGGGCACCCAGAGGTTATGAACTGACTACTGTGGATTCAATAATAGTTTAGTTCTGTTCAGTTCAGCTCTTATTCCAGAAAACTAACTCCATCAATTATAGGAAATAACTTTTTATAGATAGTTTTTTCCAAACCTGCCTTCACTGCATATCCAGAAAGGATTATTTTCCTTCACACCATCAAAGCACCTAGGTTCTTCCCTTCATTTTATGAGAATCATTCAGGTGATTTATGTAGTAGCTACTATTATTGGGCACATGTGTTATCTCATTTAGATTTTTAAATCCAAGTTCCTAGAGGCAGAGTGCTACTACTGACAATATCTGCCATCCCTTTCTCATTAAAACCAAACCCAAAACCCACTGTAAAACAAAATGGTGATTAAAAAAAAAAAAATCACATCCTATGTATTTTGGGTCCTGCCCCTCTCCTCAGAGCTCTTTTTTAGTTTGGTAATCTTTTTTAAAAAATTGGTGAGCAAAAGCTAGGAAGCAAGGCTTTATTTTGTGACTTACCTGTTTTTCTGGTATGGACTTTCATTCTTTACTACAAATAAAAATTTACTTAAAAATCTGACTTTACATCTTGATGTATTTACTGTAAAATTTACAAGTTGGAACCTCCTACCATCTTGATTTATATGATTTTAAAACGGAGTTCTTATCATTTCCCTTGGGGAGACTTTTTGGTTTGAATAGTTCTTACTGGCAGGTTGCCTCCTTTATATTTAGCCCAAATTTTCATTTTCAAAGACCATTTTAGACAAGTACCATGATAGCTCTAGCCAGTGGATCTGTGGGCCACATAATAGAGTGTGACAGTCCACTCAGTTGTGAAAGACACTGAAGATAAAGTAATAAAATTGCATTTGTGTTATCACATTGGCTTTACAAATCTGCTTAAACATCGGCCCATCAGTGTTTCTCATTATTGGAAATTATAGATGTTTGTAATTCTCCAAAATATGTTGGGCTAAGTTATGTCATATATTTAAATTTAAATTCAAAGTCCTGGACTGAGAGAGATGTAGATTTATGACACTCCTTGAAGGTGTGGGGGTCCATGAACCCATGAATATATTGCATTGCCACATTAAAGATCTCTTTTTATCTGTAAAGACATAAGCACCATCCTATATTTTAATAACTTTTAAAAACAGAATTTTAAAATCTTATGAGTTTATAAAGCTTCGACTTCCATACCAAATTATACCTGTGGACCTTTATACATTTCTATTTCTTCTGTCTTATTTAAATAACATCTGGATAAAAATAAAGATATAAAAATGATGTTCTTAGAATTGTTCCTAGATTCTGTGACAGTAACACCATTCCAACTATATGGCAGGAACGTGTATTATTTATTTTATGGCCCAAATTGACAAAATTATATGTATGATTATGTACATATATACAGTTGAAAAATCTGTATTTGTATGAGAGTAATTCCAAGTGGCATCTGAAATTGACAGCAAAAATAACAATAATTTATATTCTCCTGGGCTGTCTACAATACTGGTCTATAAACACCTTAAGGGCAGGTTATTTATTCAAAAACTATTTGTTGAATAAATGAATATATCCATAAGTAATTATAGATGAGCCTGATTAGCTTCATTTAAGCAGTAAAGAAATTTAAATAATTATACTTTTACAGCAGATAATGCAGTTTTATGTTGATTCCACTTTGGTCTCTTTCAAATAGGGGCTTAGTTTCTGAAGTTTCCAAAACATTTCATCTCATCTATAAGGCTATTTGGTGGTTTGAAACAAGGGTGATTCTGTGCGTGTGCGTGTGCGTGTGTGTGTGTGTGTGTGTGTGTGTGTGTAAAAAGGGAGAGGGAAGGGAAGGGAGAGGAAGGAAAGGGAGAGGGAAGAGAAAGGTAAGTTGAATACTCTATAAAGAGAATCTTTCCCGTATCAACTATTTGGCTACCCACCGGAATAATTTATATAACAAAGACAGAATAACTACTTGATTCTTTTTCTTTATTTACCAGTTTTCAAAATAATGAGTGGTTTGCTAGCTTCCTCCACTGGTGACCTTTTCTTTTTTTAAAGTATCTTTACGAGCGCACGGACAATGTGACAGACAATTCACGTTTGATGTGTTTCAATCCATTGCAGTTATTATGCTTACTGATGCTCAGTGTGTCCCATCCGTGGCCCTCGGGAGTCTCTTCAAGGTGGCTCTGGAGTCTTTCTGACATTGACCCTAGTAGTCTTTGATAGTTTCCTTGATACCTGGTGAACAAAAGTTTCCAGATTTATTTTTATGTATTTCTTTTCCAAACCTGTAATTAGCTACTTCTCCTGTGATCTCCCTTTCCTTTTTAGTAGAAATGGTGTTTCAAGACTACAGTCTGTATGCTAAGGATGCTCATTGTTATTGAATTGGACTTTGTTTTTAGTCTTTTCAGTAAAAAGAGCTAGGAAATATTTCCTCCCTCCCTCCCTCCCATTCCCTCCCTTTTTTCTCTTCAGTAATTAGGTAAAATAAATCATAAGTTCATATTGATACTTAACTTCTATCTTACACCTTTTACTCCTTTCCCACACCAAGAATCCTGGTATCAAAATACCAGGATGGTAGAGTCTGAATACCACATAAATCTTCATTTTCTTTACCCCACTTTACACATACAGTAGTCTTAGAATAATCACACTAATCCTAATGCTAACAACATGAGTTATTAACAACAATCATTTAATTTTTTTTAACAGATCTTTTTTTTCTTAGGGTATATTGCACTTGGGATACATCATTAAATTACAGTGTTTTAAAGTCACTTGGGGGAATTCCCTAGTGGTCCAGTGGTTAGGACTCCACACTTCCACTGCTGGGGGCCTGTGTTCCATCTCTGGTTGGGGAACTAAGATCCCTCAAGCCACGCAGCATGGCCAAAAGGAAGAAATAATAAAGTCACTTGGAACATTTATTCTCTGTGTAGTTGAGCCACCAACTGGTTACACATTGTATCCAAATTTGTTTCATTCTATTTCTGGTTTTGGGGGATTTATTTTTTTCCACTTAATTTTGTTTTATAATTAATTTTCAAAGTTCATAATCATACTAAGGACAGTCTTCATCAATATTTTGTCTTTTTTTAGGGGTGCAAAAAATGAAAATGACTTGAAAATGAATGAAAGTAACTAAGATTCATGTTTAAGTATAGTCCTGACATCTATTTGCTGTATTTCTTAGGGAAATTACACCAGGTCTCAAACCAGCATTTCCAAAAAGTGTGTTTCATGAACCACTCTGTAGGGTGGGATGTCAGAGTGGGGTTGGGGTGTGGGGATAGGATTTCATGGTTAATGTCTGAAAATTCTGTATTCTCTTAGAGAGTCATGACTTACAATAACACACAAAAGCCTCTGAGAAAACCTGGAGTAAAGAATCCTTTTTTAGATTTGTGTAACCCATTGTTTTCAAACTTATCTCTGTATCAAAAGATGGTCCCCATACTTTTCTTTTACCTTTTTTTTTCTTTGACAATAGGTATCACACTGAATGACAGTTCTGTGGAACATTGGGAAATGTTGATGTCAAGTTTTCTTGTATGTCCAAAAAGGATAATAATACCTGTTCTACCATTCTCAGGGTTATTGTGAGGATCAAGTGAATTGGATATGAACAACTTTTAGCATATAAAAGACAAGACTATTTTGCCAATGGCTACATGGAAATTTGGAGGTTCACTCTAACTCTATGCTGCTTAGGTGGACTTATTCCCCGGAGTAGGCAAAGGTATGATGAAACCTGGAGATTTCAGAAGAATGGCAAATGACATATAAGGGTCAATTGAGGAAGATGTACAGAGAAGAAAAAATTATTTCAGAAAACAGCTATGATCAGATGAATGGTTTTCACCTAGAATCAGGGAAGTGCTGGGCTTGATATAGAAAAGGGTTTGTTTTCTTAATAAGTGGAAGTGATCTGGGGACGGGACTAGAAACTACTATAAAAGTATGATTTGTGTGAGGAAGTTTGCCTAGTACATTGAGTATTCAGAGTACCTTTGATAAGGTATGTACTGATTTGTTAGGGCTGCCACACAGAAAACCAGAGACTGGGTGGCTTAAACAACAGAAATGTATACTCTCATACTTCTGGAGGCTAGAAGTCTGAGATCAAGGTGTCAGCGGGGTTGGTTTCTTCTGAGACTTCGCTCCTTGGCTTGTAGACTGCCATCTTCTCCATGTCTTCACATTGTCCTCTGCGCGTGGGCATGTCCGTCGCCAAATTTCCTCATCTTATAAGGATAACAGTCATAAAGAATTTGGTTCTACCCTAATGACCTCATTCAAAACGCATTTACTGAGCATCTGTTATATATAGGCACTGGACATTCAGAGGTGGTAGTACCTAGTGGAGGGAAAGAGCAGGAGTAGGTATATAAATGTAATGGTGGGGTAGTTCAGGTATGAATTAGAGGCTTTGACGTTCCTTCCACTATTTATTCAATGAACATTTTAAGCATCAACTTTGTTCTAAATACTGTGTCAGAAGCTATTGGGTTGGGAGGCAGAAAGGAGACTGATACCAACTGTAATCATTTGAAGATACATCTTTTATCATGTATTGATATTTCTGAAATTATATGTGTTTTACAATCATAGGAAGTTTAGATGGTAACTTTTGTTTCTCTCAGTGGTGCATAAAATAGTGGTGCTTCTTACAACTGACAGAGCCAATTAGATTTAATAAAACATGATTTTTGGGGCTTCCCTGGTGGCGTAGTGGTTGAGAGTCCGCCTGCCGATGCAGAGGACGCGGGTTCGTGCCCCGGTCCGGGAAGATGCCGCGTGCCGCGGAGCGGCTGGGCCCGTGAGCCATGGCCGCTGAGCCTGCGCGTCCGGAGCCTGTGCTCCGCGACGGGAGAGGCCACAACAGTGAGAGGCCCGCGTACCGCAAAAAAAAAAAAAAAAATGGCTGTACGTTCAATACTCTTTTTTCCATGAATTGACTTCCCAGCCTTAATACCTTCTTCTTCGCAGGCATGTAGCTTGAGGAAAGTAAAGCAGGACTAGCCATGGGGCTGTTCACTGTGGGAAGCGAGCCAGGACGCGCCCCTGACAGGAATCCGTGGACTAAGCAGCCTTTCAGGCCTTGGCCCCGATCCCAGGAAAGAAGAGCAAGGGGCTTTCCACCTGCCCCAAGCCTCACCCGGACACCAGGCCTCTCAGGTTCCAGCCGCTGGGGCTCCGCCTCCAAAGCCGGCCGCCTCTTCTCCGCGCCTTTTCCCCGCCCCTCCCCTCACGCTCGACGGGCTCGCTCCCGCGCAGGGCACGCGGGCGGCGCGCGAGCACGCGGACGCGGAAGGAAGGCCGGCAGGGCACTCCACCGCGGTGGCGAGCGCGCAGGCGCCTTCCTGGGACCCGCAGCGGCGCGAATCCCCGCGTTCCGCGGGCGGCGGGGTAAGGGGTCGGGTCACTGCTGTTCTGGGGCGCGCGGCCGGGGTGGGGAGAGACTGGGGCTGGCGGCCCGGCTCCCGGCACCGCTTCGCTCAGAGGAACGGCACGCGAGGCCTCCGCAGACCAGCCCGCAGGCTCGCTTGGGAGTCGGCTGGGGGACGCGGTGATGGTGGGGGGACTCTGGGCTGGAGCGGCTTGGCACCCTTGTTCCTGCGGTCCTGAGGGTCTGGCCCGCCGGAGAAAGGGAGAGACACATCAGGAGGGGTCCCTTTGGCGAGACGTGCTCACCTGGGATAGCAGTAGTCCCTGGCTGTGGTGTCCACCTGGGGGAGGCACCTTTCAGGCTGAAAGGAGCAAGTTCAGCCCTGGGACGTGGACGGCAGACTTTTTTTTTTCTGTCCAGACGCACCCTCGGGGCAAAGTAGGACGGAAAACTCCTCTGCTGCCCGCGTGGCAACTTCGTGGCGCGAGGATGGGTTAGGAAGTTACTGTGCTTTGCTTTACAGATGGGAAAAGTAATAACCCTTTTTACTGTTCAAGGAGAAGAGATCGGTTAAAAGTCTCACAGAATATCTTTGACCATAAAGGGCTCAGTAAAATTAGGTACTTCCCTTCACACACGAAGATCTCCATTCAGCAAATATAATACTTTATGAGTACCTGCTTTCTGCCAACATTGTTCTAAGCGCAGGGAACCCAGCCACGACTAAGGTAGGAGAATCCCTCCTTGCCTGGAGCTTATATTCTAGTTGGCAAATAAATGTAATTTCCTTTATACTTTTTAATTGGAATATAACATGTACAAGAAAATACTGTACACAAATCATAAATTGTAACTAGTTGATTTATCATTAAGTAAACACATCTTTTAACCACCACTCAAATCAGGAAGCAACATTCACAGCGTCTTCTCAGAAGACCTTCCTGGAGACCTTTCCTCCCCAAAGGTAACCTCTTTCCTGATTTCTAACGCCGCAGATTAGTTTTGCCTATTTATGAGCCTTTTGTAAATGGAACCATATGGTGTGCATTCTTTGGTGTCTAGCTTTTTAAACTCAAGATTATGTTTGTGAGATTGTTTCATGTTGTGTGAAAATATAATTTCTGATAGTGAAAAGAATTAGGAAGAAAATAAAAGAAGGTAACGGTACAAACAGTAAGAAGTGGAAACCTTAGTAAGGGTGGTCAGGGATGAACTTTCTGAGGGGATGACTTGAGGTATAAGATGAATGACAAAAGATTGGCCAGTGAGCTGACTTAAGAGCATTCCAAGCAAAGGGAATAGAATTGGAAAGGAACTGAGGTATGAATGAAATGGGCAGGTTCTAGAAAGAGGGAAGACCTTGTGGGAAAGTGGGAGGAGATGAAATTGGAGAGGTAGGCAGGATCTTATGGCTGAGGTACTTGGATTTTATTCTAAGCGTAATATATTAGGCCAGGAAGAGATGTTTTTTGTTTTTTGTGGTACGCGGGCCTCTCACTGTTGTGGCCTCTCCCGTTGTGGAGCACAGGCTCCAGACGCGCAGGCTCAGTGGCCTTGGCTCACGCGCCTAGCCGCTCCGCGGCATATGGGATCTTCCCGGACCGGGGCACGAACCCGTGTCCCCTGCATTGGCAGGCGTACTCTCAACCACTGCGCCACCAGGGAAGCCCAGGAAGAGATGTTTTTGATGTCCTTCAGTTTCTAACATGAGCCACTTGTGGAGGATGTGAAGGCCTACCCATTTTACTCATTAAAGAAACCCTACAAAAGTGGCAATACTTGTCACTTACTGGGGATTAGGACATGTTGGGAGACGAAATCATCTTTTGTATTGTCAGGATTTATATTAATTTAGATACATAATATGCATCCAAAAATCAGATTTAAAACACAGTTTAGAAATTAGTTATCTGTTCTCCTCTCTAAAATATTCTTTTCAGGTTGTTGCTTAGCTTCTGCTTGAACCTTTCAAAGAGAAACTCCTTTCTCAAGAAGAAGCTCATTTAATTTTTGGACGGCTCTAGTTGTTAGAAAAGTTTTTCTAATATTTAATATAATATTGGTCATCAGTTCTGGATCCATACAGAACTGATAATTATCATCTGTTATTTGTTGCCTCCCTTTAAATACTCAAGCAGTTGATTTTTGTTGGTTTTTTCTCATTTAAGTGCAGAACTTTGAATTTATTTGAATTTATCCCTGTAATGATTTCTGGAGTTAGATTTGGTCCATCATAGATGTTGTCCAAATCTTTTTGGATATGATTCTTTCATCTGCCAGCTGTTCCACCTTTGTGCTTTTTAATTTTTAAATTTTTTTTATTTTTTAATTTATTTGTTTATTTTTGGCTGTGTTGGGTCTTTGTTGCTGTGCGCTGGCTTCCTCTACTTGGGGCTACTCTTTTTTTGTTGTTGTTCAGGTGTGCGGGCTTCTCACTGAGGTGGCTTCTCTTGTTGCAGAGCATGGGCTCTAGGCACACAGGCTTCAGTCGTTGTGGCTTGCGGGCTCTAGAGCGCAGGCTCAGTAGTTGTGGTGCACGGGCTCAGCTGCTCCGTGGCATGTGGGATCTTCCCAGACCAGGGCTCGAACCCATGTCCCCTGCATTGGCAGGTGGACTCCTAACCACTGCACCACCAGGGAAGCCCCATCTTTGTGCTTTTAACAAACTTGATCAGAAAAGTTCCGTGGTGGCCTAGTGGTTAGGATTCCTTGCTTTCACTGCTGGGGGCCTGGGTTCAATCCCTGGTTGGGGAACTGAGATCCCGCAAGCCACGCGGTGCAGCCAAAAGACAAAAAAACTTGATCAGCATGTTATTAGTTAAGCATTATGTTCTTTTAAAGTTTATTATGATTATTACATGTTGTGGATTATTGATTTAACTTGTTTGTATTAGTGATTTAAATTTCCAAGATGGAATATTAGTTAAGCTGTATTTTTAAATCCAGGAATTAGCATTTGTAAAGTCAATTTTAAACTTGATATCTCAGCAGAAAATAGAGTGTTGTATTGCAATTCTGAAATATATAGTGCAATGCGTTGTTAAAAGGGGCTTTTCGAGTTAGACTAAAAAAGGATTTGAAAAGTTTATAAATGGCCTATAAACTGTGTCAAACCTGAAATCAACATTGGAAAGTGATTTAATTTTAATTTTTCCTCCTACCTTGCCTCTGTGTTGGAATTTCTAATGAACAGTGGAATGATCAAAGGTGGATGCAGTAGGAGGGAGGAAAGAAAAAGGGAATTTACATAAACCAAATTTGAATAATATAGTCACATAGCCTTATTAAATGCTTTGAGTCATTCTACCTGATTGACATGCTAGACTTATTAGTTCTAGAGTTGTCCCTTGCTATTTTTAAGTAAGAAAATACTTTTTTGACCTGTAGGTAGAATATGCCAATTTTTCCCTAAAATTTTCATTTATATATTAATTGCATTTTTCTGAATATATGTAAATTAAATTATATCCTGTGGTTAAAACGGCCCATGATTTTTCAAATCTTTGAACTTTTAGAACCCCGACCCAATAGGGAAAAAGTAAAAAAAAATGAAGCATGTAAGTGGTTAATTATATTTTACTGCTTTTGTATTTTCTCTTAAGAGTTGGGGCTATTCTTATTGATTCTGACAAAGGTTCATTCTCTAGAATGGAAAGTAGGTGTAGTTAGTTCAACTATATTTTGGAAGAAAAGAAAAATCAAACTACATAAATTACTTTAGTGGAAGATTTTCTCAAGCTGAATATAAAGATAAAAGTCCTCTTTCTGTCTACACCAAAGGTAAAATCACCCCTTTGTTTATCTTTGTGGTCTTGTTTTTACCTGTAGGTAAAAATTCTCTGTTTAGAACTGACCTACTATCTATGTTGTTTTTCTTCACTCAGAAATATTTCCTTGTGAGAGCAGATCCTTACTATATCTTTAGATATATTGAGTCACATTTAATAGGGAGAGCTACATTTTGAGGTACATTTCCCAACTAGAGGACTAGGGGATAAGGAACTTAAAATTATCCCCTTTCCTCGATTCCCCGCCTCCGCTTCCCCCACTTCTCCATCTTTCTACTTGGTTTAATGGGTTTGTTGTTGTAGGTACTATGCTCAGCTAACTCTTGGTATCTTTTGTCTTTTTTTCTGCAGGCTACTTCTTCATAGACATAAAAATCAGTATTTGACTGGAAACAAAGCATCACTTAAAATCCTCTCAAATTCCTGATTCCAAAGAATTGATAACATTTCTCTGATCGAGAAAAGAAGTGATTGACTGCGTGTTAAAAGTATTCCAGCATTGGTCCTGGTATTTTTCCTCTCCCTAAATTCGAGAAGAAATATGGAGAAATGCTACTTGATGACAGCTGTTGTCTTACTAGGACTAACAGTACGGTGGACAGTTTCTCTTAATTCTTACTCAGGTAATGCATTTGTCGTTTAAGATAGGTAAATAATTTTTTGAATCATTTTTCTTGTTTGTTTTTTGAGGTTTTTAGTTTTTGGTAATAGTTTATAGTCTTCTGACCGGGACAGAGAAGAATTTTAGGTTTTATTGGTGTAGTCAAGAAAATACACTTAAGCATCTAATTCTAATAAATAGAATTTGTATAAGAGCTAAATAGAAGCATGGGCTTTGTGATAATGATAAAACAAAGATGTGTTTTAACTGGGAAGATGACAGGTTGAGAAACAATTATCTATTAGGCATTGAAGAGAGAAATGAGCTAGTACTTCAAAGGGGGAGCAGAATCAAAAGAGGCTTTTTTGTTTGTTTAGGGTAGAGAAGGCATGTTACTACATAAAAAGGAAGAGATCAGTGGAGAATAAGATTGGGGACGATGTGAGAGAAAAGGAGGAGGAATTGATGGAGTGTGGTCCTGGAGGCTGGGGATGTGATTAAATTTAACCTTGTGAGTATTTATTTAATACTTCTCATGTTCCAGGCATTATGCTAAGTGCTAGAAATTCCAGGTGAATACTTAAATATTTAACGGATCCAGTACTTAAAGAGTCCACATTTTAGTAGATAAGTAGTCACAATACAATGTGATAATTAAAATGTTGAAGTATGTGTGAGGTTCAAAGGTAACATAGAGAAATGAGTGATCAGGATGCACTGGAGAAAACTTTTCAGAGAAGATGATTTTTGAGTTCAAGGTTTGAAGGATGAGTTGGAATTTGCTAGGCAAATGAAATGGGGAAGATATTCTAGACAGCAGAACATGTGCAAAGACGTGGTAGATGGCATGAGAGCATGGTTAGAAGTGTTTGGTATTGGATAGCATAAAAAGAAGGAATGAAAAGGATGGGGAGGGATGGCTAGAGGTTTGGCTATACAGTTAGCTTGGGAAATTATTTGTGTCTTAGAAAAATAACTTTCATTGTAATAAAAAATGATTGTAGCAAGAAGGTTGGGTGTAAAGAGACAAATGAGACAATCTTAATAATAGAAGTAAGAGCTACTCTTTTTTAAGTATTTACCAAATGCTAGACACTGAGCATTTTCCTTAATACCACACCACTGAAGATAGGTATTATCTCTAATTTACAAGTGGAAAATGAGACAACCAATAAATGACAACTGGGACTCAAATATAGTTACATTTTATTCCAGAGTCAGTGCTTTAACTCTGCTCTCTGGCCTCTGAGAAAGAAGTCTTGAACTAAGGCAGTTAGTTGAAAGATGGAGAAATGAATTTAAGGAATATTGAGGAAGTAAAATCACTTGAATGCAGCCATAGACTTGGGTTCAAATCTTAGTTCTTTCACCTGTTGGCTGCCTGATCTTGGAGAAGGTTCTTAATCTTCATGAACCTTGTGTACCTCTTCTACAAAGTATGAATATTAATATGTACTTTAACAGAGTTGTTGTGAGGATTGAGGTAATACGTATGGATTGTGCTTTATTTTTAGTAATGTAGGAATATAATCAGCACATTAGTGGTTCATAACTGTTTTCTCATTTGATCCTGACATCAGATCATTTAACTCCAAAATATTTACCGAGTGTCTGCTGTGCAGCAATAATAGGTCTTGCTGGTGATCATATCTTTAGGTCTGGTCTTTAGGGTGACCAAGAACAATACATGGTATGTACCTGTGATATTGTGATTCATAATAAGACATATATATTTGGTCTTCATCTGTGGTTTTGGCACAGAGCTCCTAAAACTGCTGGAATTTTCTAAGTGAGATGATAAAGTTGTTTTTTGTTATGTTAATGAGGTGGCTTTGGGTCCCCCACTTAAGGATGGAGGCTGGTTGCTAGGCAAACCAACCTTATGCTTAGAGGGTGGGAACTTTCAATCCCACTCCCTGATTTCTGGGGAGGGGAGGGGAAGGGTTAGAGATTGAATCATTGCCTATGGCCAGTGATTTAATTAGTTATGCTTATGTAATGAAGCCTCTATTAAAACCCAAAAGGACTGAATTTGGAGAGCTTCTGGGTTGGTGAACACGTGGAGATGCGGGTAGAGTGGCATGCCTGGAGAGGGCATGGAAGCTCTGCTCTCCTTTCCCCACATCTTGCTCTATGCATCTCTTCCATCTGGCTGTTCCCAACTTACATCCTTTTATAATAAACCAGTAATCTAGTTAAGAAAAATGTTTCTCTGAGTTCTGTGAGCCACTCTAGCAAATTGATCGAACCTAAAGAGGAGACTGTGGGTACCTCTGATCTATAGCCTGTCAGTCAGAAGTACGTGTGATAACCTGGATTTGCCATTGACACCCTGAGTTGGAGGGGGCAACCTGCAACCTGTAGGCAGTGGGTCTTGACAGTGGTGTCTGAAGTGGGTGTGGGGTGTGGGATGCAGTCTTGTAGGACTGAACCCATAACTTACAGGATCTAATGCTATCTCCAGGTAGAGAGTGTCAGAATTTAGTTGAGATATAGGATACCCAGGTGGTGTCCAGAGAATTGCTTGCTGGATGTGTGTGGGGAACCCCCCCCGCGAAATGTTGTAATTGGGTTTTAGAATCACACTTTTACTTCCCTAGAGAAGTTCACAGTCTAGTGGGTAGGGCAGACATGTAGGTATATATTACATTAAAATATAGTGTGGTATAAACAGAGTAGACTGGGAGCACAGGGGACTTCTAATTCAGATGAGAAAGGCTTAGAATGCAGTAAGTTCCCTACATACGAACCTTCAAATTGTGAACTTTCAAAGATGTGGACGTGTGTTCTCCTGTCCAATCATGTAAATTAGTTTACGTGACTGGCGTACCTTGTCACGTGTGTGCATCCTCTACAAGTGGTTGTGCTTTTGTGTACTTTACTGTACAGTACTGTATAGAGTACAGTAGTACAGTATCTTTATTTCAAGCCCAGGATGTCCAGAAGCAAGCGTAAAAGCAGCAGTGACATAGCTGGTACTGCTAAGAAGTGCCAGGAATTGGAGGCCCAGAGGAAGGACGGAGAGAGACAAGAGGAAGAAGAAGTAACTGAAGCACCGAAGAGATTCACGACGCAGGAAGTGGCAAGGGGATTTTCTTTATTTGAGGAGGCAGTTAGTTTTGAGGCACAGAACCTGAACGTAGAATGGTACACGAAGGTTGCAACAGCCATTCAGAATGCAATTCAGTGCTACCGTGTCATCTATGACGAGAAAAAAAGAGCTACTGCCCAGACATCACTGGATTGTTTCTTCAAGAGGGTAGGTAGAATTGAATCCAGCAAGGAACCAGAACCTGTGCCGTCAACGTAAGGGCTGAGTGAAATTGCAGCTTGCCCTCTGTCTCCTATCACTGACGATCCTTCAGCTCTACCATCTCCCACCTCCCCTCCGTCCTCCAGTCAGTGACTCTTCTTGCCTGTTCACTCGATGCCAGCCCCTGTATGCCGGCTGTTGTACTGTACTACTGTACTTTTCAAGGTGCTGTACTGTAAGATTAAAAATGTTTTCTTTATTTTTTGTGTTCGTTTGCTTTTTATGTATTATTTGTGTGAAAAGTATTATACCTATTACAGCACAGTACTATATAGCCGATTGTGTTAGTTGGGTACCTAGGCTAACTTTGTTGGACTTAACGAACGTGCTCTCGGAATGGAACTCATTAGTGTGTAGGGGATTTGCTGTATAACATTAAAGTTTGTTCTAAAAAGGAGGGAAGAATTTTACTAGGCAGAAAAGGAGGTGAGGAGAGTACTCCAGTAAGAGGAAATAGCATGACCAAGGGATTAGAGTTCTTTGAGGTTTGGTGAGGATGTAGGTGTGACTGGAATACAGGGTGCACGGTAAGTGGAACAGTAAGAGATGGGGTGGCAGAAATAAATTTGAGGCAGACTGTGAGCTGAAGTAACGTGTGAGGGATTTATCTTTTGGGCAATAGAGGTTTTTAAGCCGGGAATTCACATAATCAGATTTGTTTTTTACGAAGACAGCTTTAGAGGCAGCATGGTGTTTGGAGTAGAACGTGTAGAGACTGATGGTAGCATCTATGTGCAGTGGCCTCATGTATGTTTATAATGCTTATTTGAAGTTGTTATGCATAGCTGGTTTCAGTGGTCTTGGAAAGGGATGATGAGGGCCTGGACTAAGTGACTAAATTTGAGAGCCATATTAGGTAAAAATCAGCAAAATTTAATGACTAATTGTATGCAAGGATAAATAAGAAGGAAGAGTTTGAGAATGAGTCTGGTTTCTAAGTTTAGAGATACTGAAACTGAAAACTGAGAGGTAGGGCAGATTCAGTGGGGGAAGGTAATGAATTCTCTTTTGGTTATGTTAAGATTTGGGTGCATTTTAGTCATATAAAAAAGCGGGAATTTTGGGAGATGCACTTTGTCTGGGGGCACAGGAACACATAAATCCATCTTCAGCTGGTCACAGAGAACACTTTGTTATTAGAGTTAGTTTCTAGCTTCATACTCCAAATGCAGCCTGGTGGTGACCTTGGCAGGGCCAATAGCAGGACTTCTTTTTCTTGGCTAGAATCAAAGTAGACAGATCGTATTTTGTCCAATTTCTCTTTAAGCTCATGCCTAACCTCAGAGCTAGAACAAAGCAAGTGCAAGAGATGAACCAGAAATCATTTGTGCCAATTCCTAGAGTCAATTTTATGTAGATGGTCCATTCTGAGCCTTTCTAGTATTGAGGCACTTCCCAAGTGGGAGGGTTCCTATTACTCCACATTCTTCACAGCATTTGGTAGTGTTAAACTTCTGAATTTTTGCCAGGCTGGAGTGTGTGAAATGATATTTTATTGTGATTTTAATTTTAATTTCCTTCATTGCTGAATTCATTTATTTATTTTGAATTTCATTTCTAAAAGATTGAGCATACTTTTGTGTTTATTAGTCATTTGTATTTCCTTCTCTGTGATATTTGCTTATGTCATTTGTACATTTATATTAGTTTTCTTCTTATGTATTCTATATTTTGTCTTTTGTTTTTTTCCTATGTGTTCTGTATTCTGGAAGCTAACCTTTGTACAAGTTGCAGATATCTTCTCCCAGGTAATGGCTTATCTTTTCACACTTTACAGTGTCTTTTGGTGAACAAGAATTTTTGACTTTAAAATAATGAAATTTACCAATCTTTTTCCTTTACGATTTGTGCTTTTGTATCTTTAAGAAATCCTTCCCTACTTCTGGGTCACAAAGATATTTTTCTAAAATTTTCTTCTAAAAATTGTAAGATTTGGAAATTCCCTGGCGGTCCAGTGGTTAGGACTCTGCGCTTTCAATGCTGAGGGCGTGGGTTCAATCCCTGGTCAGGGAACTAAGATCCTGCAAGCCGTGTTAAGTGGCCCACAAAAAAAAAAAAAAAAAAAAAGTAAGATTTGTCCTTCCTGTTTAAGTCTTTATCTCCTTAGAACTGAACTTTATGTATAACATGTGAGTTAGGGAGCCATTAAAAATTTTTTTTTTCACATGGATAAAAACAGTTGTTTCAGCTCGTTTATTGAATAGTCCATCCTTTCCCATAAATCTGCACTACCAGCTCTGTCTATATCAGGTTTTCATACACACAAGGGTCTGTTTCTGGCTCTCCATTCTGATCCATTGTTTCATCACTGCCATGTCTTATTACTATAATTTTACCTTGTCTTGATATGTTGTGAGGCAAGTTCTCCCACCTGATAGTTCCACTTCACTGGTGTCTGAGCTATTCTGGGCTTTTCTCTTTCATATTGTAGTAGGAAGAATTTCTTAAATGGTCCCCCAAAGATGTTCTGCCTTAATCCCCAGAACCTGTGAAAATGATGAGATCTATTTGGGAGTGATTATGTTATGTCATATGACATAATTGACTTTAAGATAGATTGCATTGGATTATCCAGGTTTGCCCACTGTAATCACATGAGACCTTAAAAGCAGAGAACTTGCTCCAGTTGACAGTAGAAGAGAACCCTGGAGAGATTCAGATCGTAAGGACTCAGCACTTTTTCTGGTTTGACAATGGAGGGGGCCATGTGATAAGGAATAGGAGTGACCTCTAGTTGCAGAGAGTAGCCCCCAGCAAGATACAGCGACCTCAGACCTGCAGCCAATCGCCTGAATGAACTTGGAACTGAATTCTTTCCCCAGGCCTCCAGGTAAGCGTCTAGACTGGCTGACACCGTATTTTGGCCTTGTGAGCCCTGAACAGAGAACCAAGTTATGCCCACCCAGACTTCTGACCTGTAGAACTATTAGTTTACAAAAGAATATTGTTTTAAGCTGCTAATTTTGTAATAATTGTTATGCAGCAATAGAAAGCTAGTACACACGTGTCCTTTTTTTGGGCTGATGGGATCTTAGTTCCCTGACCAGGGATTGAATGGCAGTGAAAGCGCCAAGTCACAACCACTGGACCATCAGGGAATTCCCCATATATGTCTTTTTTAAAAATCAGATTGTTAAAGTCCTATGAAAAACCCTGTTGGGATTTTTTTTTTTTTTTTTTTTTTTAACATCTTTATTGGGGTATAATTGCTTTACAATGGTGTGTTAGTCCCTGTTGGGATTTTGACTGGAATTATATTCTATACTATTGATTAATTTGGGTGGAATTGACAATCATTACCATAGTAGGTAGGGCTTCTGATTCATTAAGATGGTATGCTTCTCCATTTATTTGTCTTCTTTAATGTCTTTCAACAAAATTTTATATTTTCTACATGAAAGTCTTATACATCCTTTCTTAGATGTATTCCTAGGTGTCTTAAATATCTTTTCTTCCTCACCATTGTAGATGGTATCTTTTAAAAAATTGCTTTTCTAAATGCTTTTTCCAGGGGTATAAAAATGTGGTTTATTTTTTAATATTTGGTAACTTTCCTAAACTTGTAATTCTAATAATTTCTCTGAAGTATTTTTTGGATCTTCTGTGTAAAATAAAGTGATCTATGAATAATGACAGTATTATTTCTTCTTTTCTACTTCCTACCCTTTTTATTTCCTTTTTCTTGTCTTCTTAATTCTAGGACCTTATTACAGTGTTGAATAGAAGTAGTGATTCTGGCTTCTTTCTCTTGTTCCTAATTTTAATAGATGCTTTTAATATACCATTGAGTATGTTTTTGTTCTTTCTAGCATTGCACCAACCTTGCATTCCTAGAATAACTCTATTTGTGTTATATTATCTTTTTTTAAAGTATATTGATAGATTTGGCTTATTAATTTTTTATGATTTTAGCATCCATGCTTACAAATAAAATTGGCCTGCAATTTTACTTCCTTAAAATGCCTTTGTCAGATTTGTTATCAAGGGTGTGCTAGCCACATAAAATGAATTAGGGAGTATACCCTCTTTCCTAAAATCTGGAATAGTACTCAAGACTGGAATTGTTTTTGGTTTAAAATATATATTCTCCAGTTTAATAGTCTGCATATATCCATTTACTTAATATCAGTTGTTTTGATTCAAATTTTTTATATTCTTACTGATTTTTGCCCATTTGATCTACCAGTTATTGAGACAGCTGCAGTTTCTTTTTGCAGTTCTGTCAATTTTTGTTGGAATATTTTGAATCTATATTATTAGGTGATTTAGAATATTTTTCCTTGTGACTTGAATTTCATGACATTGTCATGTCCCTGTTTATTTACAGTAATGCTTTTGTCTTAAAGTCTATTTCCTGTAAAATTAATATAGCTTTACTAGTTTTCTTTAGGTTAATTTTTGCTTGGTATATCTGTTCTCTTACCCTCTACCTCTGAATCCCTGTGATTTAAATATGTCTAACCAATTCCCCTCCCTAATTCCATTTTCTCTCCCCTACTGATTTGGAAGCTATACTTTATTTTGTTCTTTCAGGGCTTACTCTGGAGATTTTCACATACATATTTAACTTAACAAAACCTAAAATTTGTATTTATATCCTCTTTTTGAACAACACTAGGACCTTAGAATGTTTTAACTCTAGTTACAGATCTTCACCTCCTGCCTCAAATTAAAACGGTATTATTGCCTAGGATTTCAGTTCTTTCATGATTTTAGATGTTAGTCACTGTTATTTTATACAATTTATAGTTACCCAGTTTTACCCTCATTTTCTTTTTACCCTTCCTTCTTACATAGTACATCTTCCTTTGAGATCATTTTCTTTCTTCCTGGGAGGTATTTTTTGGGAGGTATTTTTTTTTTTAGTGAGAGTCTGTTGCTGGCAAACTCCATTTTTGTCTGAAAATACCTTTATTTTGCTCTTTGTTAAGTTTTTCTGGGTATGGAATTCTGTATTGACAGTTATTTTCTGTTAATACTTTGAAAATCTTCTCTCATTGTTTTTTAGTTTCTGTTGCTTATGTTCAGACATCAGCTGTCATTTTAATTGTTATTCCTTAGTAGGTGATTTGTCTTTTCTCTCTTGCTGCAATTTCACTATGGTATATCTACATGTGAATATTAAAAATTTTATCTTAGGATTTTTTGGGATTTCTGGCTCTAAGGAATGGTACCTTGTGTCTGTTTAGAAACTGCTCAGCCAACCGTCTCTTTTCATACTTTTTCTTCCTTGTAGAACTCTGGTTAGATATATGTTATATCTTTGTTCTTTTAACCATTCAGCAGGTGTGTGTAGGACACTCACTTTATGCCAAGGGTAGGTGATATAGCAGAGAATAAAATAGACAACAGTTTCTTCACCTCATTGACTTCATAATTTTGTTATCTCTTCAGATATTGCCTCTCTCTCATTTCTATTCTCCTTGTTCAAACTATGTTGGGTCTTTTCATTCTCTCTATACCTCATAATTGCTTGTCTTTCCCTTCTCATAGTTTCTTCATACTGCTTTCTGTATAATCATCAGATCTGTCTTCCTGTTCATTACTTTTCTCTTTAGCTGTGTTTAATCTGTTTTTTTTTAACCTGTCTATTGAGTTTTCAAATTTCAACTATTATATTTTTAATTTCCTTTTCAGATCTTTTTGATCATTTCTGAAGATCTCTTGTTCTTCAACATACTCTTAATGTCTTCTCTTATATCTTTAAACATACTAAACATGCTTATTTTATATTACCTATCAGAAAATTCTAATACCTGCAGTCTGATTTCATAGTTTGTTGTTGACTCTTGCTTATGTTATTTTGTTTCTTCATGAGTTTAGTGATTTTTTAAAATTGTGAGCTCATGTGACTTAGAACTTTTATCTGTGGGAATTCTTTGAGGCCTCAGTTTACTGTGTATTTCTCCACAGAGGGTTTGGGTTGCCTCCTCCCAGGCACCTGGGGCACTTTTAACAAAAGTCAAAGTGAATTCTCATCTTAAGATTCCTTTGGCAAATACTTGATGTAAATTCAGGCCCCAAACTGGGTGAGTGCAGGCTTATGGTTAGGAATTTTTGGGAGACTTCTTTTTTCCTGTAATACCAAGAGCCAAGGCAGAGATAAATACTATCTTCACCATCTCCTCAGAGGCTTCGTATTTTTAATCCTAGTAGAGATTTTTCTGACATTGAATTCCTACTTGTTCAAGTACTCAGGCTTTGCCTCCTTACTTATGGCATAGAGCTTTTCAGTACCTAGGGTATAGGCCACCAAAGATCACTGGATTCCCTCAGGACAAATGCTTACTCTTCTGGGTCTATGCTTTTTTTGTTGTTTCTGGCCTCTAAGGAATTCTCTTATTTTGCTGCTGATTCAGCCATATATTAAAATTGTACATGTATAATATATAAAATAAATAATTAAAAAATACATACTTTTCCTGTATTGGAGGTGTTTTTCTGACCTTCTGAGTGTGCCATGTTGCTGGAAACTAGTTTCATCTGTATTTTTTAATTTTTTTTTTTTTTTTTTTTTTTTTTTTTTTTGCGGTACGCGGGCCTCTCACTGTTGTGGCCTCTCCCGTTGCGGAGCACAGGCCCCGGACGCACAGACTCAGCGGCCATGGCTCATGGGCCCAGCCACTCCGTGGCATGTGGGATCTTCCCGGACCGGGGCACGAACCCGCGTCCCCTGCATCTGCAGGCGGACCCTCAACCACTGCGCCACCAGGGAAGCCTCATCTGTATTTTTTAAAGCTCCACAGGTTATTCTGATTTTTACAAAAGGTTGATAGAGATGATGGTTGAAGCCACAGAGTTGGGAGCATCTGTAGTACAGAAGAAAACGGGTTTAACCACTGATCATCTTCACGGAGAAGGGGTAATGATTAACGGAGACTGAGAAGAAATCATGTAACATTAGAGCCCAGAGAAGTTATTATCCTGGAAGCTGGGGAATTAGAGAATTTTAAGAAATAAGGACTGGCCAACAGTGTCAAGTTCTAGACATGTCAAGTAGAATGAAAATTTAAAATAGACAAAGGATCACTAGGATGCCATTGTGAGCTTCCTAACTACCAGACCATAATGGACTAAATGGGAGTTAATAAGTGGACATAGCAACTTTTAGGAAGTTGTTAGTGAATGGAAGGAGGGAGTTAATTGGTAGCTGGAATGGGATAAAGGAGTGCTGAGGAAAAGCCCAGTTAAAAGTTGTCATATGAAATATGGAATTTGTGTTACCTTTGCTTTCAATCCATAACTGGTCCTTTGGATAGTCATTCCATTGCAGCTCTATTTACAATAGCCCAGAGATGGAAACAACCTAAGTGTCCATCATCGGATGAATGGATAAAGAAGATGTGGCACATATATACAATGGAATATTATGCAGCCATAAAAAGAGACGAAATTGAGCTATTTGTAGTGAGGTGGATAGACCTAGAGTCTGTCATACAGAGTGAAGTAAGTCAGAAAGAGAGAGACAAATACCCTTTTCTTACTTCAGGCTGTATTACTCCTGATCATTATTTAGTTTGCAATCCCATGTCTTCTAATTTTCCTTTAGTCTTCTAATTTTGACAGATATATTATTTTTTTGCACTCTTTATCTCAAGAGAAAGTTAAATTAATATCAGGGTATAGAGTTAAATAATTTAAAAAAAATCACACCATTTCAGTATTACTAGTGTACATAATCAAATGCTTAATGGGAATCAAGTAGAGGACAGCATGCATATATAATACTTTTCTATCCCTGTGGCTTACATACATTACTTATTCTAACATTTCTCTCCTGAAGTCTGAGTTTACTCAGTTACTTCCCTCATCTGAAAACAGGACTCCTGTTACTTATTTTATTTATTTATTTATTTATTTATTTTTGGCTGTGTTGGGTCTTTGTTGCTGCTGCGGGCTTTCTCTAGTTGCTGCGAGCGGGGTCTACTCTTCGTTATGGTGTGCGGGCTTCTCCTTGCGGTGGCTTCTCTTGTTGCAGAGCGTGGGCTCTAGGTGCACGGGCTTCAGTAGTTGTGACATGCAGGCTCAGTAGTTGTGGTTCATGGACTCTAGAGTGCAGGCTCAGTAGTTGTGGCACACGGGCTTAGTTGCTCTGTGGCATATGAGATCTTCCCGGAGCAGGGCTCAAACCTGTGTCCCCTGCATTGGCAGGCGGATTCTTAACCACTGCGCCACCAGGAAAGTCCTGTTACTTATTTTAGACCTTACTCTTAACAGTATAGAGTTTACTTAAAAAACTAAAAATAGAGTTACTGTATGATCCAGCGATCCCACTCCTGGGCATATATCTGGCGAAAACTATAATTTGAAAAGATACATGCACCGCAGTGTTCATTGCAGTAGTATATACAATGGAAGGAACCTAAATGTCCATTGACAGATGAATGGTTAAAGAATATGTACAATAGACTATTACTCAGTCAAAAAAAGAATGAAATAATGCTGTTTGCAGCAATATGGATGGACCTAGAGATTATCGTACTAAGTGAAGTAAGCCTGACAGACAAATATCATGATATTGCTTGTATATGGAATCTAAAAAAAATGATACAAATGAACTTACTTATAAAACAGAAATAGACTCACAGACATAGAAAACAAATTTGTGGTTACCAAAGGGGAAAGGGAGAGGAGGGATAAATTAGGAGTTTGGGATTAACATACACACTACTATATATATATAAAATAGATAACCAACAAGGACGTACTGTATAGCACAGGGACCTATACTAAATATCTTGTAATAATCTATAAGGGAAAAGAATTTTTAAAAGCATAGATATATATGTATGTATAAGTGAATCACTTTGCTGTATACCTGAAACTAACACCTCATTGTAGATCAACTATACTTCAAAAACAAAAAAGTTAAACCTTAACCCTTAAATTGTCTTCTAAGAAAGTCAACAGAACAAGAGTATTTTTGGATCACTATGTAAGAGGAGTATTGTTATTGCATATTAAAATATTTGTAGCATCTTTTGTAGGTGGTTGTTACATATTTTTGTCATTTTTCAGATAAGAAAAATAAAAATGCTAAATACTAAGAAAAATGGTGATTCTGTCAGAGTTCTCAACTCCATCGTAAACAGTGTGACATTTAGTGTTCACGTGTGACGAACTTCTACTATATCAGAGGAGGCTGGGAGGATTACTGAATGAGTGTAACATCTGTGACTCCGTTGAGATTTTTTTCCCTCTATTAATTAAAATACTTATTTTGGTTATAATTTGCTTTTAACATGCTTATTTTAGTTTGCTTTCTGTTTTTCTTGTTTTAAGATTGTAATTAGGAAGCACTGGAGTGAGGAAGCTCAGGTGAGCTTGGTTAGTATTAGTCCGTTATTTCTTCTTTTGAAATGCACATACTGTATAGTTTCTCAGCTTACCCATTGTTATTTGTAATGTTTCTTCTCACTCAATATATATATAAAAGGGGGATTATTATGGAAAATTTTAACCAAATTCTCTTCCCTTAGAATGTTTAAAGTTTCAATGTAAAGGCAATTAGTGTGTATTGTTATCAAAGAAACTACTTGTTTTTTAAATTCTAACATAATTCTGAATAGTTCAGCTATTAATAAAATGAACATTTAAGTGGTGCTTAAGCCCATTTTCCTAAGAATGAGACAAAATTGAAGCTTTGTAAATGTACATTAATACGTTTTCTTTATGTAATTCTGAATCTCATGTAAATGAATTTGTAGAATTAATCACAGTAGAAGGAATCCATTTTGCCCTTCCCAAGTGAAGCTCCCATAGGTACAGTTGGGTTGGTCTTCTGGGTTGCTTTAAGGGCACTTTAGCAGTTTTAAAAACTTAAGTACTAATTTCATAGCCAGTGTCAGCTGCATTTATTGAAGTAGGTCAGACTCTGGATAGAAACTTGTTTCTCAACCCTGAAGAGAGTCATTTTCCACTCTTCTCTTTGTTAGAGAATGGTAATAAATTCTTCCACACTGACCCCAAGTCTAGAGCAATTTCAGAAAATCTAGATAGTTGGATTTTTTCAGGTGTAGGAAACTACTTAAGATCCTGTATGACTTAAGTAGTTTCCTATGGCCACTGTATAGGTATCCCAGTGGGCCAAAAACAAGCAAACAAAAGCAAAAGAAAAAAAATAAAAATCAATTCCTTTCTCCCTGTAGATAGCAGCTGTGTCACCAAAAAGAGAAACTACCCCCACAGCACACACATATCTATAAAGTGCACGTGTAAAGATGCAGTTAATTCAGTGGGAAATTATTTTCCTTCTTTAAAAAAATTGTAAGTTAATCCCCCCCTCCTGTTCAGTTAACTGAGCAAGTTTTAACTGAAAGTATGTACTATATGCCTAGCAATATGTTTCCTGTGAACTCTGGAAAAATCACATTCTATGTCCACTGGAATTAAAATTCTTATTTGGGTAGCTATTAGAAAATAGTATAATCATGTGACAAAATATATGATACTGAAAATATAAGTATTATGAGAAGTCAATAATTTTTTTTTCCTTTTTAAAATCTACTTGACTTAACTATTTTGATTTCTGCATTTTTTCACATGCTGTTTATTAAACAGAAGGAGGAGATATAGCTCTGAGATACTGTGGTAATGGGATTTCAATTCACTAAACAATTGATATATTTCAGGTTTGGTATTTATTTCTTGTTATGGCTATTGTCTTCTATTTCCTATTCAAATCATGGCTCTACTGTTTACTCTCTGACAAGGACACAGGTATTGAGATTTAACGCCGGTGGGTTTGAATGTTACTAGCTGTGTCTTATTGGCTGTGTGACACTGGGCAAGTTATTTTAAAATTTCAGGGTCTCAGTCTCCTCATCAGTAAAATGCTGGTAAAATCGTAGGTTGCAGATCAAATGAGTTACATCTAAAGCTCTTGGCATTTTATTTTGCTCTTAAGTAAAGTTTTCACTACTGCAGTTGCTACTAATTCTTTTTCCTTAATCACTCTGACAATCCCTAGCCTAATATGAAGAAAATAAGTATTTCAACACTTGCTTGTTAGACTTACTGTAATGAATAATAAAATAATATATATAAGTATGATGTCTGTAGTTTGCCCTTAATAAAGATTAGTTCTAAGAAGTCAATAATTAATGATCAGTATGTTTTTAATTTATAAGGGAAGGTTTTGTGGAGAATTTGGCAGTTGGGATGGTTCTTAAAGGTTGGATACGAGTTGATAAAAGAGGTGTCTGAATAGGGAGAGGAAGTAAGCAGCATGAGCAGAGGCTTGGAATTTCAAAATGCCAGATAGTAACTTAAAGATGTTTTGAGACAAGAACCAGTATATGGGCATTGTGTTAAAGTAGCCTTCGCATAATTAATTGGTCTGCCATCACAAACTGCTTAGTGTTGCACATTCAGTAAGTGGAAAATCAGGGACTCAAAAATTCAAATCTTTTTGAACTAAAAATCCTTGCTATATCATACTGATAATATTGACATCCTTCCTACATCATCATTCACTGAGAATCTGCTAGGTGCAGTTACATCCTGAGAATGCAAAAATGAATAAGATATGGTACTTTCTAAGAGAGAGACAGCGGTAGGTTTGTGTGTGTGTATACATGTGCCTGTACTGTGGGTAATGTTTTGCGGCAGTCACTCAATGTGTATGTGCTTTGGAGATGTTAATCTGCTTTTCCCATGATTATCTCATACTTGGGAGTATCTCCTTGGGTGGAGATGCTAGCATTTAAAGAATAGTGGAATAATACAGCTGTTAAATGCAAAAAATCTACTTAATGTAGTGTTCTAACGCTGGAGGACGTCTGGGTTAGAGTTCGGTGATTGATAACATATCATTCACCAATGTGGCACACCTTCCCAATGGATTAATGAATATATTTGACTATATGTGATTTTCACTTGCTCATTAAGAAACCTGTGTCTGTACTGTACCTATTTGGGCCTTCTCACAGTTTTGTAGTCAACTGCTAGCTAAATACTGGTTGTTTACTATTTACTAAATGGAATTACCTTTATATCATTTAAAATGATTTAAGGTTAACAACCTACCTTAACCAAATTGTGAGGCAATACACAGTAGGAGCCCAGAACATGGATTATGGAGCCAGTCTGCCTGGGTTCCAGTCCAGACTCTGCTATTCATTACCTGGGTGACCATTGCCTCTGTTTTGCTAGCTGTAAAGTGGGGATGATAATAATAACTGCTCCATTGTTGTATTTGGTATGTAGTAGACACTGTCAATTGTTAGTTATTAAAGATCCATTATCCCTTATTTGTAATTTTGAAGTAAAAAAAAAACTATAAAGTGGCAGTTTTTGTTTGATTTTTGTTTTTGTTTTTTTTTTTTTGCGGTACGCGGGCCTCTCACTGTTGTGGCCTCTCCCGTTGCGGAGCACAGGCTCCGGACGCGCAGGCTCAGCGGCCATGGCTCACGGGCCCAGCCGCTCCGCGGCACGTGGGATCTTCCCAGATCGGGGCACGAACCCGTGTCCCCTGCATCGGCAGGCGGACTCTCAGCCACTGTGCGACCAGGGAAGCCCGTGGCAGTTTTTATATAACTCATTTGACATCAAAGCCTGACCTAACCAATGTCTTTTCAATATATAGTCCGTTTTTGGTTCTGTACTTGACCTTAAGTTATTTATATTTAGCTTGTAAAAGTCCTTGGTAAAGTATAGACATTTGTTATTATTATTGTTTTATGATACTTATTGGACAGTATAGTTGACAGTCTTTCTCATGAAGTAAAAATAAACTTGGATATCTTATGATTAGTATTATCAACTAATTAATTAAAAACTAATTAAGGGACTTCCCTGGTGGTCCAGTGGTTAAGACTCTGTGCTTGCAATGCAGGGGGTGCAGGTCTGATCCCTGGTTGGGGAACTAAGATCCCACGTGCCACGCGGCATGGCCAAAAAAAAAACAAAACTGATGTTAATAACTAATTAATGTTAACAATCTTTATTGAATGTTTATGTGTGCCAGGTACTATACAGGTTATTTTATGTTCATTATTTTCTTTATTCCAACAGTCCTTTAGGTGACAGTATTGATTCTGTTTTTAATGTACTGAGGCTTAGGGAGGTTAAGTCATTTGCTCAGGGTTACACAGTCACTCAGTGTGCTAGCAGTGCTAGGATTCAGACCTCATCTCTCTGACTTTTTAGGTAACTTCTGTGTTCTTTTCCTCCACCTATACTATCTCTATAATTTAGAAAAATTTCATAAGGATTTTATTTCATAAGGAAATAAAATCACTGATATACTAAAGTGTATTTTTATTTTGCTTTTTTTACCTTTCATCTTAGGTGCTGGAAAGCCCCCTATGTTTGGTGATTATGAAGCTCAGAGACACTGGCAGGAGATTACTATTAATTTACCGATCAAACAATGGTATGGATAATTTTAACTTGATTTTATTGTTTATCGGTCAGTTAATGTAGATTATTTGAAGATACTTAAAAGGAAAATATGCTATTTCTTCATCTTCAGAATCCTCATCTTCCTGTATACTGATGTCACATATATTACCCTGTGTATTGTCGGTTCATTTTGAAATTTCATCCTCCTGAAAGTTACCCATATATTTAGTTACCAGCTGGAATCTGGTGCTGAACTAGAACTTTGAGGATAGGACACTGTATGCCATGGAAGCTCCTCAGGACATAAACGGTGGAAGTTTATGGACTAAGAGTATTTCTTCTGGAGGTTTCGCAAAGCTTCCTCCTGTAAGGAACGTATGAGATGAAAAAAAAGCAGTAGCTTAGTGGTGAAGAGTGTAGGGCTGGAGTCAGACTGCCAGACTTCAGATCAAGGCTTGTACCCTTTACTAGCAGTGTGAGCTTTTGCAAGTTATTTAACTATCTCTGCCACAGTTTTATCACTCATAGAATGGAAATAATAGAATACATATTTCACTGGGTTATTGTGAGGATTGACTAAAATGATTCATTTAAAGCACTTTAGACCAGTGCCTGAAGTGTAATGAGTTCTCAATAAATGTTAGCTGTAGTTATATCTCACAGAAATCCATGCACTGTCATTTTTGTTGAACACATTCTGATAACAATTGATGACAGTATTTTTTTACTTATTAGGTGCCTGGTAGATTATTGATTAAACCTGGCTATACAAACTGTTTATATTGTTCTGTTGATTGCTTGGTCACTGCTTTTTTTTTTTTTGCGGCACGTGGGCCTCTCACCGCCGTGGCCTCTCCCACCGTGGAGCACAGGCTCCAGACACACAGGCCCAGCGGCCATGGCTCACGGGCCCAGCCGCTCCGCGGCATGCGGGACCCCTGGGGCACGAACCCACGTCCCCTGCGTCGGCAGGCGGACTCTCAACCACTGCACCACCAGGGAAGCCCTGGTCACTGCTTTTATATAACTCCTTTCTGAGAGAGTTACATACAAGAACTTCATATTAAACTCTCTATTAATAGGTTGGCTGTACCCTAGTCCAAGTTTGGAGTATTTAAAATAGAGGTCAGCTGAATATTTGATACTATTCTTTTTTTTTAATAGGTGTGTGCATGTTTGTTTATTTATTTACTTGACCTCACTGCGCAGCTTGTGGGGTCTTAGTTCCCTGATCCGGTACTGAACCTAGGCCATGGCAGTGAAAGTGCCGAGTTCTAATGTTTAAATGGTGTGATTTCTTTTTTTCCCCCTAGTTTGAAGTTCATTGCTGTATGATTGATAATGACTATCATTGAAAAAGATATATCTCAATGGCACAGTTTATAAAACAGAAAATATATCCTTGGGACAGGTTCACTGTTATCAACAGTGGATATAAATCTATATTGGAAATAACATTTCTAATATTCTGAATTTTTTGGCTAATTTTGTCAAATTTGATTAGTTTACCATTATTGTTACCTAGCAATGTGGCTGAGGAATGGTTTCTCATTTAACTTCAGTTTTCCAAGAGTGGGGACTTCCCTGGTGGTCCACTGGTTAAGACTCCGTGCTCCCAATGCAGGGGGCCCCTGATTCAATCCCTGGTCAGGGAACTAGATCCCACATGATGCAACTAAGAGCCCACATGCCACAACTAAAAATCCTGCATGCCGCAACTAAAGATACCGCATGCGGCAACTTAAAATGCCGCGCAGCCAAATAAATAAATATTAAAAATTTTTTTTTCCAAGAGTGAAATCTTTCTGTCTTCATCTAGAAAGTTAGCCATAGTGTACTCAAAACTTTCAAGTGACAAAGTTGTCTAAAATGTGAAATCAGGATCTATGAGGTAAACTTTTAAAATGTCAGTTTTGGGACTTTACTGGGGGCACAGTGGTTAAGAATCTGCCTGCCAACGCAGGGGACACAGGTTCGAGCCCTGGTCCGGGAAGATCCCACATGCTGCGGAGCAGCTAAGCCCGTGCACCACAACTATTGAGCCTGCACTCTAGAGCCTGAGAGCCACAACTACTGAGCCCATCTGCCACAACTACTGAAGCCCACGTGCCTAGAGACTGTGCTCCACAACAAGAGAAGCCACCACAGTGAGAAGCCTGTGCACTGCAACGAAGACACAATGCACCAAAAATAAATAAATAAATAAATTTGTAAAAAAAAAAGTCAGTTTTATAATTCTAAATTTAAACATTTATTCCATGTCAATACACATAGCTATAAGTAATAGAGGAAAGTTGAACTTTTTTTCTTTAATTTTATAATGACAATTCCTTATGTGTGAAGTCAGGAGTACTTTTGGCATCAAGTAGTAGAAAGCCTAAGTAATAGTAGTTTAAGCAATAAAATAATTAACTTAATAAGTAGGTCTTTGCAGGGCTGGTAAACTGGCTCAATGATAGCAATTAAGGGACTTCCCTGGTGGTCCAGTGGTCAAGACTCCGCACTCCCAATGCAGGGGGCCTGGGTTCGATCCCTGGTCAGGGAACTAGAGCCTACATGCCTCAACGAAGATCCTGCGTGCTGCAACTAAGACTCAGCACAGCCAAATAAATATTTAAAAAATAATAGCAATCAAAGACTCAGGCTTTTCCATTTTTCTTCTCTTTCATTCATTCTTCTTGGCATGTTGGCTTTTCAGCCTGAGGCTTTTCACCCCATGATCAATAGATGACTGCCAGGGCTATCAGCACTGTGACTTTGTACAACCATATTCAAGGCAGGAATAATAGGAATACCTTATTTTTTTTATTTTTATTTTTTTTGCAGTACGCAGGCCTCTCACTGTTGTGGCCTCTGCCATTGCGGAGCACAGGCTCCGGACGCGCAGGCTCAGCGGCCATGGCTCACAGGCCCAGCCGCTCCGTGGCATGTGGGATCCTCCCGGACCGGGGCACGAACCCGTGTCCCCTGCATCGGCAGGTGGACTCTCAACCACTGCTCCACCAGGGAAGCCCGAGCATGTTGCTTTTTAAAAAAAATCACAGGTTTATAAGTCAGGAATTGTGGGAATGACTTTATTTCAGCATTGTTTATAATTATGAGAAGCCTGAAACACTCTAAATATCTTTTAGTAGGTGAATGATAAAGTACATTTCTCCTGTGTACATGTGTACGTGTTTTTCCTAGGTAGATTCCTAGAAGTGGAATCTCTAAAGTAGCCAGTTTTAATGGATACCAACACAAGAATATCTCTTTCCATATATCCTTACCAATATTTAATAATAACAATTAACACTAGACTTCTAAAATTTCCATTTCCTTGAGTACTTGTGTTATCTTTTAATATATTTACTGACCATCATATTTTTTCTCAAATTTGCATATTTATATATTTCCCCCATGTTTCTGATGGATTGCTGATCTTTTTTGTAATGATTTATATGATTTTAAAATAAACAATTACATTAATTTTCTATGCTGTGTTAACAAGTGACCATAAATGGTACTTACTTAAACACACATTTATTATTGTAGTTTCTTTAGGTTAGAAGTCTGGGCACAGCTTAGTTCAATATTATGATCAGGGAGGGTCTCAGGAGGTTGCAGTCTAGTTGTCATCTGAGGCTGCAGTCTTATCAGAGGCTCAACTGGGGAAGGAACTGTTTCCAAGTTCCCTCAAGTTATTGGCAGAATTAATTTCCTTGCATTTACAAGACTAAGGGCTTTGGTTTCTTGTTGGAAGCTACCCTTATTTCCTAGGGTCTACTTGCAGTTTCTTGCCATGTGGCTTCTCCAGTATGCCCACTTACTAAAACATGACAGCTTGATTCTTCCAAGTCAGTGAAAGGGAGTCTCTGTAGCTTAGCCAGCAAGATGGAATCTTACATATACATAAAACATAAGCACAGGCGTGACCATCCTATCACGTTTGTTGTATTTTGTTGTTTACAAGCAAGTCACAGGTCTTGCCCACACTTGAGGGGAGGGGATTGATTGTACACACTTAAGGCAGGAACACCAGGAGATGGGTTCATGGGAATGACCTTAAAGTCTGTCTGCCACAGTATTCAACAGTATACAATAGTATTCTATATTTTAATCAGTTTTTGGTGTGTGTATATGTATAAAATAAATAGCTTCTTCCTGTTCTTGTCTTTGAATTTTTCTTATGGTGTCTTTTGTTAAATAAATTTTTACATTTGATGTACAGAAGCTCTTTGAACTGTTCTTGAAACTTTTAAGTTTGGACCTATTTATTTATTTTTAAATTTTATTTATTATTAATAAAAATTTTTTTTGGCTGTGTTGGGTCTTCATTGCTGCGCACGGGCTTTCTCTAGTTGTGATGGGCGAGGGCTTCTCTTCGTTGCAGTGTGTGCGCTTCTGATTGCAGTGGCTTCTCGTTGCGGAGCACGGTTTCTAGGCGCGCAGGCTTCAGTAGTTGTGGCACCCAGACTCAATAGTTGTGGCTCGTGGGCTCTAGAGCGCAGGCTCAGTAGTTGTGGTGCACAGGCTTAGTTGCTCCATGGCATGTGGGATCTTCCTGGACCAGGGCTCGAACCCATGTCCCCTGCATTGGCAGGTGGATTCTTAACCACTGTGCCACCAGGGAAGTCCTGGAACTATTTTAAATTAAAGTTTTTTTTTGTAAAAAGCAAAAATACCCATGATATGTTAGAAAAAATTACATTTTGAAGTTAATGATAACACTCTTGAATATAATTTCGTTCCTTCCCATTCTGAGCAGTTAGAGGAGCCTGTTAAGTTATGAACATTAGATCCAGCTTTCTTCCTTAATTCACAGAATTTTGCATGTAATAGGCTCCCATTACATGTTGGTTGAATTGTGTTCAAAGTGTTATTAAGAAAAGTATACCTGTTTCATGCAATATTTCTTTCTTTGTAAACCAAATCTTTACGTCGTCTTTGACATTCATTTTTTATTTAAATTGTTATTTCATATTGTTTCTTTAATTTTTTAGACTGTCAGAAGCAAATTCTCTTTCTGTTGCATATTTTCTTTTGTATAAGTGTTGGTCATTAAGTTTACTAATAGTAGAGTGATAACAAGTTCTGGTTTGTCTGTGAGAATCTTGGTTTGCCTCTATTGTTATGGCTTAATTATTTACAGCTTCTTTCTTAAGAGTACCTTGGTTTAGACAATAAATTATTTAGTCACACTACTCAATAACAACTTTTAATTGTGAGTTCACAAAAATTTTTAGGAGAGGGGAGAAGTTTAGATGAATTTTTTTTAACCTTGTATAACATTTTTTCATGTTAATTAAGTTAAATGAAGTGAGATGTTAAATATAAGTATTTCTTGAATATTGATTGTTGGAATGGTGCTTTCTTTTTCCTCTTTCTTCAGGTATTTTAACGGCAGTGATAACAACTTACAGTATTGGGGATTGGACTATCCACCTCTTACAGCTTATCATAGTCTTTTATGTGCATATGTGTAAGTTTTTCTTCCTTAACATAACTTTAAATATTTATGCCCTTAGCAGATGTAGTAAGGAAGAGTTTGTTGAATAGAGAAGAAATCGTTTGTAGCTATTATTGTATTATGGTTTGTAGAGCACCATACCTTTATAATTGGATTATAGGAAAGTTTATCAGAGTTTGACTATTTTCATAATTTTTTTGGAGGAAAGTCTAGAAAGAGATGCAAAAATCTAGCTTTGTTTTGAAGTAGAGATGTTACCAACTACGCATGGATTACTGAGAAATACATCTAATATGGTTAGTTGTGCATAGAAAAGCTTTTTTCCTGGAATGACCCAAAGTAAATGAGAAATAAAGGTCTAAATGGTATTCTGACTAACCTGTCAAGTAAGAAACCAGAAGTACCGTAGTGTTTCACTTATGATTTAAGATCGGGATTGGAATTCCTTTTTCTTTTACAGAAATGGAATGGTTTATGGAAGATTAGGTGCTTCTATTTAGTGGAGAACCAGTTCTACTCTGTCCTGGTATTCCAATTCAGACTTGAAGTGTATCAGCAGAAATTTGAGGAACTTCTTCACATTATCTTCCAAACTCATTTTATTTGTTCTATTTTGTAAAAATTAGCATCCTGGATTAAAAATAAGTTTCCAAACTTCACGATAATCAGATATACTTTGCAGTGTTCTGGAGAATGTAATATGATTGAAAACTTAATTTATCTTTAATAATTATGTTCAGTTTTATGCAATGATTTATGATTAATAGCTATTTATTGTAGCCTATTATGATAACTGAAAAGATAATTATAAAACTATGATCCTCTTGTCAATATTAGTGTATTGCTCTTTACAAAGTATATGTTTAATAAATGAAATGTGACATCAGATTGTTTTCACACTGGAAGAATCATGAAGGTAGGGCTTTTAGTTAACACGCTACATGGGTTTGTTGGAAGATAAGCATGGCAGATTCTGATAGCGTTAGTCAGTTTCACATGGTTAAATACAAAGAGTAAAGCTTAAGCCTTAACTCCATTGCTTTATAGGAGCAATGGCAACTTCTCAAAATAGATTCATATGTCCTCAGATGTCCTTATTGCTAAAAGTAATGGGGAATAAAGTGCATGTACATATGTTTGATTTGCAGGGCAAAGTTTATAAATCCAGACTGGATTGCTCTCCATACATCACGTGGATATGAGAGTCAGGCACATAAGCTCTTCATGCGTGCAACAGGTAAAAGAGCAATAGGCATTGAGTGTAAAATTTGATTAAAATTTTTTTTGAACTGATGACAGGTTCTATTATTGTCCTTACTTTTATAGTTGTGTAACTAGAAATATGCCTATATATGTATAATATGTGAGCAAATGTATATGTAAGCTAAAAAACGAAAGGGTAGAAACTAATAATTCTGGGTGCTTTACATTTACTATTATCTCTCTTAATAATTTGGACACGCAAATGAGGTAAATACTGTTGTTATCCTTACTTTAAGCTGAGGAAACTGAGGCCTAGTAAAGTGAGGCTAATATTAATAGCTCACCTGAAGTTGGTTAGCTCTAAATTAAAGTTTTATTTGTTTAGGCTGTTGCTTTAATAAATCCCTTTCACTTTTACAGTGAATTACAGCTGTATGTCATATATTGTATTGCTTTGCAGTGTTGCTAAATTAATCCTTACAACAAATGTTTATTGAGCATTTATTGTGTGCCGTTTAAAAGTTGAAAGTAATAAGCTTAAATTTCTTTAAAAGCTTTACAAGACTTAGGCTTTAATGCTAGCCTGGGTCTTTTCTTTAATTAGTCTAAATCTAGTCAGGGTTTCTTCTCTTTACTATTCATCAAGTCATGGAATATCAGGCCCAAGAGATAACCTGTATTGCCTGTCTTTCCCTCTCCCACACCACTCCCTCTTCCCAATGCTTTAATCCTTTTTGAACCACATACTCACCACATGATATTTAGCTTCTGAGCCAATACCTGTATCTGCAGGGAACTTTCAGCCTTTAGAGACTCTATTCTATTTTCAGAGAGCCCCAGTCATTAGAAATTTCCTTCTTATATTGAACCTTCACTAGTCATTTTAGGTTCTGTTTCCTTGGGCTACATAGAACAAGTCCGATCCTTTATATATCTAACACCCTCCAGACATTTGAAGTCATCCCTTCTCGAGGTTGAACATTCGTAAATACTTTAGCTGTTTCTTAGACGACCAGTTTCTTGAATGTGATATGGTTTTGAGGCCTCCGGTTGTGCTCCTTCAAATATGTTACAGTTTGTCAGTGTCATCTAAAATGTGGCATCTGGAGCTGAAAATAGGATTGCATGCATCTGACACTGACAGTTTACTATCACTTATCTTATTGTGCACAAATATATATGTGTGGTACAAGAAAAAAATAGGCTTTTTGGATAGCTATGTTGTACTGTTGAAGAACTTAATATATTAGTTTTTCTTTGTTCTAAAAGGACTGAACATTCAGAATTATGAATTGCTTTATTTTTTTCCCCACTTTTTTTCAGTTTCCTCCTCACCTGGACCTATCAAGCTCTTTGTAGGCATTAATTAGCAAAAATTTATGAATTTTTATAAATATTCACATTAAAAAAGATTCTCCTATGCATCTCCACATTTGAGGTATTGTTCACATCAGAAAATTTGGAGTATACAGATATTGAGGGGAAAATAAAAGTTTCCTTCCCTTGCTTTGAGTATTCTTAATTTTTATGTCCAAGTCAGAGCAAAGAGAGAACTGGTTTTAGATACAGCTAATTGATTTAATATGTGAATTTGTTAGAGAAAATTAAGAGACTCTAGTACTGTATCAGTTGAAATTAGGCACAGGTGAAGGGAATGGAAAGTGCTCAACATGGAAAGGACTTGTCCAGCGTGGGTAGGAACCTCGTGTTAATAGAATTCCCACTCCGGGTTGGAGGAAGGCTGTTAATAGGTTATAGTAGACCCTGATGGACTCAACGCATAAAATCATTTGCTTGTTTTTTCAGTGTTAATTGCTGATTTGCTGATTTACATACCTGCAGTGGTTTTGTACTGCTGTTGTTTAAAAGAAATCTCAACTAAGAAAAAGGTATGTTTTGAAGTAACCTGACATTTCATCTCTGGAATGTTTTATTGCCTTAACTATTAAGTGTAGAGCTTAAGGAAGTCATGCTTTTGGGAATAGATAATAGGGAACAGTATATCTTCTGTCAATTTTCATTTAGAAACATTAACTTATCTTAGAGTAATTATTTTAATGTCCAAATATAGTAATAAGATGCACTGAATTTTAGAAGTTATATACTGCTGAATTGCACAGCATGCTAAATTTATTGCTTAACTGGTAAATCTGAATTTTGAGTTGGCTTGTGAGAATGACAACTGAAAGTCATTTTGAAAAGTTGCGATATATTCTCATATTCACAGTTAACAAATATGCTCTTTTTTTTAAAAAAATCAAACGGTTTGTGTTAGAATTTTATTTATTTATTATTTATTGGCTGCGTTGGGTCTTTGTTGCTGCGTGCAGGCTTTCTCTAGTTGCGGTGAGCGGGGGCTACTCTTCGTTGCAGTGTGCGGGCTTCTCATTGTGGTGGCTTCACTTTGTTGCAGAGCACGGGCTCTAGGTGTGCAGGCTCAGTAGTTGTGGCTCTTGGGCTCTAAGTGTGCAGGCTCAGTATAGTTGTGGCTCATGGGCTCAGCAGTTGTGGCTTGTGGGCTCTAGAGTGTAAGCTCGGGAGTTGTGGCGCACGGGCTTAGTTGCTCCGCAGCATGTGGGATCTTCCTGCACCAGGGCTCGAAGCCGTGTCCCCTGCACTGGCAGGCTGATTCTTAAACACTGAGCCACCACGGAAGTCCCATGACTATTCTCTTTGGTCATTTTATATAGATTAATCATTAGATTAATTTATCTGATTTATATATCTAAAAGTGCTTTCTCAGACAAACACCTTTTAGGGATTTTTTTCCTTTTTACTGAAGTATACTATGTCACTTCCATGAAGACTTTAGTGTTTAAAGAGTTGCTTTATAAAAATGGAGTATTTTGATAAATAGAAGGTAAGAGGGGAACATTTGCTACTGTGTTAAATGAAACTACACTTTTACCCGGTTTGATTCAAGTAACAGATTACTTTCTTATTTCACAATAATTTTCTTTACAGATTGCTAATGCATTATGCATATTGCTGTATCCAGGCCTTATTCTTATCGACTATGGACATTTTCAGTATCCTTTACTAATTTAGAAATGAAGTCAGATGCATATCATGAAATCTAGGCTCAGTTTGTATAATGTTGTCATCTAGTTATGTCTTATTTACTAGGGTTCTTGCTTATATAAACCATTTTTAAAATGGTAAAAGAATCTCTTCAGCAAGTGTTTAGTTGAAGGGTAAAGTACAAATTAAAAGTAGCAATGTTTTTTCACAACTGTTTGGATTGGGAACAGAATGTTGGTAACTGATCAGCTGTTCTGGAGCTAATTCTGAAAAGGTGAAACATTTTCTATCTTTTGTAAATGTTTTCTGCTGCTGACAAAAACAGTCTTCCAGTTTTTGAGTTTTAAAACAAAATGTTTCTCTAACAGATAGTGGTAGCTGGGAGCTTTAGGAAACTAAAATTGAATAAATCTATGTGGATTTTATGTGCGTAATTTTTGATACCTAAAATAAGGAACATTCAAATAAACAAATTATAGAGGAAAGTTGATAAAATCTGTACATGGCTCTCCAGTTTGTCTTCTAATGTATTAAATATTACTATCTGTCCCAAAGGAAAATAAATAATCCACACCATGATTGCTTAATTAATATCTTTTCCTTTTGGTGCCAATCTGTTTTACTTACAAAATTAAAACGTGTATCTGTCAAAGGACTTGCAAAAATATTCAAATAGGTAGTTACTTCCATCATACTTTTTATTCAGTCCTCTTTCCTAATTGAGACCTTTTTTTTGGCATTATAGGATCATGGCTTTTAGATAGTGTGATAATATCAAGAACACTGATAATAAAGAAAAGAAAAAAGTTGTTTACAAGATTTTTTTTTTTTTTTTTGCGGTACGCGGGCCTCTCACTGTTGTGGCCTCTCCCGTTGCGGAGCACAGGCTCCGGATGCGCAGGCTCAGCGGCCATGGCTCACGGGCCCAGCCGCTCCACGGCATGTGGGATCTTCCCGGACCGGGGCACGAAACCGTGTCCCCTGCATCGGCAGGCGGACTCCCAGCCACTGCGCCACCAGGGAAGCCCTACAAGATTTTTTTAATACTATGTTTACTTTGAAATATTCTCATACAGAGAAGTACACAAAATGTAAATGAATTGGCTATTATCCATGTCGAGAAATAGAACATTGCCAGTATCCAAAACCACACCTGTACGCATCCCAAGTAGTTCTCCCTCCTCCTTTCTCAAAGATAGCCACGTAACTGACTGCTAGTACTATAGTTTGGTTCTCCCCCTTTTTTGAACTTTCTATGAAAAAGACAACACAGGGCTTCCCTGGTGGCGCAGTGGTTGAGAGTCCGCCTGCCGATGCAGGGGACACGGGTTTGTGCCCCGGTCCGGGAAGATCCCACATGCCGCGGCGTGGCTGGGCCCGTGAGCCATGGCTGCTGAGCCTGCGTGTCCAGAGCCTGTGCTCCGCAACGGGAGACTCCACAACAGTGAGAGGCCTGCGTACCGCAAAAAAAAAAAAAAAAAAAAAAGACAACACAGTAGGTATTCCTTTGTGCTTGGTTTTTTTGGTTCAACATTCTGTTTGTGAGTTATTCGTGTAGTTGTATGTAGCTGTAGTTCGTTCTCTTTCATTGCTTTATAATATTCTATTGCATGAATACACATGATTTTATTAGACAGACATTGGAGTGTTTCCAGGTTTTGGCTATGATGACTATGTTGCTTTGACCTTTCTTGTAAATATCTCTTTGTACACATGTAAATATATTTCTTATGAGTGGAATTGCTGAATTATAGGGTGTGCACTTGCTTAATTTTAGATATTCCTATATGGTTTTTAAGCATGATCTACCAGTTAATACTCCTGTTAGCAATGGTGTAGGAGTCCCAGGTGTTCACCTTCACCAGTTGTCAGTTATTTTCCTTTTAACCATTCTGGTAAATTCGTAGTGGTATCTTCTCTGTGATTTGAATCAAACTCTGGAAGCTTTGGGGATTATGTCATTTTGTAGGGACACCTTTTTTTAACCACTGTTTACTTTACTTTCCTCATTTGTAAAATGGAGATGATATTAACCCTTACTTTTTAAGCTTTTTGAGAATTAAATGAATTCATATTTGTAAAGCATTTAAAGCAGTACTTGGGAGGTACTAAGCACTACATAAGTATTTATCGCTATTACTAACTGTTACTGCTGCTGCTGCTTTTGTTGTTCCTATTTGTTACTTTTCGGGCTCTGAAGTTTTATAACGATTTGTTTGGGCAAAGGTATTTTTGACAGTTGTTTTGGAAACTATGGGTCATTCATTTTGAAGACTCATGTTCTTCAGTTCTGGGAAATTCTCATAAATTATTTTTTTTGATAATTCTCTCCCTTCTTTCTTGAGCTTATTAGACAGATATTAGATCTTTCAGCTCCATCTTGAGCATCTCTTTGTCATTTTGTTTTATAGTTTTGAAGATTGTCTTGCTTTATGAGTAACACTTCTATTAAATTTCATTTGTTCTGTTAAGCATTTAATATCTTAAATTTCAGTTTACTCTTTTTTTCCCGCACTGTTCCCTGAATTATTTCCATTCTCCTAGGGGTCAGTCTTTTCTCCTCTTCACTTTGGTCCTTTTTCTGTCATAGGTGTTCCTTATATGTCTATTTGATCCTGGTGTATTTATTCTAAGAATAAGGCAGAAGAGAAAGCTGCATGTGAGCTTTCTATACATTTGGTCCACTATAGGGTACATGGCAGGATTCTGGCCCGTACTCTGGGATCCTTAAATGTCACAATGTGGAGGAATTTGCACTATAGTGTTGACTTCTACACTAGTTGCTCAGATAGTTTATTCCATTTCTTTGGAGAAATATTCCTTCTTTTGTTCCTTCTTTTGTATTCCTCCTTTTAAACCTAAATGTTTTGGCTGCCAGATAATCTTTGCAAAGGAGTGAGGTGGGATTTGACATCTCCATCTAGGAGTTTTCAGTGCATCCTCTTGTTTTCTCTTCAACATACTCAAGCACTCCAACCTGCTTGTTTCCACAGTTCTCTGGGGCTTGTAGGGTGGATTGGCTCCTTGCTAGCCTGAGCTTCCTCTGTGCATTCACTGAGCTGTGGCTTCTTCTAGTTTATTTGTTGCCACTTCTCTGTCCTCTTTCCATCTTCTAGAAATGTGTTGAAATCTTCATCTCTTGTAATGCGTCTTCCTGTTCCCTTTATGGCTGTGAATTTATACTTTAAAAAATTCCCTATCGTTTTAAGGGGGTCTCAGGAAGGAGAGGAGGTAAACATGAGTACTCAGCTCACCGGTTTCAACTGAAAATCTAGTTGTGATATTGTTTTCATATAAGTGTTATTAGTTTCTAATCAAGCACATATATTAATTTATATTATTGATGCATATTATAGAGGAAAAATAGTGATATCAGTAAGTTTGGTGTTTTTTTTTTTAACTTTTGGAGCATTGATTTTGGTATGTGTTATAGTAATATTGTGAAATAGCCTAGCAGAAAACAAAGTTATGTGTTAACTATTTAGAGCTCTTTTAAACCTAAACAAATCAGTTGCTCTGTTTAGTAGTAGATTTAATATATTTGAAGGCACTACATATAATTTCAAATTTGTTTATCAATTCAATACTTTTCAGCTTTTATTTAGAAATCGTTTTCATTATAATGTATCATTACAAAATCACATAAGAAAAATGTTCTATAAAATGCAAAATCTATCTCTTTTAATTATTGAGATAATTCCTTGACACAGGAACATATATAATTCTGTGAGTCTTGGCTTTGCCTTGTGGGGTGTTCTTGGAGTATCTTACGACTGGGACCTGCTGGGGTCCCTGGCGTTTTGCTTAGCTATAAATTATAAGCAGATGGAACTTTACCACTCCTTGCCATTTTTTTGTTTTTTACTTGGCAAGTGTTTTAAGAAAGGCCTCAAAGGAAAAGGGTGAGTGTCTTTTAAACAGCAGAATTCAAAAAATTACTTCAGATAATTTATTTGGCATACTTACCTTTGCCTTCTGGTGATTTCTCATTAATGTGTTGGTGGCTATGGAGTAAATGGAAAGAGAGATCAAGTCATGTTCTATATTATTGTATTTTAAATCTTCCTAACTAGAGAAATATTTTGACCGATGTATATTTACTGGAGGTAATGTGAATTGGCTTGTTAGAACATTGCTGTAGGATTTCATCCCTTTAGAGCATATTACATTATATACTTAATTAGAAATACATCCCAATTTGACATTTTTCTTCATAACTGCATAGGAATGGCATCTAAGTTAAATGTTAAGAAGGATGGTGATAGTCTTCTTGTTGGGGAATTGCACATCTTAATAGCTGTGAATTTCTTAACTCTGATTTAAGTAGACTCTCATCTTAAACCCGTATCGGTGGCATAGATTTTTACTATACATTTTTACTATGCATTACTATACATTTGCATTTATTATATTTATAGTAATGAGACGCGATTGATTTCTCAGAATTACTAACCTCTCCCTATCTTACCAGTTCCCTTTGTTTTTGTTCTAGGTTTGTGTTGTTGATTAAACTGGCTTGTACTGTTGTGGCTTCCTTCATTCTCTGCTGGCTGCCATTCTTTACAGAAAGGGAACAAACCCTGCAAGTTCTAAGAAGACTCTTCCCAGTTGATCGTGGATTATTTGAGGCATGTTTAAAAACTTCTCTCGCTCCTTTCTGTTACAGTACCTTCCCTGTGACCTTTGGGGATTTCATGTAGAAGCACTTCAGCTGCTCTTCTGCAGTCATTCCTTGCCAGTTATTTAATCTGGTACATAAGCTGTAGCTCATCTGGCATTTTCCAGTACATTGTACAAATAGGTAATATTTATGTCATCCTGAGATCCATAATTCATTTATACATTTTTCTAATGAAATAGGGTTCATAATGAAAGACAGCATGAGAAGTTGCAGCTACAAAGCTAACAGCTTTGTGGGGTTTTTTTGGTTTATATTCTTTTTTTAGTCCTAGGAAATTATTTATTAAACTAATAATCATGTTTGCTTCAGAAAGATCTCATAATTCCTTATGAGGTTTCATCCATAGTAATTTTTAATGAGAATCATTCATTTCATTTCATTTAATGCCAGCTTAATCACTCTTGTTAAATTTTTATTGCATGGATAATTTGATTTAGAGTTAGTAATTAAATTAAACAAACCATTTTTCTGAAACAAAAAGGTCTTTTAATAAAGTTAGACAGAGACAACATATTTATAGATAATTTGCTTTTGAATAAATATTTCTTTTAAAAAGAATTGGAAAAGCATATATATCTTTCTAGTTTTTGAGTATATGAAATGCTATAGAGTATCTTTCAGTGGATCTGTGGGAGAATGGAACCAGCATTTTGAAAGAGGCTAAGAAAGAATTTGGTGTTGTGAAGGAACAGAAATGTGTGCCGTGTATGTCAATGGGGATGATGATAGTGATAGTACTGATAATCATAAATAACCACTATTGCTATCACCACCACTTTCTTACTAGGTACCAGGCACTTCACATGTAATTTTATTTGATCCTTAACCATAGTGCTGAAGTAGCTGTTATACCCACTTTACAGATCAGAAAACTGAGGTCAGAGATTCATATAGCTTTTGCATGGCAGAGCTGTAATTTGAACTTTGAGAATTGTGCTCCTAACTTCTTTATATATCCTCTCACCTTAATACCTATATAAAGAAGAGTTTAGTTCTCCATGTAAGCTGCCTGGTTATTTGCCTTGCCTTCTTTTGGGTTGGCCAAAAAGTTTGTTCAGGGTTTTCCATAATATTTTACAGAAAAGCCAAACGAACTTTTTGGCTAACCTAGTATTTCAGAAATGGTATTTATCATGATAAGTATAAAAATGAGTGTCATACACTTTTGATGGTGCTGTTGGTTACCTTCACTCACTTGTTGCCCTCAAAATCTGAAGAGCAATTTCATTGGCCCGACAGAGGGAAGTAGGATGGTACAGTTGCCGGTGATAGTTACTTTCTTTTTATTTATTTGTTTTTAATTGGAGTATAATTGCTTTACAATGTTGTGTTAGTTTCTGTTGCACAATGAAGTGAGTCAGCTATATGTATACCTGTATCCCCTCCCTCTTGTACCTCTTTCCCACTCTCCCCACAATCCCACCTATCTGGGTCGTCACAGAGCACTGAGCTGAGCTTCCTGTGCTTTATAGCATATTCCCACTAGCTATCTGTTTTACCCATGGTAGTGTATATATGTCAATCCTAATCTCCCAATTTGTCCCTCCCCTTCCCCTCTGTGTCCACATGTCCATTCTCTATGTCTGTGTCTCTATTCCTGCCCTGCAAATAGTTTCATCTGTACCATTTTTCTAGATTCCACATATATGTGTTAATATACAGTATTTGTTTTTCTTTCTGGCTTACTTCACTCTGTATGACAGACTCTAGGTCCATCCACATCTTTACAAATGATGCAACTTCATTCCTTTTTATAGCTGAGTAATACTCCATTGTATATATGTATCTTCTTTATCCATTCATCTGTCATTGGATATTTAGGTTGTTTCCATGTCCTGGCTACTGTAAATAGTGCTGCAATGAACATTGGGGTACATGTGTTCTTTTTTTGCGGTACGTGGGCCTCTCACTGCTGGCGCCTCTCCCGTTGCAAAGCACAGGCTCCAGACACGCAGGCTCAGCGGCCATGGCTCACGGGCCCAGCCGCTCCGCGGCACATGTGTTCTTTTGAATTATGGTCTTCTCTGGGTATATGCCCAGTAGTGGGATTGCTGGGTCATATGGTAGTTCTACTTTTAGTTTTTTAAGGAACCTCCATACTGTTCTCCGCAGTGGCTGTATCAATTTACATTCCCACCAACAGTGCAAGAGGTTTCCCTTTTCTCCACACCCTCTCTAGCATTTACTGTTTTTAGGTTTCTTGATGATGGCCATTCTGACTGGTGTGAGGTGATAACCTCATTGTAGTTTTGATTTGCATTTCTGTAATAATTAGTGATGTTGAGCATCTTTTCATGTGCCTCTTGGCCATCTGTATGTCTTCTTTGGTGAAATGTCTGTTTAGGTCTTCTGCCCATTTTTTAATTGGGTTGTTTGTTTTTTTGATATTGAGCTCCATGAGCTGTTTGTATATTTTGGAGATTAGCTAATAGATTACTCTGATTTCAGGTGTGTGGTAAAATGGGTCAAACAATATGTGTTCTACATTAAATGAAGTAAAGATTTCTTAGAAACTAATTTCCAAAGATGAATAACTTCAGTATTTAGGAATAATGTGCTGCTCTTCGAAAAATATTAAGTATTTCTTGGGCGCATCTAAATTATGGTTGGCTAGATCACCTCCTATTGCGAAAAATGTGTGTGTATGTGTTCCTTAGAGAGTTTAATCAACTTAGTTATGAAATTGTGAACAAGTGCTTCTCATGACCCCAAAGTTTACCTATTTAGAAATTATGGGCTGTACTTCATGGAGTTTAATATTTCTTTCAATTATACTAGAATGTAAAACTAACAAATTTCTTTTAAGGATAAAGTAGCCAATATTTGGTGCACCTTCAGTGTCTTTCTGAAGATCAGGGATATTTTGCCACATCACATCCAGTTAATGATCAGGTAAGAGACACCAAGTTTGTATATAGTGTTTTATAAGCTACTCTAAAAGTGTCGTGGCAATACCTCATTTATCTGGCATCATAGGGAGTAAGGTAGTCTTCATTAGTGAATATTCCACATAATGTAAACTCATTGCTCTGTATAACAGAACTTTTTTATTTGAAACATTTTATGTGAAAGTTACTGTTACCTACTTCCGTCTTCCTTAAACAGTATATTAAACATGATTTAACATAACATTGAAGAGTCATAATTTTCAGCGCTGTATCAGTCAGGGTCGACCAGAGAAGGAGAATGAGTAGGAGATCACTGTGTGTGTGTATGTGTGTGTGAATTTATTATGAGGAATTGGCTTATACAATTGTGGGGGACTGGCTAAGCAAACTGAATGCCAGTCCATAAGACAGACATTCAGGAGGGGCAATCTAGAGGGAAGGAAGAGCTGTACTGACCCCACTGCTGTTTGGAGTCTGATCTCAGGGAAGGCCTAAGCCTTTTAAAGGGCTTCCAGGTGATTCAGGCACCACCCAAGGCCACACCCTTTTGATTAACTTAAAATCAATTGAATAGGGACTTTAATTACATCTGCAGATCTCTTCGCAGCAGCACCAACATTAGTATTTGAATAACTGGGAGGTGTGTGTATGTGTGTGTGTGCTGCCTTTCTCTTTCCTCCAGTTCTTTTGGTTGGAGAGTATCCTTTGTAGCCCACCGTAACAGGAAGCAGACTAGTCGAGCTGAAGCCACAAAGCCTCCTCAAGTGGGAAAATTAGTTATTGTTTTGCATTATAATACTTGTTTTCAGGGCTTTCAAAGACTGTTTGCCTTGGTACTAAGTGGCTCCAGACTCCTCTGCTCGTTGAGTTCTTTTTTCCTCCTTGCCCATCAACCATCACAAGGAGAAGCTCTAGCAGCTTCCCACTCTCTTTCTAGCTTGTTCTTTCTGATTTGTCATGGGCTTGAAAATCAGATAATCAACTTTTGTGAAATTGAGGGCCAAAGAGGTTCTCTTGTGAGTAACTTTTATGAATGTTTGTGTTACAAATATAGCATTGTCTCTTTATACCTGGTTATGTTTTCTTGTTTGATAATTGACTTTTAACTATCTTTGTATCTTTTCCATAATTGATACTAAATACTAAAAAAACATAAGCAATATTTAGTTCTATAATATTTTGTTCTATTTTATATAATCATGTATATATTAAAGTGTGTACATATTTCAGTGTATGGATTTTATTAAAATGTTATTTGGTCTTGAATTTATTATTTAATACATAAAAAACTTTAATTTGAAATCAGCTTAAGTTGATAAGTAATGTGACCCTTACATTAAAAAATTGTTTCTTTATTTTAGCTATATACCTTTATAAAGAAAACAAATGTCTAATTTTTATTAATTTTTTAGCTTTTGTTTTACATTTTTGAGCCTGCTTCCTGCATGTATAAAATTGACACTTCACCCCTCTCCCAGAGGATTCAGATTTACTCTGGTAAGTTTCTCATTACTTTAGATACTTAATTCTTGCTGCAATTGATCCTTTAAAAATACAGATAATTATTTTCCTGCTTTGAACAGGATTATTGGATTGAGACATAAGACATTCATTTATTTGGCAAACACTGAGTGTCTGACATACTTAGGTGCTGTTTTGCACTAGGCTGAGCAATCAGAATCTTTCAGTTTAATTCAACAACTATTTAATTTCTTTGTGGTGGTCAGTGAGGGAATACAAAGGAGAAAACAGTGGTGATAGACATGTTTAAATTATTATGCTCTAAAGCAGACGGTATTAAGTTCTGTCAGGTACAATGGAGTGCTGTGATAGTGTGGGAAAAGGAGATATTGCTTTGAGGGCAGATTTTAGCCTATTTCTTAAAGCAAGTGGGATCAGAGCCAAATTTTGAAAGCTGGGCAAGATTTGGAATAGGTGGTTATGTAACAGGAGAGTTCGAGACAGGAGGAAGAGCTTGAAGGTACAGATGTGGGAGGGGATAGGGAATGATCTGGGAACAGCTATTAACCAATGAAATTTGTGTAACTTTTACGTGGGTATGTGTGTGTTGAGGTTAGGAGAGGATATAGTGAGAGAGAAGAGTCAGAAAGAATCAAATTATGTAAGAGCTTGGATGCTGGGCTGAAAAATTTGGAGTCTGATTTGTGTGCTAGAGGAGCAAAAAAGATTTTGGAGAAGGAGCGGGAACAGATCTCTGTTTTAGGAACATGACTTGCATCAGTTGAAACATGGATCGGGTATATATTTTATATTTTAGGGTTTCTCTGCGTGGGTTTACAGATTCCTCCTGGTTGTATTTCTGTGGTATTTAGAATTTGTTCCTGTGTACCTTGGTCTATAAAATGACATTTAAAGGATACCCTTTTAAAATATCAAGAAGAGTTAGTTTATGAAAACAGTCAGTCTTAGTGGACTTATAAAGGGACAACCTTTTATTTTTTATTATTTAAAAAAAATTTTTGGCCATGCCACGCAGCTTGCGAGATCTTAGTTCCCCTCACCAGGGATTGAACCCAGGCCCTCGGCAGTGAAAGTACGGAGTCCTAATCACTGAACTGCCAGGAAATTCCCTAAAGGGACAACATTTTAGAAATTGGGGTTTCAATTCTGGGACTGCCACTTATTTATATTGCATTCTAAAAACAAGCCAGAACAGAGCATGTCAGTCAAATATTTCAAAAGTGCTTATCGGTTCCACAGTGCAAAAAGATTCATGTTCCTCTTTTTTAAAGTTACCTTTTTATTGATGATGTCTGTTGTTTCATTCTGTGAATGAACTCTGAGCATAGTAAGTCATCTATAGTTAATATTCTGTAGAATGTTTAGAATAGGAGGGATGTGGTTAGTAATATTTTGACGTCTTCAGTAGCCCTAACTTGAAATATTTGCAAGCTTATGTAAAATGGTTATTTATCATGCTAAATAAAGGTATATTTCAAAGATGATGGAATGGAATTTCAGAGTTTCGGTAACTAGCAGTGTTAGAGATGATTACTTTTAGGATTCTAAAGCAGAAAAAGCATTTTCTTTCTCTTAACTTCCTAATTTTATTTAGTTTGTTGTGTTTTAATACCAGACATTGTGTTTAAAAAATAGAAAAGACATATTAATGACTTATTTTTGTTGATAATGTTTTAAATTCTTATTGAATACTTCTGAGAGCTTTAAAACATTTCCCATTATAATTATTTTAAAGTTTTTTTTTCCTTTCAATTTAGATTGAATTATTTCTTAATATAGGTCTATAATTAAGGTAATTGATAGTATGAATACTAATATATCTATAGCAGCAAAGTTACTTTTATCTATATCTTTTCAAGTAGTATTTATTAAGTGCCCTCTAATGTGTCAGGTCCTCTTCTAGGAATTGGCATATAAATGAATGACAGCTAATATCCCTGCTCTCTTAATTGGGGGACATTCATGCTAGTGGCAGGAGAAGAACAATAAACAAAATAAATCAGTTAACAGGAAAATATCTGGGAGTGATGAGGATTATGAAGAAAATAGTATTATGTGAAAAGAGGGCTGGTGGGGTTTGGTTAGGGGGGTACTACTTCAGATTGAGTAAGGGAAAGCCTCTCTAGGGAAGTGACATTTCATCCTGGAACTGAATGATTGATTGATCAGAAGGAACCAATTACAAGAAGATTTGGGCTCTGACTTGACAAAAGCAAGTTTTTTCTCCAGGCAGGAACACATTTGGCATGTTCAAAGCATTAAAGGCACAAATATGAAGTGGCTGGTGTGAAATGAGTGAGGGAGACAGTAAGAAAGACTGGAAGAGGAAGGCGGGACCCAGATTATGTAGGAGTTTGGATTTTATTCTAAGTGTAATGGGAAGCTATTGGAGGATTTTAAACAGGGAAATTACATGATCTGATATGGTGGCTAAATGGAGAATGGATTGTCGGGGGCAGGAGCGTTACCAGTTGGGAGGTTATTGCAGTGGCCCAGCAGAAAGGTGGGCGTGGCTTAGACCACTCCTCTGCCACCATCAGCAGAGGGGAGTGGAGAGAAGTCAGTGGATATTGTATTTGGGAGACGGTGTAGATAGGGTTTGCTGATGGATTGGATGTATAGCATGTACAAGATAGTGATCCAGGTTTTTTGTTTGAGCAACTAACTAGATTGGATGTATATAGATAAATGTCTAATATGCAGAATATAAACTCCTGAAAATAGATCTAAGTCATTATTAATTTAAAATCCCAAATAGCAAGTGATTACTTTATAGAACATTGAATATATTTTATTGAAGTGCACATTTTAAAAACACTAAAATGGATTTACTTTGCCAGTTTTAGATTTTGACTTACTTGTCCTTCATGCTTTTTAATTTAAATTGTCAGAGTTTCCAAGGGAGGATGAAGGTATGATTGTCGTGTCTGGATTATTTAGTAGTTTTGTTATTAATAACTGAGACTCAATGAACTTGTTGTAGATGGTTAGGTATAGCCTTATAATAATTATTTTTCAAAATATTTTGATTATTAAATTTGAATAAAATATTATGCACATTAGAGTTGTGTATATATTTTCCTTCTAGCTACAAGCTATATTAAACTTTAAAATTTTACTTGAAATGATTTTTAGTCAGATTCATAATTAAATTGATATTATATTTTGTAAGTTGTTATATCTGATTTTGTCCCTTTTTCCTTAAGGTTAGCTGTGCACTGTCATTCTTTCTATTTTCTTTCCAAGTACATGAAAAGTCCATTCTTTTGGTATCATTGTAAGTAAAAATGTTTCAAGTATATTTTATTTGTTTATTGTGATGTGTTTATAATATGTAAATAGATTTATTACTTACATTTAATCACCTAAGTGCAAATCAAAACTATGCAAATGTTACATAATTTCATAAAATTATTTCATAAAATCACATGTTTTCCAGAATGATGATCTCTTACAATTTTACTTCTTTATGATATATTTTAAACTGATGAAATTTTATGGAATAATTTCTGATATCTTATTTCTTCCTATTTTTTTCATTTATATTTTCTATATGCTAATAAAAACTGTCTTCCAAAGAGGCTCTACTTAGGTTGGAGCCTGTGTGTCTTCTTTGCCTTTTTCATTTCATTCATTTCCACATCTATTCAATGGCCTGTTCTCTCCATCAACCTCTTTAGAGGCTTTTATATGTTGCCTCCTTTTTAGTTCTTCTGTCAAAACCTTTGTTTAGACCCTATTGGCAATCCCTAACCACACTCCTTTTTTTTAGGAGCATTAAAATTTTTTCCTGTTCTTCATAGAAATTGAGTGGCAGTTGGGGGTATATTATCCCAATATTAAAATAGTATTTGCCCAGAACACATTGGAATACTTGAATCCTGCCCAAGATCAGTCCCACCCATGCCTGCCACACCCCTCACCCTGTGTTTGCTAGGTTCCTGTGGAAGATGCATGTATGAAATGACTAATGACAAATGGAAGGGTGTATTGCTTTTATTAGGTGGAGCTTTGAACTAAAACCTTAGTGCAGAGCTTTATAGTAGGTGGGGCTGGCCTATGGGGAAGCCTTCTTTCCTCCGAAAAAAATAGTCTCGTACCATTGCAGACTGGGAGGGCAGCTTAATTTCATCCCCTGAAGTCTAAACTTGAGTTAGATCTGACCACTGTTATGTGAGGCTAGGCTGACCCTATGCAAATCCCTAGTGCCAGGGGATGGAACTGTGGAGAGGTATTGCTTTCAAACATGTATAATCTTCCCCAGGATTCCTACTCCAGAGAAAGGAGCTCGATCAGTGAGTGACCTATAATCTGACCATTCAGATTAGCTCGTGGGCCCTGAATTTCTGGAAGTTCATACTCTACAACTGTACCTAGATTATTCATAACAGTGCATGACTTTAATATAATTTTGATCAAATATTTTAAAGTTCCTCTTGACCTGGTTCCAGCTAAGCTATCATTAAACAAATATTTCACCCAATAAATATTTATTGAGGGCCTACTATTTGCCAGATACTGTTCTATGCACCTGGGATATATCTGTGAACAAAACAGACAAAAATCCCTACTTTCTTAGCTTTCATTCTCAAGGTCAGACACTAATAATTAAATAAAAATAAGAAATTAAATAATGTGTTAGCAGGTAATAAAAGTCATGAAGGATACATAAAAGAGGATAAGGGAAATTGGGAGTACTGGAGCTGGGGTTACAGGAGTAAGTGCAGGTTGCAGTTTTAAACAAGGATGTCAAGGTAGGCCTTGTTGAGGAGATACTTGAGTGGACTGGAGGAGGTGAGGGTTAGCCAAGTAGATATCTGGGAGAATAACATTCTAGACAGCCAGTGCCAAGGCCCTAAGATGGGAGTATGACTGATATGTTTAGGGAACAACAGAATGGCCAGTGTGGCCAGAGTGCAGTGGTCAATGTAGGAAGTAATAGGAGGTGAAGTTAAAGAGGTAACAGGCATGTAAATTATATAGGATCTTGTAGGCCATATTGGGAACTTTGGCTTTTATTCTGAAGGAAACGGGGAGCCATGGAAGGATTTTGAGGAAGACGCATGATCTGACTTGATGTGTTTTTTTTTTGTTTTGTTTATTTTTTATTTTTGGCTGCGTTGGGTCTTTGTTGCTGCACACAGGATTTCTCTCTAGTTGCAGCGAGCAGGGGCTACTCTTTGTTGCGGTGCATGGACTTCTCATTAAGGTGGCTTCTCTTTGTTGCAGAGCACGGGCTCCAGGGTGCGCGGGCTTCAGTAGTTGTGTCACGTGGGCTCAGTAGTTGTGGCGTGCGGGCTTAGTAGCTCCACAGCATGTGGGATCTTCCTGGACCAGGGATTGAAACGTGTGTCCCCTGCATTGGCAGGCGGATTCTGAACCACTGCACCACCAAGGAAGTCCCGTGACTTGATGTTTTAAAAGGATCACTTTGCTTATCAAATTATCCATGTTAAATATGTACAGTTAATTGTATATCAGTTATACCTCAATAAAGCTGTTAAAAAATAAAATGATCATTCTGGTGGCAGGTCAAGAACAGATTGTACAGAGCAAGGGTAGAAAACACAGAGACCATTTAGAAGGCAATCACCATTATCCAGCTTGAGAGATGGTGGCGATGGGGACCAAGATCGTAATAGTGGAAGAGGTGAGAAGTGGTCACTAGAGCCTGAATGTTTCCCAATGATTTGGATACAGCATGTGAGAGAAAGAGAAAAATCAAAGGTGTGTTCATGGATTTTGGCCTGGAACGGGAAGGATGGAGTGGCCATTGACTGAAATGGGGAAGACTGCAAGTGGAGCAGGATTACACTAGATGTGAACAAGGTGGGAGGTTCCCAAGTTCAGTGTTGGACGTGTCTTTGGACATCAAGTGGAGGTGTTGAGTTAGTATTTAAATACAAGTCTGGGTTGGATATATGAGTGGAGTCCAGAGAGAGACTGAGCCAGAGACATAAAATTAGTAATTTCTCAGTAGAGATGACATTTAAAGTCATGAGACTAGATGAGATAACCAAGGAAGTGAGTATAGACAGAGAAGAATACCAGAGACTGAGTTCTGGGCCACACAATATTAAGAGGTCTGGGAGAAGAGGCAAATGGGAATGGCCAACTAGGTAGGATGCAAACCACAAGAGTTGGTGTCCTGGAAGCTGAGTGAAGAAGGAATTTTCAGGATAACAAGGTCCGCTGTCTTACACCACTGACAGAAATTAACTTGAAATGGCTTAGACTTAAATGTAAGGATTGAAACTGTAAAACTTGTAGAAGAAAACATAAGGGAGAAGCTCCTTGACATTGTTCTTGGCAATAATGTTTTGGATATGACACCAAAAGCAGAAGGAACAAAAGCAAAAATAAATAATTGGGACAGCATCACACTAAAAAGTTTCGGCACAGCAAAAGAAATATCAAAATGAAAAGGCGGGCTTCCCTGGTGGTGCAGTGGTTGAGAGTCCACCTGCCGATACAGGGGACACGGGTTCGTGCCCCGGTCCGGGAGGATCCCACATGCTGCGGAGTGGCTGGGCCCGTGAGCCATGGCCCCTGAGCCTGTGTGTCCGGAGCCTGTGCTCCGCAATGGGAGAGGCCACAACAGTGAGAGGCCCGCATAACGCAAAAAAAAAAAAAAAAAAAAGGAAAAAAAAATGAAAAGGCAACCTGTGGAATGGCAGAAAATATTTGTAAATCATGTATCTGATAAAGGGTTAATTATCCAAAATATATAATGAACTTATACAACTCAGTAGTAGAAAAAACAAATAATCCAAAGGACCTGAATAGATATTTTTCTAAAGAAGGCATACAGATGGCCAACAGGTACATGAGAAGGTGCTCAACATCACTAATCATTGGGGAAATGCAAATCAAAACCACAGTGAGATATCACCTCACACCTGTTAGAATGGCTCTTATCAAAAGGACAAGAGGGACTTCCCTGGTGGTGCAGTGGTTAAGAATCTGCCTGCCAATACAGAGGACATGGGTTCAAGCACTGATCTGAGAAGATCCCACATGCCACGGAGCAACTAAGCCCGTGCGCCACAACTACTGAGCCTGTGCTCTAGAGCCTGTGAGCCACAACTGCTGAGCCCAAGTGCCACAGCTACTGAAGCCTGCATGCCTAAAGCCCGTGCTCTGCAACAAGAGAAGCCACCGCAATGAGAAGCCCTCATACCGCAACGAAGAGTAGCCCCCACTCGCGCAACTAGAGAAAGCCCACACACAGCAACAAAGACCCAACGCAGCCAAAAATCAATCAATCAATCAATAAATTTATAAAAAAAAAAAAGACAAGAGATAACAAGTGCTGATGAGGATGTAGAGAAAAGAGAACCCTGTGCACTACTGGTGGGAATGTAAATTGGCGCAGTCACTATGGAAAACAGTATGGAGGTTTTTCAGAAAATTAAAAATAGAGCTACCATATGACCCAGCAATATTTCTGAAGTAAATGAAATTACTGTCTTGAAGAGACATCTTTACCCCCTAGTTCTTCACAGCATTACTTGCAACAGCTGAGACATGGAAACATGGAAGTGCCTGTCAACAGATGAATACAGAAAGTGGCGTATTACTCCCCCCTCCAACACACACAAAGGAATATGATTCAGCCATAGAAAAGGAAGGAAATCCTGGGGACTTCCTTCCTCCAGTGGTTAAGACTCCACGTTTCCACTGCAGGGGGCACAGTTCCAATCCCTGGTTGGGGAAGCAAGATCCCACTGCCATGCTGTGGCGCGGCCAAAGAAAAAAAATGGAAGGACATTTGCAACAACATGGATGAACCTTGAGGGCATTATGCTAAATGAAGTAAGTCAGACAGAGAGAAAGACAAATACTGTATGAGCTCACTTAAATGAGGAATGTTAAGACATAGAAGCATCGAAACTAAACTCACAGGAACAGAGTAAGTTGGTGGTTGCCTGAGTTGGGGTGGCGGGGAAATGGGTGAAGGTGGTTAAAGAGTACAAACTTACAGTTATGAGATGAATAAGTTCTGGGGATCTAATGTGCAGCATACACTGTAGCTGGCTGTAGTTAGCAAAAGTTAACAAGTCCCCTACATACGAACCTTCAAGTTGCGAACTTTCAAGGATGCGAATGTGCATTCCTTCAGCGTCACGTGTGAGTGAAATTGCAGCTTGCCCTCTGTCTCCTGTTGCTGACGATCCTTCAGCTCTACCATCTCCCACCTTTTCTCCCTCCTCCGGTCAGTAACTCTTCTTGCCTGTTCACTCGATGCCAGCCCCTGGATGCCGGCTGTTGTACTGTACTACTGTACTTTTCAAGGTACTGTACTGTAAGATTAAAAATATTTTCCTTATTTTTTGTGTTTTTTTAATGTATTATTTGTGTGAAAAGTATTATAAACCTATTATAGTATGGTGCTATATAGCCGATTGTGTTAGTTGGGTACCTAGGCTAACTTTGTTGGACCTAACAAACAAATCGGACTACAAACGTGCTCTCACTGTGGAACTTGTTCGTATGTAGGGGACTTACTGTATTGTATACTTGAAAGTTGCCAGGAGAGTAGATCTTAAAAGTTGTCACCACAGACACACACAAGGGCACACACACACACAAAAGGTAACTTTAAGTTGATGGATGTGTTAATGAACCTTATTGTGGTAATCATTTTGCAATATATACCTATATCATCACATTGTACACTTTGTTCACATTGTGCAATGTTATACGTCAGTTACATCTCAATAAAACTGGGGAAAAAAGGACATGATGTGATCAGTTGTATCAGATGCTGTTAATAGGTCAAATAAGATGAGGGTTAAGAATAGACTATTTGCCATAGTGAAATGGAAGTCACTGATGAAAAGTGACTTTTCTAGGTCACTTAGAAAAGGCTAGTGTTGGTAGAGTGATGCAGGGAAGAGCCTGATTGGGGTGGGTTTAAGACATAATGAGAAGAGAAGAAGATAAGTATAGATGATTCTTTAAAATATATATATATATATATATATATATTTAAGTATATTATATATATATATATATATAATGGTGAAATACACTATTAGTACATTCACAATGTTGTATAACCACCACCACTGTCTACTTACAGAATATTTTCGTCACCCTAGAAGGAAACCCCGTACCCAGTAAGCAGTCATTCCCCGTTCTCCCCTTCCCCTAATCCTTGTAACCACTAATCTACTTTGTCTCTGTGGATTTGCCTGATTTGGATATTTCATATAAATGGACTCATAAAATATGTGGCCTTTTGTTTCTGACCTGTTTCACTTAGCATAATATTTTCAGAGTTCATCCATGTTGTACTATGTATTGGTACTTCATTTTTATGCCTGAATAATATTGCATCATATGGATATACTACATTTTGTTTGTCCATGCATCAGTTGATGGACATTTTGAGTTGTTTTCACCTTTTGGCTATTGGGAATAGTGCCACTATGAACATTCATGTATACGTTTTTGTTTGAACACTTGTTTTCAGTTCTCTTGGGTCTCCAGGAGTGGAATTTCTGGGTCATATAATAATTCTGTAAACTTACTGTGGAACCACCAAACTAATTTCCACAGTAGCTATCCCATTTTATATTGTCACCAGTAATTATAAGTGTTCCAATTTCTCTGCATCCTTGTCAGCACTTGTTATTGTCTGTTATTGTTTTTGCCATCCTAGTAGGTGTGAAGTAGTATCTCATTCTGGTTCTCATTTGCGTTTCTCTAAAGACTAATGATGTTGAGCATCTTTTTATGTCCTTGTTGGCAATATGTATATCTTCTTCAGAGAAATGCCTAATACTTAAATCCTTTGTCCAATTTTTAAGTGGTTGTTTCTCTTTCTTGTTGAGTTTTAGAAGTTCTTTATATATTCTGAATATTAAACCTTTATCAGATATATGATTAACAAATACTTTCTTCCATTCTTTGGATTTTCTTGATAGTGTTCTTTGATGCACAGAATTTTTAATTTGATGAAATCCAATTTATTCTTTCTTTTGTTGCTTGTGCTTTTGATGTTGTATCTAACAAACTATTGCCAAATCCAAGGTAATATTTACCCTCATATTTCTTCTAAGAACTTATGGATTTAGCTCTTATATTTAGGTTTTTGATCCATTTTGAGTTGTTTTGTATATGGTGTGAGATAGGTAGGCAGTTCTTTAGATGAGTTTTGCCAAAAAGGAGAGCAGAGAAATTAAGCAATAACTGGTAGAGAAAGTGGGGTCAAAGAGGTTTGTTATTTGTTTTCAGATAGGAGAGATAATGGCATGGGAATGGTCAGTAAGAGGGAACATTGATGATACAGGAGAGGTAAGAGTTGCTGGAGCAGTGTCCTTCAGAGACAGAGGTGGAGTAGGATCTAGAGCACAAATGGAAGGATTGGCTGTGGACAGATGCATGAATCATTCATCTTAATAAAAAGAGGGAACACACTGTATCAGTACAGATGCTGGGAAGAGAGTAGATGTGATGGTGACATCTGTGAAAGTTCTCTTTTAATTGCTTTAGTTTTCTTATTGAAATGGAGGACAAAGTCATTAGGAAAGAGTGGGTTAGAGCTGTTCGGAATATGAGAAGAGAGGAGAAGGTGGAATTATCTTTGTAAGGAGACACAGAGTATGAACAGACTAGGGAAATATATACTAATTGCTGGACACTTGAATATCATGATCATGTATTTAAAGTGAGAATAGTTAGTGCGGGTAAATGTTTTCTTCCAGAGCAGTTGCTCAGTAAGGCCAGAGTAAGTGCAGGTGGAGAGTTGGGTATTTCCAGGTTTATGGTTTTGTCTAGTGAGGATAACTCATTTGCTTGGGATTTGAGATTGAATACATGGGAGTGATTATGATTGATCTTAGAATTTAACCTGGGTAAGAAGGGAGAAGGCCATTAAAATAGGCAAAGTGAAAATGTGCTAGGAACAATGGATCGAAGGTCTTGGGGGGGATTGTTGGAGTACTGAAAAGGTAGGAGATGGTAGTCAGAATGCAACTGATGAGTTGTGATTATGGAGGGCTTACAGTCTAGCATATGACCCTAAGTGCAGGACTGAAGATGAGATCACTAGAAGAGAAGAGTTCCAGCAAATGAGAGGTCTGGGTGTTGGAAGATCATCTATGTGTACGTTAAAATTGCCAAGAATTGAGATGAGTAGGGTTGTAGACAGTGACAGTGTGTAAGAAGTTGAAATTATTGAGTAATGAGTGAAGTGATCCTTGAGGCTGGTGGATGATAACAAAGATGAGGAATAATAGGGGATATACAGCCAGATGACAGGAGATTCAAAGCTGGAAATTGTTAAGGTGGGGAGAGGGAGAGTAGTGTGGAAGTACTGATGAAGAGCAAAGAGGTTATGTCCCTTCTCAGGGCCTTTAAATTGTTTGAAGGCTGTGGAAACAATAGCAGAACAGGCACAATGGACAGGGCAGAGGGGCAGCATTTTCCTTAGCGGGAGAGAACCAGGATTTGTTTTGAACAAGGTGGTGAAAGGAAGGGTTCAGAGAAGAGGTTGAGGTTGTAGGCGATTTTGCAGCTTGATTATAAATATTAAGTACCTAGAAGTTAAGGGCTGAGTTACATTCATCACTGCATTCCTTTCAGAGCAGTGCTTTTACATACTACATTTTCAATAAATGCTTATGTTCAGTAAATGAATACCGAATGATTAAGTGGGAAAGAATTAAGACCTAGAAACAGAAAATAATGTTTATTGAACACCTACTGTGTGCTTGTAATTAACAAAAATACATTCCAATTATAAAAGCATAAAGCAATGAAATTGAAAGTCCTCTAGTATTTTCTTTTAGTGCAGTAGTTTTCAATCAGTTTATAAACCTAGGCCTCCCATCTCGTACTCTAGCTGACATGAGGAAGAGTCATCCTTCTAAGAAAGGAGAATACTTAAACCTTTTAAAATAAGGAGACCAATAATAATAACAACAAAAATAATTATTCAACAACTACCACCATTTTATTCTTGTTTTACTAAAAAATAAACACTAGATAATACTCACAGAAGAGTTCTTTCAACTACTTAACAATCCAAGGTATTGTTATTATTTCCATTTACACATAAGAAAAAGGTTAAATTAATCATTTGTTCAAAGTCAAACAGTAAGTAAGTGGCAGGGATGGGACTAGGTAGGACTTAAGTCTTCTGACTAGACCCTTCTTTTGGAGCATTGCCACAGTTGAATCCAGAAGGTAATGCAACCTGGGGTAGTACCAAGGAGGTCACAGAGCTTGGACCTATGACCCTACACAGCTTTCTGATAAAGCCAGTGGTTCCATCTACTGGTGTTATGCTTCCTCTTCCTACACTATTTTTCTTTTCATGTAGCCTCTTCCTACTCATTTTGTCCTTTTTTCTTTTATTCTACCATCATCAACCGTTTATAATTCTTCCTTGCCTCTGTTGTCCTCTCTGCAGTGGCAGATGATGATCCTGTCTTTTAGTTTTTAACTTAGCTGAGCATTATGTCATATGGAAGATCATAAAAAAGAAGTTTGAAAACCACTGTACCAAGTAGGATATTCATGTTTACCAAGTAGGATGAAATATGTGAAAAAGCTCTTTTTCTCTGAATGTTCAGTTCTGTTTGATCCTTTCTTTGAGCTGCGTTTGTATGATAGGGAAAAAATGTTTCATTAATGGATACTGGAAGTTTTCCAGTTATTATGAGGAGTTGACACCTTCTCTGTGTCTAGATTCATTTAGTTTGCATTGATAGTTATAAAAAACTGAATCAGTAGTCCCTATGGAGTATTTTGTGTGTGTGTGTGTGTGTGTGTGTATGTGTGTTTTTCTTACTACCTCAAAAATCAGGTAAAATGTATTCATATTTTTACATGTAAGCACTGAAATTATATTCTCTAAGATTAACATATTTTTCTTTGTCATTTTAGACCAGTCTGCTTAGTTTTAAGGGAAATTCCTTTTATGTCTACTTGGTTTTTACTTGTGTCAACATTTAGGTGAGTCAAACCAATTTCCAGTATAATATTTTCAGTGTAGTACTTATAAACTCATTTAAAACTTTTTTACAAAGTGATTATGGTTTGAATTGACAATTCTCTTTTTAACGTTTTTTCTGTTTTCCCATATAGTATGCTGCCTCTTCTATTGAAGGATGAACTCCTAATGCCCTCAGTTGTGACAGTGATAGCATTTTTCATAGCTTGTGCAACCTCCTTTTCAATATTTGAAAAGACTTCTGAAGAAGAACTGCAGTTGAAATCCTTTTCCATTTCTGTTAGGAAATATTTTCCATGTTTTACATTTCTTCCCAGAATTATACAACATTTGGTAAGTTGTTCAGTTTTTAAGATACTATTTTAAAAAAGTTATTATAATATCTTTTTTCTTTTATAGCATTTTTGAGATATAATTCCCATAAAATTCACCCATTTAAAGCATGCAACTCCGTGTTTTAAGTATGTACACAGAGTTTTACAACCATCCTCCTAACCTAGTTTTAGATTATTTTCCATCACCCCAAAAAGAAACCCTGTGTCCTTTAGCAGTCATTTCCCATTCCACCCTCACCCCTAACCTCAGCCTTGGACAGCCACCCAATTACTTTCAGTCTCCATAGATTTGCCTATTTGGACATTTCTTATAAATGGAATGCATTAGTCCCTTAGGGCTGATATAGCAAAATACCACATCAGATAGCTTAAACAACAGAAATTTATTTTCTCACAATTCTGGAGGCTAGAAGTCCAAGATCAGGGTGACATCAGCATTGGTTTCTGGTGAGGCCTGTCTTCCTGATTTGTAGGTGACCTTGCCGTCTCCTCATATGGCCTCGTGTGTGTGTGTGTGTGTGTGTGTGTGTGTGTGTGTGTGTGTGTGTGTGTGTGTAGAGAGAGAGAATTCTTTGGTGTCTTTTTCTCTTCTTATAAGGACATCAGTCCTATCAGATTAGGGCCCCAGCCTTAGGACTTCATTTAACCTTAATTTAATCTCATCTCTAAATGCAGCCACATTGGGGCTTAGGGCTTCAACATATGAATTTTGTGGGGACACAGTTCAGTCTGTAACATGGAATCATACACAATGTTGTCTTTGATGACTGGCCTCTTCCACTTAGCACATTTTTGATTTTCATCTGTGTGGTAGCACGTATCAATACTTCATTCCTTTTATTGCCAATTCCATTATATGGATATACCACATTTTGTTTATCTGTTCTTCAGTAGATGCTTGCTTCCACTGTTTGGCTGTTATAAATAATGCTGCCCTGAAGATTTGTGTATTAAGTTTACCAGTGCACATATGTTTTCATTTCCTTCAAGTATATACCTAGGAGTGGTAATTCTGTGTTTAACATTTTGAGAAACTGCCTGTCTTCCAAAGTGCTGCATGATTCTACATTCCCCCCAGCAATATATGAGGATTCCAATTTCTCCACATCCTTGACAGCACTGGTTATTGGCTTTTTTTTTATTATACCCCTCCATTATTATAGCCATACAAAGTGGGTGTGAAATGGTATCTCATTGTGGTTTTTGCATTTCCCTAGTGACTCCCTAGTGACTAATGATATTGAGTATCTTTTTTTTTTTTTTTTTGAGTATCTTTTTGTAATTTCTTCGGAGAAATGCCTATTCAAGTCCGTCTCCCATTTTTTTTTTTTTTTTTTTTTGGCCACACTGCACGGGTTGTAGCACCTTACCTCCCCAACCAGGGATTGAACCCAGGCCCTTGGCATTGAGAGCATGGAGTCCTAACCACTGGGATGCCAGGGAATTCCCATCCTTTGTTCATTTTTAGTTGTCTTTTTTTTTTTTTGAATTGTAAGAGTTCTCTATACATTCTTGATACAGGTCTCTTACTAAATTGCAAATATTGTCCCCCATTCTGTGGGTTGCTCTTTGACTTTCTTGATGGTATTGTTTGTAGCACAAACGTTTTCATTTTTATGAAGTTTAATATATCTAGTATTTCTTTTGTTGTTTGTGCTTTTGGTGTCATATCTCAGAATCTGTATATAACCAAAGGTCATGAAGATTTACTCTGATGTTTTTTTTAAGAGTTTTATAATTTTAATTCTCTTTAGGACATTGATTCATTTCGAATTAATTTTTGTGTATGGTATGAGGTAGGAGTCCAACTTTATTCAGTTGTTCCAGCACCAATGAATTGTGTTTGCACCCTTGTAGAAAATCAACAGATCCTAAACGTAAGGGTTTATTTCTGGACTCTCAATTCTATTTCACTGATCTATATTATCCTTATGCTGCTACCACAGTCTTGATTACTGTGGTTTTATAGTTAGTTTTGGGATTGAAAATTGAGTCCTCTTAGTCCTCTAAAAAATTAGTCCTCTAACTAATTCATTTTCAAGATTGTTTTAGCTATTGTGTCCCTTGCATTTCCATATTCTTTTTAGGATCAGCTCATCAATTTCTCCGAAAAACAAGCTGAGATTTTGATAGCGGTTGCTTTGAATATGTATTTAAATTTGTGGAGTATTGCCATCTTAGCAAGATTTAGTCTTCCAAACCTATGAACATAGGATGTATTTCCATTTATTTATTCTTTAATTTCCTTCAACAATGTTCTGTAGTTTTCAATGTACAGGTCTCGTACTTCTTTTGTTAAATTCATTTCTAAGTATTTTATTCTTTACGATGCTTTTGTAAGTGGAATTTTCTTAATTTTGTTTTCATAATGTTCATTGCTACTGCATAAAAATACAATTGATTTTTTTATTCTGAACTTGTATTCTGTACTATAAGTTTTTAGTGAATTCCTTATGATCTTCTATATACAAGATCATGTCATCTGTAAATCATGATAGTTTTATGTCTTCCCTTTAAAACTGGATGCCTTTTATTTCTTTTCCTTGCTTAATTACCTGGCTAGACAGCTCCAGTACAGTGTTGACTACAACTGGCAAGAGTGGATATCTTCGTTTCTTCAGATTTTAGGGGAAATCATCCAGTCTTTCAACATTAACTATGATGTAGTTGTGGGATTTTTATAGATGGCCTTTATTTGGTTAGGGAGTTCTCTTCTGTTCCTAGTTTGAATGTTTTTTCATGAAAAGCTGTTGGATTTTGTCAAATGCTTTTCCTGTGTCTAACGATATTATGTGTTGTTTTCCTTTATTCTATCAATATGGTATATTACATTGATTGATTTTTGTATATTGAACTAACCTTGCATTCTTGGGATAAGTTGCACTTGATCATGGTATATAACCTTACTTATATGCCACTTGCTCGGGTTTGCTAGTATTTTGTAGAAGACGTTTGCATCTTATATTCATAGGGGATATTGGTCTGTAGTTTTCTTTTTGTGATGTCTTCGTATGGTTTTGTAAATCAGGCTTAGTACTTGCCTCATTGAATGAGTTAGGAAGTGTTCCTTTTCTACTTTTTGGAAGAGTTTACGAAGGACTGGTATTAGTTCTAGAAACATTTGGTATAATTTACCAGCGAAGCCATCCGCCTGTTCCTGGACCTTTCTTCGTGGGATCTTGAAGATGACTAATTCAGGAGAGAGGGATAAAATAGGAGTATGGCATTAACAGATACAAACTACCATACATAAAATAGAGGAGCAACAAGGATTTACTGTACAGCACAGGGAGCTATATTCAATGTCTTGTAATAACCTATAATGGAAAAGAATCTGAAAAAAATATATATAACTGAATCTCTTTGCTCTACACCTGAAACTAACAATATTGTAAATCAACTGTACTTCAATTAAAAATGATTAATTCAATCTCTTGTTATAGGTCTATTCAGACTTTCTGTATTTCTTGACACAATTTCAGTGGTGTGTCTAAGAATTTGTCCATTTCATCTATGTTATCTAATTTGTTGGCATACAGTTGTTCATAATATTCCCTTATAATCCTTTTTATTTTTATGTATGGTAAGGAGTGATGTTCCTTTTTCATTCCTGACTTGGGAAATTTGTACCTTCTCTCTTGGCCTTGGTTAGTCTAGCTAAATTTTGATAGTTTCATTGATATTTTTGCAGAACCAACTTTTGGTCATTGATTTTCTCTCGTTTTTCTGTTTTCTATGTCACTGATTTTATATACCCTTTTTATATACCCTTTTATATACCCTTTTTTATATACCCTTTTTCATGCTTGGGTTTGGTTTACTCTTTTTTAAAAAAATATTTATGTATTTGCCTGCGCTGGGTCTTAGCTGTGGCACGTGGGATCTTTGTTGTGGTGTGTGGGGTATGTGGGATCTTTAGTTGCGGCATGCAGGATCTTCAGTTGCAACATGTGGACTCTTAGTTGTGGCACGTGGGATCTAGTTCCCTGACCAGGGATCGAACCTGGGTCCCCTGCATTGGGAGTGCAGTCTCAACCGGCGGACCACCAGGGAAGTCCCTGGTTTACTTTTTTATCTAGTTTCTTAAAGTTCAGGTGGTTGATTTTAGACCTTTCTTCCATTTTTATATAGTCATTCAAACCCATATATAACCCCTGTGCCATTCTTAAGCAGTATTCCATAAACTTTGAAATATATGTTTTTTAATTTAGTTAAAAATATAGTCCATTTCTTCTGATTTCTTCTTTGGCTCATGAATTATTCAGGCATTTGTTGTTCAGTTTCCAAATATTTGGGAATTTCCTTGACTACTTCATGTTTTTCTATTCTAATTTAATTCTAATGTACTTAGAGAACATACTTTGTATTATTTCAGTATTTTCAAATGTATTGACTTTGTTTTGTTAATTTCCCCTTCAGTTTTGAAGGGTATTTCTTTTAGCAATTTGAATATCGTCCATCCTACTGTCTTGTGGCATCCATATTTTCTGATAAGTCAATTGTTAATCTTATTGAGGATAGTTTATATACATACATACATATATATATATATATATATATATATATATATATATATATATACACACACATACACACTTACTTTTAGGTGCTTATTAGATACCCAAGTGGAGATTTTAAGGAGAACTTGGATATATGAGTCTGGAGTTTAGGGGAGAGGTCCAGGCTGGAGACAGTAATTTGAGTCTTCAGTATATAGACGGTGACTAAAGTCACTGTGACTAAAGTCATCACTGGATGAGCTCACCAAAGGTGTGATCATACATTGAGAAGGAACCAGCGAAGTTGTCTGAGAAAGATTAACTAGTGAGGTGGGAGGAAACCAGGAGAGTATGATGTCATGGAAGCCAAAGGAAGGGTTTCAAGATGGCAGTGATGTATTATTTCAAATGCTGCTGAGAGATCAAATAAGGCAATAAGAATTGACCACTGGGTTTAGTTTAGTGGAGGTCATCATGGATCTTTCATTGGAGTGATTGGAGTGAAAGCCTAGTTGGTGCAGGTTCACTAATGAAAGGGAGAATTGGACACAGCAAGTTATAGTTAACTCTTTTAGGAAACTTTTTTCTAAACAGGAGCAGACAAATGGGGTAATGGCTGGAGTTTGACACTGATTCAGGATCATAGTATCATGACATTTCATTCAGTCCCATATTTCTTAAGTTTGAAACTTTTGATGATTTCACTTCAGACATTTTCATTCCTCACTAAGATTGACTCATATTTTCCCTTTGGAGGATATTTGCAGCCTATTTATACCTGTTTGTAAGCCTTTTTGGCTTCCATCCTTCCCATTCTTCCATCTGGAATGATCACTGCATTACTCTCTTTACAGGTCTTACCAATTCTGTCATAATCTAGCCATTAAAGCATCTTTCAGGGTTCCATTTATGTCCCACTTCCTTCATGGAAGTCACTACTGTTTCTCACTGCTTGTTTTCTACATTTACTTAAGCAGCTTCCATGTCCTTGTCTGGCTGGTCCTTGTTTCACAGTCTACAGCTATATTGTCCAATATGGTAGACACTAGACACACGTGGATTTAAGCTTAGTAAAGTTAAAAATTCAGCTTCTCAGTTACAGCAGGCATATTTCAAATGCTCAGTAGCCGTTATGTGGTTAGCAGCTACTCTTTTGGAGTACACAGATATAGAACATTTCCATCATTGTAGAAAGTTCTATGGTGCGGTGTGCTGGTCTAGAGAAGGAAACTGACTGCTGCACAATTACAGTAAATGCAGTAATTATGTCTACTGCTCATCTTGGCATTTAATAAACTGTGACTCTGTGATTTTATTTCATTCATTCCCCTAAATTGGAAGCTCTTCGAGGCCAGAGGACATTTTCTTTCACGTGCCCCACCATGCTTTACTATAGCACTGGCTCACTGAGTGTGTTCAGTGAATATGAAATGTAATTTTGCATTTTCTGTAGAAAACTTTTTCATAGATGAATTCTTAGATTAACTTAGAATTTTAGATCCTGTAGGACCCTGGAGCATGCCATGAATTTAACCCTGACTAGCAATATTATCTATTTCAGATACCTTTTTTCAGTGCTTGGGTGATAAGAAGTATTAGATAGGGGTTCTCAGGTTTTGGCTACACATGGGAATCACTTGGAGAGCCTACCCCAGAAGCTCTGATTTAATTGGTCTGGGATGTGGTCTGAGGATTGAGATTTTTTTAAAACCCCCAGATGACTCTTCCATACAGCTGAGGTTGAGATTCATTAGTAGAAGAGACTGAACCCCCAGCTCTCCCCTTCAATTCTGCTCATTTACAACTATAAATCAATGTTACCAGTACATTTAAATGTTATCTTTTATCCTATGCAGTAACATTTTTTTTCCCTCCTTATAGTTTCTTATCTCAGTAATCACTATGGTCCTTCTGACACTGATGACTGTCACACTGGATCCTCCTCAGAAACTACCGGACTTATTTTCTGTATTGGTGTGTTTTGTATCCTGCTTAAACTTCCTGTTCTTCTTGGTATACTTCAACATTATAATCATGTGGGATTCCAAAAACGGAAGAAATCAGAAGAAAATCAACTAGCTATATGCCCAAAGAAATGTGAAAATGTTAATAGTGCTACAAGCTTTTGTGAAATTTTTGCCGTGTATAAAAAGAAATGATCATTTTGAGAATCATGGAATTATAGGAAAGGAGATGGTGAAAAGTCATTGTTGTCTACACAAAATAAATGTATATGGGGACCAGAGCAATGGAGGCTTTTATTTTCTAACTACTGGGTGGCCAAGAAATATTGTAGTTTTATTAAATTCACAGTTATTATTCAAATGGGAAAATAAGAGAAACATGTCCTTAATCTCAGTGTTTACTTAGGAAATGTACTCTGTAATTTGTTGTCTTGAAAAAAATCTGCAAATATAGTGAGTTTAATGGGAGAATTTAGCCCCTTATTTTTGAAGGAAATCACTAATTTTGGTATTCAGATTTAGTTTTCTTTACAGTTTAGAATGCTTTAGAAATTATATCTCAGGGATTAAATTTGTGATAATCTTTTATATTACTATGAGAAGGCAATTTAAACTATTTAAAGTTTGAACATGCCTCATTACCTGTGCAAATTTGAATTTTTTTAGCAAGGCAGAGATTAAACTGTGTTCTTATTTATTTCCAAGAACTCTTGATTTCCCTGAATGCAATTAAACAATGAATTTTCCTAAATTTAAATCTAAGTGGTTTGAATGAAGTCTTTTTAATTACTTATGATCATTAGTTCTAAACTTTCAGGATCATTCTGTTTAAGTTAAGTGGCCTTATACTGGGTTCATCCTTCTGTTTTTCTTTGTTATGACATGGTTCAAGGTTACCAATGCCATATGCATTGATCCATATCATGCTTCATGTTAACGTAGCCCTGTTAATAACTATATATCACTCTATATTAGAAGAAGCCCATCTTTACTATAGTATTCAGTTGGTAAAAATAATTTATTGTAGCCATGTTGTAGATTCTCATGTAAAGATATGTTTTCTTCAGTCTCTGTAATAAAAATAACCATTTCCCCATCAACCCATGTTTTTAATGAATATATTTCTTTAATAAGCCATTAAAGCATAATAACTAAGTGGTGGTATATTTTAAAACAATGCAAGCCAAACACATATACTCAAAGAAAATTTGGTTCTAGACACGGACACCTACAGGCTGATGCAACAAGGTATATGTTTTTAAGTCTGATAAAGGAAGTGGGTTTAGACAAAGCAAAAAATCAAGAAGTAGTTCCTTCTCAAAGCAAATGTGCATAAAGACTCAAAGGGCAGGTCAGCACAGAAAAGCAGCCTTGAATCGCTGCCGAATCAGCAGGAACATCGCTGTCCATGGTCACCATCTGTAATCACTGTGCCCAAATGTCAGCATCTTGGCTGGCTGGTGTCGTCTTTTTTATTTTTTGTAATAGAAAACTTGCATTTAATACAGGATGTTGATTTAATTCAATGATGAGGAAGTTCTGACAACTTCTAAATAGCTGGAGTAGAGAAACATTATTTGAAAATGAAAGTATTATTTAAACATTAGTAAAATGGAATGCACCCATATTCAAGGTATCTTATAGGTGAATGCTAAATAAAAATACATTTCCAGATGATTTAATCTAGTCATATGGAGTTACACTGTAGCTTTAATGGAGACTTGTAGCAATTATCTCATAAGTCAAGGATCTCATATCTATTAGAAACCGGTTTAAGAACAGTCCACTTTGAACTTTGAGGGATTAAGTACCAAAATAACAAAAATGTCCAGTGATGAATTAAGATCAGAAATAGGCAATTCCAAAGCATTTCTCTCAGCTATATTCAGGATTACAGGGGTATTTTAATATAAAGATATTTAGCTTATACAAAAAAATTAAAGACTTCTCACTTTATTCACTGATATACCTGTCAAAAAATGATCTGTTATTTTCCAGTTCATTTTAGAGGGAAGGGCTGTTTCTGAAAAATGCAGTTTTCTTTGTTGCCAATAAACTTAGGTATGCGTCTTAAAATGAAGAGAACAGGGTGTATGTTCATGTATCAAATATGAGGCAACAGAAGTCATTTTGTTTTGAAGCCTTAGGGAGGGGAGAAAAATCCCCGATGTAGCATTCTGTCCAAATGATAAAACACAACTAAGTGAGTGAAACATTTACAAAAGTCAAGGCAGCCAAAGGAGCCTCTCTGTTCAAGGGAAAGAGAGTAAGAGATGGATAGGATGTAACTAAATAATGGTTGGAGTAACACAATGGTTTCAAGTCTCAATTGGTCTCTCTCTTCTGTTATGTTCATTGGAAGATCAGGGCCAAGTGTATCCCACGCCTTCTGCCCGCCCCCCGCCCCCCTGCCCATATAAACATTAGTTTTGTGTGTGGATCTTTCTGCTTTGTCCTTCATGTGGCCTCCAAGGGTGATAAAGCGAGAGTCATCTGATCTACAATGAACAGAACTGGGAAGGGATTCTTAGCCGACCCAGCTGTTCTGAAAGGCAAAAGCTTAGTATATCAAGAGGTCAAACATACAGTAACTGATTTAATAGCATTAAGCAAATAGCTACATAACTTGGATTACATATGAAACCAATCTACTTCTTAACCCTTTATTTCCTGACTAATGTAGGTTTCTTTATATGTTTTGGCTTACATTCTAAGGTAAGTTTTCAATGGTAGAGCACAAAGGAATTATCCTTTTTGGTATATTTTAGGCAATGTTCTATTAGCACTGTATCACAAAGTATCCTTAATATTTAGCAGATTCTCTAAAAACCTTATTTAAGTAGTACCAATAAAATCACTAGTGAAGGCAATTAGTTTTATTGAGTTACTGTTTAGTATCATTTCAATGAATAGTTTTTAAAAAATAACTCATTTTCATTTTAAGAGGTGAATCTGAAATTTCTGTAAATGGAAAATTAGTTATTTTCAACCTTAATTTGTTAAAAATTTTGTTTCAAATTTTTCATAGTATTTTTATTTTCATGATACAGTGAATTAAATGACATGGTAATACCTTACACAAATTTTGTCAAGACAGTTTGTATAAGATATTATACAAGGGAATAGCATTTTTTTTCCCTGTGGAAATGGTCAAAGAAAAGTATATAAGGTTTAAAAAAACGTGCTATCAATTCTCTCTTCCCCTTTATTTTGTGACAGCACAAATGATACAAAAAAAACTAGAAAATTAAAAATTTAAAAGAATGCTTCAAAGTAATTTGGAGGGGATCTCTCATTGCTCCATGAGATATGTCTTTTCTTTAAATTCAGTAGAGTCTGTGTAGTTCAGTTTAAAAACAACTTCATATTTAAAAGTCTATACTGAAAAATACATTCCAATATTTTATAAAAGGAGATGTGGAAATTTTAAAAGTTTGAAAATACTTTTTCTCTACAAGCATAAGAATAACTAGAATATAATGAAGACTCATCCCTGAGATAGCTAAAATAAACCTATAAATTTTAAAAGCTTTCAAAAGAATCTAATAAATACACATCTGGAGCTTTAAATGGGAAAACTGGTACCTAATACCACTATTAGATTTAATCTGAGTTTTAAAATATATAGCTCTACCAAAGGTGCCATTTTTATTAATGCTTTATTAAGTCTATCCACAAATGCTAAAAGTATATAGAAGCATATGAGATACAAAATATAAGTCAAGATCCTCTTCTACATGTTGGCTTACTTTAAAGGGTCAAGAAGAAATGTATTATTTACATTGAGATTATCTACTGGTGCGTGTAGAAAGTTTAAATTAGCTGCAAGAAATTTTATCTAGACATGCACCTGCCTGTGCTATGATCTGGTATTTATTGGGCAGATTAATTACAAACATTTCTTCTGTTCCTTTAAATATGATCAGGCAGATACAGAAGTTGGCGTTTTCATAGTGAGTGCATTTCTTCTAAATGCCTGCAGGATAAAAAAGATGCTTATTAAATCATCAAGAATTAGTTTCCAAATTAACATGCATCTCATACATGATTTAAGAAATGATTTAAACACCCGTTTACTATGTAATTTGGTACCTAGTTTAGTTAGGTACTGGTCATCTCTCATTTACTTATTTTTGAGTCTTCAAAGCGAGATTCACCTTCACAAATAATTGTCAATATGACTACTCTGACATAGCACTCTTCACTTTATGTGAAGATGGATTTGAGATACTTCGAGAGGGTTCTAAAACTCCAACATGACCTAATGAAAACACCAAATCTTACATGCCTTTTGTCTATAAGCCTTCAGTGCCTTTCAGCAGGTGTTTCCTCCAACAGCTGCCCCCGCAAAAAAGAGTCTTTACTGACATTCCTATTCAGAGTATGTCCCTCTGGGGACTCCTAGTGGTGATAGAAGTTCTTGTCTATTTGGCCTTAGGACACTTGTGTGAGAGGAAGGAAGCCTTTGAAAAAAGCACCCAATGGCAACTGATGGCATATATTCCCATAGGGCATGTGGACCCTTTACTTCCTTAAATATCCCTTCCTTGCTTATATTGGCAGCTATGAATAAGTAATACATGGTGGGCCCCTATATTTCCCTATTCATGACAGTCCACCTATATTCTTCTTGTCCTACAAGTAGATAGGTTGCCAACTTGACAACCAACTTTTGCCAACTCATGAGCTGAGTCTGATCTGAATACTAGTAGAAGATTTTAAGCATCCTAGGGTTCACTTAATATCCTTATAGGTTATTGATACACAGTTATCAGAACTAATGATAATACTGTGGAGGAAAGGAAGACTGCCATTTATTAAAAAGTTACTGTGGGAAAGGTACTAATTAAGCTAATTAATTAATTTGACTTTTATTTTATTTTTGTTTTTTTTGCCACACCGCGCAGCTTGCAGGATCTTAGTTCCCTGACCAGGGACTGAACCGGGGCCCTGGCAGTGAAAGTGCCAAGTCCTAACCACAGGACCACCAGGGAATTCCCTAAGCTATTTTATATAATCCACAAGGTAAACAGCATCGGTCCCATTTTATAATTAAGGTTTTGGGAACCGAGTGCCTTGTTTAAGGCCACTAGCTAAAGTAGGTAGTAGAGCTGGTGCTGGACATCTAATCCAAATCCCATTCTCTGTTACAATGCCAGGCCCTGCAAAGAAGTCTCATCAGTTGATCATGGCTGCCAGGACAGTTGTGTTGAGAAAGATTCTGAGGCCAAATTTAGGATCCAGCAAAAATCAGTACTTCGATCAATGTGATGTATATCATAGCACAAGAGTAAGGAACAGCAGCATGTTTGTTTTCTCTACACTGTCTTACTGGTTCTGGAGATGAAGATCTCAGAACACAAATGAAAAGAAATTTACATACAGTGGTGCAGTTCATGAGTAGTATTTTGACAGAATTCATCCTTTATATAGCAATTATATTCTTTCTAAAGCATATTTTGGATTGTTACTTCCTTAATAATCTTCACTGGTCCATTTCCGCCTAATGAATAAAGTCTGAGCTAATTTATTAGCCTGGTGATCATAACTGTCAATGATATATCTGGAATCTACTGTTCAATCATTCTGCTTCTCTGCCTTTTTTCTTCATGCTGTTATCTCTGCCTAGTATGTTTACACAGCCCATCAACATTACCCATTTTTCAAATTCCAGCTTCCTAGTAAAATACAAACATTTCTATTACTAGGGTCTTGGATGGCCCTCTGTTAGAGATTATGTACAGTGGAATAACTAAAACTGATTTTAAAATCATGAACCCTTAAATAATGACCTAATCACTCTATCCTAAAGGCGGTCTATGTTGTGTATTCCTATACTACTGCTTATTCTTCATTTCGTACTTAGAGTGGGAAAGAATGTTTACTCTCCTCAGTCTGAAGAGGAAGAAATTTCTGTCAACTATTCTGCTCCCTACAGCCCATGGAAAAGTGACAAATTTGACTGAAGTCCCGAACAGTAGTCCACATTTTACCAGTCATATTCGGCCACTATTCTTACACACACTCTTCTTCCCCACTATTCAGCTTCCCCTTCACCGTCTGTCTACTCTCAAGTCCAGCTGGCCTTCATGCTTTGTAATTTCATGTTGTAAGGAGACCAGCCCATTTTCTCTCTCTCTTCTGCAACCAAGCATGTAAGGTAGGTCTGTGGTCTTTACTGTTATAGACACACGTGGACTTGGGTCTATTTCAAGGATCCAGCTTTCTCCTCAGGTTCAGGAGAGCATATGGGATTCAAGATCTAGATTCAGTATGGGAGAGGGGAGGTTCCACTTCTGCCTTAGTCCACATTAGTTACCCCAACCTTCTACCAGAGGGCCTGCCATGTTGGAGGTTAATTCCTCCACTAATCAAGTTGACACTTTGATCCTCGTTGGATTCATAATCTTTTTTTGTACTTGCTATTGTACAGAATCCTAGAAAGAAGAAGGGTCTGAACTTGTATCACTTATCATAGCTTGCCTTATATTATTATTATTTCATGTATATAATATGAATCTTATATCCTTAGCTTGAATACTAGGTTGGCATTAAGCAAAGTGCTTTGTTTATACTAACCCTCACACTTTTGTTAACCAAGTGATTTATTTACCCTGTTTCTAGGAAATGTATCTCAATATCGCTCGTCGACATTAGCCCAAATCATGCTTTCTCTGCCTCTTTTGCTGGTCTTCATACTGTCTGTGGCCTATGGGTTGCTGTCTCCCTTATGCAGTCTCTCTTATTGTAACATTATTTTATAAAGGCTCCATTTTCTAAAGGCTCTGGGAGCGAATGCATATGGGGTGCTTACCCCCAATGAATAATATAGGTCAGGAGGAATAATAACTGAAGTGTGACAGAGGGCAGAAGTGATGTGCAGACAGGGAATCTGGCCACAGTGGTGTCAGGGGCATTGTGACTGTCAGAGGTTTCTAGGGCATAGGACAAGATCAGGGAGTTTAATATCCTCCCTTAGTCATACCAGTTAGGCAGCTGTGACAAATGTATAAAAGAACATGGAAGAGAGGGATCTAAGGAAGCCTTGTGTAAGGTAAGTTATAAGCAGGTTTTGAAAGACAGGTAACATTTTGATGATGGGGGAAAAGGTATGCCAAGTAGAGGAGACAAGAACAAAGATAAGGAAATGAGAAAGGTGCTTTCTGAGGAATGTGTCTAGGTATGAATGGCAAATAATCTGGAGTGACTGAGGCACAAAGACAAATTAGAAAGGTAAGCTGGGGTCAGATCAGGGAAGAGTTCTGAATGATGGTATACATTTGGATTTTACTATGAATATGGTGGAGTGATACCTTCGAAAGCATAATTTGTTCAGGAGCAGGACAGGCTGTAGGGAAACGAGATCAAAGAGCAGAGAGGCAGGTTACAGTGAGGATGCAGATAACCTGGATGAGAGGTAACGAAGGAATAAACCAGCGCAGTGGACATGGGAAGAAGTAAACGTTTTGGGAAGTGATATGCCTTGGCAGCAGTTTGGATGTGGGGACAACTGGATCAGACAGAATTGTAAGGTTTTCAGCCTTATCACTGGATGAATGTAATCCCTAGAAAGATAAAATGAGGGATAATATGAGGGGGGGATGAAATCAGCATATTAGGGGAATAATGTATGGGAGCTGAGATTGTTTACAGCTCAGGAGGAGGGTGACTTATACACTAAGGTGAGAACTAAAGTCAAGGAATGGATGAGATCATGAGGAAAGCACCCAAGGTGAGAAGAAAACATGATCAAAAACCCAGGGAAATGTCTCAAAGGTAGTCAAGTACATTTCACTGTTATTTCTCTCTGTTGCTTCCCACTAAAAGGGAAGTTGACTAGTAGGTCAACCTTAATTCTTTCAAGTTTTTTGAAGGTACTACTCAAAATAAAGACTGAAAAACATCCCTAACATGTGATGATGTTTACTAGAATCCATGAACACAAAGCTATTCTCAGTACTCTTAAGTTTCCCAAAAGTTCATTAATGAGACTGTCATATATTAAATGTGTATATTCATTTGCCAAATGTATGACTGTGAATATTTATGTGTGTATATAACTGTGTATTTATGACAACGATCTAATAGTTTGCTGCTGGATTTCCATAGGTCAGAAATTGTATAAAACATTTTACCCTATAATGAATGAATGTATGCATTTGTATATATATAGTATACGTAAAGCTTAATAGGATCTAAAACCTTTGAGCAGTCATGAAACCTGACATTCACTGATTACTACCACGTAGTGGGCAAGAGCACAGGCTCTGGCACCAGACTACTCTGGTTAGTATACTGGCTCTGTCCCTTAAGTGATTCTCGTACAAGGTACTTAACCTCTGTGTCTCAGCTTCCTTACCTGTAAAATAAAGATAATAACTATCTACTTCACATAAGTTGTTGTGAAGGTTAAATGGGATGCGTATAAAGTGCTTATAACAGTGTCCGTCATTGAAAGTGCTCAATAAATGTTAGCTATTATTATAAGCTATTATTTACTGTATAATACAGAATGAACATTTTAAGGAGTGAAAGTGATACAATTTTCTGTAGAAGATGCTTTGCAAATATTTTAAAAACAGCTAGTTAAGAAGATAATATTAATCACTTGAGATACCATTTCCAAAGAAACGTATTTTCAGTATAGAATTCTTTTTTTGCATTAATTTTTTTCTGAGAGAAAACAGGCAACATCTGGTTAGCTTCTAAGAATCTTAATATTGATGCCACTAAGTCTGGGATAATGCTAGTTTTTACTGTGAACCTTCAGTTGCAGGTACACTAAACACTAATGTTACATCATGACTCATAATGCTTCTAGCTAATATGTTATAGTAAGCTATTTATAAATATATCATTTTTACTTGTATTGCTGAATCCACAGGAATTGTTTTGAAGGAAAGGTACAACTAATTAATATGTAATTATTTACTTAATTCAGCACATTTCCAAATTCACTGACTTGTTATGTCTTTGTTCAGTCAGATGTGCCCTATAGAAACTATAACCTACCTCTCACTATTTAGTTAGCTATTTTTACTAAAGGTACTCAATTAAGGGCCCTCTTTATATTCACTAAAAAATATGCCCTCTCTGAAAGCTAGCCTGGTAAGCTCAACAGTGTTCTCTTTCAACAGCCCCTAACTCACAGATCTTGTTAGACTGCCTTCCTATTATTTATAAGAATAGATAAAATATACTTTCAACTAATGTCCCTATTTTCTTTACAGACAGACAATACCAAGTTTGATAATATAATTAAAATGTTTCCACCTGGAAAATAAACAGTGAAATCTAACAAGGCTAAACCTAATTATAAAGGTGAAACAGTACCTCGGTTTAAAATGGTTTTAAGGAATTCATAGCTATCAAGATCATATAATTAATTCTATATGAAAGAAAAAAGACTTTTTTTTTCAGAAAACAGTGCAAAGTAAGTTGTCATAGTAATGATGCAGAATAAATGCTTAGAATGAAATTAAAGAACCTACACATAAAGTTTTATTTTACATTATAAATAACAGCTTTGGGGCTATAAATTCTTGTTTCAACAGCCTACAGATTTGCCTGATTCTGTTTCAGAACGTACATTTAAAAATTTAGGATGAAAACTGCCAAGAAACATTATTATAATGTGTGCTTATGTTTTATTATAATTATTCATCTTTTGTGCTAGGTTCTATAATCCTGAGGGCAGGACTATGTCTGTCTTGTTTATTAGTGTATCCCCAGTGCTAGAATAGTGCCTGGCTCCTAGTAGGCATTCAATAAATATTAAATGAATGAGGCATGTAAGGAAATAGCAATTTATAAGTATTTGAAAATATCTAAATAATTCCTTTAAAAAATTCTTAAGAGTGGCCATTTGTTTTTATTCATTCACTGAATATGCATTATGGACCTTCTATCCAGGTTCTATACTAAACTCCGGGACTATAGTATAGAGATAAGACTTTTGTTTGTTTGCCAAGGAGAAGCCCAGAGAGAGCCCTGTAACCAGACAATTACAATACACTATCACATGATACATTTATAATCATTCAGACAAGTGTTGTAGAAGCCTAGAAGATGAAGCAACTTAGCCTTTTACCTAGGCGAGCTGGGGAGAGTTTCAAATGATGTGACACTGAAGGCTGACCTTAAGGAATGAGCAGGAGTTTGCTAGACAAAGAAGGAAGCAAGTACAATCCAGGCAGAGAGAGAAGTAGTAGAGAAGCCTGGCGTCCTGAGAGAGAGAGAGATTCCAGAGGACTGAAGCATATGGTATGAACAGTGTGAATGAAAAAGACTACTTTCTGCCTATGTGAGGTCTGAGCTGGAGTAAGAAAAACACCTAATATGTACTGATTGCCCAAGTCCTGCTTTTAACTACATAATTAGTTATATAACACTATAAATATCTGCTTTATTATTATATACATGTGTTTAAAATACAAAAACCACTTAGAGAATTTATCTAACACTTTGAGGAGCTTTTCTGACTACTCTAAGAGTTAAAATGGGAAAAAAATGTTCACCTGTCAGGTGACATAAAACCGATTCCTACTAAATGTGCCAGAATAATTTTTCTCCACCTCAAGAACAGTTAGTCTTCAGTCTGTTCATTACTGTCTTTTTATAGTATTTTTATTTAATAAAACCTATTAAGACTACCATACAAATCTCTTTACTTATGCTTTTATCTTTTAACTGATCAATTTTTATATTGCTGACATCCCTTCTTCACCATTTGCTCATTTAAAAATTCATAGTATATGAAATATGTCTCTGGAGAAAATGTCTATAAAATTTGTTACAGCTGGCAAATGTGTATGAGTCAGTGATAGCACATGACTAAATGCTTCACAGAAAATAAAATTTGTTTCTGTAGTAAGCAGAACTGTTTAAATGTTATTTATTTTTATGTTTCAAAGAAAATATATTGTGAAGTGCTGCATTGATTTAATACGCAACAATGTCTGTGTACACGCTGTAGAAGGAAAATTTATGAAACCTTTGCACAACTCCTTTAATTGAATTTTCCAAATCTCTCACCACACACAAATAATCAATATCTTCTGCAGAGAAAACCAGTCAGAATTATTACTGTCTTTCGTTTCAATTTTGTTGTCATCAGCACATACAGAGCACCTGGATATTTGTAATGCCTGATAGCAAGTTATTTACTATATTTACACCTCTTAAACACATAATTGCTATTAAATGAGTTAAAATCTATGGTTTAAATTATTTTACCTAATTATTTAAAAGATAAAAGCATCATACTTCTAGTAAAGTATAAAAAAAATTAAATCTTGGAAGAAATTATTTAAAAGGCCTTGAAAAGTAATAAACCAGTTTGTTTTTCCTTAAATCCTAGACAAATCTCAAGTAAGCAGTCGAAATGTAGCTCTAAAAGTGATGAATAGTGTAAAGCAAAAGCATGAACATTTATTAATAGGAAAAGGTATGACCCACATACAGCATATGTGACAACTGAATCCTTATAAAGAGCTGAGGACTACAGTTGTACATTAATGTGTATTTGTGTCACCAAAACTAACATCTCTATTTTTTATCTCCAGATAAACTAATGTTTATCTGGTGATAAACATAAGAGTGTTAACATAAACATAAGAATGTTAAAGCATAGGGGAATTTTTGTTGTTTCTCCTAAAATTCATCATGTCTAAACCTCAGTGCTTTTAATATTGGAGTATTTGTTTGAAAAAAGATATTGCTTAATGTTAAGATATAACAGAAAAAAAAGGGTAGAAGTTTTCTAGGAGTAAAATTATTTAGCTGATATGATGAATACTTTTTCAAGACTGAGTGGGGGAAAGAACAACATATTTTTAAGCTAAAAAATACTTCAGTGGGTGGTTAGAATGAAAAGGCAATATCAAACTATTTTATAGTCTTAGAACAGAAGGAGTTTAAAATTTGTCCTGTGGTCCAAGAATTTGAAAACTTCAAAATCCTATAACCAAGATGAATTTTACAATGCAAGAAGACAGTAAGTTAGCTAAAGAAAGCCAGAACATGATAGTTTGTGCTTTTTTCTTTTTAAGGCCAGAGCTAGAAATTCTGAAATATTTTGTATTATAAACAGCTGAAACAATCAACTTTTTTGAACAATGTAAAGTTCAGATGGTTACATTTCATTTAAATTATGCATACTTCAACCTACACAATTATTCTCAAAACAGATAAAATATGTTTTGGACTGAAGCTAAGTGTCTAGATTTCATATCTTAAGTGTCTAGATTTCATATCTTGGCAACTGCTCTATAATTTGCTTACATTCTTTTAAAAAACATTTTGTTTACTGGAAGTACTAGTCACAGACAAACAATGCTGGTATTTTCTAATATCTCCAGAAAAAATGAAAATACCAAGTACAATATAATGCCATCTATTGTCTCAGGAATATTTGTATCAAGTTGTTTTATGTAGGGGTTGATTATGCAAAGTAAATAAATTTCATGCCTTCCCATGTGATGATAATGTGACATTCCATCTGTATCAACCCATTGAATGGTCATGTTTTAAATCTTCAGTATAACAAATTAAAAATAATTTTGAAAATTCACATCCAAATATAACAGAAAAAGAACCTTTCATTTCATTATTTTTCTAATAGTCATAAAGCCAATATTATTAAGGAAAGTGAAGTTAGGCTTACTTCCTAAGTAACTGAAAAAAGAAAGAAGCCTTCCTTTGTTTAGGAAATTTGTAGTTAGCAAAGGAGGTCCTCTTTATTCATATGCTCTATCAAGGCATTCCCTAATGTGTAAGGTCCAGTTCTGAAAACTATGAAAATCTCAGTGTACCTTTTCATGTTACTGTGTATATTTTAAATTTCCCTGGAATAGTTTATATAAAGCCTTAGAATGTGTGTCAGATGTCTATTTAATTAAAACACTAGAGTCTTATCTTTACAATTATACTTCTCTGCCTGTAATAAAGACTGCAACTGATGCTAAACAAACAAGCACTGAAATGAAATAAAATAAACAGAACTAAAGGACCAATTCAAAGGTGCAATGACAGCATAAATGTTGGAATTCTTCTGTTATTGTGTATTTTAACTATTCTGGGAAAATTTGATAAGAATCTGAAGGACATTCTTTTTTTTTTTTTTTTTTTTTTTTTGCAGTACGTGGGCCTCTTACTGCCGTGGCCTCTCCCGCGGAGCACAGGCTCCGGAAGCGCAGGCCCAGCGGCCATGGCTCATGGGCCCAGCCGCTCCGCAGCATGTGGGATCTTCCTGGACCGGGGCATGAACCCATGTCCCCTGCATCAGCAGGCAGACTCTCAACCACTGTGCCACCAGGGAAGCCCTGAAGGACATTCTTTTGATAGTGAAACAAGTAATCTGTTTATTTTCATTTTCATAATTACCTAATAAAACAAATCCAAAACATAGGGCTGATTTTTATATTATGTAATTTGTGACTATATAGTTTCTAATATTATGGAGAGTCTCAAAACATTTTAAAATTTAAATAATTCTGGGTAACAGCATAGTAAAAGAAAAAATTAGAAATTTTTATAAAAAGATGAAGGCTAGATCCCCAAATAAGGAATATATAAAGCAAATAGTTTGAACTGTCAAAAAAACTAACAAAGCCCTCTTAAATTATAAATGTATGAATAGAAGGGGGTGAAAGTTAACTTAGCAAAGAAATTTACATATAACATGCATGTGTTTGGTGTCCATCACCTTTAACCGAAAAAAAAAAATCCCACTAATATTAAAAAATACACATATTAGGAACCAGAGAAAAAAACAGGGAAAAGTATTCCGTAAAAATATTTAGCTCAAATTCAAATTAAAAAATTCAATCTATTTTTCAGGCAATATTACTTTAAAAAATAAGTTGATACACTAATGAAGATTTGAATACCTCAGTAAATATTAAGAGCTAATGTAGCTCTTGCCAAGAAACAGAAATGGAAAATGACATATATTTTCATATATATATTTCTATATAATTTATATAAATATTATATATTTAATATATCTTAGCTCAGTTTTCATTTAAACCACAACAAATAATCAATGCTTATTAGAAACTTTAAAGCATGATTTAGTGATAGAATCTCCTCTATGCATGAACACTCAGTTCTTAGGGAACACCTGGTAATGGGCAAGTCAGTTTTAATGCCTAAAATACTAGAAAATGGTTTTAAGGCGATCATGCAGACACACACAAAGAATCAGTATGTACTGGATAACTGAAAGGAGATGACTGTTTTAACATGTGGAAATAACTTTAATGTCTTAATCAATGTTTAGGGAAGGAAACAATACTTTTGGGAAATTTTTTCCCATTAATTATTAGCAGTGACAGTTCACCTATTTGTTCTACAATTTTCCCTTCCTCACAAGCCTAATGTAAAGCCTAATTCTAATTAATTCTAGGAAATTACAGATTAAAAAAAAATTACACCATTGCCACAGAATATATAGAAGAAAGATTTCCTCTAGTTGGGAAATAATAAATATTCCAATTTCCCATTATGATCCTCTAAAACTTGTCAAGTTAGTAGAGATTAAAACCACTGAAAACCAGTTACACATTATAATCCAGTTACACAGCATCAGAAGAGATCTCAAGCCTTTTCTAAGGAAAGAGCTGCCTTCATGCTCTTAAATTCTATGGACCCTAATGGGAGTTAGCTGCCCAACTGAATGGCTCAGGAAGCCTGCTCAGTTCCTTTCCCACATGAGTTTTGGAGGAGTTTTTCCATGGCTGCTGCCCTTCCATGACCCAGTTGGCCTTTGGAACTGACCAGCAGGGAATCTAGCTCTTTCCACTGCAAACTCATTGCTGGCTTTGTTAAAGATCCTAAACACAGACTAACATACTAGAATGGTTGAACCAGTTTCAGTTATGCCTTATGTTTGAATCTGAGAGCAGGGATGACTGGATGATTCATTTGTTTTAGGAAGAGACAACATGGAAAAATGCAAAGACCATACTTTTTGAGTAAGACTGGTCTTTAGTTGGAATCCCTGCTCTGACACTTAAGTAGCAGTGTCTTTGGGCAAGTTACTTAATATTTTTCTGTGTCTTTGCTGCTTACCTATAATGACAATAATAGCTATCTTGCAGGGTTGTTGTCATGATCTGCTGATTCTAGTATTGGGAACACAGTAATTATTAGTCCTCAACAAATGGTAGTCATTGGTACTCAAAAATGGTAGACTAAAACATGGCTATCCACTTCAGGGCTACCTCTATCTGCAGAGATTGCCAAATGGCACTCATGTCAGTAATATTAAAATCATCCCTCTTAAGTTGGTCTAATGGTTTTAATATTTTATAGTATTTTGCTTACTGAGGTATGAATGTGCATGTGTTATGAGAACTTAAAATCTGCTAATTTAGTTTCCCATACTGTGAAATGCCCCAAGGTGTGAGTTCACAGTAGATCAAATGTCATTAATAATCTGAAAGTTTTCAGAACACTGGTTACAAAGTAACTTTTTATGTTTTGTGGATCTTTCTAATTCACCATTAAAAGCTGCCATATATTAATGCATTGTTGCCCCATTTGTCTGTATTCTCAAAAAGAACTTTTAATAGAAGAAAAAATTTAACTCTTGAACTGGAAATTGTATTTCAAAAGTTCAGTCATCAGGGAAGCTGATCTTACCAGACACGGTCTTTTGCTAAATGCAATATAATGTTTTTCAAATGAGATTCGTGGTCTTTTAAAAAAAGGGCCCATGATAATTGGTTGAAATGGTAAAATGAGATGAAAGGATCTCTTTATGTAATAAATTAAAACACAACTCTCACCTTTGTTGGGAAGTCCTGAATTCTTCTTTTCAAATAGTTTTTGTTTTGTTACTTTTGTCACTAAAGGAAAAAAAATCTCACATTAAAAATTAATACAGAATATTAAATAATTTCTCATTTTGGAAGAAACTTCATAAGAAATAATTTCAAGCAATACATACTTATAAATATCAAGTATAAAATGCAATACCTTATATCTTTTGTAAAGAATGAGAACTGCATTAAAAAAAAGCCTAATACCAGTTACCAAGGTACATTCTTTCCCTTCACATTCAAGAAGAATCCCTGAAATAACATATCCTGGCAAAAGATATGTGGCTTCCTGTTCTAAGTTTGCAAACAAGTAATAGAGAGACACGATCAAAAACTCATAAATTTCTCTTACGTAGGTCTTTTGTTTTCTGCATTTCTCTTTTTAAGACACCTGATGTATGGGAGATACCAATGAGATTTTCAAGCTCTCTACTGTCCTCCAAAGCCTAAAAGAAAGTCATCTTAAATGAGTTAAGTTCTCTACAAATATAATACTACTGACAAGTCTAGTGAAAATACAGTATACTGCTTCCTTCATATGAAAAACTTAAACTCTATGATAATGAAATTTAACTTTTTCTGTTAGGTTAACTACTGCAAGCCTTAAAATACCTGAATAAAAACAATTCATTAACTAAAAAGACTAAACATAATTAATAAATTTACTTTTAAATGTGAAGAAGCCAGATATTACTAAAATATTATGGTTAATTAATGTTCATACATGAAAAGAAGTTCCCATGAAAAGTAAATTGAACATATCCCCTGTAAGTTCTTTCTGGGACTGGATTCTCCTATTCTTTTTCAAATAGGGTAATAGAATATGAAAAATTATATGCCAAAAAAAGCAAACCTGTATATTACTTAAATTTTGCATTATTTCCATGAATTCGTCTGATGATTTCTCAACTTTAGATAGCAACACCATGAATCTATGAATGAAGAAAAAAGTATTCAGCAAGATCAGGCACTTTCAGAGCTTTAATTCTTTTGAAAGCATCTTTGATTCAGTTTTCTAATCCTTTTCTTTATATTTTTCAAAGTGGTAAAAGATGTAAATGCTCCTCCTTCATGCTTTCATTCCTTTACAAACAGTATATTTTACCAACCATCCTGTCCTTTGGTGTTTCACTTTCTCATTCCCACTTTGCAGTGGGAGAGAAGATATAGCTGGCTTGTCCTTTCTCCCCCATACCACTTTGAGAAAACTAATACACCCCCATCTCCTTATTGACCTAGATCTAAGCCTATGAATCAGTGTTACCCAGTGATCTTCTTTAATAAAAAACCAAGTGTTTTAGCTTTAATATATCTCAATGTGACAAAGACACAAAGGCACTCTTTTAAATTTGAAAACAAAGAAAACTTCACTTTGTAATTCTACCTTCCTTCTAAACATATCTCTAGTTAGCATATTAGCATTCTGGAAAAATCTTAGGTTTTTAAAATATTTTTATAACTTTATACCACACTTTCTTGCCTTAATATAACATTACACACACACAAACACACACATATTCATGTGTCTATAATTTTAAAAGCTGCACAATATTGTACCTACTGAATACACCAAAGATGATTTAACCATTTCCTTATGGCTGCAATTTTAGTTTCTTTTTCAATTTTAAGATCTCATAGCTGTGTATGATAATCTATACCAGTGCAGTCTAACAAAAATATAATGCAAGCCACATATGTAATTAAAAATTTTCTAGTAGCCACATTAAAAGAAGTAAAAAGAAATAGGTGAACTTAATTTTAATGATATATTTAACTCAATATATCCAAGGTATTACCATTTCAACATGTAATCAGTATAAAAATTATTCGAGATATTTTATACTTACTTTTTTTTTTCAAAATTCAGTGTATACTTTACACGCATAGCACAGCTCATTTCAGAATAGTCACATTTCAAATGCTCATTAGCCATGTGTGGCTGGCTAGTGACCACTGTTTCGGAGAGCACAAATCTATACTATCGATTTTATGAGACAAACTAGATATTCTCTTTAAATGCTTTTCAAAATCACATCAGTGTTATCCATTAACATTTGTGTGCTATTAAAAAATAAGACAAATGTGATGTTAAATGTACATACACAATGAATATGAACAGTATGTTTTTCTTTTTTTAATTAATTTTTTGCTGCATTGGGCCTTCGTTGCTGCACGTGGGCTTTCTCTAGTTGCGGCGAGCGGGGGCTGCTCTTCGTTGCGGTGTGCGGGCTTCTCATTGCAGTGGCTTCTCTTGTTGCGGAGCACGGGCTCTAGGCGCGCAGGCTTCAGTAGTTGTGGCATGAGGGCTCAGTAGTTGTGGCTCGCAGGCTCTAGAGCACAGGCTCAGTAGTTGTGGTGCACGGGCTTAGTTGCCCCGTGGCATGTGGGATCTTCCTGGCCGAGGGCTCAAACCCGTGTCCCCTGCATTGGAAGGCGGATTCTTAACCACTGTGCCACCAGGGAAGTCCTTGAACAGTATGTTTCAACTAAGTAAAATATATATCTAAGTATACAACAAGGAATGGAGAGAAAGCATTATGCAAAAGCTAAAAATTATGTGAGGACAGTGGAATTACAGGTCATATTCTTTCCTTAAAAATTTTCCTTTATTATTACGCATTTTAAATTAGAAGTCATCTATCTGTCTGAGGCCTCAACTGCTCACCACTGGAACCTCAGTTTGTGACAGAGTATCATAAAAGGATTCCAGCTCCTCCAGTTGAGCTCCAAAAGCCTGAAGGAGCAAGACGACTTAAGTGACTCCCACCCAGGGCTGGGAACCTCCAGCTTCCCCTATATTATACGTAAGCCTACTAAGTGCTTCAGAAGTGCAAAGCTGAGGCAATTAAGCTACTCTGCTATGAGGAGGAGTCCTAGGGGCTCTTTTCCTTGCATCCCTTTCCTGGGAGGATTGGAGGGGCAGAGCCTCTCCACACTGTCTTATCATACCTTAAGGAACTGATGCTGTTCCCTGTCTACCCTCAGGGAATTGTGTGGGAAGGGCTGGGTCCTGCAGGATTGCCATCTTGAATAACTCAAAGGAGCTCTGTTCAGATAGAGTAAGATGTGAATGGTGCCCCCAGGAGCTGTGCTATGTAGCATCCCCAACAATCCTATTAGTAAATCTCTCTCCCAAGTTAAGATAGTTATCCAGCAGCTAAGCAAACTGTTTGTAACCTTGGAGTTTTTGGACTGAGTATCAATTCTCTGACTATCAAGATATTCTTCACATGCCTAAGCTACTTTTGCAGGGAAACTTGCCTCCACTGCAGGACCAAGTAGAGTAGTGGACACTCCATCACCCTTGTAATTTTTATTTTAATTTCCTTTCCTTTCCTCCTCCTCGTCCTTTTACTTCTTCCTAGGTGAAATCAACTCCTTTTCCCATCTCGGTTGCAACCAAATTCACAGAACGGTTTTAAAACTGTCATCCAACTGTTAAATTTTGAGAAATTCAGGAAGTGTGTTCTCCATTTCTACATCTTCTGACTCAGTGGACACGGCTTCATAATCTTTGGAGATAAACTACTTGCTGAGCAGCTTTTGGGAGAAAAATGGTTGCCACTGTCTTCATCCTAGACAAAACGGCAATTTTTATATTTAATCCCATTTGTGCTGGAGACTGGATTTTTATTGCTGCTAATAGCATTTTCTATATTTTCAATGGATGGTTCAAACTGTACTTTGTTGCCTTAAGACAGCATCACTGTTTGCTTTAATATCATCTCGATGTCCCTTCACTAATTTACTTATTTCTGAAAACCAACCATCTTTTATTCCTGCCTGCAGAATACATTTGTTACAAAATTTCCAAGTTATTGTTGCTCCCTCTTTCAAGTTGGTGAGTGAAAGTGTCATCAGTAGGTGCCGTTCAGATTTTATAGAACACTACTCCTTTCTTAAACAGATTTACCTCTGGCTGGACTAAATTGGATCAAATCCTTCATCTTATAATGACCATTGCAAGCTATGCAGATGTTGATGGGTACTGCATCCCGATATCTAGTGACTGCTGCCAGCTTCATGGCATCCTTATAAGATTTGATCACATCCTATATTATGGCCAAAGACCACTGTAGTACAACTTGAGAAATCTGAAATCTTGGTCCTCCTTGAATGAATCTTTTTTTGTTTGTCAATAGAGTAAAAGTCCAGCATCATCTTTTTTTACCAACGGGTATTTTTAAAGTGTCTGGGTTAGTCCTCTAAGATACCTTTAAAAAGAAACTATGATCCAGTTGCTCCTGCACAACAGAAAGTTGTTCACGTTTTGACATGTTTTTGCCAGACTGCCTTACGTCAGGGCAGATCCTTATGGTACGTTCACTATGAATATCTCTTTTTCTCTTGAGAAAGCCGCATGCCAAAAACTCAGGGTTTTCGGTGCCTTTTCCAGTTTGCCTAGAAAAGTCTCACTGTGAAATTCAGAGTTCTCTCATTTTCCCCAAAGAGAAAGTCTTATTATTCTGAAGAACAACTGAAATTAGATGCTTCGACCACATAAAATCCATGGAGGGATGGATCCATTAATTATACTTTAAATTTCTTCCACAGAAATTTCTTCAGTTTCAAGCAAGTCATATGTAATGTAACTTTCAAAACTATCATTCTGCTCCAATTCTGTTTTTTTCCCATCTTGACTGCTTTCAATTATTTTCCATTCTTACCTTCAAATTTAGCTTCATCATTTTCCTTTTCTCCATAAAGTTCCTCAGATATATTCTGAGGGGAGAACTAAAAGAATAAGGAGAAACTATCGTTAAATTGGTGGGTCTGACTAAAAATTGCTGATACAGGTGGTTAGCAAGCATTAACTCAGCTGTTGCTGTGCCATTCTAGATGTGGAAGAAGGGAGGCAAAGGAGATAGGAAAGGAGCCCACTAATGTCTTCAAGATTCCCTGGCATGCGACTCATGGTGCCTACTGTATTAACTGTGCAGGCACTGTGGGTGTAGTGAGAGAAGAGGAGAAACGTCTAAAAGCCATAATGGTCTTTAAAGATCCTGATTTCCCCCTTTCTGTAACTTCCAATTGTTTGGCATCTGTCTTCCTCACCAGACTGTAAGTTCCATGAAGGCAAGGACAGGCTCTACTTGTTTACGTTATAAACCAAGTTACCTAGCATGGTGTCTGTAGTATGGTAGATATTATCTGATGGATCAATGAATAAAATAAAAAAGACCTAGTCCATTAAAGATCCATTCCTAGATCCAAGTGAAATATGCTCATCTTTTATTTTTTTCTTTCTTTTACGTCCTTCTAATCATAGACTTCATAGTTCATGTTTGTTGCATCACTGAGAAAGCTGGGTGGGGGATACAGGGAGATGCTGGTCAAAGTGTACAAGTCTTCATGTATAAGATGAATAAGTTCTGGGGATCTCATGTACAGCACGGTAGCTATAGTTAAAAAATACTATATTGTATACTTCAAATTGATAAGAAGAGTAGATCTTAAGCATTCTCACCACCAAGAAAACAAGGTAACTATGTGAGATGGTAAATATGTTAATTAACCTTACTGTCATAATTATTTCACAATGTATACATATATCAAATCATCATGTTATACACTTTAAATATATATATTTTATTTGCCAATTATACTTCAATTAAGCTGGAAAAAACTTGAAGAATAAGAAAATTTTCTCAGTCCCTTAACCTTCTGCCACACACATGGGTGTCTAATACGTAATCCTGGATTTCCTACCTATTTGTTTTCTTCATTCCTGGCCCAAGCTGTGAGTGCTAGAGAAAACTTACAGCACTACTGTTGGTCAATATTACGAGTACATATATGATTTTGCTGGGCCCCTGATGCTTTTAACTCTTACTTAATGAATATTCTCTCTTTTACAAACCATTGCTCAAAATAATGGTCTAGATCAATCTCCACTTCCTCCATCCTGAAATTAAATTCAAATATTCAGATTTCTGCCTTACTCCTCTACTAACACTATACTCTCAAAGGCCACAAGTGAACTCTTAATTAATTCCATTACTAAAAACTTATCTGAAAGTCACTACCCATAAGAGACTGTATTTTTATAAAATCTCAAGAAACCTGAGAACTGCATGTACATAACAGGGATAAAATCCTCAAGATTTTCTTTTTATAAAATTTATTTTAATTTTTCTTTCAATTTTATTGAGATATAACTGACATGCAGCACTATTTAAGTATAAGGTGTACAGCATAATGATTTGACCTTCCTACATAATGAAACGATTACCACAATAAGTTTAATGAACAAGTTTTTCTTCATTCTCACAATATTATATATACACTACCAAATGTAAAATAGATAACTAGTGGGAAGCAGCTGCATAGCACAGGGAGATCAGGTGGGTGCTTTGTGACCACCTAGAGGGGTGGGATAGGGAGGGTGGGAGGGAGACGCAAGAGGGAGGAGATGTGGGGATATATGTATAGCTGATTCACTTTGTTATAAAGCAGAAACTAACACACCATTGTAAAGCAATTATACTCCAATAAAGATGTTAAAAAAATGTCTTATACAGAAAAAGGTTAATCCATCACTGAACCTCTACTTACCTAACTCTATTCATCTAAATTATTTTGGATGATGATAGCTGGATTATAAAAATGAAATATATTGCTAACATTTTTTGAGTTCTTTCCAAATACAAGGCATTGTATTTATTACTTTACAAGCTGTATCCTGTTTAATCTTTAAAACAACTCTCTGGGGACTTCCCTGGTGGTGCAGTGGTTAAGAATCCGCCTGCCAATGCAGGGGACACGGGTTCGAACTCTGGTCCGGGAAGATCCCACATGCCGTGGAGCAACTAAGCCCGTGCACCACAACTACTAAGCCTGTGCTCTAGAGCCCGCGAGCCACAACTATAGAGTCCACAAGCCACAACTACTGAAGCCAGCACGCCTAGAGCCCATGCTCCGCAACGAGAAGCCACTGCAATGAGAAGCCCTCAAACTGCAACGAAAAGTAGCCCCTGCTCACCCTAACTAGAGAAAGCCCACGCGTAGCAACGAAGACCCAACACAGCCAAAAATAAATAAAAGTAAATAAATTAAAACAACAACAACAAAAAAGCAACTCTCTGTGGTAAATATTATCTCCATTTTATTGGTATGGAAACTGAAGCACAAATAAATTATTTAATTATTCAAGGGTACACAATAAGGAGCACAGTCAGGACTTGAACCCAGGTGGTTTTTTTTCTCTTTACTTTGAGGTAATATTGGTTTATAAAATTATATGTTTCATGTGTACAACCTTATACTTCCACTTCTGTATTCACTACAGTGTGCTTACCACCAAAAATTTAGTTTCCATCTGTCACCATACAGTTGATTCCCTTTATCCATTTTGCCCTCCCTCTGTCCCTCCCTTCTGGTAACCACTACTCTGTTCTCTGTATCTACATGTTTGTTTTGTTTAGTTCATTTATTCTGGTTTTTTGTTTCTCTGTCTTTTATATTCCACATATGAGTGAAATCATGTTGTATTTGTCTTTCTCTGACTTATTTCACTTACTATATACCCTCAAGGTCCATCCATGTTATCACAAATGGCAAGACTTCATCTTTTTATTTTATGGCTGAGTAGTATTCCATTGTATATATATATATATATATATATATGCTATGCCACATCTTCTTTATCCATTCATCCACTGATGGGCACTTAAGTTATTTCTATAGCTTGGCTACTGTAAAATAATGCTGTAATGAACATAAGGGTGCATATATTTTTTTTAACTAGTATTTTTGTATTCTTTGGTTAAATACTCAGAAATGGGATAACTGGATCCTATGGTAGTCCTATTCTTAATTTTCTGAGGAATCGCCATACTGTTTTCCAAAGTGGCTACACCAATTTACATTCCCACCAACTGTGTATTAGACAGTATACTCTTTTGACATCGGTCTTAGCAATATCTTTCTAGATATATCTTCTCTGGCAAGGGAAACAAAAGCAAAAATACATCAATGGGACTACATCAAACTAAAAAGCTTCTGCACACCAAAGGAAACCATCAACAAAATGAAAATGCAGCCTACTGAATGTGAGAAGATATTTGTAAATCATATATTCAATAAGGGGTTAATATCCAAAATATATAAAGAACGCATACAACTCAACAACAACAAAAAACTGATTAAAAAATGAGCAGAGAAGCTGAATAGACATTTTTTCAAAGAAGACACAGATGTCCAACTGGCACATGAAAAGATGCTGAACTGAGGTGTTTCTGACCTATGTTTATAATAATATTTCCCAAAGTGTAACTCACCACTGGCATCAAAATTCCTTGGTGAGACTGGTAAAGATACAACTTTTTAAAAAATAGGCTGCATTCAAGATCTACTAATCAAGAATATCACTAGATGGGGCCTAGAAATACGTTTTCCAGGAGATTCTTATGCACATCAAAATTAATTAATGGCATTTTTCTCTGAAGAAAGACTGGTTAAATAAAAAATCTAGACAATATAAAAAATTGGACATTTCTTATCAAAAGAATTTTTTTCCTGTATTTAGGTCTATTTATTCCATTATATTCGCAAAAGCTTTCTCAGGAAGGTTTTCTTTAGCTGTTCCTGTAGCTGTTTTTCTCTTTTTAAATTTTATTTTGGAGTATAGTTGATTAACAATGTTGTGTTAGTTTCAGGTTTACAGCAAAGTGATTCAGTTATACATACACATGCATCTATTCTTTTTCAAATTCTTTTCCCATTTAGGTTATTACAGAATACTGAGCAGAGTTCCCTGTGCTATACAGTAGGTCCTGGTGGGTTATCTATTTTATTTTTAATTTTTAAATTTTATTTATATTTTTATACAGCAGGTTCTTATTAGTCATCCACTTTATACACATCAGTGTATACATGTCAATCCCAATCGCCCAATTCATCACACCCCCACCCCCACCGCTTTCCCCCCTTGGTGTCCATACGTTTGTTTGTTCTCTACATCTGTGTCTCAATTTCTGCCCTGCAAGCCAATTCACCTGTACCATTTTTCTAGGTTCCACATATATGTGCTAATATACAATATTTGTTTTTCTCTTTCTGACTTACTTCACTCTGTATGACGGTCTCTAGATCCAACCATGTCGCAACAAATGACCCAATTTCGTTCCTTTTTATGGCTGAGTAATATTCCACTGTATATATGTACCACATCATCTTTATCCATTCGTCTGTCAATGGGCATTTAGGTTGCTTCCACGACCTGGCTATTGTAAACAGTGCTGCAATAAACATTGGGGTGCATGTGTCTTTTTGAATTATGGTTTTCTCTGGGTATATGCCCAGTAGTGGGATTGCTGGGTCATATGGTCATTCTATTTTTAGTTTTTTAAGGAACCTCCATACTGTTCTTCATAGTGGCTGTATCAATTTACATTCCCACCAACAGTGCAAGACGGTTCCCTTTTCTCCACACCCTCTCCAGCATTTGTTGTTTGTAGATTTTCTGATGATGCCCATTCTAACTGGTGTGAGGTGATACCTCATTGTAGTTTTGTTTGTTTTTTATAAATTTATTTATTTATTTAATTTATTTTTGGCTGCTTTGGGTCTTTGTTGCTGTGCGTGGGTTTTCTCTAGTTGCGGCGAGCCGGGGCTACTCTTTGTTGCCATGCACAGGCTTCTCATTGTGGTGGCTTCTCTTGTTGCGGAGCACAGGCTCTAGGCTTCAGTAGTTGTGGCTCGTGGGCTCTAGAGTGCAGGCTCAGGAGTTGTGGCGCCTGGGCTTAGTTGCTCCGCGGCATGTGGGATCTTCCCAGACTAGGGCTTGAACCCATGTCCCCTGCATTGGCAGGTGGATTCTTAACCATTGCACCACCAGGGAAGCCTACCTCACTGTAGATTTTTTTTTTTTTTTTTTTTTTTGGTACGTGAGCCTCTCACTGCTGTGGCCTCTCCCATTGCGGAGCACAGGCTCTGGATGTGCAGGCTCAGCGGCCATGGCTCACGGGCCCAGCCACTCTGTGGCACGTGGGATCCTCCCGGACCGGGGCACGAACCCGTGTCCCCTTCATCAGCAGGAGGACTCTCAACCACTGCGCCACCAGGGAAGCCCCTCACTGTAGTTTTGATTTGCATTTCTCTAATAATTAGTGATGTTGAGCAGCTTTTCATGTGCTGTCTTCTTTGGAGAAATGTCTATTTAGGTCTTCTGCCCATTTTTGGATTGGGTTGTTTGTTTTTTTAATATTGAGCTGCATGAGCTATTTATATATTTTGAAGATTAATCCTTTGTCCATTGATTCGATTGCAAATATTTTCTCCCATTCTGAGGGCTGTCTTTTCGTCTTGTTTATGGTTTCCTTTGCTGTGCAAAAGCTTTGAAGTTTCATTAGGTCCCATTTGTTTATTTTTGTTTTTATTTCCATTACTCTAGGAGGTGGATCCAAAAATATCTTGCTGTGATTTATGTCAAAGAGTATTCTTCCTATATTTTCCTCTAAGAGTTTTATAGTGTCTGGCCTTACATTTAGTGTCTTACATTTAGTGTCTGGTCTTACATTTAGTGTCTTACATATAGTGTCTGGTCTTACATTTAGTTCTCTAATCCATTTTGAGTTTATTTTTGTGTATGGTGTTAGGGAGTGTTCTAATTTCATTCTTTTACATGTAGCCATCCAGTTTTCCCAGCACCACTTACTGAAGAGACTGTCTTTTCTCCATTGTATATCCTTGCCTCCTCTGTCATAGATTAGCTGACCAAGGTTATCCATTTTAAATATAGCAGTGTGTACATGTCAGTCTCAAATTCCCAATCTATCCCTCCCTCCTATCCTTCTGCCCTGGTAACCATAAGTTCTCTCTCTAGGTCTGTGAGTCTGTTTCTGTTTTATAAATAAGTTCATTTGTATCATTTTTTTTTAGTTTCTGCATATCAGCAATTTCATATGATACTTGTCTTTCTCTGTCTGACTTACTTCACTTAGTATGATAATCTCCAGGTCCATCCATGTTGCTGCAAATGGCATTATTTCATTCTTTTTAATGGCTGAGTAATATTCCATTGTATATATGTACCACACCTACTTTATCCATTCATCTGTCAATGGACATTTAGGTTGCTTCCATGTCTTGGCTATTGTAAATAGCACTGCAATGAACACTGTGGCGCATGTATCCTTTCAAACCATGTTCTTCTCTGGATATATGCCCAGGAGTGGGATTGCTAGATCATATGGTAGCTCTATTTTTAGTTTTTTAAGGAACCTCTATACTGTTCTCCATAGCAGCTGTACCACTTTACATTCCCACCAACAGTGTAGGAGGGTTCCTTTTCTCCACACCCTCTCCAGCATTTATTACTTGTAGACTTTCTGATGATGGCCATTCTGACCAGTGTGAGGTGATTTCTCATTGTAGTTTTGATGTGCATTTCTCTAGTATTAGCGATGTTGAGCATCTTTTCATGTGTCTCTTGGTCATCTGTATGTCTTCTTTGAAGAAATGTCTATTTAGGTCTTCTGCCCATTTTTTGATTGGGTTGTTTGTTTTGTTATTGAGCCACATGAGCTCTTTGTAAATTTTGGAGACAATCTTTTGTTGGTCGCATTGTTTGCAAATATTTTCTCCCATTCTGTGGGTTGTCTTTTCGTATTGTTTATGGTTTCCTTTGCTGTGAAAAAGCTTTTAGGTTTAATTAGGTCCCATTTGTTTATTTTAGTTTTTATTTCCATTACACTAGGAGTCAGCTCAAAAAAGATATTGCTGCAATTTATGTCGAAGAGTGTTCTGCCTATGTTTTCCTCTAAGAGTTTTATAGTACCCAGTCTTACATTTAGGTCTTTAATTCATTTTGAGTTTATTTTTGTATATGGTGTTGGAGAATGTCCTAATTTCATTTTTTTATATGTTGCTGTCCAGTTTTCCCAGCATCATTTATTGAAGAGACTATCTTTCCTCCATTGTATAGTTTTGCCTCCTCTGTCATAGATTAATCGACTATAAGTGTGTGGTTTATTTCTGGGCTTTCTATCCTGTTCCATTGACCTATATTTCTGTTTTTGTGCTAGTACTATACTGCTTTGATGACTGTACCTTTGTAGTATAGTCTGAAGTCTGGGAGACTGATTCCTCCAGCTCTGTTTTTCTTTCTCAAGATTGCTTTGGGGCTTCCCTGGTGGTGCAGTGGTTGAGAGTCCGCCTGCCAATGCGAGGGGCGCGGGTTCGTGCCCCGGTCCGGGAGGATCCCACATGCCGCGGAGCGGCTGGGCCCATGAGCCATGGCCGCTGGGCCTGCGCATCCGGAGCCTGTGCTCCGCAACGGGAGAGGCCACAACAGTGAGAGGCCCACGTACCACAAAAAAAAAAAAAAAAAGATTGCTTTGGCTATTCAGGGTCTTTTGTGTCTCCATACAAATTTTAAGATTTTTTGATTCTAGTTCTGTGAAAAATGCTATTGGTAATTTGATAGGGATTGCACTGAATCTGTAGATTGCCTTGGATAGTATAATCATTTTGACAATATCGATTCTTCCAATCCAAGTACGTGGTATATATTTCCATCTGTTTATGCCACCTTTGATTTCTTTCATCAGCTTCTTATAGCTTTCAGACTACATGTCTTTTGTCTCCTTAGGTAGGTTTATTGGTTCTTGCCCTCTTGTGGGCAGGGCCGTGCTCAGGAAGACTTTAAGCAGCCTGACTGCTGGTGGGTGGGGCTACGTTCCTGCCCTGTTGGTTGTATGGCCTAGTGTGTCCCAGCACTAGAACCTATGGGCTGTTGGGTGGGGCTAGGTCTTGGGGAGGAAATGGCGACCTCCAGGAGGGCGCATGGTAATATGTACTTGCCAGAACTGCTGCTGCCAGTGTCTTTGTCCCTGCAGTGAGCTACAGTCACCCCCCGCCTTGGCGGGAGACACTCCAACACTAGCAGGTAGGTCTGGCCCAGTCTCTTATGAGGTTACTGCTTTTTTTCCCTGGCTCCTGGTGCATGAGACCTTGTGTGTGCCCTCCAAGAGTGGAATTTCTGTTTCCCCCAGTCCTGTGGAATTCCTGCGATCAAAACCCACTGGTCTTCAAAGCCAGATTCTCCTCCCGTTGCCAGACCCCCAGGCTGGGAAGCCTGACGTGGGGCTCAGGACTTCCACTCCTGTGGGAGAACTTCTGTGGTATAATTATTTTCCAGTTTGTGGGTCACCCACCAGGAAGGTTTAGAATTTGATTTTATCGTGATTGTGCCCTTCCTACCATCTTGTTGTGGCATATTCTTTGTCTTTGGATGTACGGTATCTTTTTTGGTAGGTTCCAGCATTTTTTGTTGATGGTTGTTCAGCAGTTAGTTGTGATTTTGATGTTTTTGTAAGAAGGCGTGAGTTCACATCCTTCTACTCTGCTTTCTTGCCAGACAATGCATATTCAAGTAGTCCCTGTAGCTGGTTTTAAATGGAAAAATTTTTTTCTTATTGTGGCAAAATATATATAAGATTTGCCATTTTCATCATTTTAAAGTCTACAATTCAGTGGTACTAGTTACATTCACAACATCGTACAACCATCACTACTATCTATTTTCAAAACTATTCTATTACCACAAACAGAAACTCTGTAACATTAAGCAATAACCCTTAGCCTCTGGTAATCTCTGATCTACTTTCTGTCTCTTTGAAGTTGTCTATTCTAGATATTGCATATAATTGGAATTGTATAATGTTTGTCCTTTTTTTTTTTTTTTAAATTTATTTATTCATTTATTTATTTTTGGCTGTGTTGGGTCTTCATTTCTGTGCGAGGGCTTTCTCTAGTTGTGGCAAGTGGGGGCTACTCTTCATCGCGGTGCGCGGGCCTCTCACTGTCGCGGCCTCTCTTGCTGCGGAGCACAGGCTCCAGACGCACAGAGCTCAGTATTTGTGGCTCACGGGCCCAGTTGCTCCGCGGCATGTGGGATCTTCCCAGACCAGGGCTCGAACCCGTGTCCCCTGCATTGGCAGGCAGACTCTCAACCACTGCGCCACCAGGGAAGCCCCAATGTTTGTCCTTTTGCATTTGGCTTATTTCACTTACAATATGCTTTCAAGGTTCATTGTGTTTGTAGCATGTATCAGAACCTCATTGCTTTTTATGACTGAATAATTTTTGTACATGGTGTAGAATTTTGATAGGCATTACACTGAATCTGTAGATCACTTTGGGTAGAGGTATTGACATCTTAACAAATTAAATCTTCTGCCCATGAACACAGGCTGTCTTTCCATTTATTTAGGTCTTCTTTAATTTCTCTCAGCAATACTTTGCAGTTTCCAGTGTACAAGTCTTTCACCTCTTTGGTTAAACTTATTCCTAGGTATTTTATTCTTTTAAATGCTACTGTAAATAGAATTGCCTCCTTCATTTCCTTTTCAAATTGTTTACTGCAGGTGTATAGAAACACAATTGATTTTTGTGTGTTGATCATATACCCTGTAATTTTGCTGAATTTGTTTATTAATACTAGCAGTTTCTTGTGCATTCTTCGGGAGTCTCTCTCTATAGGATCATGTCATCTGCAAACAGAGATAGTTTTATTTCTTCTTTTCCAGTTGGATGCCTTTTCATTCTTTTTCTTATCTAATTGCTCTGGCTAGAATTTTCAGTAAAATATTGAATACCAGTGGGGAAAGTGACCATGGTTGTCTTGTTACTGATGTTTGGAGGAAAGTTTTCATTCTTTCCTTTCAAGAATTTTAAACAGTTGAAAATAAAAGTAAATACTGGTTTCCTCTTAGTCTTTGATCACCTACAGAATATAGGCATAACTATATCTTCATCCTAAGCTTTTGATAAACATTTTCAACTAACTTACCCCCAGAGACCCTCATTTAAGCAGAAAATGATCCATAAGTCAGTATTCTTGCTCTTTGATTAAATACTTAAAATACAGTAAAGAGAAAATTAGAATTCTGAAATGTGGTTACTTGCCACAATTAAATTGTATAGATAAAAAACAAAAAACAAAACCCATTTCTGGTGTAACATTACTTTTAAAAAGGTCTTATTTGGATTAGTATAGAAATAAAAGTTACTCTTCTGCCTATAAGAGAATAAAATAAAATAAATAAAATATTTTATTAAATAAAATAAAAGTGATTAAAAATACACTTTATACAGCAGGAGGGATCCTTGTGGTGACAGGACTATTCTGTATCTTGACTGTGGTGGTGGATACGTGAACCTACATATGTGATAAAATTGCACAGAACATATACACACATATACAAATGAATATGTATTGTAAAATTTAGAAAACTGAACAAAGATTGGTGCATTGTATCAACATCAATTTCCTGGTTCTGATATTGTACTACAGCTTTGGAAGATGTTATCATGTCAGGAAAGTGGGTAAAAGGTACACATGATCTATGTTTTACTTCTCAAAATGAAAAACCTACAATTATATGAAAACAAACTTTATAGAAGGACAGTCACCATTACTGCATTTTTTGTAGCAGTGCCAGCAGCAGCAAAAATTGCGAAGAGGAAGAAAAACCAATGGCAGTGAATTATATATTTTCCTTTTAGAGAATAAAGAATATAGAAGTTCACATGAAATATTAATGTGTAGGTGTTTGTTTAATTTATAAACAAATTTTATTGACATATTGAGCTTTATTGACATGTCACTAATTGCTTGTTTTCTGGGAAAAAAAAATTTACATGGAAATTTTAAAACATGGAACTATATTTTCCTGCTGGAGAATTCTTACATTTAAAACTTGCCAAGTCGATTAACAGGCAGTGATTTCAGGACATATTTGTAAGTGGAAAGAGCGAAGTATGAAAGAGTATAAATTGTATGCCATCTTTGTATAAGAAGAGAAATGAGATAAAATAAATGAAATGGCTTAATTTTATAAAAATAAACATATGAAAGGTAAACCAGAAACTAATTAATTTGGTTACTTATAGGGACTACACAGAAGGAATGCAGCAGGGAATAGTAACACATCTCTATGTATACGTTTTTGTAAAGTTTTGACTTTTGGAACCATATCAGTTGTTTTACACAGTCAAAAAACAAAAATAAAAAAGGATGAGAAAAAAATATCAAAATTGCATATAAACATCAACAAGCTAACCTTACTACTTCATATGGAAGTAGTTCATATGGAGAACTAATCCAAGTAGTTCTGAACACAGTAATTTGACTATATACCTTCAAACTAAAGACAAAAAAGAATGCAAACAAAAATGCTTTTGCAGGTTTGTTTTTATCAGTGCAGGAATTTTGAAACCATTTTGTATATACTGTAGGAATAAGCAAGTGTGCAAATGGACTGCTGCTAATAGAAGCCAGAGATCTACTGTTTGAAAAGGAGTGCAAATATGGAAAGGGGGAAGGCAAGGAAAGACACTATATCACTATGAACTCATGACTTTCAAAAAGGCCAGCTAACAGAAAAGAATGATGGGATTAGAAAATCACTGCTATGCAACCGTCTTAGTAATTAATACTGGCTCAGTAAATTGCCTTCCCCAATGTGGGTGGGCATCATACAATCCACTGAGGGTCTGAATAGAAGAAAAAGCAGAGGAAGGGAGGATGGGTTCCCTGCTTGCCTGCTTTAGCTGGGATATTGCTCTTCTGCCCTTGAACTGAGATTTTACACCATTGGCTTCCCTGGTCGTCAGGCCTTTAGTCTTAGACTGAAATTATACCACTGGCTTTCCTGGACCTCCAGCTTGCTGATGGTACATGGTAGGACTTAACCTCCATAATTGTATGAGTCAATTCCTCATAATAAATCTATCTATATAGGTAATTGTATATATAATTCATTATTAATCTATTATTAATTAATAATTATTACATCATTAATAATTTTTATTGTTATTATTATATTACTATATGTATGTACATTTGCTATTGGTTCTGTTTCTCTGGAAAACCATAACCTAATGCAATTGCCAAAACAAAACATAAAATGTTATAATCATTTAAAATTGATCTAAAAGTACAAAATGTTTGGTTTAATTTCAGGTTTTAAAAAATCCAAGTCTTTGGAATGGTTTTACAAAATAATAAAACAAATCTAAACAAATGGAATAAATAAAGAGCTTATTACTAAAGCTAATAAAACAGCTCTATTGACTAGGTCTGAGTAATTTTATGATGGGTGGAAAAAAACAATCAGAAACACATAATTTTTATACATTGTAAGATATCTTGGCTTGTACTTAAATTCATTAATTCTAACACCAAGTCATGGAGTGATATACATAAATAACAGGGATCTTTAGAAACAAATATTGAGGGAAATTAAATAAATACTGGCAAATTCCTAAGTGACCCATAACAAAGTTTCTTGCTCCTCCCTTGCTACTTGAAAGCTCACTGCTATGGGAGCTACTGTGTATATGTATAACTGAATCACTCTGTTGTACTAACACAACATTGTTAATCAACTATACTCCAATATAAAATAAAAAGTTAAAAAAAATGTCAAGCTGTAAGCAGATTGATGGGTTCAGAAGAAAAAAGGAAAAACACTATGAAAACTTAGGATAGCTTGAGTGGAGCTGATTCAGGGGAAAGCAACAGGTAAGTCTGGTTTGCTTACATGGTATCACTACTGTCCAAAAATACTTTCTCATTTCCTGTCTACTTTTACTTCTAAGTTTGTTATACTTCATACAACTGTATCAGAGATTAATTTGGTTTAGCAGGTAACTGCTTTCAAACACAAGATTATATATGTGATTCAAAAATTGTTACTTGCTTTCTATATATCCCTTTGTACAGTTTGAGTTCTTATTATGTACATCTACTGTCTCTTTCAAAATATATTAAATGAGTTAAACAAAACAATAATGCTTCTCACTTAATATCTAGTTGAGATTGGTTTCACCAAGGAAACTGGAACTTCGGTTAGAGGAAGGAGGAATGGTAATTGACAACAAAAATATCTGTGGGATAGGGCACATGAAAATATTTGGAACTGGGGGGAGTATGGCTAGGGAAAGCAGCTATAAAAACAGATAAAGGGGTACAGGTGATAGATGAAGCTGTCAAAGAAGGACACCTCTTTGAGAAAACTCTTGCCTTTGTCCCTACTGTACTCTAAGTGGCACTCTCCATATCTTTTTATCTAGACTACTACTGATTAATACTATACTTCACCTACATTATGAAAAAAATAGACTTGTAGCCCTGACTTGAGGTTATAACCTCAAATAACAACACAATTTGTATGGAAAATGCATTCTAAGGTTCACTCAAATGATTTAAAAAACACTCAGACCCAAGATTGAACCAGAAAGAAATAGAAAATATGAACAGACCAATCACAACTACTGAAATTGAAACAGTAATTTAAAAACTACCAAAAAACAAAAGTCCAGGATCAGATGGCTTCATAGGCAAATTCTACCAAACATCTGGACAAGAGTTAAAACTGACCCTTTTGAAACCATTCAAAAAATTGCAGAGGAAGGAACACTACTGAACTCATTCTATGAAGTCAATGTAACTCTGATACCAAAACCAGACAAACATATCACAAAAAAAGAAAATTACATGCCAATACACACATGTAAATATCTTCAACAAAATATGAGCAAACCAAATCCAATGATACATTAAAAGGATCATACATCATGATCAAGTGGAATTTATCCCAGGGATGCAAGGATTTTTCAATATCAGCAAATCAATCAACATGAAACACATTAACAAATGAATAATAAAAAGCATGTGATCATCTCAATAGATGCAGAAAAAGCTTTTGATAAAATTCAACATCCATTTATGATAAAAACTCTCCAGAAAGTGGGCGTAGAGGGAATATACCTCAACATAATACAGGCCACATATGACAAACCCACAGCTAATATCATACTCAACAGTGAAAAGCTGGAAGCATTTCCTCTAAGATCAGGAAGAAGACAAGGATGCCCTCTCTTGCCACTTTTATTCAACATAATTTTGGAAGTCCTAGCCACAGCAATCAGAGAAGAAAAACAAATAAAAGTAATCCAAATTGGAAATGAAGTAAAAGAAGTAAAACTGTCACTGTTTACAGATGACATGATACTATACCTAGAAAATCCTAAAGATGCCACCATAAAACTACTAGAGCTCATCAATAAATTGGTAAAGTTGCAGGATACAAAATTAATATACAGAAATTTGTTGCATTTCTATACACTAACAATGAAAGAGAAATTAAACAATCCCATTTACCAGCACATCCAACAGAATAAAATACCCAGGAATAAACCTACCAAAGGAGGAAAAAGACCTGTACTCCAAAAACAATAAGACCCTGATGAAAGAAACTGAAGATGACACAAACAGAAACACATACTGTACACCTGGATTGGAAGACTCAATATTGCTAAAATGACCATACTACCCAAGGAAATCTACAGATTCAGAGCAATCCCTATCAAATTACCAATAGCATTTTTCACAGAACTAGAACAAGTAATTTAAAAATTTGTATGGAAACACAAAAGACTCTGAAGAGCCAAAACAATCCTGAGAAAGAATGGAGCTGGAGGAAGCAGGCTCCCTGACTTCAGGCTATACTGTAAAGCTACAGTCATCAAAACAGTATAGTACTGGCACAAAAACAGACACACAGATCAATGGAACAGGAGAGACCAGAAATAAACCCACGCACGTATGATCAATTAATCTACAACAAAGGAGGCAAGAATATACAATGGAGAAAAGACAGTCTCTTCAATGAGTGGTGATGAGAAAACCGAACAACTACATGTAAAAAGATGAAATTAGGACATTCTCTAACACCATATACAAAACTAAAATGTATTTATGATCTAAATGTAAGACTGGATACTATAAAACTCACAGAGGAAAACACAGGCAGAACACTCTTTGACATAAATCGCAGCAGTATCTTTTTCAAGCTGACTCCTAGTGTAATGGTAATAAAAACTAAATTAAACAAATGGGACCTAATTAAACCTAAAAGCTTTTGCACAGCAAAGGAAACCATAAACAATACGAAAAGACAACCCACAGAATGGGAGAAAATATTTGCAAACAATGCGACCAACAAGGGATTAGTCTCCAAAATTTGCAAAGAGCTCATGTGGCTCAATAACAAAAAAACAAACAACCCAATCAAAAAAGGGGCAGAAGACTTAAATAGACATTTCTCCAAAGAAGACATACAGATGACGAAGAGGCACATGAAAAGATGCTCAACATCGCTAATTACTAGAGAAATGCACATCAAAACTACAATGAGAAAGCACCTCACACCGGTCAGAATGGCCATCATCAGAAAGTCTACAAGTAATAAATGCTGGAGAGGGTGTGGAGAAAAGGGACCCTCCTACACTGTTGGTGGGAATGTGAAGTGGTATAGCTGCTATGGAGAACAGTATGGAGGTTCCTTAAAAAACTAAAAATGGAGCTACCATATGATCTAGCAATCCCATTCCTGGACATATATACAGATAAAAACATGGTTTGAAAGGATACATGCGCCCCAATGTTCATTGCAGTGCTATTTACAATAGCCAAGACACCAAAGCAACCTAAATGTCCATTGACAGATGAATGGATAAACAAGGTGTGGTGTATATACACAATGGGATATTACTTAGCCATAAAAAGAATGAAATAATGCCATTTGCAGCAACATGAAAGGACCTAGAGATGATACTAAGTAAAGTAAGTCAGACAGAGAAATACAAATATCATATGATATGACTTATATGTGGAATCTAAAAAAACATGATACAAATGAACTTGCTTACAAAACAGAAACAGACTCACAGACATAGAAAACAAACTTATGGATACCAAGGGAAAAGTGGGGGGAAGGGAGGGATAAATTAGCAGTTTGGGATTAACAGATTCACATTACTCAATATAAAATAAACAACAAGGGCCTACTGTATAGCACAGGGAACTATATTCAATATCTTGTAATAACCTATAGGTTGTAATAACATATATACACACACACACACACACACACACATATATGTATATAAAATTCAATTGCTTTGCTGTACACCTGAAACTAACACAACATTGTAAATCAACTATACTTCAATTTAAATAAATAAATAAATAACATTTCGAAACATAACCCATAACCCATTTCTAAGTTAGAGTAGATATATTAACTTACAACATGAGACCATAAGCTCCCAATGGGTAGATGTTTTATTTTCCTCATCTTTACCCATCCATCCATCATATTGTATGGCACACAGAAGATACAGCTGGAAAGGTAAATGAGCTGAACATATGAAGTACTTTAAAACTTGAACCCCCTGTTCTGCTTATTTCAATTTTTTCAGCCTCAGTGGATAGATATAAATATTCTTCCCAGAATACATAGGCAGTAGCTTTTTACACATAATGACTTCATTCAAGGCACCCTTGACAGGCCAATATGAAAATAACTGATGGCCAATAAGCCTTCTAGGTTCCTCTAGATTCCTTACTCTGCTGGCTTCACTGTGCTCCTAGCTCTTGAACCAGCAATTATGTTCCAAGACAATGTATTACTTGTCCATCCATGTAAATCCAAAGAGGGTGTTTCCCTCAGTTTTATCCTAAGCTAGTCTCTTAAGCATAGGCTGGGGAAACTGGGCTAAATGGGTATTAAAATAAAGGTATCATATATCACCATCATATGAACATGGCAAAACACATCATAAATAAAGAATTTTACTTCTTTAAGAAAAAATACTTCTACTCAGGTATAAACTATTCATTTCTGCAAAGAAATGATTTATCTTAAATCATCACTTTAACAAATATGACCTTTTTCTTTTAAGACACACGAGTATATTATTTCAGCAACAACGAACTTACTCATCATTGTCTTCTGTAGTAGATTCCTTTCTTTCGGTTATACTGAGGTGATTCCAGTTTTTCCTCTTTCCTATATGTGTGCAATAAAAAGAACGTAAAGTTAAGGCAAAAACTGTCAAATTTTAAATAGAATTTAAATCACCAACTTTTCAACAGAAAATAAAAGGGTTGACAAATGAAAGAAGAGTAGGTAAAGAAAAAGTATCCTGAAATTTGTTACGAGAAAATTTTTTCACTATTGTGGATAACTTTTCAATAGGTAGGTTTTTTTTAAATTTGCCAGTCTCCTAATGTTTTATTCATGATTACATTATATAGAAGAAATAACCTTTTGAATAAAATTTCCACTGGGGCTTGGTATATTAAAAAGAAAAACTAGATAAACCCACTTTGATAATATAATTAGTTTAAAATACATTAGTTTTTCATCAAATATTTTCATGAGGAGGGACCCTCAAGATGGTAGAGGAGTAAGACATGGAGATCATCTTTCTACCCACAAATACATCAGAAATACATCTACACGTGGAACAACTCCTACAGAACACCTACTGAACGCTGGCAGAAGACCTCAAGTTTCCCAAAAGGCAAGAAATTCCCCACATACCTGCGTAGGGCAAAAGGAAAAACAGAGACAAAAGAATAGGGACGAGACCTGCACCTCTGGCAGGGAGCTGTGAAAGAGGAAAAGTTTCCACACACTAGGAAGCCCCTTCACTGGCGGAGACAGGGCGTGCCAGGGGTAAGCTTCGGAGCCACGGAGGAGAGCACAGCAACAGGGGTGCAGAGGGCAAAGCAGAGAGATTCCCGCACAGAGGGTCAATGCCGACAGCACTCACCAGCCCAAGAGGCTTGTCTGCTCACCCACCAGGGCAGGTGGGGCTGGGACCTTCGGCTTCGGCTTCAGAGGTCAGATCCCAGGGAGAGGACTGGGGTTGGCTGTGTGAACACAGCCTGAGGGGGGCTAGTGCAACACAGCTAGCTGGGAGTCCAGGAAAAGTCTGGAACTGCCTAAGAGTCAAAAGACCATTGTTTCGGGGTGCGCAAGGAGAGGAGATTCAGAGCACTGACTAAATGAACTTCAGAGACAGGTGCAAGCCACGGCTATCAGCCCGGACACCAGGGACAGCCCGGACACTAACGCTGCTGCTGCAGTCACCAAGAATCCTATGTGCAAGCACAGGTCAATATCCACACCCATGCCCCAGGGAGCCTGTGCAGCCCACCACTGCCAGGATCCCATGATCCAGGGACAACTTCCCCAGGAGAACACATGGCATGCCTCGGGCTGTTGCAGCGTCATGCTGGCCTCTGCCACCCCAGGCTCACCACACATTCTGTACCCTTCCCTCCCCACAGCCTGAGTGAGCCAGAGCCCCCAAATCAGCTGCTCCTTTAACCCCCTCCTTTCTGGGCAAAGAACAGATGCCAGAGGGCGACATACATGCAGAGGCAGGGCCAAATCCAAAGCTGAACCCTAGGAGCTGTGCGAACAAAGAAGAGAAAGGGAAATTTCTCTGTTCAGCCTCAGGAGTAGCGGATTAAATCTCCACAATCAACTTGATGTACCCTGCATCTGTGGAATACCTGAATAGACAACAAATCATCCCAAAATTGAGGCAGTGGACTTTGGAAGCAACTACAGACTTGGGGTTTGCTGTATGTGACTGACTAGTTTCTGATTTTTATGTTTATCTTAGTTTTCAGCACTTGTTATCTTTGGTAGATTTGTTTACTGATTTTGCTGCTTTCTTCTTTTTTCTTAATTACCTTTCTTATTTTAATAATTAAAAAAAATTTTAATTTTAGTAACTTTATTTTATTTCATTAAAAAAATTATTTTTTCTTACTTTCTTTTTTTTCCTCCCCTTTCTTCTGAGCTATGTTGCTGACAGGGTCTTGGTGCTCTGGCCGGGTGTCAGGCCCGAGCCCTGAGGTGGGAGAGCCGAGTTCACGGCATTGGACCATCAGAGACCTCATAGCCACACATAATATCAATCGGCAAGAGCTCTCCCAGAGATCTCCATCTCAACACTAAGACCCAGCTCCACTCAATGACCAGCAAGCTACAGTGCTGGACACCCCATGCCAAACAACTAGCAAGACAGGAACACAACCCCACCCATTAGCAGAGAGGCTGCCTAAACTCATAATAAGTTCACAGATACTCCAAAACATACCACTGGATGCAGTCCTGCTCACCAGAAAGACAAGATCCAGCCTCATCCACCAGAACCAGTCCCCTCCACCAGGAAGCCTACACAACCCACTGAACCAACCTTACCCACTGGGGGCAGACACCAAAAACAATGGGAACTAAGAACCTGAAGCCTGCAAAATGGAGACCCCAAACACAGTAAGTTAAGCAAAATGAGAAGACAGAAAAATAAATACACAGATGAAGGAGCAAGGTAAAAATCCACCAGACCAAACAAATGAAGAGGAAATAGGCAGTCTACCTGAAAAAGAATCCAGAGTAATGATAGTAAAGATGAACCAAAATCTTGGAAATAGAATGGAGAAAATACAAGAAACGTTTAACAAGGACCTAGAAGAACTAAAGAGCAAACAAACAATGATGAACAACAAAATAAATGAAATTAAAAATTCTCTAGAAGGAATCAATAGCAGAATAACTGAGGCAAAAGAATGGATAAGTGACCAGGAAGATAAAATAGTAGAAATAACTACTGCAGAGCAGAATAAAGAAAAAAAATGAAAAGAATTGAGGACAGTGTCAGAGACCTCTGGGACAACATTAAATGCACAAACATTCGAATTCTAGGGGTCCCAGAAGAAGAAGGGAAAAAGAAAGGGACTGAGAGAGATTATAGTTGAAAACAGAGAGTCCCATACAGGATAAATCTAAGGAGAAACACACCAAAACACCTATTAATCAAGTTATCAAAAATTAAATACAGGGCTTCCCTGGTGGCGCAGTGGTTGATAGTCCGCCTGCTGATGCAGGGGACACGGGTTCGTGCCCCAGTTCGGGAAGATCCCACATGCCATGGAGCGGCTAGGACCGTGAGCCATGGGCGCTGAGTCTGCGCGTCCGGAGCCTGTGCTCTGCAATGGGAGAGGCCACAACAGTGACAGGCCCACATACCGCATAAACAAAACAAAACAAAAATTAAATACAAAGAAAAACTATTAAAAGCAGCAAGGGAAAAGCAACAAATAACATACAAGGGAATCCGCATAAGGTTAACAGCTGATCTTCCAGCAGAAACTCTACAAGCCAGAAGGGAGTGGCAGGACATATTTAAAGTGATGGAAGGGAAAAACCTACAACCAAGATTACTCTACCCAGCAAGGATCTCAGATTTGACGGAGAAATTAAAACTTTACAGACAAGCAAAAGCTAAGAGAATTCAGCACCAGCAACCAGCTTTACAACAAATGCTAAAAGAACTTCTCTAGGCAGGAAACACAAGAGAAGGAAAAGACCTACAATAACAAACCCCAAACAATTAAGAAAATGGTAATAGGAACATACTTATTGATAATTACCATAAATGTATATGGATTAAATGCTCTAACCAAAAAGACACAGACTGGCTGAATGGATACAAAAACAAGACCTGTATACATGCTGTCTACAAGAGACCCACTTCAGACCTAGGGACACATACAGACTGAAAGTGAGGGAATGGAAAAAGATATTCCATGCAAATGGAAATCAAAAGAAAGCTGGAGCAGCAATTCTCATATCAGACAAAATAGACTTTAAAATAAAGACTATTAGAAGAGACAAAGAAGGACACTACATAATGATCAAGGGATCAATCCAAGAAGATGATATAACAATTGTAAATACTCATGCACCCAACATAGGAGCACCTCAATACATAAGGCAAATGCTAACAGCTACAGAAGGGGAAATTGACAGTAACACAATCATACTGGGGGACTATAACACCCCACTTTCACCAATGGACAGATCATCCAAAATGAAAATAAATACGGAAACACAAGCTTTAAATAACACAGTAAACAAGATGGACTTTATTTTTATTTATAGGACATTCCATCCAAAACCAACAGAATACACTTTCTTCTCAAGTGCTCATGGAACATTCTCCAGGATAGATGATATCTTGGGTCACAAATCAAGCCTTGGTAAATTTAAGAAAATTGAAATCATATCAAGTATCTTTTCCAACCACAATGCTATGAGACTAGATATCAAGTACAGGAAAAAAATGGTAAAAAATACAAACACATGGAGGCTAAACAATACACTACTAAATAACCAAGAGATCACTGAAGAAATCAAAGAGGAAATAAAAAAATACCCAGAAACAGGGCTTCCCTGGTGGTGCAGTGGTTAAGAATCCACCTGCCAATGCAGGGGACATGGGTTCAAGCCCTGGTCTGGGAAGATCCCACATGCTGTGGAGCAACTAAGCCTGTGCTGTGTTCCACAACTACTGAGCCTGTGCTTTACAGCCCACGAGCCACAACTACTGAGCCCATGAGCCACAGCTACTGATGCCTGTGCAACTAGAGCCTGTGCTCCGCAACAAGAGAAGCCACCGCAGTGAGAAGCCCATACACCACAACGAAGAGTAGATCCTGCTTGTCGCAACCAGAGAAAGCCCACGTGTAGCAACGAAGACCCAACACAGCCTAAAATAAATAAAATAAAATAAATTTTTTAAAAAAAGGTTTTAACAAACATGAAGTTCTAAACAAAAAAACCTAGAAACAAATGACAATGAAAACACAATGATCCAAAACCTATGGGATGCAGCAAAAGCAGTTCTAATAGGGAAGTTTAGAGCAGCACAATCCTCCCTCAAGAAACAAGAAAAATCTCAAATAAACAATATAACCTTACACCTAAAGCAATGAGAGAAACAAGAACAATAAAACCCCAAAGTTATTAGAAGGAAAGAAATCATAAAGATCAGATCCGAAATAAATGAAAAAGAAATGAAGGAAACAATGGCAAAGATAAATAAAACTAAGAGCTGGTTCTTTGAGAAGATAAACAAAATTGATAAACCATTAGCCAGACTCATCAAAAAGAAAAGTGCGAAGACTCAAATCAACAGAATTAGAAATGAAAAAGGAGAAGTAACAACTGACACTGCAGAAATACAAAGGATCATGAGAGATTACTACAAGCAACTATATGCCAATAAAAGGGACGACCTGGAAGAAATGGACAATTTCTTACAAAACCACAACCTTCTGAGACTGAATCAGGAAGAAACAGAAAGTATAAACAGACCAGTCACAATCACTGAAATTGAAACTGTGATTAAAAATCTTCCAACAAACAAAAGCCCAGGACCAGATGGCTTCACAGGCAAATTCTATCAAACGTTTAGAGAAGAGCTAACACCTATCCTTCTCAAACTCTTCCAAAATATAGCAAAGGGAGGAACACTCCCCAACAAATTCTACCAGGCCACCATCACCCTGATACCAAAACCAGACAAAGATCTCACAAACAAAGAAAACTACAGGCCAATATCACTGATAAACATAGATGCAAAAATCCTCAATAAAATACTAGCAAAGAGAATCCAACAGCACATTATAAGGATCATACACCATGATCAAGTGGGGTTTATCCCAGGAATGCAAGGATTCTTCAATATAGGCCAATCAATCAATGTGATACACAATATTAACAAATTGAAGGATAAAACCATATGATAATCTCAATAGATATAGAAAAAGCTTTCTACAAAATTCATCACCCATTTATGATAAAAACTCTCCAGAAAGTAAGCATAGAGGGAACTTACTTCAACAAAACAAAGGCCATATATGACAAATCCATGGCTAACATCATTCTCAGTGGTGTAAATCTGAAACCACTTCCACTAAGATCAGGAACAAGACAAGGTTGCCCAATCTTACCTCTATTATACAACACAGTTTTGGAAGTTTTAGCCACAGCAATCAGAGAAGAAAAAGAAATAAAAGGAATCCAAATTGGAAAGGAAGAAGTAAAACTGTCACTGTTTGCAGATGACATGATACTATACATGGAGAATCCTAAAGATGCTACCAGAAAACTACTAGAGTTAATCAATGATTTGGTAAAGGAGCAGGATACAAAATTAATGCACAGAAATCTCTTGTATTCCTATACACTAATGATGAAAAATATGAAAGAGAAATTAAGGAAACACTCCCATTTACCATTGCAACAAAAAGAATAAAATAACTAGGAATAAACCTACCTAAAAAGGTAAAAGACCTATACTCAGAAAACTGTAAGACACTGATGAAATAAGTTAAAGATGATACAAACAGATGAAGAGATATACCACTTGACTAGAAGAATCAACATTGTGAAAATGACTATACTACCCAAAGCAATCTACAGTTTCAATGCAATCCCTATCAAACTACCAAAACCATTTTTCACAGAACTAGAATAAAAAATTTCACAATTTGTATGGAAACACAAAAGACCCCAAATAGCCAAAGCAATCTTGAGAAAGAAAATCAGAGCTGGAGGAATCAGGCTCCCTGACTTCAGACTATACTACAAAGCACAGTAATCAAGACAGTATGGTACTGGCACAAAAAACAGAAATATAGATCAATGGAACAGGACAGAAAGCCCAGAGATAAACCCATGCACACATGGTCACCTTATCTTTGATAAAGGAGGCAAGAATATACAATGGAGAAAAGACAGCCTCTTCAGTCAGTGGTGCTGGGAAAACTGGACAGCTACATGTAAAAGAATAAAATTAGAATACTCCCTAACACCATACACAAAAATAAACTCAAAATGGATTGAAGACCTAAATGTAAGGCCAGACACTATCAAACTCTTAGAGGAAAATATAGGCAGAACACTCTATGACATAAATCACAGCAACATCCTATTTGACCCAACTCCTAGAGAAATGGAAATAAAAATAAACAAATGCGACCTAATGAAACTTCAAAGCTTTTGCACAGCAAAGGAAACCATAAACAAGATGAAAAGACAACCCTCAGAATGGGAGAAAATATTTGCAAATGAAGCAACTGACAAAGGATTAATCTCCAAAATATACAAGCAGCTTATGCAGCTCAATATCAAAAATAGAAACAACCCAATCCAAAAATGGGCAGAAGACCTAAACAGACACTTCTCCAAAGAAGATATCAGATTGTCAACAAACACATGAAAGGATGCTCAACATCACTAATCATTAGAGAAATGCAAATTAAAACTACAATGAGGTATCACCTCACACTAGTCAGAATGGCTGTCATCAAAAAATCTACAAACAATAAATGCTGGAGAGGGTGTGGAGAAAAGGGAACCCTCTTGCACTGTTGGTGGGAATGTAAATTGATACAGTCACTATGGAGAACAGTATGGAGGTTCCTTAAAAAACTATAAATAGAACTACCATATGACCCAGCAATCCCACTACTGGGCATATACCTGGAGAAAACCATAATTCAAAGAGTCATGGGAGAAGCAGCTTCTCAACTCCTCGAGTCTCTGTCTGCTTCGGCCTCCTCGCCTCCTCTCCAGCCTCCACCATGTCCATCAGGGTGACCCAGAAGTTCTACAAGGTGTCCACCTCCAGCCCCCGGTCCTTCAGCAGCCGCTCCTACACCAGTGGGTCGGTGCCCACATCAGCTCCTCGGCCTTCTCCCGGGTGGGCAGCAGCAGCAACTTCCGGGGTGGCCTGGGCACCAGCATGAGTCTGGCTCGAGGTTATGGCGGGGCCCTGGGTTTGGGGGGCATCACAGCTGCCACAGTGAACCAGGGCCTGCTGAGCCCCCTCAAGCTGGAGGTGGACCCTAACATCTAGGCCATGCGCACCCAGGAGAAGGAGCAGATCAAGACTCTGAACAACAAATCTGCCTCCTTCATCGACAAGGTGCGACACCTGGAGCAGCAGAATAAGATTTTGGAGACCAAATGGAACCTCCTGCAGCAGCAGAAGACAGCCCGGAGCAACACAGACAACGTGTTTGAAAGCTACATCAACAACCTCTGGCATCAGTTGGAAACCGTGGCCCAGGTGAAGCTGAAGCTGGAGGTGGATTTTGGCAAAATGCAGGGGCTGGTGGAGGACTTCAAGACCAAGTACAAGGAAGAGATCCAAAAGCACACAGACATGGAGAATGAATGTGTCATCACCAAGAAGGATGTGGATGAAGCTTACATGAACAAGGTAGAGCTGGAGTCCCACCTGGAAGGGCTGACTGAATAGATCAACTTCTACAGGCAACTGTATGGAGAGGAGATGCAGCCGCAGATTTCTGACACCTCCATGGTGCTGTCCATGGACAACAGCCACTCTCTGGACCTGGACGGCATCATCGCCGAGGTCAAGACCCAGTATGAGGATATCACCAACTGCAGCCAGGCCGAGGCTGAGACCATGTACCAGATCAAGTATGAGGAGCTGCAGACATTGGCTGGGAAGCACGGGGATGACCTCCGTCACACGAAGACAGAGATTTCTGAGATGAACCGGAACATCAACCGACTCCAGGCTGAGATTGAGGGCCTCAAAGGCCAGAGGGCTTCCCTGGAGGCTGCCATTGCTGATGCTGAGCAGTGTGGTGAGCCGGCCATCAAGGATGCTCAGGCCAAGCTGGCTGAGCTGGAGGCTGCTGTGAGAACTGCCACGCAGGACATGGCACAGCAGCTGCGTGAGTACCAGGAGCTGATGATCATCAAGCTGGCCCTGGACGTGGAGATTGCCACCTACCACAAGCTGCTGGAGGGCAAGGCGAGCCGGCTGGAGTCTGGGATGCAGAACATGAGTATCCACACCAAGACCACCAGTGGGTATTCAGGTGGACTGACCTCAGCCTACGGGACCCCTCGCCTCAACTACAGCCTGAGCTCCTACCAGTCCAGTTTGGGCTCTGGAGGGGGCTCTGGCTCCTTCAGCTGTACCAGTTCTAAGACTGTGGTTGTGAAGAAGATTGAGACCCATGATGGGAAGCTGGTGTCTGAGTCCTCTGACGTCCTGACCAAGTGAAAGCCTCCTGCGATCCCTCTCAGCCTCCCCACTCACTTGCTCCTGCAAGAAGGAGCTGTGCGGGGGAGTGTCAGAACCAGAGACCTGAGGCTCAGCCCCGTCCTTAGCCCACCCTGGGGGAAGTCAACTGCCTGGGGCTCCCTATCTTGCTCACGCCCCCAACTAAAAGCCAATCCAAGAGTAAAGCTTCAGCTGGCTCTGCCAACACACACACACACACACAAAAGAGTCATGTACCACAATGTATATTGCAGCACTATTTACAACAGCCAGGACATGGAAGCAAGCTAAGTGTCCATCGACAGATGAATGGATAAAGAAGATGTGGCACATATACACAATGGAATATTACTCAGTCATAAAAAGAAACAAAATTGAGTTATTTGTAGTGGGGTGGATGGACCTAGAGTCTGTCATACAGTGAAGTAAGTCAGAAAGAGAAAAACAAATATTGTATGCTAACACATATATATGGAATCTAAAAAAAAAAAAAAGGTTCTAACGAACCTAGGGGCAGGACAGGAATAAAGATGCAGACGTAGAAAATGGACTTGAGGACGTGGGGAGGGGGAAGGGTAAGCTGGGACGAAGTGAGAGAGTAGCATGGACATATATACACTACCAAATGTAAAACGGACAGCTAGTGGGAAGCAGCTGCATAGCACAGGGAGATCAGCTCCGTGCTTTGTGACCACCTAGTGGGGTGGAATAGGGAGGGTGGGAGGGAGACGCAAGAGGGAGGGGATATGGGGATATATGTATATGTATAACTGATTCACTTTGTTATACAGTAGAAACTAACACAATTGTAAAGCAATTATACTCCAATAAAGATGCTGAAAAAAAAAAGGGATTTCACGAGAGCAACCAACTGGTTCCTTAAAAAAAAAAAAAAAATATATATATATATATATATTTAAAATCAAAGTATATTAAAGTTTCCAGCTTGCATTATTTAACCTCTATTTTTTTGTCTCAGAGTTGACAACAAGGGATTGTTGATACTAATATCTAGAAAATAGTGAGTTCCTCAGGATATCACAGTAAAATAAATACGATTTTAGAGGTAAAAGTACCTGACTGTTTAAATGCATATTGATTTAGTAAATTCTTGGAAAGATCTTTAGTGCCTATGAAAATATTTCAAATACTGTATGGTATCACTTATAAGTCAAATCTAAAAAAATAATACAAATGAATGTATATGCAAAACAAAACAAAAAAAAGTAATATTTTTTTGATATTATCTCCTCAGGCAAGGAAAACAAAAGCAAAAATAAACAGGACTACATCAAACCAAAAAAGTTTTGCATAGCGAAGCAAACTATCAACACAACAAAAAGGCCACCTACTGAATGGGAGAAGATATTTACAAATGATATGCCTGGTAAGGAGTTAATATCCAAAATATATAAAGAACTTATACAACTCAACATCAAAAAACCAAACAACCTGATTAAAAAATGGGCAGAGGATCTCAACAGAAATTTTTCCAAAGAAGACATACAGATGGCCAGCAGGCACATGAAAAGATGCTCAACATGACTAATCATCAGGGAAATGCAAATCAAAATCACCTCATACATGTCAGAATGGCTATTATCAAAAAGACAAGAAATAACAAGTGTTGGCAAGGATGTAGAGAAAAGAGAATCCTTGTGCACTGTTAGTGGGAATGTAAATTGGTGCAGCCACTATGGAATACAGTGTGAAGGTTCCTCAAAAATGTAAAAATAGAACTACCATATGACCCAGCAATTCCACTCCTGGGTATTTATCCAAAGAAAATGAAAACACTAATTAGAAAGGATATATGCATCCCTACGTTCACTGCAGCATTATTTATGATAGCCAAGATATGAAAAGCAACATAAGTGCTCATCAATAGATAATGTGGTATATATATATACAATGGAATATTACTCAGCCATTAAAAAAGAATGAAACTGCCACTTGTGACAACATTAATGGACCTAGAGGGTATTATGCTAAGTGAATTAAGTCAGAGAAAAAAAGACAAGTGTCATGATTTCTTTTATATGTGGGATCTAAAAAACCAAATAAATGAACAAATGTAACAAAACAGAAACTGTCATAGATACAGAGAACAAACAGGTGGTTGCCAGAGGGGAGGGAAATGGAGGGATGAGAGAAAATGGTGAGGGAGATTAAGAGTAAAAACTTCCAGTTATAAAATAAGTAAGTCCCAGGCATGAAATGTACATTTTGGGAATATAATCAATAGTAATGGGATATTTTTTTATGGTGATAGATCGTAACTAGACTCATGGTGGTGATCATTATGTGATGTATAGAAATATCGAATCTCGATGTTGTACACCAGGAACTAACATAGTGTTGTATGTCAATTATACCTCCAAACCAAACAAACACATAGAAAAAGAGATCAGATTTGTGGTTACTAGAGGCACAGGGTAGCGGGGAGGAGGAATGAGATGAAGGTAGTCAAAAGGTACAAACTTCAGTTATAAGATAAATAAATGCTAGGGATGTAATGTACAACACAATAAATATAATTAATACTGTGATATGTTATATATGAAAATTGTTAAGAGAGAAATCCTAAGAGTTCCCATCACAGGGAAAAAATTTTTTTCCTTTTTCTTTTATTTTGCTTCCATATGAAATGATGGATGTTCACTAAACTTACTGTGGTAATCATTTCATGATGTATGTAAGTCAAATCATTATGCTGCACACCTTAAACTTAAACAGTGCTATATGTCAATTATAGCTCAATAAAACTGGAAGAAAAGAAATTGGTTGAATGACAATAAAAAACAAACTGTCTGTATCTTTCCTAATTTTTTTTTATCCATTTTATCAGTTTCTGAAAGAGGTAGTTTAAAATCTCCTATGATGATTAGGGATTTGTGAGTTTCTCCTTGCAATCCTGTCCTATTTCGTCATGTTTTGAGTTTTTATTTTTGATGCACAAAGGTCAGGATCCTTTTTCTGGTAGTGAATCTTTCCTTCTCTCATTATGTAAAAATTCGTATTATCTTCAATAAAGCCTTTTTGTCTTAAAGTCTATTTTGGTCTATATTAATATTAATATTCTTGTACCAACTCTTAGCTTTTTTAAAAAGCTAATATTCACTGTTTTTTTATCCTTTTACATTAAATCATCTGACGTCTTTTCTTAAAGTATAATAATAATATTTTAAAGTATAGCTAAAATATGTATTGAACACTTACTATATGCCAGGCATTGTTCTAAGTCTTTTTTGTACATTAATTCTTTTAATTCTCACAACAATCTTGAGGTAGATATTATTATTTTCCCCATTTTACAGGCAAGTAAACAAAAATACCATTAAAAAGTGAAGTGACAGATATTCCATCTGCTCCCTGAAAATTATAAGGACCTTAAAATTTTTAATTCCTTTCTGCTTCCTCATATATCTCCCATGCTATTATGGTCTATTAGTATTTGTTTTCAACCCCCTATCAAGTTGTTTTTGTTTTGCTTTATAGTCAGCAAGATTTGTAATCACAGTTTTATAACTAGATTTATAGATCTACCAACATGTTTGCTAATTTACTTTTTTTACCATTGCTCTTTGCATTTCATTCCTTTATTTGAGGCTCAATTATGAGCATGTACTTACAGAAGTACATTCTTTAGTAATCCTTTCAGGGAATATCTGTGAATGGTAAATTCTCTCAGACTGTCTGAAAATACCTTTACTTCATTCTTACTTCCTGAATAAAAAGTTCAGCTGTGACTTTCAGTTGGTATTATTACTCCATTTCCTGCTGCAGCCCATAGATACTGATGAGAAGTCTACTGTCAAGCTGTCATTAAAATTTTCTCTTTGTCTTTGATGTTCTGCATTTTTACCATGATACGATTAGGTGTGAATTTGTTTTAATTTGTTTTATTTCATCCTGCTCAGATGAAGCATGCCAGTCTGATCTGGAAATTCCTGTCTTCCCTCAATTATGAAAAGCCGATAGTCCATATATCTTAGCTACCTCTGCTCCATTCTATTTCCTCCTTGTAGAACTCCTATTTGACATATGTTGGATCTTACTCTATCCATTATTTCTCTTTACTGTTTTATCATATACTCCATCTCTTTATCTCTCTGTGCTGTTACACTGCTACAGTCTGGGTGATCTTTACAGATCTATTGTCTAATTTACAAGTACTCTCTTTGACTATGCAAATTTGTTGTTTATCCTTTTACCCCAACTATTAAAAAATAAGTCTGATGCAATCTTGGGAGTAAAAGAACAGAAAATTTTACCATCTTTCCTCTCCTCTGAAAAGGATACTAGTTTGGAAAAATTTGCTAAGGGGTAGGGGAGGGGATAGCAATATAATGATACACACACACAAACATATATAAATGTAATCAATATATATGATGATAAATAAATAAGAGTGTGTGTGTGTGTGTATCTTTTTTTTTTTTTTTTAAGCAGGATTTCAGGCACCTTTATTCACGGCAGGTATTTTTGGTCAGGGGAGCTTTCTCTGAAACCTTCCTGTTACTTAAGGAAGACAACTGCTTACATCCTGATGGTCCACTTGCCATTTCCCAGGCTTGGAAGCATCTTGCACGCGGTTCCACCCAGTCCCTGAGTCCAGCTGGCTCTGGGCTTTCAGGGCCACACCTTGCAGCACAACCTACCGGCCCAGTGAGGGAGTTTCTGCAGCTCGGTGATAACAGTGGGGAATTCATTTTATCCCAGAAGAAATCGACTCCTCTGTGTTCCCCATATAATTTATAAATAGGACAAATTATTCCTTAATATTATTATATATTTGCAGTACAAACAATAAAGACTAGTGACATAGGAAACTTTGAAAAAATCATGCTGTGTTGACTACGGGTTTCCCTCTCCAAAGCACTGTTCCATTCCTCAGCTTCTTCCATATTCTCTATACAAAATCATCCTGCTGTGACAGTTGCATGGGTCTCCTTCCCATCAACACTGCCTCTGGGCTCAGCACTCCTGACACTGTACGGCTGAGCCGTAGGAGTTATTTTCCCTGTCTTCCATCATCAATTATAAAGCCACTACTCTCCTCGAATTTAGGTAAGAAACAGTTTAAAGAAACAGTATTTCTTAAAAACCCAAGCCTACTGCTAGTTATTTAGTAGGCATGGATTTAACATGGTCTGTTTTCTTTTTCTGTTTCTTTTCCCAGCCACTAGCTCAAAAGATGGAGTAGCTTAGTTGTAAAGTCCTGCCAGATTTCCTATGGTAACTGCTGTAGATGGACAAGGTAAGGTCCTACTGAAGGTTCAAACCTCATGCAAAACTCTAACTGCTGAAAACCTCATCACATCAGACAACTCTGTCATTGTCTGTATTTAAAAATGCTAACCGTAAAGTGGCTTGTGGTCACTCTTTGTTACTGTAGCATCTGACCTCAGGGACTCAGACATAAAATCGTGGTTCCATTCCCAGTTTTGGCGACAGAGTAGTGCCAGATATTTCTGAATACACAATGTTAAATGTTTTTAACCACTTGGAAAGTATCACCAACACACTATTTGGTGTTTACTCAGTCACTCTGAGGATCAAAGAACCTTAACTATCAATGCCTTACTTCACAAAATCTTATTATAACCAAGGATCTACCCTATGTCCAATAAAAAAATTACACAGCAACTTTTATCAAACAGCAACTACTACAAAGGGAATGATAGGAAAAAAATGACTTCACAAAAATACACTAAAAAATTTGACAATTGTGTGCAGGAACTGCCAAAGTTTTAGTGTTTAATAGCACAACTGACCAAGGTCCAAGACGTGAAGTTACCATGTTCAGGAAACATGGGGGGCAGGGGAGGGAAATTACTCTATAAACCAACTCTATAGTATGTGGTAAGAAGAATGCACACTTTATAATATAAAACCTGTCTACACAGAGTAGTTAGTTGCAAAAAGCTATCCGGCTTCTCTTGGTTTGTAAAAAGGGTGTTCCAGATTCCAGAGCAGATGAGCAACCTTCAAGTCTTCTGTGTGGCAGCAATCCTGCTTTCCCCGTCCAGCTTTTCCATCCCGGCCTGTGTCATGAGGTCTGCGATGTTTTTCTCCAGGCCATCAATGTGACTGCTCATGTCATCAATGCTTCCAATGATCTGGTCAGACATGGCCTGAAATTTATCTTGCATCTGTTGCAGGAATGTCTGCACCACCGAGGTGAGATCCTGCATGGTCTTGGGCTCAGCCTCTGCCATCTCCCGGGTTCCCAGCTTGGCGGTGCTGTCTCAGACCGTCACCTACACTTCCATTTGTCTGCGCAGATGCCCCGTATGTGTGTATATTAAATGTATAAACTGGAAGCATTCACGCCATTTGTGGGCCATGTAGAGTCTAAGTAGAGGGAAGACTTAGAACCACATTTTCTTCCTTTTATAATTATAAATAGATTTAAAGTTAATATTGTCACCTGTTCACATAGTATGTGATTCAAATGAATATAGAAAGTACATATAAATACCTGGAGGAAGAATATTCGAGATTGAGAAAAGTGCAAGTGCAGTTCTTGTGAAGGCAACAGGCTCAGCACGATTGACAAATAGCCAGAAAGTAAGAGTGGCTAAAGTACTGTAAACATCGGAAGGGCAGCAGAAAATGAGGCAGGTGAGGTAGTCAGGTATTAGATGACATATAGCCCTGAAAGTCATGATAAAGTTTTGACTTATATATCCTAAGTGTGATGGGAAGTGAGTAGCACCTAAAATGTCCTTGAAAATGCTATTTAAGTAAAAGTGCTTATTTAAATTGTACCTTATATTTTGTACAATATTCAAAAAGTGAGAATTGTTAACAGAAGTTATGACTTCATTTGGAACTTAAATTACTTTATAAGACCCAGGCTTTCCTATTTCTAAAACATATATAAGATGACATATTAGGAAAAGCAATGTAATGATTACAAATGACATAATCCGATATAAGATTCTAGACAGAATTCTATTTTGAGATTTCTGTATGTGTGATCTATATATCAAAGAGTACATAAAACACGTATGTGCAGTTTAATGAATAATTATAGCGTGAACTCGCATAACCATCACATAGAAATAGAATATTACCAGCACCCCAGGAACCCTTGCTATATGACTTTTTAAAAAAGAGCTTACCTAGTACTATAATCTGTGATAATTATCCACTTAAATGTCAACCGAGATCATGTGACCAATCTTTTTATGGGCAAAAGAAATGTTCCCTTAAGTCCATATTTAATTTCAATATGGAAATTGAGTATGTATCCACTTGAAATCTGTTCACATTCCAGGATAGAGATGTTCTATCTCTAAGGCACTAATTTTTAATTTTAAACAAAAGATATATCAAGCAAATGAAAAAACCCCCAGAACTATATAGAGCTTGAAGAAAACACATAAATCTTCATATATTTTTGTGAAAGCAAACCTAGTAGTGATAGCTTTAAGATTAAAAGCACCTGATTAAAGTAAAATAAAAGTCATTCAAAAGTTTAAGATCTCATTATAGGTTTCATTACAACAAATTAGGTAAAATGAGGAGACTTCTTTGTTTCTCTGTAGTTTCTAGTACATGCTTAGCACTCAAATATTAAATAGTAAATATGAATCAGGCTAATCACAGCATATCTAAAATATATTTTATTAAATTTAAACCTATTTAATATTTTATATTATAAAAACTTGACATGTCACTGATTCATGACCTTTTACAATATTAAAAATTAAACCTATGAAATCTAGATTTCTATATCTTTATTTTTCTCAGCTCAAGTTTAATAAAACTACAGAAGACCAAAAGTGATACCCTACTACTATACACATCAGTTTGCCTGCCCCATAATACAGCTCAGGCCATTCCCTCCAGAGGAAGAAAGGCTGGCCTCCCCAACCGCTGCAGGAAAGGCCTGTCCTGTCCCACACCACATCTGGGCTGAGTGTAAGATCTTGTGTTTTAAGCATGACAATAGTACAAAAGAGGTTTTGTTCTCATGGCCATCTACTTCAGCCTGGCCCTAAAATGGCCCAGTGCTCACTTCTGCTTAGAGAAATATCCTTTGCTTTTCTGGACATCAGGCTGGATGGTATCACTGCCAGGCTTCCAGCCAGCTGGGCACACTTTCCCATGTTTGTCAATAAACTGGAAAGCCTGATCTAGTCTCAGTGTCTCATCCACAGAACGGCCAACAGGAAGGTCATTTATGGTGATCTGTCGAAGGATACCTTTATCATCAATAATAAAAAGGCCCCTGAATGAGATGCCTCTATCGGCTTTTAAGACCCCATAGTCCTGAGCAATGGTGCGCTTGGGGTCTGGTATCAAGGGAATGTTCATGGGTCCTAGTCCTCCTTGTTTCTTGGGTGTGTTGATCCATGCCAGGTTTCAGAAGTGCGAATCCACAGAAGCACGAATCACTTGGCAGTTGAGTTTCTTAAATTCTTCTGCCCTATCATTGAAAGCAATGATCTCCGTGGGGCACACAAAGTTGAAGTCAAGAGGGTAAAAGAAGAACACAGCATATTTTCCTTTGTAGTCAGATAGGCTGATATCTTTGAACTGACCATCTGGCATTACAGAAGTTGCTTTGAACTGGGGGGCACGGTGCCCAATTTTGGCATTTCCTGAAGACATATTGCTATCAGCAGTTCTCACAGACAAACTACAGAGGACAGTCAGGAAGGAGACACGCCTAGATTTCTATCTTTTAAATGAATATTTTAGAAATAAACTACCAGAGAATAAGAAATATGTGTGGTCAAAATTAAACTAACAATATTTTAGAATAAAGAATTTCATATTAAAATTAGGTTACTCTCTAATGGAAAATTCTAAAAACCTTTTGCAAATGCATTTAAAATAGTAAAGAGGATGAAATATAATAAATAAAAGCAAGCTATAAAGACACAGGAAATGTGGAAAAACTAAACGGATAACATGGATAAAAATAACATTCAGAAGTATCATTCTTAAATTGTAGTGTAGCATTACCTGAATTATGTGCCCTTTAATTTATGCACATGATGGATAGCTTGTTAAGGGGCTATACCATTATAATTGATAGTGGCTGAAGGCAGTCAGGCCATAATTTCTATTTAATGGATGGGATAGTAAGAGAACAAAGTCTGCAGTAGCATTTTAAAATAACTGCCTATAAAGTTTACATTTATGTCCCAAGTGTTACCTATATTCTAGTCTTTTCTATGTTGAATTCTTTAAGAAAAAAGAGAAAAATCAGCTGCAGCAAGATCCACATATTATTAAATCAAAATTCTGATTTAACCAATAACTAGAAAAATCTCACAATAAATGGAAAAGAATTTTCAACTAACCATCTGATGGTCCATTTTTGTTCTCTTGTTCTTTAGAGCTTGTGGGAGAAGCAAATGGGCTAATTTGACAGGTTCCAGTTGTTGGAGAATAGGCTGTAACACTTATCTTCCTTGTGATTTTTGAAGAATCAAATGACTAGAAATAAATATTAATTTGGGACAAAAATACTTACGTTTAGTTACAGATCTTTGGAAATACATTTGAAAAACTCGCAAAATTCAAACTAATACTCTTTTCCTTGATCTTTCTTTTCGGATTTTAAATATACACAATTATTATCTTCAAAGTGAACACTGTTATTTCAAGGTATGTACATTTTCCTGGTCTCCATACTGATTAGGGCATCTCAATTTGATTTTATGAAATTTTAACATTAAATGGTTACTACATTCTGAGATGGTATTTCCAAACAAGTAGAGATAGCTGACTCTCCCAATTACATCCTGACATTTGTTGTTAGCTGAACGTGAAGTATAATTATGGGCCTAGACCAGAGAAAATCTCAGAAGTGTCTCTTAGTAAGACCCACAGGGAAACCCTAGGAAGGATTAGTGGTGTCCTTAACCTTCACAAAGTTGCTCTGACACAGTATCTTAATGATAAAACAAAAAGAATGTTCAAACAATTGAGTATGGCATTTAAGGCCTTTGAGAATTTGATCTATTCTACACAATTCTCTCTGCAGCTTCCTCCTCTGTGTTCCCATAGACCTTGTTCATACCTCTTACTGGAGTTAGTAAATTCTAATAATTTATTACATTTCTGTATACCCCATTAGTATTTAAGTTTCTGAAAATACATATTACTTCATCCTTGTACTATAGAACTCAAAAATGTATGATGAATGAATGATTTAAAAGAAACAGCCCAGTAAACTTAGCCAGGCCACTCTATTCAGAATACACTCATTTGGGGCTTCCCTGGTGGCGCAGTGGTTGAGGGTCCACCTGCCGATGCAGGGGACATGGGTTCGTGCCCCGGTCCGGGAAGATCCCACATGCCGTGAAGCGGCTGGGCCCGTGAGCCATGGCCATTGAGCCTGCACATTCAGAGCCTGTGCTCCGCAACGGGAGAGGCCTGATACCGCAAAAAAAAAAAAAAAAAAAAAAAAAAAAAGAATATACTCATTTGTTCACTGGTTCATTCATCTATTATTAACTGACGCCTTTAGTCCCAGTCACTTAGGTTATGCACATTTGGGTCTCAGCTAGTCTTTCTTTGGTTTGGGGCCTCATTCATAATCCACTTCCTCCAAACACCCATTATCACACTATTAATTGCTTGCTCTTCTGAATTCTTTTTAAACGTATTTTCTATAATGCTTACTAATCACCCAGCATTTGCTAACTAATGTGTATACAGGAAGAGAACAAATTGCTCTGGCCTCATAAACAGCAGAGGACAGGTCTAAAGGTAGTATGCTTGTTACAGAAATTCAGAGAAGAGGGAAAACCAAAGTGGGCTGCAGTAATCTCACAGAAGGGAAGGGTAAGGCTTAGATAACTGAAAATAAAAGGTATGAAAAACCTGAAATCTAGAGGTGAAACAGACAGCACAGGGTGGATTTAGGGATAAAGGAAAGGTCTGAAGGTTCAGGATATGTTGCCAACAATGTAGAATTAAACTTTAGCTTGGCTGCTGACTTGAAATAGTTATATAATTCTCCATTGTCACCTATTCTTTATTTTCAAGACACCATGGCAGAAATAGTGGCTATGTCACCTTTTTCAATAATCTTGGTATTAGTTCCAGAATCTATAGCATCAATTTTTTTTTTTTACAGGTAAGATTTTAAATGATAGATACTTCTTTGTATTGGGGGAAAAAAGGCATTATATTTTTTATTTTATGTATCCACAGTAGCCACAAATATAACCAATATTTAAAAAAAATCAAACTACAATATCAAGTTATAGCTTCAAAGTAATCTTTTTTGTAAGGTGAAAGGGTTTTAAGTCTCTTTAACAGGTGGTTATTATTACCTCTCCATCTTGAGTTTTCAGCTGCTTATAAGTATTCAGTCATAAACTATTGGACATTTATCCAATCCAACCCCACTTTTCTAAGAATTTATTGCCCAGAAATATTTCACTGTGTATGTACAAGAAATGAAAGTCACTACCCTAATGTACATTTATGTCAATCTGTTTTCCTATTTTCACCAAAAATTATTTTTCCAATTGCCAAATATCTAAATATTGCAACTGCAGATCATACATTTCTCCTTGAAAACAATTTTCTAGCTTTTGTAAAATAAGTCTTGGTGTGTGTGTGCGCACGCGCGCGCGTGTGTGTGTGTGTGTGTGTGTATATATATATATAAATTTTTCCCCCTCACCTTAAAAATACTGTCTTCTCTTTTGCTTTCTTTCTTTCTTTTTTTTTTTTTGGTTATCTGTGTTGATTAAAAAGGAAAATATATGTCTACAATCGTAATGTACTTAGAGGGAAAAAAGAAAATCTACCTTTTCCTACTATCCCACTAAATATTCTTCAGTAAATAATGCATTTTTATATGTCTGCCTACTGATACACACAAATGCATAGTCTTACTTCTTTAAGTTCTTTTTCTCTCAAAGTTTAACCAAGGTCCTCTAATTTTTAAACTCTGAAGATGCTTAAAAGTGATCCTAGAATCCTAAGAATTTCCATTCTGCCAACGCCCAAACGTTGAAGGACTTGGTCTTCTTATTAGTCTCCTACAAAAGGAAGAGTTAAGAAGACTGGGATTTGAGAGAAGACTGAGCTACTAATTGAGAAGTCTGGAACTCTTTCCATTCAGCAATGATGAGTGCTACCTACCAGGTCCTTTAGAAAAATAGAGGAAGAAAAAGTGAGAAGAACAGATTTGGCTAGAGAAAGGAAAGAATTCAGGATGCAAACAAAATATAAGGATATAGAAATCAGATAAGTCACAACTACTTTCTATAATAATTTACAACTGCTTGTAATATTTATTGACAACATTATTTAATACCACACTAAAAAAAAAAAAAAGATTCTGTCTAGGATCAGTCCAAATGCCACTGTACTTTCTGTAAGGTCAAACCTTGTACATTAGCAAAACTAAAATTTGGTCATTGATTTTTCTGCCCAGAAAAAAAGAAATCAATGTTCTCTCCAGAATTTCAAATATATGTGACATTCTCCTTCAATATGTTTCACAAATTGTAGCTTGCTTCATCACCTTGTTTAAAGCATATTCTACCAAAAAGGTACCTGTATTTTATATATTTTTACCTATTATAGTCTAGAAAGTACTAACTAAGGGTTCTTTCAGGATGAAATGTGGGATATAATGGATCTGCTATTATTATTATGAACTACTAGACTATGCTAACACTGAAATATTTAAAAATACAGGTACTGTAGGTATTTGGACAACCAGAAGCAAAAGAAAAATTAGGGTAGCTAAAGGGAGACAATTCTTTATAATCTTATACTGGTTAATTAGGTTATTGGAATGTTTCACCTAAGGCAGTATTATACATCACTAGTACTTATTATAGAATTTACATTAGAAAATTTTAAATACTAGCTGTCTCAGGGATTTGTCACGATTTGGGCCTAGGGTTCCTAGAAGAGTCCTAAATATCAACTAACTTTTTATCAGTTGCCACAATTATCACCCTTAATGACTCTAATAATATTTAGGTTTTGTTATTTCTAATGGTAGTTATAGAGAACAAAAGCATTTTGCACTTATCCCGTGATCTTACAGGGACATCAGGGAAAGGATATAACCAATATATTAGATCTGTGCTGATGACAATGTTCTATTTCTTGATTGGGTGTTTGATACCCAGGGATATACATTTGTTAAAACTCATTGAACTATACACTCAAGATCTGTGAATTTCACAATCTATAAATTTTACTTTGATAAAAATATTTTAACAGGAAAAATAAAACATTGGCTAAAAAGTTGATACACTGGTGTTTCTATTTGTGCACACTACTGTTCCACAATTTTAAGACATTAAAATATTAATTTTAATATTAAAGACATGACCATTTTGTTACTCTCTTGCACTGTAGTCTTCAATAAGTTTTTAAAGATATATTTTCATGGCTATTATCATTCCTTCATATGTCCTTCTATTTTTTCAGAATAGAAAGTGAATCCTACCTCAAATATATTTTTGTTTATTGAAGTATGATTTACTTACAATAAAATACACAGATCTTAAGTTGTCTGGCTTGCTGAGTTCTGATAACTGTATATATACACTGATGCCACCACCACCCAAGATGAAGAACATTTCTGTCATCCCAGAAGATTCCCTTGTACCCATTTCCACTCAATTCCCACTCTGCAGCCCAGAAGCAACCACTTTCTAATTCCTATAACCATAGCTATTTTTGCCTATTCTTGAACTTCATATAAATTAAATACATAACTCTTGTGTTTGGCTTCTTCTTTTCAATGTGTTTTTGAGATCATCTATGTTGTTGTGAGTGGTAAGACTGTGTTCCTTTTAATTTTACTATTCCTTTGTATAAATGTACCAGAATTTGTTTTTCTAATCTCCTGTTGAAGGACATTTGGGTTATTTCCAGTTTGGGGCTATTACGAATTAAGGGGCTAAAGAACATTTTTGTATATGTCTTTTGTGGATATATGATTTTATTTATTTAGGAAGCCCAGGAATGGAATTGCCAGACTATAGGATGGATACAGATTTATTTTCTATATATAAAATAAAGGCTAAATAGTTCTCTAAAGTGTTTGTATCATTTTAAATTACAATCAATAAATGAGAGTTCCAAATGCTGCACATCCTCACCAACCCTTAGGTTGTTTTAGACATTCCAGGGTTGATTTTTAAAGCCATTCTGTTTTGTTGTTGTTATTTAGCTATTCAAGTGAGTGGGAATGGTATTCCTTTGTGGTTTTAATTTGTATTTCCAATGACTAATGATGTTGAACATTTTTTCATGTGCTAATTTTCCATTTAAACATTTTATTTGTCTTAGATTTATAAAGCTGGACAGTTGCTGATTTGGTGATCGTTAGGTCACTCAGACCATGTAAATACAATGTATTGATCTTTCTAAATGTTCTTCTGGGTTTTTAATTGTTTACAAATTTCTTTTTGTATTGAAAGCAAAAAAGACAAAGTATCTTTCAGAGGACTGTATACCAGCCAAAGGGATCTGGAATATCATCTTAGGGCCACTCTTCTTAAAGTGGGAAATCCTGTTATTAGTGACAACATGGATGAACCTGGAGGACATTATGCTGAGTGAAATAAGACAGAGACAGAAAGACAAACACTGCATGGTATCACTTAATAGGGGAAAAAAATAAAGTCCAACTCACAGAAATAGAGAGTAAAAAAGTGGTTGTTAGTGGCTGGGGGATGGGGGAAATAAAAAGAGGTTGATAAAGGGTACAAACTTTCAGTTATAAGATGAATACATCTGAGAATCTAATGTATAACATGGTGACTATAACTGATAACACTGTATCATACAGTAACTGAAATTTGCTAAAAGGGTAGAACTTAAACGTTCTCACCAAAAAAGAAAAAGAAAAAAAGAAAAATTTGAAGTGATGGATGCATTAATTAATTTGATGGGAGGAATCCTTTTACGATGTGTGTGTGTGTGTGTGTGTGTGTGTGTGTGTGTATTCACAATATATACATCAAATCATCACATTGTACATTTTAAGTATCTTATATTTTGGTCAATTATAACTCAATAAAGCTGAAAAAAAGGGAAAGACTTAGATCATCCTTTTTTTTTTTTGTTCTCCTTTCCCTATTTCCTATTTTAGACCAGATCTTCTGTCCTAAAAACTTGACTCCTACACTACACAGACATACTCATTAGATTCTTGAGTGTCTCCATAACTCCTGAATGATTTGTATAAAAAAACCTGAAGAAGTTAGGAAGATGTCATCCCTTGTGCCAAACCTTGTGAGTCAAGACTATTCCTTGATAAGATTCATGCAAAACACTTACACTGGCATATGGATGGACCAAACCTACTTAATCTCCTATTACAGATTGAGAGAAGCAATGGGGGGCTTTCATGTAGAAAGATGGGGTAGGAAACCAAGAGAGGGAAGATGAATGTATATATCCAAGTCACTCGGGAGCTTTTATGCAGATGCAAAAAAATTAAGTCAAAACTTATGTTTAATAAGAGATGGACAAATGTAACTCCATGTTTACTACTAGAAACCAAAGCTTTGTGCTAACTGTTGAATTTATAAGGAGGGAAAGATAGCATGAACCTGTTTGTTCTTTCCCTGATACCCTCCTCTCATTCCTGAACTACAGAAGACTGAGCTCCCTTGGGCTTTGGTGAATCTATCACCAGTGTGTGTTTATGGTTTTAATGGATACTTGCTTCCCTTTCTGCTATACTTTTGCTATATACTTCTGCTATATGCTGATCCTTTCCCCTTCCTCTTCTTTTCTCCAAGAAAACACAATGAATAAAGACTTACTGATACTGAAAAAAAGAAGATATAACAATTATAAACACACACACACATACACATCTAACAAGACAGCCCCAAAATACAAGGAGCAAAAACAGGCAGAATTGAGGGAAAAAATAGAAAATTCAACCATAATAGTTGGAAACTTCAGTGTCCCACTTTCAACAATGGATAGACCAACTAGACAGAAAATCAGCAAGGAAACAGAAGACTTGAACAACACTATATACCAATAAGACCTAATAGACATCTATCGAACCCTCCACCCAACGAAAGCAGAATACACATTCTTTTCAAGTACATATGTAACATTAGCCAGGATAGAAGGTATGTTAGGCCATAAAACAAATCTCAGTAAATTTAAAAAGATTTGGATCATGTAAAGAATGTTTTCTAATCACAATGGAATAAAATCAGAAATTAAAGAAAGAAGGACATTTGGAAAATACAAAAATACATGGAAATTAACAAACTCCTAGATAACCAATCAAAAGGGAAATTAGAAATACTCTGAGGAGAATGAAAATGAAACACAACACATGTAAAAACTTACGGGATGAAGAGAAAGCAGTACTCAGAGAGAAAGTTAAACACTTACATTAAGAAAGAAGAAAGCTCTCAAATCAATAACTTATCCTTCCACCTTAAGAAACCAGAGCAAACTAAAACCAAAGGAAGCAGAAGGAAAGAAATAATAAATACTAATATTAAAGAGAAAACAAATGAAATGTAAAATAAGAAAATAGAGAAGATCAATGAATCTAAAAGTTGCTTCTTTGAAAAGAAAATTGACAAACCTTTATCTAGACTGACTAAGAAAGAAATGAGAATCAAATTACTAAAATCAGGAATGGGGGGCGGATATTACAGCTGACCTTGGAGAGATAAAAGGTATTATAAGGGGATACTATGAACAACTGTATACCAACAAATTAGATAATCTAGATGAAATGGACAAATTCCCCAAAATACACAGCCTACCAGGACTGAATCATGAAGAAATGGAAAATTGGAATCCATCAATAGCAAGTAAAGAGATTAGATCAATTCAGAAAACTTGTCAAAAAGAAAAGCGTGGGACTGGAGAGCTTCACTGGTGAATCCTACCAACATTTAAAGAAGAATTGACACCAATTCTTCTCAGACTCTATCAAAAACAGGGAACACTTCCTAACGCATTCTATGAGACCACATTACTCTGATACCAGAACCAGACAAACACCTTAAAAGAAAACTACAGACTAATCTCCCTTATGAATACAGATGCAAAAATCCTCAACATTCCTGCAAACTGAAACCAGAGAAAAATAAGAATTATATATTGCAACCAAGTGGGATTTATCCTGTAAAAGCAAGGTTGGTTCAATATATAAAAACCAATCAATATAATACATCATATTAATAGAATAAAGGAAAAAAACCCACACGATCATCTCAATAGATGCAAAAAAGCATTTGACAAAAATACAATTCTTTCATAATAAAAAATAATCATCAAACTAGGAATAGAAGGGAAGTGTCTCAATCTGACAGATGGCATTTAGGAAAAACTCACAGCTAACATCATATTTAATGGTAAAAGACTGGATGCTTTCCCCCTAAGATCAGGAACAAGGCAATGATATCTGTTCTTGCCACTCTACTCAACATTGTTCTGGAGGTTCAAGCCAGGGCAATAAGCAAGAATAAGAAAAAAATGCATCCGATGGGAAAGAAAAATGACATGATCTGATATATAGAATACCCTAAAAAATCTATAAGAAAGTATTAGAGCTAATACACGAGTTCAGCAAAGTTACACAATACATGATCAATATACAAAAATTAGCTGTGTATCTATACACTAGCAATGACTGATCTAAAGGGAAATTATAAAAACATTTACAGGGCTTCCCTGGCGGCACAGTGGTTGAGAGTCCGCCTGCCAATGCAGGGGACACGGGTTTGTGCCCCGGTTCGGGAAGATCCCACATGCCGCGGAGCGGCTAGGCCCGTGAGCCATAGCTGCTGAGCCTGTGCGTCCGGAGCTTGTGCTCCGCAATGGGAGAGGCCACAAGAGTGAGAGGCCCACGTACCACACACAAAAAAACAAAAAACCATTTACATTATCACCAAAAACAATAAAACACTGAGGAATAAATATAACCCAAAAGTATAAGACTTGTATACTGAAGACTACAAAACATTGTTGAAAAAAATTAAAGAAAATCAAAATAAATAGAAATAGATCCTGTGTTCATGGTTCAGAAGAATTACTAATTTTAAAATGGCAGATTCAGTGTAATTCCTATCAAAAGTATAAATTTTTCTTTTTCAGAAATGAGAAGGTGACCCTAAAATTCACCAGGAATTGCAAGGCATATGGAACAACAGAAGCAATCTTGAAAAAGAACAAAGTTGGAGGACTCACACTTCCTAATTTCAAATTTATAGTAATTAAAAACTTTCTTTTTGAAAACTTATAGTAATCAACACAGCATGGTAGTGGCAAAAGTTCAGATCTACAACCAAATGGAATAGATTTGACAGTCCAGAAATAAATCCATGAATTTATAATCAACTGATCTTCAACAAGGGTTCTAAGGCCATTCAACGGGGGAAATAATAGCTTTTCAACAATGCTAGGACAAATGAATATCCACATGCCCCTAACCTCATACCATGTTCAAAAATGAACTCAATAAGGTCTTAAATGTAACGTAAGTGCTAAAACTATAAAACTCTTAGAAAGAAACATAGTGAAAGTTTGCATTACCATAGACTGCACAACAGTTTCTTAGATATGACACCAAAAGCACAAGCAATCAAAGAAAAAGTAAATTGGACTTCATCAAAATTTAAGACTTTTGTGTATCAAAGGATACTATCAAGAAAGTGAAAAGACAACACACAGAATTGATGAAAGTATATGCAAATCATATATCTGACAAGGTAACAGTATAAAGAATTCTTACAATTCAACAGTAAAAAGACAACCCAATTAAAATATGGGCAAAAGTTGTGAACAGATATTTCTCCAAAAAAAATATACAGATGGCCAATAAGTACATGGAAAGATGTTCAACATCATCAGGGAAATGCAAATTAAAACCACAATAAGATAGCACTTCACATCCAGTAGGGTGGCTAGAATCAAAAATTCAGAAAATAACAAGTGTTGTTGAGGATGTGGAGAAAGTGGAACTCTCATACACTGATAGTGGGAATGTAAAATGGTGTAGCTGCTGTAGAAAAGAGTTTGGCAATTTTGCAAAAAGTTAGAATTACCGTATGACCCACCAATTCCACCCCTAGGTATGTAATCAAGAAAACTGAAAACATGTTCATACAAAACATTGTACAAGAATGTTATATACAACATTATTCATAATAGTTAAAAAGTGGAAACAACCCAAATGTCCTTCAGCTGAGGAATGGATAAACAGAAGGTGATATACCCATACAAAAGAATATGATTCAGCCATAAAAAGGAATAAAGTACTGTTACATGTGACAACATGGATAAACCCTGAAAATGTTATGCTAAATGAAAGTCAGTCACATATTGTACCATTCCATTTATATAATATGTACAGAATAGGCAAATCCATAAGGACAGCAAATAAATTATTAGTTGCCAGGGACTGGGGGGGTAGGGAGGAGGAAATTGAGACTAACTGCTAATAGGTATGGATTTCTTTTTGGGGTGATGGAAATGTTCTAAAATCAGATAGTGGTGATGGCTGCACAATGTAATGAGTATATAATAAACCACGGGTGTATACTTTAAAATTATGAATTTTATATTACATGAATTATATCTCAATTAAAAACGCTAAAATTAAAAAAAGAGAACTGAACTGTCAAAAAGTGTATGAGATAATTGGGAATTTGAACAAAGATGTCCATTTGATGATTAAGGAATTCATTCTGAGAGATATAATACTTTTTTTAAAAAAAAAATTTATTTATTTATTTTTGGCTGTGTTGGGTCTTCGTTTCCGTGTGTAGGCTTTCTCTCGTTGAGGCGAGCGGGGGCCACTCTTCATCACGGTGTGCAGGACTCTCACTGTCGCGGCCTCTCTTGTTGCGGAGCACAAACTCCAGATGCACAGGCTCAGTAGTTGTGGCTCACGGGCCTAGTTGCTCCGCGGCATGTGGGATCTTCCCAGACCAGGGCTCAAACCCATGTCCCCTGCATTGGCAGGCAGATTCTCAACCACTGCGCCACCAGGGAAGCCCTGATAATACTATTATAGTTTTTTTAAAGTCTATCTTTTAGAAATAATTACTGAAGTATTTAGGATGATATGGATGATGTTTGAGATTTGCTTCAAATCATCTAGTATGGGGGATACTGAAGTATGCGTGGGAATATAAATGAAATAAGATTAGACTTGTGTTGATAATTACTGAAGCTGGGTAATGGGCAGTGCATTCTCCATAATCAAAATTCTCCAAAATCAAAAGGTAAAAAAAAAAGGAATCAATATTTGATAACTGTAGTGAAATAAGGAATCTATAAAATAATCATCAAGGCATTTAAAAAAAATTAGGAGAAAGATTGACGGAGAATTTTATTATGGGTGGATCAGGCTGGTAAAACCAAGACCATTTTGTGCCTCCTGAGGTGATGAGACAGGAACTACACAGACTACCTATGAGGCATTCTTATCAAAATATGAACCACAATCTAACCAAGCCTCTAGTTTTAACTATGAGTTTTATAGGAAATATGAAGATTAGAGAAATCACTTAAAGGACACCACAAGAAAACAATCAACCAAATCTAGAATGTGAAATACGGAAAAAATATTTCAGTTTTTTCCAAAAAATAAATTACAAGAAAAAGAGTGAGATTTTAAAAGATTTAAAAGGAGTTGGGGGAAAAAAAACTCTCAAGGTTCTTAAGAACCACTACAATGTGTAAACCTTGTTTGGATCCTGATTTTAATAAGCCAACTGTAAAAGGACATTTTGAAGCAACTATAGAAATGTGAATATAAACTGGGTGAAAGATATTATTGGGACTTCCCTGGTGGTGCAGTGGTAAAGACTCTGTGCTCCCAATGCAGGGGGCCCGGGTTCGATCCTGGCCGGGGAACTAGATCCCACACGTATGTCGCAACTAAGAGTTTGCATGCCACAACTAAGGAGCCCATGCACTGCAACTAAGGAGCCCATGAGCCACAACTAAGACCTGGCACAACCAAATAAATAAATAATAATTTTAAAAAGATTTTATTAAGGAATTACTTCTTATTTTGTAAGGTATGATAATGGCTCTATAGTTATGAAAGAAGTCATTATCTGTTAGAAATGCATACTGAAGAATATTCTGATGAAATAACATGTCTGGGATTTGCTAAATTCCAGGAAAAAAAATACAGATACATACACACATATATACATTAATATATGTGTACATATATATATATAAATAGATGAAGCAAAATGTTAATAATTTTTGAAGCTGGGTGATGGTTACATGGTAGTTCACTGTATTATTGTCTCTACTTTTGTGTATGTTTGAAAGTTTCCATAATAAAAAGGTAAGGAAGGAAGGGAAGAAGAGGGAGGGAGGGGGAGAAAAAGGAGCAGATGAGCCAAATCAATAAGTAAGCCTACAGAATACGAGCTATAATATTTCCTAATGCCCTGAAGTCCCAAGTTCTTTCTAATTTCAGGAGTCAGTAAAAGCCTTATCTCAGAGAGATAAGGTTAGGCCATGGGAATAATCAGACTTAGAACTATCCTACTAACGGTAAGGGAATAATTTCGACTGGGTATGTATGTCCAAATCAGCAAACCTCCCCCAAACTTGCACTGCATTCATTCTAGCAGCATGCCTATTGAGTTGGCCTTGGTAGGAAATATGCTCCTTCCCTTCCCAATCTGCAGCATCTGCTTCTCCCATTCCTTCTCTGAAGTAGCCTGAAAGAGATTAGGTCAAGCTGGCTAGGTATATAACCAGGTAGCCAGCTGTCCCTATAAATTCATCTGGACTGCCATTGGCAACAGTTTGTAATAAATAATTCAACTTTGTTTCTGAAAATTCATCTAGAAACAGTGCTTGGAGGGCAATAACTTCAGCAACCCCAATATTGCAGGTAATGATAAATCAAAACCTTCATCACTCATTACCCCCCAACAATTTGAGAGGTTCAGCAAGTAGTGGTACTCATAGTATATACTCTATATATATTAAAGGAAGATAACAGGGAATGATCCATACCCCTGTTTTCCCTATTAGGGGAATCATAAGGAAAATTACTTTTGCAGACTTGCCCTAACATCATGGAGCATTAATCTCCATGAAGGTCTGTAGCCACATTGGGAACACTGGTATTTGGTAGTTCTAATTATTGCTGGGAGAGAAAACACCAGTTGTTTAGAATGAACAGGCTCCACTTCAACCAACTGGCATATAAAAGCCATCTCCTTTCCTTGGACACCAGAGCCTTCTTCCTTCAGCATCATATGGGTAAGGCAAAATGACCACAAAGTTACTACTAGTTCCTCTATAGCTTCACAGCAATTAGGTGCTCTTAGAGTTATAGGTAATTTTCCTTTGTACGGACTAAGGCAGCCTCAGTGGGATCACTGGCATGTAGGCAGATTCTTGGGAACCAGGCTGCTTCAGGGCTTAGCTGTTACTGGGAATGGATAGAAGCATAAATGTAGCTAAAGAGAGAAGCCTAGATTTAGCACCAGAGCCAAAGTTGTCAGATCTAAGAGCTGCAAACAAATTATGAGGCAAGATACAAAAGCTGAAAATATCAGAAATAATAATAAATATTAGAAATAGGTTAGAAAACAGAAATGTTGAAGGCCCAGGCTAGGATGCTAGGAACCTGCATTTAGCAGTTGGTGGCCATGTGGTACCAAGCTAAGTCAACTGGTTTAAAGGTACAGAATTGGGCCAAACATAACAATGTATTTTTCTAATACAGGATATTAGCTGTGTCACTGGCTACCTTGACACATCCTAATCTGGAGAAAAAATGGATAGAAAGCTTGCCATGACGACAACTGTACTTTATGAAAAGGATGAATTCCTAAATGGCCATTCTCTTCCATTCAAATGATGTTACCACCTCCCAAAGAACAGTTTTGGGGCAGGAAAGAACAGTATTTCATTTCAAGCTGGACTACTCATCTACCAAAATACCATTCTGACCAAAGAAACAGATGCAAAATTACAGTCACAGCTGCATTCTGTACAGAACAAGTTGGATAATAGTGTTCTAAATTGCTAATTACACTGCTAATGATTTTTTTAGTGGCATTGCAGTATTCTGCCACCTTTGTTTAAAAGTTTTAAAAAAAGCATCTAGGAATTTTTAAAAATGGTAAATTGTTAAATACCAGTGAGTCTTCTGAAGAGAAATTCCATATAAAACCCATTTCTTGAAATGGCATTCTCACATAGGAGCCCATTTACTGACTAGCTATTTGTTTTAATTTACTTTCTCACCAATTTACTTGCATTTAAGATTACTAAGGCCATAAGTATCCCAGTATTAGTGTCTGTATCTAGATCCAATATTGGTAATGAAAAGATAATAAACGAGCATATGTCATGATATGCTGGTATTGGTAATGTGCTATGATGAGATTTACAAAAAGTAATAGCAACAGTACAATTTTATTCTTGTTGTGACAACCACAGTGAAATTTATTACAGTGTTAGTATTTAATTGTTTATTCATGCCAGCGTAGCTGAGGGGGTAATTACCTTTTTGATATAAAAATGTTGTTAATGCTTTTATTTCATTTTAGCAGATTAGAGAATGCAGATTAAAGCACTGCCACTGTTCCATCTTTATTTATCTGCATTTAAGTGGCAGAGCATTTTTTTCCTACAAATAGTGAATTAATTTCTACTAAATTATTTCATTAAGGCTTCAAATAATTTGCCCTTTAAATAAAAACCTCAAGCTGGCCAGGAATTTCCATATATTAGATTACAAATTTTATATGTAGAAAATGGTGTACCAATAACAATTATGTCACAGTGGGTTTTTTTGATACTTTTTACATTTAGTATAAGGGTAAATTAGCTGTCAAAAAATTAAAAACACAATCTTATTATGCAATTACAAACTCATAAGTAAATACTTACATTTGCTTTTAACAGATCATCCAATTTCAGTGATCTTTTAACACTGCAAACAAAATAGTTAAAGACATCTTAGATTTAATATGCTTTAAGTAGCCAAGTATTTAAGAGTAATCTATATAAACAAAGATTCTAAGTTACTTTCACTAACTAAAGTAGAATACCTATGAAGAAAGCAATTTTCACAATGATGAAACTGATTTTTTGATAGCATATATCAAGATGAAATCATAATTAAATATTTAGATGGATTTTTATATATGTAGTTTTATATATATGCACCATTATACAATTCAAACACTAAAGTTATATTATAAAGTAATCTTAGTAAAAAATTAATATATTTGTGTGTTTTAAAATACCACTAACAAAAATTATACATAAAAGGAAAATAATTTACATACCTTCAATGGAGATGTTGAAAGTATATTATTTGCAGAAATAATACACTAGCTATTAAAATAAAAGTATGAGCAAGGTGAAAAAGTTTTGCACCTTATTCTAGCTTTAAACATGATTCAGTGCTACCAGACTATGACTTAACTGAGGAACAGATGCTCTATGTCTTTATAAGTCCCCAATCCATAAGAAACTATTTTTTGTCTCCTTCACTAAACTGATTCAGGAACATGCCAGGCTCTCTCTGTGCAAAATCTGTTCTGCTAAACTGGATGCCCAGCTGTTGGTGACAATGCTTAGAAAGGAAAGCTGAATATTTATAATACTTTATTTCGTACAGCTGTCTTCTAAAGAGCAGTCATCAACATTTTATTGAACACAGACTAAATGCTCAAAGGAGAAAAAGGTCAATATAAATTAAAACTAGTTTTCCCAGTGACAAATGCAACGTTAAAAGTACTTTCTCGATCTCTGAGAAAAAGAAATTAAGTTATTTAAAATATTAGAAAATTTGAGCATAAAGCAAACAAATTTTATTATAAAGGTTGTACTACAAAAAACAAAACAAAATTTATAGATCCTAGAAAATGACTATACATAAATAAGTGACTACTGACTTTCAAACAAGTGACAGAAGCAGGAATAGAAGAGATGGACAATTTATAAAAATTACTCAGCAATAAATATTAAATACAAAAATTTAATCTATCTAAAATAGTTCACTTAATTTTGCTATTATATCTACATTAGCCTATCACATAACATTATTTCTTAAAATTAACTAAATTGGTTTAAAGAATTACTCATATCTTTTAGAAGTCCACTTGAAATCAATTTAATGTGAATTCTCAATGAAGCAAGAAGAGAACAGAGGTTATGAACAAAAATGGCAGCTAATCAAAAAAAGTACTATATTTAGCTTTGGAATATATATTACCCTATTCAGGTGTGTGAGATGTTTTTTGTATTTATAAAACTTCAAAAGTAGAAATCAAAAACTAAAAGTACACAGTACAGCATTTTTCAGCCTTTGTTTTTAAATGCTGTTAAGATGCAATACTACTTTTTAGAAGTAAATAACCCCCACCCCCGATATTAACCATTCAAAATATTCTTGCTTTATTAGTGATGGCTAATTCGTAGAGAAACTAAATATTTGTATTTAAAAGGTTTCCAGTTTAGGTCCTAGGTTGATCTAAGAAGCCCAAGGAGATATGTAAAAGTAAATAAGAAAGTGATCTGAGTTAGACTGTTATCTCTCACTCTAACAGTTTAGTGAGAATCTAAAAACATGATTTATTGTGGGTAATGTGGTTCTCAGATAATTCAGGCATCTAATATCCAAAAGCTGGTAATAGTTACAAGAATCATAAAGACATTTACTAGACAAGACTAGGAGAAACCTAAGAGATTACTTAGGTCATCCAATAGAGAAGAGTTTAGTGTGATTTGCCCCCTATCACACAGTTTGAGTGAGAGAAACTCAGATTTTACACCCTGTTCATAATAAATCCTTGTTGAATTGAGGGGGAGGAGCTAAAGAGGTAAAGAAAAACAAACCTACTAGAAATTTATGACCATCTATTCTTACCATTCTGGTAGAACTGGGCCCAGTGTCAAGATATCAGTTATTAAATTAAGCACCTACTAAATGCTTTTACCCTTTTTAAAAAACTCACAAACAACTGTAGCATAGATGATGCTAAATGGATTAGGATGATGTTAACAGAAACAGAGAGAAAGAGACGGATGAAACACACAAAGGAAGGACAGGCAAAACTTGATTAGATATGTGGGACAAATATTTTCCTAAAGTTCTTACTTATTTGCTACCAGTATTAGTTAGCAATTAAAAGTGATATATCTCTGGTAGTTCTGTAAAGTAATAGCAGCTCTTGTGGTTACTACCTTGATTTTAAAAAAATGGGCACCCCCAAATAGGCAAAGAACTCAAATTGACAGTTCTCCAAAGAAGATATACAAATGGCTGGTAAACACAAGAAACGATGCTCAACATCGCTAGTATTAGGGAAATGCAAATCAGAACCACAGACACACAAATCAGAACCACAAGATACCACTTTACAACCATCAGGATGGCTACTATCAAAAAATCCAGAAAATAAGTGTTGGCCAGGATAGAGAAACTGGAACTCTTGTCCTGTGGGACTGTAAAATGGTACAGCTGCTATGGAAATAGTTTGGCAGTTCCTCAAAAAATTAAACCTAGAATGAACATATAATCCAGTAATCCCGCTTATGAATATATATATACCCAAAAGAACTGAAAGTAGGGACACAAACAGATATTTGTACACCCATGTTCATAACAGCAGTATTCACAATAGCCAAAAGGTGAAAGCAATGCAAGTGTCTGTGGACAGAGGAATAAGTAATAAATTTGGTATATACACATACAAGAGAATATTATTCAGCCTTCAAAGGAAAGAAAGTCCACATGCTACAACATGGATAAACCTTGAAGACATTATGCTAAGTGAAATAAGCCAAGCAAAAAAGGACAAATACTATATAATTCCACTCAAATGAGGTGCTTAAAGCAGTCATGCACCCCAGTGTTCATTGCAGTACTATTTACAATAGCCAGGACATGGAAGCAACCTGTCCATCAACAAAGGAATGGATAAAGAAGATGTGGTACACATATACAGTGGAATATTACTCAGCCATAAAAGGAACGAAATTGGGTCATTTGTAGAGACATGGATGGACCTAGGGACTGTCATACAGAGTGAAGTAAGTCAGAAAGGGAAAAACAAATATTGTATATTAACGCGTATACATGGAATCTGAATAAACTGGTATAGACGATCTTATTTACAAAGCAGAAATAGAGACACAGACATTTATGTATGGATACCAAGGGGGAAGCGGCGGGGGGGTGGAATGAATTGGGAGATTGGGACTGACATATATACACTACTGATACTATGTATAAAATAGATAACTAATGAGAACCTACTGTATAGCACAGGGAACTCAGTGCTCTGTGGTGACCTAAATGAGAAGGAAATCCAAAAAAGAGGGGATATATGTATACGTATAGCTGATTCACTTTGCTGTACAGTATAAACTAACACATTGTAAAGCAACTATACTCCAATAAAAATTAAAAGTATATATATATTATAGAAAAGAAAAAAGAAAATAGAAAGATAGTTGCCAGGGGCTAGGAGGAGGGGTGAATAGGGAGTTACTGTTCAATGGATAGGAAGTTTCAGTTTTGCAAGATGAAAAAAGTTTTGGAGTTGGACGATGGTAATTGTTGTACAACGATGTGAATGTACAGTTGACCCTTGAACAACACGAATTTGAACTGCAAGGGTCCACCTATTCTCAAGTTTTTTTTTTTCAAGAAATACATACTACAGTACTACACAACCTGCAGTTGGTTGGATCCGTGGATGCGGTACCAGGGATACAGAATGCTGACTGTAAAGTTATAGGTGGACTATAACTAGAGTAAATCCCCAATTTACTCAAGGGTTACCTGAACTTAAGTGCCACAGAACTGTATACTTTAAAATGGTAAATTTTATGCTATGTATATTTCACAATTAAAAATAAATAAATAAATTTTAAATGGGCACCTACCTATTATAACCTAATTACCTCCCTCTTATGGGTAACCTTATAATCTCTATGGCAGGGGTCTCCAACCCCCAGGCCATGGACCGGTACCAGTCTGAGGCCTGTTAGGAACTGGGCTGCACAAGTGGGCAGTGGCGGGCAAGTGAGTGAAGCTTCATCTGCCGCTTCCCATCGCTTGCATTACTGCCTGAACCATCATATCCCCCCACACACACCCTCACCCTGGTCCGTGGAAAAACTGTCTTCCACGAAACCGGTTCCTGGTGCCAAAAAGGTTGGGGACCGCTGCTCTACAGGTTACTTCTCACTTTCAACTTAACCCAAATTTACACCAGTGCCCACAATTTGAATACTACAGTACCCCTAGTACACTTAGGTGTACTAGGTTTAGCTTCACTGGGATCAAAATTCTGGTTGCTACCAGCATTATTGCTAGTGAGAATTTAAGAAAGATAAAGATATGTAGTTTTATATCAACAGGAAAAGAAAAGAAAGTAACCATGTAGAATTAGCCATATTACTCTCTAAGACCATCTTCCACTATTTTATTTAGCTTACCACATGGTAGTATCCTGAATAGGATTCTCTAACTCATCAGAACAGAACAAGTGCATGAGTTTTAGTATGTAACATTAATAACAGCAGTTACAATATTAAAAAAACTATTTTAGAAAAAATAAACTATCATTTGATTCCTAATTAAGAACCAGGAATGACACCTCCAAGACTCATGAAGCAACATGATTTGAGGTTCCCTTAGAGGACTTTTTTTTTTTATATTAAAAAATATATTGCTTAATGGATTATTATAAGGCAACCACCCTTGTAACCATCACCCAGGATCAAGAAATAGAAGTTTGCCAGCTCTCCCCCAAAACCTTCCATTTGTCCCATCTTGTTCACCCCTCCTTTCTCCCACATAAGTAACCACAATCATGACTAATAGTAATACCTCATCCCTTACAGGACTTTTAAAACATTGGATTAAATATGATTTTCAATAGAGCTGAGGGTAAGAGTGTATGTGTGTGGGGAGGAGATAAAATTAGTAAGGCATATAAGACTCAGGAGCCTTGATGTTATGCCAAAATCTTCCCCTAAGGTTGGGCAAATCACATAATCTCACTAAGCTTCATAAAGGTGATAAATAATACTGGCCTGTAAACCAGTGGTAAATTTCTGAATGGAAGATAAAAATATCACTTAGTATATCAGTGCTTCCATTTACTTCTCTCTATAATGGAGATAATAATATTGCCAGCTACAACTACACAAACAGTTTTTAGAGGATTATGGAATATGCTTATGAGATGCTTAGAAATCCTTTGATGAAAGGCAATGGCCAAATTCACATCCCATGTGACTCTTTAGGTACAAATTGAGAAATCTAAAATGATACATTTTCCATTCCATGTATGGGAATGAGCAAAGAAGGGAGAAGAATCTCCTATATCCTTTTGCATTCTCCCTTTCATTCAAGCCTATGCTTTTTTGTGTTCAACACTGACAGAGGTCACATAATAATTCACTAACACAGCATGGGTAAGTGGGATTATTACTCCACTGCATGGAGGAATATGGTCACCACGTGAAAGCAACTAAATAAAAGATTAATCTTGTTATTCTTCATGATAAAACTAGCCAAAACCTTAACCAGTTATTGGGCAACACGTTTATGGTGTCAAAAGTTGCTTTATCAAAAGATTAATAAAGAATTAGCTAAAGAATTTTTACAGACGTAAAGGGATATATTTGGGAATACTGAACCCAGAAGATATATGGATGGAGGTAAGATGTTCTTTGGGTTGAATAAAATGAGAAATGCCATAAGATCATTTCATTCTTAAATGGGTACTCTCAAAAATGAACATTAATAAAACATTCATTACTATTACCTTCTGTGAGAAACATATACATATGTGTATCATCACACATACATATATAAAGGACATGAATAAGTCTTTCAAAAGATTCTATTAAAAGGGGCTAAACAGGTTTATCAGAATTAAATGTGGTAGACTGGTGATATTTTATATACCTTTTTGTATGTATAATATTTTACAACATAAAAATTAACAATAATAAACTAACACTGATGTCGACCTTTTCTCTGAGATTCCAGCAGAGTCATATTTAATTTTTCCCTGACACTGTCCAGATTGCACTAAGGGTTTTTCCATTCCACACCTATAATACTTGTACATGTTCTTCTCATTAAACTTATCAAGTTGCAATAGTATATTTCCTCCCTAGACTAATGTATTTATATCATTAGCATCTTGTCTGTTAACTGGTAAATTATTAGTTCTAAAAATACTTGTTGAACTATCTCTCCCACTAAAATGCAAACTAGAGAGTGTAACATCTGTTCATATTTGAATCCCCAAAGCCCGACACAGTGATTGGCACAAAGGTGTTATATTATATAAATTAATAATCAATTTAATTTTTTTTTACTTAAAACATCAGTCTTAAATTCAAGAACATATTTGAACTCTTGAATTCAAGAACTTGAACTCTTAAATTCAAGAACATATTTAATTCCTTACATTTTTTATAATCCTTCAATTCTATTTAAGGTGCTTTAAATGCAAGTTCCCAAAGGATGTCATATTAACACTGTCTTATCTCTAAGGCAGTCTCTTATATGGATTTGTGTTTTATCAGTTCTGGAAAAATCTAAGCCATAATTTCTCCAAATATTGGCTCTCCTTGATTCTACCTTTCTGAGACTCCCTCTAGAAGAAATTTTAGATTTTCTATTCCATTTTCCACATCTCTAAACATCTATTTCTTATCATTGATCTCTATGCTGTCAGGCAATTTCTTCAGGTCTATCTTTAGTTGTGTAATTCTTTCTTTAATTGTGTGTAATTTACTGTTTAATCCATCCATTAGCATTTTTTAAAACAATTTGATGGGTATTTTGGGGGAACTTTTAATTTTTACATATTTTTAAAGTTAAAAAATATTCTAGGAATAACAGTTTTTGATAACCTTTACCCAGACTTAATACCTGTTTACATTTTGTCCCAGTTGCTCTATCATTCTCTATAGAAACATACACACACACATACATATACAATGCAAAATCTTTTTTATGATCCATTGAAAATAAGTTGGAGACACTGTATACCTTTATCCACAAATATTTGTGTGTTTTTCTAAGAACAAGGATATTCTCTTACATAATCACAATACAATCATCAAAATCAGGAAAAGTTTTTGAAATATAATATTAATTTCAGATGTACTACATGATTCAATATATGTATATATTGTGAAATGATCATCATAGTAAGTCTAGGTAAAATCCATCAATCACCACACATAGTTATGATTTTTTCTCTTGTGATAAGAACTTTTGAGATCTAATCTCTTAGCAACTTTCAAACATACAATATAGTATTATTAACTATAGTAACCCTGCTGTACATTACATCCCCAGGACTTAATTTATTACATAACTAGAAGTTTGTACCTTTTGGCCACCTTCCTCTAATTCCTCCTTCCCTATCCCCCATCACTGGTAAACACAAGTCTGATCTCCTTTTCTACGAGTTTGTTCTTTTTAAAGATTCCAAATATAAGTGAGATCATATGGTATTCACCTTTTTCTTTCTGACTTATTTCATTTAGCATAATACCCTCAAGGTCCATCCATATTGCAAATGGAAGGATTTTCTTGTTATAGCTGAATAATATTCCATATGTATGTATACATATATATATATATATTTCTTTATCCATTCATCCATTGGTGGATATTTGGCTATTGTAAATAATACTGTAATGAACATGGGAGTGCATGTATCTTTTGTTAATGTTTTGATTTCCTTCAGATAAATACCCAGAAGTGGAGTTTCTGGATCATATAGAAGTTCTGTATTTTGAGGAACCTCCTTATTGTTTTCCATAGTGGCTGCACCCGTTTACATTCCCACCAACACTGCACAGGCTTCCCCTTTCTCCATATCCTTACCAGAACTTGCTATCTCTTGTTTTTTTGATAAGAGCCATTCTAACAGGTGTGAGGTGACATCTCATTGTGGTTTTGATTTGCATTTCCTTGCTGATTAGTGACGTTGCGCACCTTTTCACGTACCTGTTAGCCATCTGTATGTCTTCTCTGGAAAAAATGTCTATTCAGGTCCTCTGCCCAGTTTTTTGGGGTTTTTTAACACTTTTATTGGAGTATAATTGCTTTACAATGGTGTGTTAGTCTCTGCTTTATAACAAACTGAATCAGCTATACATATACATATATCCTCATATCTCTTCCCTCTTGCATCTCCCTCCCTCCCACCCTCCCTATCCTACCCCTCTAGGTGGTCACAAAGCACCGAGCTGATCTCCCTGTGCTATGTGGCTGCTTTCCACCAGCTATTTTACATTTGGTAGTGTATATATGTCCATGCCACTCCCTGCGTCTTTTTTCCCGTCTTGCCCCTAGGTTCTTCATGACTATTTTTTTTTTTTAGATTCCATATATATGCGTTACCATACGGTATTTGTTTTTCTCTTTCTGACTTACTTCACTCTGTATGACAGACTCTAGCTCCATCCACCTCACTACAAATAACTCAATTTCATTTCTTTTTATGGCTGAGTAATATTCCACTATATATATGTGCCACATCTTCTTTATCCATTCATCTGTCTATGGACACTTAGGTTGCTTCCATGTCCTGATTATTGTAAATAGAGCTGCAATGAACATTGTGGTACATGACTGTTTTTGAATTACGGTTTTCTCAGGGTATATGCCCAGTAGTGGGATTGCTGGGTCGTATGGTAGCTCTATTTTTAGTTTTTTAAGAAACCTCCATACTGTTCTCCACAGTGGCTGTATCAATTTACACTCCCACCAACAGTGCAAGAGGGTTCCCTTTCCACACCCTCGCCAGCATTTATTGTTTGTAGATTTTTTGATGATGGCCATTCTGACTGGTGTGAGATGATATCTCACTGTAGTTTTGATTTGCATTTCTCTAATGATTAATGATGTTGAGCATTCTTTCATGTGTTTGTTGGCAATCTGTATATCCTCTTTGGAGAACTGTCTATTTAGGTCTTCTGCCCATTTTTGGATTGGGTTGTTTGTTTTTTTGATATTGAGCTGCATGAGCTGCTTGTAAATTTTGCAGATTAAATTGACAAAGGATTAATCTCCAAAATTTACAAGCAGCTCTGCCCAGTTTTTAAATTGGATTGTTTGGGGGTTTTTTTTGCTATTGAGTTGTATGAGTTCTTTGTGTATTAATCCCTTATCAGATACACGATTTGCAATTACTTTCTCCCATTCTGTAGACTGCCTTTTCATTTTGTTGATTTCCTTTGCTGTGCAGAAGCTTTTTGCTTTGATGTAGTCCCACTTATTTTTGCTGCTATGGCCTTTGCTTTTGATGTCAGATCCAAAAAATCATTGCCAAGACCAGTGTTAAGGAGCTTATGGCTTATGTTTTCTTCAAGAGGTTTATGATCTTAGGTATTACCTTCAAGTCTTTAATCCATTTTGAGTTGATTTTTTGTGTATGGTGTAAGATAGGGGTCCAGTTTCATTCTTTTACATTGGCCTGTCAGTTTTCCCAACACCATTTATTGAAGAGACTGTCCTTCATATTGTATTGTATATTCTTGGCTCCTTTGTTGTAAATTAATTGACAAATATGTGTGGGTTTATTTTTGGAGTCACTATTCTGTTCCATTAATCTATGTGCCTGTTTTTATGTGAATACCATACTGTTTTGATTTTTTATACTTTGTAATATAGTGTGAAATCAGCACGATGCTTTCAAACTTTGCTTTGCTCTTTCTCAAGACTGCTTTGGCTATTCAGGGTCTTTTGTGGTTTCATACAAATTTTAGGATTGTTTGTTCTATTTCTGTGAAAAATACTGTTGGAATTTTGATAAGGACTGCATTGAATCTATAGACTGCTTTGGGTAGTATGGACATTTTAACAATGTTAATCCTTCCAATCCATAAAAATGGAATATCTTTGTGTTTATTTCTGTCTTCTTCATTTTCTTTTATCAATGTCTTATAGTCTTCAGTGTACAGATCTTTTGCCTCCTTGGTTAAATTTATTCCTAGGAATGTTATTCTTTTTTGATGCAATTGTAAAGAGAATTGTTTTCTTAATTTGTTTTTCTGGTAGTTGGTTACTAAAGAAATGCAACTGATTTCTGCATATTGATCGAAATCAGGAAATTTATCATTGATACAATACTACTATCAAGAGACCATATTCAAATTTTACAACTTGCTCCAAAAATGCCCCTTATAGCCAATCCCCCCACCCCTGCCGCCAAGTCTAGGATCCAATCCTGGATCACTCATTGCATTTTATTGTCCCATCTCTTTAGTCTCCCTTACCTAGAACAGCTCCTCCTCAACCTTTCTTTTGTTTGACCTTGACATTTTTCAAGAGCACAGGCTAGTTATCTTTGTAGAAATATCTGTCAATTTGGGTTTATCTGACATTTTCTCATGATGAGGCTATGTGGGTTTTTTGCCATAAGTATTACAAAAATGATGCTGTATCCTTTTGAGAGCATGATAACTTGAGGCACATGATGTTGGTTTCTCACAATATCAGTGATATGTATTTTGATCATTGATTAAGATGTTATCTGCCAGTTTTCTCCAATGTAATATATAAGAAATCTTATATGTAAATATCTTGTTTCCTATCAAACTTTGTCCTAATACTTTTAAAGAACCATTGATGATTTTCTAATCCTATCACTTATATTTATTAATTAGCATTCCACTCCAAGGAATAGCTTTCCTTTCTCTCCTCTTTATTCATTTATTTATATCACTATAGAATCATGGAATTTTATTTAATCCAATGGATTATAATCAATTCCTACCATTTATGTTGATCTTAATTGTCCCAGATTTGGCAATTGGATCATTCCCCTTTCACACTGCCTCCAATGTACCTTATGTACCTGTAATTCTTTGAGCACTTCATTATATTTCCTTATTTGCACATGCACACTCACTCACACAAAATGTCTCTGCTCCAGCACTGGAATTAGCTTTTGCTTTAAAGAAACTTGGTTCTTTTTAGTGGACAATGGCATTTATAAATCAAAATCTCAGCACTAGGTGTGTTCATTGATACTTATGTCATTGCTTAAAGGCAAGGGACAGAGCTAGAACAGAAAACACACACACATACTTTTCTATCTACCTGGAGTTTAATACATATATTTAAAAATCCATGATTTCATATTGATACCTCCAATGCAAAGGCAACATATTTTAAATTCCTCAGCCTACAGTGAAAGCCTAGCTCATGTTATCTGCAATAAACTTATTCTCTCAAGCGTAGAGCACACAGAAACTAGTTGAAGAAGTGCTAACCCATACTTCTGTGCAAAGCAAATCTATTTACTAAGATTCATTATTCACCTAGTATTCTCAAAATGTATAATGAATACACAGTTGACTCTTGAACAATGTGGAGGGTTAGGGGTGCTGAACCCCCTGCAGTCAAAAATCCACGTATAGGGACTTCCCTGGCGGTCGAGTGGTTAGGACTTTGCCTTCCGGTGTGGGGCTGGGGTGGGGGTGGGGGTGGGCGGAGGGCAGCGGGGTGGGTTCGATCCCCGGTTGGGAAGCTAGGATCCCTCATGCCTCGTGGCCAAAAGGCCAAAACATAAAACAGAAGCAATATTGTAACAAATTCAATAAAGACTTTAAAAATGGTCCACATCAAAAAAAAAAAAAAAATCCATGCACAACTTTATACTCGGTCTTCTATATCTTTGGTTCCACATCCACAGATTCAATCAACCACAGATTATGCAGTACTGTAGGACACATTTACTGAAAAGAGTGGGCATGTAAGTGAACACTCACAGTTCAAATCCATGTTGTTCAAGGGTCAACTGTACAGCTATTTTACTGGGTGTTATATAGTATTTCAATTTAATTTTAACTTGTATTTCCCTGATGTCTAACAAAATGCTTATTTGCCATTCACGTAACTTCTTTTATTAAGTATTGGATCAAGTCTTTGGACCACTATTTTAATAAGGTTTTAATCTTTTTACTGTTGAGTTGTAAGAGTTCTTCATATATTCTTTTTTTTTTTTTTTTTGGCTACTCCACGCGGCATGTGGGATCTTAGTTCCCTGACCAGAGATCGAATCTGTGCCCCATGCAGTGGAAGCACAGAGTCTTAATCACTGGACCACCAGGAAAGTCCCAAGTGTTCTTTATATATTCTAAACTTATATTTAGAATATATAAATTAGATGTAGTCTGATTTATCAATTTTATTCCTTTATGGTTGCTTTATGTACCTTGCCTGAAATTTTATCTACCCCATGTTGTAACAATATTCTCATGTATTTCCTTCCAGAAATTTTACTGGTTACATTTAAGACTATGCTACATCTCAAATTAAGTTTTGTATATGGTATAAGGTGGAAGTCAAGGTTGTTTGGTTTGTTTTTCCACATGGTGTTCCAGAACCAGTTGGAAAGATTTCTCTTTCCCCAACTGAATTACTTTGGTACTTGGTTTGGTTCTACTTCTGGGCTTTTTATTCTTTTCCATTTTGTCTATTTGCCATTAGGCCCAAACCACATTGATTTCATTGCCACTTTACATAGTATAGTTAAGTCTAGGTAGTGTACATACTTTGTACATACACTAAGTCTAGTTAGTCTATGTACTCCAACTTCATTCTTCTTTTTTAAGATTGTTTGGACTACTGTAAGTCCTCAGCCTTTCTATAAAATTTTTGAAATCAGTTTTTCTATTCCTTTAAAATGTTTGCCAGGATTGACAGGAATTGCATTGAATCTAAAGATCAATTGGAGGGCTTCCCTGGTGGCGCAGTGGTTTAGAATCTGCCTGCCATTGCAGGGGACACAGGTTCAAGCCCTGGTCCAGGAAGATCCCACATGCTGCAGAGCAACTAAGCCCGTGCACTACAACTACTGAGCCTGCGCTCTAGAGCTTGCAAGCCACAACTACTGAGCCCACGTTCCACAACTACTGAAACCCGTGTGCCTAGAGCCCATGCTCTGCAACAAGAGAAGCCATTCCAATCAGAAGCCTGCGCACTGCAATGAAGAGTAGCCCCCACTCGCGGCAAGTAGAGAAAGCCCACAAGCAGCAACAAAGACCCAATGCAGCCAAAAATAAATAAATAAATAAATTTATTAAAAAAATAAATATCAATTGGAGAGAACCAACATTTTAATATAGAGTCTTCCAATCCATACATGCCCCTATTTATTTAAATCTTTATGTTCTCTAAGCAACATTTTGTAATTTTCACAGTAGAAATCTTCCATGTCTTCTGTTAAACTTATTATATTTTTTTTTACATAATTATAAATGGAAAAACTTAAGCTTCATTTTCCAGGTGTTCATTGCTAACATGTAGAAATAGAATTGATTTTTGTACACTGACTTTGTGCTCTGCATCTTTGCTAAATAGTTCTAATAACTGTTTTGCAGCTTCCTTAGGATATTCTATGTTCATGATCATATCATCAGCAGATCATCAATTTTACTTTCTCCTTTCCAACATTTATGCATTTCCTTTTTTTTTAGTGCTTTGTTGAATAGAAGTTGTGAGTGGGCGCATTCTTGCCTTGTTCCTAATCTTAGAAAAAGTGTTCAATACTGAGTATGATATTTGTAGGTTTTTCATAGGAAGGAGTTCCCTTCTATCCTAGTTTGCTAAGTTTTTATTTTATCATAAATGGGTGTGTTCTTCGTAGAACTATTAATATGATCTTCTTTAGTATGTACCTATCTATCCACCTATCTATCTATCAATCCACCCAACCAGGAGTCTTTTATTGGTCATTTATATGTCAAGTACCAATATTAGCAAAAAAACCCCAACAAAGGTCAATGTTTCCATCTAACAGAGCCTGTACTCTCCTAGCTTGCCTCTTCCCATAGCGATTCTTTCCCAACTCTGTAGAGCCACAATCACAGTTTAAGACAAATCTTATTCTAAAGCACGGCTCCAGCAACAAGCTGGTATCTTCAAGATTCTTCAGTTCAGACACTGCCAGGAAAACTTTGGGGCAACCAGGTCCTGAGGCTGTTGTGTTCCATCACTGTCATGATCCCAGAGTCCTCACTCACCAGAAAGCTCAATCTTCAGCTGGCACAGCTGAGAAATGACAGGTACAATGGGAACTGTCTTTTCCTGAAATGCTGTAGATCAGTTACAGCAAACAGAACAGTGATCATCAAGGAAAACTGTCACTTTGGAATCCTTTTTGACCAGAGCAGTTATGTAGAAGCAGCTGCATCTTCGATTAGGACCATCTTTTATTCTTTTAAAAACAATAATTGATTTTCAAATATTGAAAAAACTGCATTCTTAGGATAAATCCTACTTGGACATGATGTATTGTCTCTTTTACAACTGCTGAATTAGATTTGCTAATCTTCTGCTGAGGATTTTTGATTCTATGTTCATGAAATACATTGGTCAGCAATGTTCTTATAATTCTTTTATTGTATTTTGGTATCCAGTTAGGGTGGTATCAGTGTTATGAGGATTAAATGAGTTGGGATATATACATATATACATATAAACATATATATATGTCAATCTATATATATTTAAATCCAGTCTGATATTCTGTACCTTTTCGTTGGTGTCTTTATTGCACTTAAACTTAATGTAATCATTATACAGTTGGGTCTACATTTTGCTACTTGTTTTCTATCTGTCTCATTTGTTTTTTAGTCCTCTGATCTTCCTTTCCTGCTTTCTTTTGATTAAACATTTTTTAGTATAGCACCTCAATTCTTCTGTTGTTTTTTATGTATTTTGGGGGTTATGTATTATTTTTCTTTGTATTTTTTATTAGTTACTCTGGGGCATTACAATATGCCTTTTTAACCCATCACAGTTCATTTAGAGTTAATACAATACTACTTTACATAAATATAAGAATCTTACAATGTTACTGTCCATTTCCTCTGTCCTTTGTGCTATACTGTTATACATATACATGTTATAAAACCCACAATAAGTGTTATAAGTTTTGCTTTAAACACTCACATCTATTCAAGAAGTTACAAGCAAAAAATATACACAGTTGATCCTTGAACAACATGCGTTTGAACTGTGCTGGTCTACTTACACACAGATTTTTTTCTCGATAAATATACAGTCAACCCTCCATATTCATGGGTTTCACATCTGTGGATCAAGATTTCCATCCATGGTTGGTTGACTCTGTGGAGAGAAAACCCTCGGATACGGAGGACCAACTGTTTTCATTGTACTATACCATTTTATATAAGGGACTTGAGCATAAAATCTGTGTGATTTTAGTATAAGTGGGGCCTCCTGGAACCAATCCTCCACAGATACTGATGGACAACTATAGTCTTTTATATCTTATCACATATCTACCATTCCCAGTATTCTTCAAATAGATGTAAATTTGTACTTGATATCATTTCCCTTCAGCTCAAAGAATTTTTTTTTTAGCATTTCTTCTATGCAGGTCTGCTGGTGACAAATATTGTTTTTATCTGATAATATCTTTATTTTACCTTCATTTTGAAGGATAAGTGTCTACATATAGAATTCTGGGTTGAGGTTTTTTTCCTTTTAGCACCTTAAAATGTCATTCTACTGTCTTCTGACCTCCATGGTTTCTGATGAGAAGTCAGCTTTCATTTGAATAGTTTCCCCTACAGGTAAAGCATCAATTTTCTCTGGCTGCTTTGAAGATTTTCACTTCATTTTTAATTTTTATCAGTTTGACTATGGCATGTATATGTACATGTGCATAGACAAACACATATTTTTTATCTCGACTGGAGTTTGCTGAGCTTCTTGGATCTGTACTTTATGTTTTTCAGCAAAAGTGAGAAATTTAGGAGCCATTATTTCTTAAAATACATATATTTTTTCATTCCCATTCTCTTCTATTTCTAGGACTCACTTACATATATTAGACCACTTGATATTGTCCCAAAAGTCACTAAGGCTCTGTATTTTATTTTTTCAATTAGATCATTTCTATTATTCTATCTTCAAGTTCTTTTCTTGCACTATAAAGCCCACACAGTAAATATTTTCATTCTACGTATTGTACTTTTCAAATACAGAATTTCCATTGCGTCTTTTTCTCTTCTGAGATTCCCCATGTGTCCTTTCATTATGACCATTTTTTTCCCTTTAAGTTCTTGAACATATTTATAGTGGGTGCTTTAAAGTCTTTGTCTGCTAATTCTAAAATCTAGGTCATCTTGGGGTCAATTTCAATTGACTCTCTCTCAACGAGTCATATTTTGTTTCTTTGCTTGTCTGGTATTATTTTATTGCATCTTGTACATTGTAGATGATGTGACATCGAGACTCTGAATTCTGCTTTCTTACTCTTAACAGTGTTGTTTTGTTCTAGCAGGCATTTAACTTGAATAAACTCAGACTCTAAAATCTGTCTCCCCAGTGATGGACAGCAGCTGAAATCACTGTTCAATTCTTTCAGCATCCCAGCTGTTGCTTCTTGCCAGGCTTCATGGAGAATCCCTAATCCATGTGCAGTTAAGGAATCCATCAAGGATTCTGGCAGTTTATAACCAGATTTTGGGGCTACCCTCTTTTTAAGATTTTCCCTTTACTTGCCAGCAATTCTGGTAATCCCAAGCTCTTAACCCAGCTCTTCAAACAAGTAAAACTGGAGCTTTCTCGTTGAGTTTAGCTGTACTACATCATATGGACTGCCCTTGGATAAAACAATATAAATGCAAACTTTGCACATTGTAGTTCTCTTCTTTCAAGGGTCAACTCCCCTCCAATTTCTGCCTAGTATGGTTGCTTTCCAGTGCCTTCAAGAAGTTACTTTTAATATCTTGCCCAGAGTTTAAAATTGTTATCTATGGAAGGTTCAGTTCAACACAATCTACTATGACATGTAAGTCCATCTACTGAGCTTTTATTTCAACAATTATATATTTTTTGTTTCTAAACATTTTAATCATCCTAGTTTAAAATTTGCCTGGTCATTTTGGGTAGTCTCATTACTTGCTAATTTTTGTGATTCAACTTTTTATTTAAGTATTCTGTTCAATTATTTCATATTGTATCTCAGATAATTCCATTTTGTAAAGTCTTTGGGATCTAAATCCATTGATTACTATGTGTTTTAACTTTCACTCATGGTAGTTTGTTTCCTTTTATGCTTGTTTATCTAGATTTTGGATATTCGGTTGATCTTAACCTGTGAAAAAGTAGGGGCCTAAACAGAGGATGCTTCCTCCAAAGATGTACATTTAATTTCACTACTAGCCAAGGGATCCATACCAACTAGAGATCATTTCAGCTCCCTTCCCAGCTTAAATGTAGTCTCAAGTTTAACTTCCTTACCTTGCCTATAGCCCAAGGCTTAGTCTATCAAGCACAACATGGATATCAGTATTTATATTCAGGGTACTCTGCCTTTCATCTGTGCTTACTGATTACGGATCTGGTTTTGGCTATTTTTGTTTCACCTCTTGAGATTTAACTTCCTCCAAGTCCAAGGAGGCAATAAAAAATATGATTTATGCAGGCTCAAGTTGCTTTTTTTTTTTTTTTTTTTTTGCAGTACGCGGGCCTCTCACTGTTGTGGCCTCTCCCATTGGTTCCGGACGCGCAGGCTCACCGGCCATGGCTCATGGGTCCAGCCGCTCTGCGGCATGTGGGATCTTCCCGGACCAGGGCACGAACCCGCGTCCCCTGCATCGGCAGGCGTACTCTCAACCACTGCGCCACCAGGGAAGCCCTCAAGTTGCTTTTGACTGATAGAGTCTGAGACATTCTTGTCTGCCATATGCGGGGAGTCCTTCATGTCACTATTACAAGGCTGTATTATAGCTTCCTCATTTCTGTCCTTACATTTTCGGCTGACTTTTACAAGCAGGAAAGAATTGTATTTAAAATTCATGTTTTTCATACTTATAGCAAGTACTAACAACTTCAATCTTCTTTTAAAATGTACTTATAATTTTAAAGTAAATGAATTAATAGAACTTTGAATATCTACTATGATTCAAAGGGTGTTTATTAAATGGTTAACTTTTACTTAACCTGACACATCACTTCACCCCCCACAACAATAAAAATCATTGTACTTGGCGCTATCATCAGCATGACTACAAACCCAAATAGGTGCAATAAAATAGCTTATCAGACCCAGAATATTCTTATATTCATTTTCCTTTATCAAGGAAAATAAAACGTATTTTAAAGTTCTCTCAGAAAACTCCCAGATTTTTATGAATACATCATCAGAATGGACCCCACAGGAATACTGTTAGCCGTTTCCTCCAACACTAAAGCTATTCCAACTTTATAACCTTAACTCAGTCTATAGCTTGGAACAGAATAAAATTAACTCTTACAGGAATAGATGGAATGTCCTTGGCTGAATTAGCATGATAATTCACACTAATTAGAAAGATTAAGCAAGTGATACGAGGAATCTTTATAAAGGAAAAAATATAAGGGGGAAAAGCACTAGAAGGGGATTTGATTATTTACAGAAACAGCTATCACAAAAGTATGTTTCACTTTAGTATTATGCAAATATAAACATGGTGTGAAATTTGTCTATAAAGATGAAATCTCTTACAAGCAGCAAATTTATAATTCAATTACTATTTAATGAGTAACTACACTAATCCACGAACTCACTGAGTAACAATCTAAGGGTCACACAGCTAGTAAAGTAGCAGAACCAAGATTCAAACCCTGGTTTGTCTCATTTCAAAGTCTTAAAATGCAAAAAATAAATAAAAAAATTTTTAATTAAGGTTTCAACCTAGATAGAGAAATGATGATGCCACTAATTTTATAATGTACACAGAGGAGGAGCAAATTTGAAAGGGATGATGATTAGCCTAATGAAACCAGGAAGAGCATTTATCCAATTCATTTGTTTTCCCAGTTCCAAGATAGCATCTGCCTTACAGAACCAAAGAGAAGGCAGAGAAAACTATACTTATTGAGAATTTAATTCAAGATAAGTAATCTCTAAATCCTTTAAAAACATTTTAGGTAGTATTTGATGCATACTAAAGAATACATGTATAATGATCAAGTTATGAAGCATAATAAGAAAATAAACACCCATAAACTCACCACACAATTTAAGAACTAGATCATTACCAATATGGATGGGTACACCTGTATGCTCCTTCTCTATTATGTCTGCTTTCCCGAGAAGGCAACCATTAAACAAAATTTTGTATTTATCATTTCCCTGTTTTTCTGCCCTTAATAATCTTATCATATACATACAGAATCCCAAATTAAAGTTTTTCTTGCTTGTTCTTAAGCTTTATAAAGATAATATGCTATATGTAGTTTTCTACAAATTGGTTCTTTCACCCAGTATATTTTTAAGATTCATCCATCCACTCTATTGGTATTGGACATTTGTTGTTTATTATTCATTTTAGATTAATTTAGGCCATGTATATTTTCACAGTTACTTATTATATTTTTTTCCTGTCAAGGTTTAAAGAAATTAGAAAAGAGATATATCACACAATCCAATACCCAAAATACCAAGTACCAAAAAGCCAACATCTCAACATCACTTAAAAACCATACGACTTTCACATGTAACTGGCCAAGATGACTTTTTGCACCACCATTTGTGACCCTGCAGTTTAACCACATTGAAAAATAAAAGTTTACTAACAATTGTGGAGATCCTCTACTAAAATACTTTTGCATTATTTAACCATTAATTTGGTCTTATATCACTTTGCCAAAATAAACTCAGTGAAGTTGCTATATATTTAAGATGTCAACCTCAACTTTAAAGTTATGTATTTATTGCCAAAATTACTGCAGACACTCCTAATATAACATGTGTCTGTTAATATGTTAAGAAAACAGTTGTCCAAAAGGTCCCCATTTAACAGTTTTTTTTGGGTTCCCTACTATCTACAGCAGAACAGGAGCATAGTTCAGAAAGTATCACTACTTGTTAAGCAAACACACATGAGTTTCCATTGTATTCCTATTTGGCAGGGACTTTGTTACACTTTCCTCACAGCTTTGTATAAGTGCTAACTGGGTTATTTTTCTAGTGCAAGAGTAGTGAGGCAAGTCTTTTAGCTTCATTTTGGGGAAAGGAAAACCTCTTTAATAATCCATACCTTTTAAGGGTATAAGTGAAACATATATTTATTGATACCTATGTGTAGGACAGGTTATTAGGTGCTGAGTTCCCTAATCTGGAAAGTAGAGATAACAGCAGCGCCTACCTCCCAAGGTCCTTTTTAGGATTCAATGAGAAAATGTAGGGAAATTGCTAAACACAGTACCCAAATCATAATTAAACATTCAACAAATGTAGGTTATTATTTCTGCAAATCTTTCCACTTTCATGTCAGTTCCTATTTGATACAGATGTCCCTCCTCCCACCCTGTGTTACTTTGCATTTGCTCAAACCTGAATGTAACGGAGAAATAAGTTACTCTAGAAGCACGCAAGAGAGGGTACCTAAATCAGCCTGGGGACAAGAGGCAGCCAGAGAATTTCATGTGTTATATATTATCCCCACCCCCACCCCAAAGAAAAAGTTCTTTACAGAGCTTAAAAAAAAAAAAGTCTCTATTGGGCAGTGATAAGCAAGAAAACTGAAGCCCGGAGGTAATTAAGCGATTCGCTCAACGTTGGATAGCTCTTTACAGAATGGGCTATGCTGCCTCATTTGAGAGCTGGAGTTCAGGTCTCTTGGGACCCGGTCCATGAGTTCTGCCACAAGTTTATATGAGCTCACGACACTAATCTAGGCATTAAATGGCTTTATCAAATTATACGGCGTGATGCAGTCTACCCTGTCCTATTCTCGGTATGTTAACCATATTTGAAATTATTTCAAGCAATACATCACTAAATATAACTCACAGCCTATAAAATCTGTCAGAAGCCTTGTGGAATCAGAATTAAAGTGGAGAAATACTACTGGATAAGTAAGGCTGGAAGGGAAGCAGACGTAGGTTGAGGGAACCAAGCACTAGGAACTGTCGGAGGAAAAGATAAAGAAAAAGTACAAAAACTAGGAAAAGAGAAAAGGTTATTGGGCTACATAATATCTATTCTTCTTGCTCACAGAGGGGCCCAAACACAGCAACACCCGGGGAGGAGATACTTACGGCATTTCGACATTCAGGGACGCACCCCTGTCGCTGGATAAAACCACTGAGCAACCTCTTACGAAAACAGAGAACCTTCGGAGAGAAACACTGAAGCCTGAAAAGCGCGGGCGAACGGTCACTCGACGCTGTGCCACACTCCACGCGGCCCGCCGGAAACACTCCCCCAGCTACAAGGGATCCCAGTGTATGCCGGGAAGGGGGGAGGAGAGTCTACGCCCAGGACAGCTCTCAGCCCTGCCAGGGCAATGCAGGACACTCTCTCACGACTCTGACCAGAAGGCCCCCGATAGATGAGAGGCAGAGCCATCTCCGTTAGCTCTGGAGTAACTATCCCTAGGTTTCTAGCCGGACCATTTGGGTAGGTACTCCGTATCTTGTTTCCGGTAGCGGAGAGGTGCAGTTGCCATGGTAATTAAAAGAAGGCCAAGGACCTTCCGGCCGCTGTGAGAGGGTTGCGGAATCCGTGAGGAGAATTGGCTGCGCTTCCTCGTTTGTGACCTGCAGTTAGGTAGCAAGCAGCTCGCTGTCTGTCTCTTCGCCCGCTCCGTTCGTCACTGTTCGGCTTCCCTTTCGCCACCTGCATCTTTTATCTCTCTGTCATACGTACACTTGCTCCATGTCTGTACTTAAAAATGTAAATATAAATGCAGTTTTATTCCCAGAGGAATACAAAAAAATAGATGTTGCCGGAGATCAGCTGTGAAGGTATTTTACTATGTAGGGACGGTGACTGGATGGCTGTTTTCCCTTGGCCCTTTAGAAGCCTTAGGTGCTTGTAAACAGTTTATTTTTCTTGCTATTGTGCGACTGCTTATTTATGGAGCGGTTCGCTGCAATGTACTCTCTAGGCCCTTGTCTTGGTCTTGGGCTGGAGTTTTAGATGCAGGAGGTTTCCAAGCCTGAGGGGCGCAATTATATATTTAATTATATATTTAAGCTTCAGTTTAGTCTCTCGTTACAGAGAGGGAAAAAATAGCATTCTGGAACATTTCAACCATGGGATTTCCACGTGAGGGAGTCACCTTATTTGGAAAGAGCATTTGAGGACACTCTTAAAAAAAATATTTACATTTTTAAATTGCTGGCTGCAAAACGAACGTTCATTCTCCCTTACTTATTGGAACAGTTTTCTTTCACATTTGTGAGGAGATGTGTGCATGCGTATGTGTTTAAAACTGTGATGCTTAATTATAGTGATACCAATTTGCAGTAACCAGACTGTGACACCACATCCCTTCGGGGTCCTTCTAAATGTGGTGTAAGATGAAAGTGTCAGGCAGGCCGTCTGTGTATTATAAATAGGGTACTTCATCCATGATAAGCGATTATTATCTATCTTTACCAAGTGTAAAAGACCTATATAATTCAAGAAGGTGCAAGTGATTTAGGCCTCCTGAGTAAGAATCCAATGAGTCCTGAAGGGGACCCTACCTGTGTCGTCTTATTGTTAAACTTGAAATATTCAATTTATTAGGTTGGAATGTATTTTTGGAAATCAGAGCTGGGTAAAATAATGTTGGAAGCTGTTAGACCTCCAGCACAATTTAGGGCCTCATAGTAACTGTTGTACAAGAAGCCTTCATTCACATTAAAAAACGAAGAAACTGTTATCGAAATTTGCTGCCTTTTGCTACTTACTATTAGCTGGATGACTCTCTGTCTCTCAATTTCCTTATCTGTAAAATGGGCAAAAAATATCTGACCACTGTAGTAGGTATAAATCAAGATGTATGACAGTTTTTTAAGCTCTTATGAGCAGAGGTGCTATATAAACCCCCCAAATTATTATTATTAACATTATTATTGGTAGTAATGGAACACAGTAAAACCTCAGGATAATGCTATAAATGACTGGATTTTTTAAATTCAGTCATTTAAAATGTGGGGCTGAATTACTGAGATGTTAGTGAAATGACCTGGTTGATGCTGCTGTGGAGATGGATGCCAACTGCCAATCACATTATAGTCAAATTCTCATTATGGTGGCGATTCACTCTATCTACAGTTTATTTAGCACTTATTATGTGCCAGGCACTGTTCTATATGCTTCACATGTGTTAATTTACTTAATCCTCATTACAATCCTATGAAGAGTCTTAACTGACTGTCCTCTAATTTTGAGAAAATAGATGAATGCTTTTCCTTTGCCCTGTGATTCTTCTTTTGTATTTATGTTACACCTTTGTTTTGGCTTTGTTCTTTTGGCTCTCTTATATATATATTTAGAAAGCAACTGCCAAAGGCTTATTCTAGCTTAACATATGATAATATAACTGTATGCATATTATAATGTACATCTTTTTTCCACATATAAAAACCTTGATGTCTTGATTCCCCCTCGCCCCAGTTTGAAAGGTAAAGTGACACTTGAATTTTAGGATTAACACTGACTAAAATAAAATTTTAAATTATTTTCTAATAGAATGGCCATCAGTCCAGGAAGTGATGCAGCTTTCTCCAGTCAGAAATCAACGCTTTCAGAGAGTCCTCGATCAAAGAAATTTCCACTAACTGAAGAGGAGATATTTTATATGAATTGTAGAGCTGCCTACTTAACTGTTTTCAAAAGCAGCTTAGATAACATTATTTCTAAAGATCAACTTTGCTTAGGTAATTTTTTTTAACTTAAGTAGCTTGCCTTATTTGTTGAAAGTTAATAGATCAGAAAGACTGCAATTAGAATTACATTGTTGAATCATTCCAATTTCTTAGTTAAGCTTGAGCAGTGGAACTACCTTATGCTATTGTGCCATTTTATATAGCTACATAGTCTAAGAGGTTCAAAATAAAACTTTCAGTGTTCAAATAGACTAGATTAGTATTTTTAAAGCTTCCATCAATTACTTGCTTAAAATTATTTTTAAAATTCTTATCTTGGTACTTTAAGATTCATAAATTCTTATGTTGGTACTTTAAGATTTATAATGATAGAATTAAAACACTTCTGGCAACTGAATTACTAGTCTGAATTTGACCTACACTGGGGAAAATGTAAAGGGAATATGTATATATATATGGTTGAATGATTATAAAAGAGTAGTATTAGAAAATAAGTGAAACTTTAAAAGAAAATTAAGAATTTTGGGTTTTGTCCTGTTCTTTAGGGGTGAGGGCTCGAGAGAGTTGATCTTTTTTTGCTTTTTTCCATTATTTTTTTTATTTTATTTTTTATTGAGGTAGAGTTGAATTACAATGTTGTGTTTATTACTGCTGTACAGCTAAGTGACTCAGTTATATATGTACATTCTTTTTCATATTCTTTTCCATTATGGTTTATCACAGGATATTGAATATAGTTCCCTGCCCTATACAGTAGGACCTTGTTGTCTATCTATTCTATATATACCAGTTTGCAACTGCTAATCTCAAACTCCCAATCCAACCCTCTCCCACCCTCCTCCCCCTTAGCAAGCACCAGTCTATTCTCTATGTCTGTGATTCTGTTTCTGTTTCATAAGTAGGTTCATTTGTATCATATTTTAGATTCATATAATGATATATAAGTGATATAATATATTTGTCTTTCTCATTTAGTATGATAATCTCTAGTTGCATCCATGTTGCTGCAAATGGCATTATTTTGTTCTTTTTATGGTTGAGTAGTATTCCATTGTTTATATGTACCACATCTTCTTTATCCATTCATCTTTCGATGAACATTTAGGTTGTTTCATATCTTGGCTGCTGTGAATAGTGCTGCTATGAACATAGGCGTGCATGTATCTTTTTGAATTATAGTTTTTGTCTAGATATATGCCCAGAAGTGGGATTACTGGATCACATGGTAATTCTATTTTTAGTTTTCTTTTTTTTTTTTTTTTTTGACTGTACGTGGGCCTCTCACTGTTGTGGCCTCTCCTGTTGCAGAGCACAGGCTCCGGATGCACAGGCTCAGTGGCCATGGCTCACGGGCCCAGCCGCTTCACGGCAGGTGGGATCCTCCCGGACCGGGGCACGAACCCGGGTCCCCTGCATCGGCAGGCGGACTCTCAACCACTGCACCACCAGGGAAGCCCAGTTTTCTTTTTTTAAAATAAATTTATTTATTTTATTTATTTATTTTTGTCTGCGTTGGGTCTTTGTTGCTGCACACAGGCTTTGTCTGGTTGCAGTGAGTGGGAGCTACTTTTCGTTGCACTGTGCGTGCATCTCATTGCAGTGGCTTCTCTTGTTGCGGAGTATGGGCTCTAGGTGCGCAGGCTTCAGTAGTTGTGGCACGTGGGCTCAGTAGTTGTGGCTTGCAGGCTCTAGAGCACAGGCCCAGTAGTTAGGCGCACGGGCTTAGTTGCTCTGTGGCATGTGGGATCTTCCTGGACCAGGGCTTGAACCCATGTTTCGTGCATTGGCAGGTTGATTCTTAACCACTGCACCACCAGGGAAGCCCTATTTTTAGTTCTCTGAGGAACCTCCATACTGTTTTCCACAGTGGCTGCACAGACTTTACACTGCCACCAACAGTGTAGGAGGGTTCCCTTTTCTCCACACCCTCTCCAACATTTATTATTTGTTTAATGATGGCCATTCTGACCAGCCTGAGGTGGTACCTCATTGTAGTTTTGATTTGAAGTTCTCTAATAATTAGTGATGTGAAGCATCTTTTCATGTGCCTATAGGCCATTTTCATGTGCCTATTGGCCATTTCTTCTTTGTAGAAATGTCTCTTTAGGTCTTCTTCCCATTTCTCAATTGGGTGGTTTGTTTTGTTTTGTTTTGTTTTGCGGTACAAGGGCCTCTCACTGTTGTGGCCTCTCCCGTTGCGGAGCACAGGCTCTGGACGCGCAGGCTCAGCAGCCATGGCTCACGGGCCCAGCTGATCAGTGGCATGTGGGATCTTCCTGGACTGGGTCACGAACCTGTGTCCCCTGCATCGGCAGGCGGACTCTCAACCACTGCGCCACCAGGGAAGCCTGGGTGGTTTGTTTTTTCGTTGTTGAGTTGTATGAGCTGTTTGTATATTTTGGAAATTAAGCCCTTGTCAGTCGCATCATTTGCAAATATTTTCTCCTATTCTGTGAGTTGTCTTTTCATTTTGTTTGTGGTTTCCTTTGCTGTGCAAAAGCTTGTAAATTTGATTAGGTCCCATTTGTTTATTTTTGTTTTTATTTCTATTGCCTTGTGAGACTGACCTAAGGAAACATTGGTACAATTTATGTCAGAGAATGTTTTGCCTGTGTTCTCTTCTAGGAGTTTTATGGAGTCATGTCTTATGTTTAAGTCTTTAAGCCATTTTGAGTTTATTTTTGTGTATGGTGAGAGGGTGTGTTAACTTCATTGATTTACATGCAGCTGTCCAACTTTCCCAGCACCACTTGCTGAAGAGACTATCTTTTTCCTATTGTGTATTCTTGCCTCCTTTGCCAAAGATTCATTGACCATAGGTGTGTGGGTTTATTTTTGGGCTCTCCATTCTGTTCCATTGGTCCATATGTCTGTTTCTGTACCAGTACCACACTGTTTTGATTACTGTAGCTTTGTATTCTGTCTGAGGTCTGGGATGGCTATGTCTCCTGCTTTGTTTTTTTTCTTCAGCATTGCTTTGGCAATTCTGGGTCTTTTATGGTTCCATATGAATTTTAGGATTATTTTTTCTAGTTCTGTGGAAAAGGTCATGGGAATTTGATAGGGATCACATTAAATCTGTAGATTGCTTTGGGTAGTATAGCCATTTTAACAATGTTAATTCTTGCAATCTGAGAGCATGGGATATCTTCCATTTCTTTGAATCATCTTCAATTTCCTTCATTAATGCTTTATACTTATCACATATAAATCTTTCACCTCCTTGGTGAGGTTTATTCCTAATATTTTATTTTTTGAGTTGTGATTTTAAAAGGTATTGTTTTTTACATTCCCTTTCTGATATTTCATTGTTGGTGTAAAGAAATGCAACCAGTTTCTGTATGTTAAACTTGTATCCTGCTATCTTGCTGAATTTGTTTATCAGTTCTAGTAGTTTTTGTGTGGAGTCTTTAGGGTGTTCTGTCTATAGTGTCATATCATCTGCGTATAATGACAATTTTACCTCTTCCCTTCCAACTTGGATACCTTTTGTTTCTTTTTCTTGTCTGATTGCTGTGGCTAGGACTCCCAATACTATGTTGAGAGAAATTGTGAGAGTGGGCATCCTTGTCTTGTTCCAGATTTTAGCAGAAAGCCTTTTAATTTTTCACCATTGAGTATTATGTTGGCTGTGGGTTTGTCATATATAGCTTTTACTATTTTGAGATATGTTCCCTCTATACCCACTTTGGTAAGAGTTTTTATCATGAATGGATGTTGGATTTTGTCAAGTGCTTTTTTTGCATCTATTGAGATGATGATGTGGTTTTTGAGTTTTCTTTTGTTTATGTGGTGTATCATAAACAAAATTGATTGATTTGCATATGTTGAGCCATCCTTGTGAACTTGGGATGAATCCCACTTGGTTGTGGTGTATGATCTTTTTTATGCATTGTTGGATTTGGTTTGCTAATATTTTGTTGAGAATTTTTGCATCTATATTCATCAAAGGTATTGGCCTGCAATTTTCTTATTTCGTGGTGTCTTTGTCTGGTTTTGGTATCAGGGTGATGGTGGCTTCATTTAATGACCTTGGGAGTGTTTCCTCCTCTTCAACGTTTTGAAAGAGTTTGAGAAGGATCAGTATAAGTTCTTCTTTGTATGTTTGGTAGAATTTGCCTGTGAAACCATCTGGTCCTGGACTTTTGTTGGTAGGGAGTTTTTAAATTACAGATTCTATTTCAGTTCTAGTGATCCATCTGTTCAAATTATCTATTTCTTCTTGATTTAATTTTGGTGGGCTGTATGTTTCTAGAAACTTGTCCATTTCTTCTAGGTTGTCAAATTTGTTGGCATATGATTTTTCATACTATTCCCGTGTGGTATTTTTGTTTTTCTGTGGCATCAGTTCTTATGTCTCCTTTTTCATTTCTTACTTTGTTTATTTGTGTTCTCTCTTCTTGGTGAGCCTGGCCAGAGGTTTGTCAGTCTTGTTTATCCTTTCAAAAACCAGCTTTTGGTTTTATCGACTTTTTCTATTGTTTTTTTTTTAAGCTCTGTTTTATTTATTTCCTGTCTGATCTTTCTTCCTTCCTTCCTCTGCTGACTTTAGGTTTTGTTTGTTCTTTTTCTAATCCTTTTAAGTGGTAGTTTAGGTTGTTTATTTGAGATTTTTCTTTTTTTTTTGAGGAAGGCCTGTATCGCTATGAACTTTACTCTAATAACTGCTTTTTCTGCATCCCATAGATTTTGTATGGTTGTGTTTTCCATTATATTTTAAACCTTCTGGTGCAAATATCCCCCAAACCAGTGAATTTGGTCCTTACTAGGTGTGTCAAATGACTTAGAGGTCTTTAGTCTTAAGAAAGTGGGAAACAACAATACCAGATAATACTATACTCATGTCGGTTTCATCAAGGCTAATAACTTTATGAGTAGAAAAACTGAGTTTTTTTGCCAACTTTAGAAGCAGTTTCCTGAAATAAAAAATCTGACATATTCTTGCAACAGTGTCTTGGATTTGTATGCAATAAGATATCTATTTGAGGAAACCCATTTTGGGAAATATAAAAATTGAAAAGATTAAAATTTATATTTTATTATAAACTATAATTTTAGTTTTTTCTCTCTATTCTTTTGGATATTGGTTGAGATCATGAATCTACTAAGTGTAAAAGTTTAACATGTTTTCTGCTACTATGGCATTTAGTTTAAATCAATGAGTATGTATTACTAAGGTGTTATCAGTCGTATAGAATTATCTGGGAAGACAATAATGCAGTGTTCATCTCTTCAACTTTTGATTTTATGGTGGAATATTCTTTGTAAAATTGTAATGATTGATTTCAGATAATCTAGATTTTAAAAAACTGGTTGTGTGAACCAGTGATTCTCTTTCTTAAACTTTTATGCCTTTCATCTATAACCTTCTGCCACTTATGCACATACATGTGCTTTGACATTCCATTTTGAAATAGGATAAAGCAGTACTTTAGCTTATTTGGAAATGGAAAGTCAAAGAGAACTTTAGAGTTCCTTTTTTTCCCAGCTTACAAATAATACAGGTATTATAAACTCATGTCAAAGCTTAAAGTAAACCCTGGCAGAAGATCAGTATTTTGGTGTAAACCTTTAAACATCTACAATTACATTGTGTTTTCACTGTTATTGGACTTAATAATGGGCTCCAACTAATTCTAAAACTAAAGATTAAAGTTTGGTTAGTATTGTACCTATTTCTTAGATATGGGAATGTTTAGTTAATACCATGTTTTGGGGAAAATAATTTTATTCTGAGAAAGTTGTTCTTTTAGACAACAGTAATTTAAAAAATAGTTTAAAAAATTTTGTTATTGAAGATAGCAACAAGCATTTGAGCTGCCACTTGTGGGAAAGAGTTACATATCTGTTTTTCCAGAGCTGGACAGAAAATACCATTTTTTTCACATGGACTTTTGACTTTAAATCACAACTTCATTTAGGTCCTACTTGTATTCCCAGATTTTAAAGGGAGGAGGCTGACTGGGAATGGAATCCTAAAACACATATGCCCTTTTTGTGATTATCTTGATAGATGAATTAAGGAATTGTCCACTTATACACTAGGCAGAGTACTTATCTTTTATTCCTGGGCAACATGGTAATTAGGGCTTTTGTTTACTTCCAAAATAAATGTGTGGAAATTTAAGAAGCCATGTTATCTCCACTGTTACAAATTTCCACAAAGGCTTTCTAGGTGAATGGAAGATGGCAATTGCTATAGCTGTAACTTTTGGTAACTCTGAGAGTCACCTCTAGTTGATGATCTTGTTTCTGTTTCTTTGCCAAAGTTTATGTTATCTAGGTACAATGCACTGGCATAATGTGGAAGATGGGAACATTCATCTTAGTCAGTTAACTTCTAATATGTTATTAACCATAAATCTTGACCACCAGTAGCAACTTTACACTTAAGGTGTGGACTTACTATTTAGATTATAAAACTTCTTAGGAACCAAGAAGCTTATATCTTTAAAAATAAAAAGTCACCTCATATTATTCTTGTGTACAATGAATGTTCAATATAATGGACTCACAAATGTCTGCATTTTATTGCCTTGATCTGGTTTCTATTTCCTTGAGGATATTTCTTTAGTTAAATTGTTTTTTATATATTATTCCTTATTACATTAAATTGTAGAATATCTAGATTATCAGTTTTTAATGGTGATTGACAATGCATAGATCTTGTGAAATCTCACCTAAGATAGTTGGAAATATCCAACATAAAGTTTTATAATAGAAGTTTGTAGTATAATTCAGGACAGTTACACCTTTTAAAATTCTGTTAATTTTGTCTGTGGTGCTTAGGAAACTTACTATTGCATCATTTTAGATAGTGTTAAGATATTAAAGCCTTAATATGAAGAGATTAGTCTATTTGCAAATTACCAAGTTACTCCTATTCAACTGTACAGAATATCTACAATTGTTTAAAACCATTATATTTTAGTGTGATATGACCTGCAAATATACAAAGCCTTTCTCACATTGTAATTCTTTGCTTCTCATAGTTATAAGGGCATAGCTTTTAAAATAGGAATGTCTTATAAATAACTGGTTATAGGACTATTTTTAAATGTTCTGGTTAAAAATGAAAAGTAATTTGAGCATTGCATCTCTATAATAGAGTTCTCTCAAAGTTTGTTGACATTCTTGATTTTTAGCAGGGCTGTAACTGCAAGTGGGATACATTTTGTGCATGTATTTGACATTTGGGACATGATTCATGTTCTTGAAACTAATAGCTGGCAGTGATGAACATTTTAAATATCATGACTTGTTGTCAGTGATATTCTCAAACTAATGATTTACTCATTTCATTAAGATATTTGTTGAGCCAGAAAAAGTAATAATTTATGCTTTTTTTTATCCCTATGTCCTCAAAACAATTAAGTGAATGGTTGTTATTAGATCTTTTTTTTCCTCCAGGCACTCTTATGAAGTAACTCAGATATTGTCAGTTAATTAAACTATGTAAGTTGAGAACCAACTCTCAGAATAGGAAAAATCTATTTAATTCTGGCATTTTAATATATTTGAGAATCTTTAGCTGGTAACATATATGTATATTGTCATTTTTGAAAGTTAGGCATACATTGATAGCACTAGATTATCAACATCAAAGGTAATGTATTGGTATGTGTGTACTTTCGTATAATATTGTAGTACATAATGATTTTTTTTAAAATGCACTTAAATACCAATTCCAAATGTTACTGTAACAAATAATACTTGTTTTATTGGGCAGCTCTTCAGCATGCAGGAAGAAATCCATCCCAAAAGACCATTAATAAGTATTGGACTCCTCAAACTGCCAAACTGAATTTTGATGATTTTTGTTTAATTTTAAGAAAGGAAAAACCTACTTCAAAAGCAGAATTGCTAAAATCATTTAAGCAATTAGATGTAAATGATGATGGCTCTATTTTACACACTGATCTTTATAAACTTCTAACAAAGGTAAGATCTGTGAAACAGTTTTGTAATATGCATGTTTTGCAGAACAACTTGGAATCGAGCTTTGGCTACCAAAGTCCACATCAGAAATAACTATTTCACTGGCAGTGAAATGAATCACATATATGTTGTTTGTAAAGTACTTAAGGATCCTTCTGGATGAAAGGTGCTTTATAAATAAAAGATAAAGTATAAAATTGAGCCTGTGTTGTAATCCTCTTGTGCTCCTTTGCAATTCTTTCCTGCCAGAACTCTTTGTAAATCAGTGATAGGTTCATATGTGATAAGTAAAAGAGAACTAAAGTATAAATGAGATTCAGAAACCATTCTGTTTCTTGGTACAGCATGAGAAAGTATTGTTACTCTGAATTTAATAGTAGTTATTACTGAATCTATGATATATATTGTTGAAATTTAGTAAACTGAAATTCAACACACTTTTATACAATTTAATTGTGAAAATTGTGAAATTTTATTTCATATAATAGGTTCATTTTTGCTTGACATAATACTCATTCTGAGATTTTTAATGAAATCATATATTCAAATTTACTTGTAGAAAAGATTAAAATTAATTTCCACTCTCCCCGTGCATAACAAAGTGATAGACATGTTGCTTTAAAATAAATCTTTTTTTTCCAGAGAGGTGAGAAGATGACTCGAGAAGAGGTAAATGCCATAATAAATTTGGCTGACGTAAATGCTGATGGCAAATTTGACTACATCAAGGTACATAAGCTCATACTGATGTAAATTTGTTTACTGTATAGAAGTATTTTTAAACGCACACATCTTTTAAATATTGACAATGATATATTTATATATTAAGTACTAATTGTACTTGAAATTTAATCTCTCCAGTCCCACAATTGTAATCTGAATGACTACCTGAAAAATAATGTAACCAAGTTAAAATACATGCATGTGCTCACACATACACACACACACACACACACACACACACACACACACACACTCCTCTTTGAATATGCCTCTTCTGGAGTGGAAGAATCATAAAAATTATTTAGAACAAACACAAGTCTACACATGTCTTGTAAAAAAATAATAATAAATCACCTTTCTTTGTGTAACATTTTATTTTCACTCAGGGTATGGCCTCCTTATTGAATCATGGCTGCATTTCACTAGGTCACTTGAGGGTGGTCAATCTGATTCAAGAAAATAAAATGAGTAACCTAGTTCAATAGGAAATATATTTCATCTATCAGTCTATCCCTTGCCTACTAATGTGCATTTTCTTTCTCCTCCCAAATGTATGATTGAATGTTTTACCCACTGGAGTACTTGTTTCCTATAGTTTTGTAAATTATATATGACAACCAATGAACAATGTCTCAAAACCACGCTAGAAAAATTGGAGGTTGACAGTAAACTGAGGCGTCAACAGTTTGGAAGCCACATGGAAGGGTCCCCTGAAAGGGACCCATCACCAGTACCAAAACCATCACCCAACATCATAAGAAAAACTGATCAGGAATCATTCTCAAATAAAGGTATTTACCTTTCTTGTTCAAGAATTAAGGATCATATTCAGATAAATTTTTCTTTCCATCTTAGCTTATCAGTGATAAAACAAACTTTTGTTAGCTACTGTTTCTAGACTCACTTAGCTATAAAAATCTATTGAAGTAAAATTTTATTATGGAACTTGACTTGGCTTTGCTCATTATATTTTATTAAAAGTAAAATTTCAGGCTAAAAGATGACAGATTGAAATAAAGAATCTTATTAGTAGATCAGAAATTAGGAGCCATTAAAGTCTGATAAATATAAAACTTTTGAGTTTATTTCAATAGGAAGAACAAAGAGAATGAAATTAATACATAGTCCTTTCATACTACACTGTGTTCAGAAACAGACTTCTTATTGACAGCTTTTCATAATGTGAGACTGAATAACTATTACTTGTTACAGGAGACACCAGGAGTTCTTCACTGACAACAACTAGAGAGTTCAGAACATCTGTTTCTTTCACAATTACCATGGGTGCTAGTAGTAAGCAAAACTCAAAGTTAACTGAGCCAAACTCAATAAAGGTATAGTATTTTAAATGAATAGGTATGACCTTTTCTGAAAACAAATTTGACATTAAGTTTATTAATAACTTTTTGGTGTTTACAGAGAACAAGTAAAGTTTATGAAGTAATTCTTTGAGGTTTTCTGTGGATTGTAGCATTTCTACCTATAAGCCAGTTTTAATAAATTTAAAGTGAAAATGATGGATAAGAATATTATTAAATGGTCTTCAGTTTAAAAATGATGACTCTTCAGTTTTTGAACTTGATGAATAGATTATGCAATTATGTACTTTGCCAAGCAATTTTTTGGTTTTGTTTAACAAATACTTTTCATAGGTGTTTCTTATAAATAAATCATTCATTCAATATCAGTTCCTTTGAGAGAAAGACAACAAAGTCACTTTGCTAAGTCAATATTTGTAGAGTGTTAATATTGATCTTCCTTTGTTTTCCCTTTCTAGACTCAACCTTTACTAGTTTTCTTTCAACAGAAAATAATAGCTACAGACATATAAAACATCAACTGGAAACTGCTAGGATACATTAAAAATGTGTACCTAGGGGGAAAAATGGTTATGACCACATACTATAACTGCTGTTAGAAAACTGAACTGATTTTTCTCAAGAGCTACATTTTTGTTTCAAATAACAACTCTGTATTTGATATTGAACTCTGAAGTCCCTTATATCTTTAAATTGCTAGACAGTGACATTTGTTCTATATTAAAATTTTAAAACATTATCTCCAAGGAATTTTGTTCAGACTGTTTAGGAATCTATACACCCTAAGCAATTTGGTGTGCATGTCCAACATGTTCACACACAATATTTAGTGTTCCAACAATATTATTTTCCACCAGTGGAAACTTTCTGTATTTTGCAACTAAATTAAATGCTAACTAATAAAATCAACTTAAATAATTGTTGCTTACCCGATTCAAAAGTGTAAATAAATATAATTTTATAAAATATAAATGAATATTAATATGGGTTATATTAAAGCCATAATAAAACTTTTTCTCTGTTTCATGCTCTTATTAATTGGGTACATACCAGTACAGTTCCTTTAATTTAGTTCAGCTCAACAAATATTCATTAAAAAGGTAACATATGCGAGCTATTTTGCTTAGTGTAATGGGCCCTGAATTAAAAAAATAAAAATTTTCATTTCATTATTAACAATATACCAAGTTAGTATAGCATTTCATTTATTCAACAAATATTTATTTATTTATTTAGGCCGCACCAAGCAGTGTGGCTTGTGGGATCTTAGTTCCCCGACCAGGAATTGAACTCGGGCCCTCAGCAGTGAAAACGTGAAGTCCTAACCACTGGACCACCAGGGAATTCCCACACCAACAAATATTTATTGAATGACTACTTTGTGCAAAGCACTGTTCTAAGGTGCTGATTAAAACCTTTGAATAGACAGACCTGTGTTTAACTTTTAGCTTTATCACTTAATAACTGTGTGACCTTTGGTAAGTTAGTCAGCAGCCCCTCTGAGTTTTAGTTTCCTTATCTATAAATTGGGAATAATTATATTTAGTGTGTTTTTGAAAGATTTAAATCATCTAACATATATAAATAATTTAGCACAATGCCAGGGACATAGTTTTACTTTAATAAATAATATTGTTATTAATATTATTATGGAACTAAGAAATTACTGTAGATCTTTATGTGGGAATAACATGATGAAAGTATAGTTTAAGAAAAGTTATTATACTGTTGTATATTGTATATGGAGACTTCAAATTAGGGAGACTATAGAGAGGCTGATAGAGTTATTCAGATATAAAGTAAGTACAGCTAGGCCAAGGGTAGTACCTGAACATAGTAAGGAAGGGACAACTCTAATAGACAACACCAAAATTAATCTGTAGGCCATAGTGATTGTATAACAAAAGACTAAAGTTTTGCATCTAAGACATCAAGAGCAAGGAAAGGTACTGATGATAATTAGGAATTAGGTAAAAGATAGTAGGAGAATTTAACGATTAAAAGAAGATGGTGTACTGTCAACTCGTAAATTCTGTGACTTTCATATAAAATTTAACGTCTTTTAGAAATACTTCATAGCTTTCGTATTACTTACCTTTTTATGTCCTTTTTCTGATCTTGATATTGCCCACTGTTTGTACTCGCTGATATTTCTTAGATGAGCTGAAATGATTTTTTTTAAAAATCTGTGATCCTTTTGCTATTCAGCAGGGTTCAGTTCTTTGTTTGCATTTTACCTTGAAGTTATTTTTTAAAATTTCTTAAATTTTATATATTTCTTAAGTTTCACAACAACTCTAAGAAGTATTTGGTTAGGAATACAATTATTGTATAATTTGTTTTAATTGAGATTGATAGAATAAGTTACTAAAAGAATTATTAAATTAATTTTCTTCAAATACTTTATATCTATTTTAAACAAGTTTGGGTACCTCAGTTTCATGTGGAGTGGAGAAGTATGGAATTGGGACAGAAAAGAAAGGTCTTTTCAGAAATTAGAAAATTATTGTAATGGGGTACACATAAGCCAGATTTTAAATCATAAATCTATACAAATGGTAAAAGACCTGAATTATGAGAGGAAAGTACGACCTTCACAGGGATTATACATGTGTTACTTTCTGTATACCATATGTAGGTACTGTATCACTATTCTTTTTTTAATCCTGAATTTTCTCTATTTACTTAGGTTTCATAATGTACAAGGAGTGTCAGAAATTTTTCTTTGAGAGAAATATAGCTTCAGTTGCCAGTCATGACTAAAATTAGAGAAAGCCATGAGTTGTAAGCTCCAGAGATGCAATACTATATCCAGATTCCTAGTTAGAGTATGTCTACATATATTTTACATATATATGTGTTGTGTAACATATATATAATACAACATATGTGTTATATGTGAATATGTTGTGTAACATGTAGGTTATATATGTCTATATATGTAAAACAATACAAATATAAACATTTTAGACTTGAGATGGTTGTCTAACTTAATTTTTGTGAAGGCTCCAAATAGTAATTTTCTTATAAAAGTCTCTCATTTTCAAAATGTTGATCAATTCAAATTGTCAATTAGGTGAGCAATCTATATCAAATTTTCCCCTTATAAATCATCTATTTTACCTCCTGTTTTTAAGTATGTACAGTTTATAATTCTTTAATAACAAAAAGTTCAATAGCAGTCTGTTTACCTACTTAACAAAAAGTAAATAGCCTTCTAATAGCGTGACATACGGTATCTTTATAGAAAACAACGTGATGATGATGATGATAATGATGACATAGAAGTTCCTCCTTTGACTAAGTCTATGGCAGATCTACTGCTTAATAATTCTACCTCACCTAAAACTTTAATAATACAGAATTGTGTGTCAAACAAATCATGTTCTCTACAGTGTTCCAAGAAAAATGTAACTTTACTGATATATTTAAGTTTTGAGAGCTAGAATTTTCAACTTTACTATTTTTAATTTATGCTTTTAAGCATTTCCTTATGCATTGTGAATGAAAATAAATAATATTTGTATATGACAAATGAATTAACAGTTTTTTCCTTTTATATGAATTTACTTGAATTGGTAGAATATAGCACCACCTTATGCCCTATATAAGAATTACAAGCTACTATTTTATTTCTGCTTTATATTGTCAAAAATTATATCATACATGGAATTTCTTACTCTATCATTCTAAGAATTTTTAAAAAACTCAACCTTCTTCCATTTTTCTCATAATACTCAAACTGTCAACTTAATCTATAATCCTTTCAAGTTGATTTATTTGAATGAGCCAGCCAATTTGTCAGTACTTTTTTCCTTTTAATTCATAACATTTTAGTCTAGGTCCTAGAGAAAAAGCTCTGTGTGATTGAAAGTCTATTTGTTTTAAAGTAAATTTGGGGTTGAATAAGCATTGTGTGTTTAATAACTCTGACAGATCTTAAGAATTTGAATTCTTCCTTTCAAACAAGAGAGCTACAAATTCTCCTAGTGGTGTTATTTAATATTCAAAGTAAACTGATTATCACATTGAAGTTTGGTTGATATATATAATATATAGGTTTTCTTCTATTTAATAATAGCTGTTTTCTTACCATTTTCCAGCCTTATTAACCATGTGTTGTATTCAGAGTGATTGTCTTTCAAAGAAACTTGTAAATTCCCTTCTACCTGTACCTTTTCTAAAATTGGAACTTAGGAAAGACGTCTAATAAAAATACTTAATTCGCTCCCCAGCTAAATTTTATAAAGCATCTCCTATCATCCAGAGATACCATAAGCACATGGAGAAACTCTTCCATTTTTGAGTTTCCCAAATGCCACAAGTACTTTTCACTATGTGTACCAGGCAAAATGCATTGTTTTTTAGTTTCATTTAAACATTTTTTAACCGGAGAGTAGGAGGCTGCTATACCCATGGTTCCAATACAAATTTAAGAAATTTTTTAGATACTAAAATCTACATTTTTTTAGTAAGAAAACCAAATAATTATGTTTATCTTAACACTTCAGTATATGTATAATTCTGAATGATAATGAGTTATCATACTTATGATAATTTTATAAACATGAAGTTTTAAAAATATTAGCTTTAGAAAAATCATGGCAGATATTTAAATGTGGGGAAAAAAAGAATTTTGAATATAGCTGGTAGTTTGGAGAGAAAGTAAGGATACTTAGGTTCAGGTCTGGTTCTGCAATCAACGAGGATTGTGAATTAAGCATATCATTTTATTTTTCAGAGTTTCATCAGTCAAAAGAGAAGTCTGACTGAATTGCTTTTTAGACTTCTACCTTTAATATTCTGTAATTCTAAACTAGTATCTTTTACCATTCCAGTTGGGTAAATGTAAAAAATATATTCATAAGTTATATTAGATTAAATTCCATGCGTGCTGCAACTAAGGAGCCTGCCTGCTGCAACTGAGACCTGGTGCAACCAAATAAATAAATAAATAATTATTTTTTAAAAATTGATTGAAAGGAAAACAGTTTAAGTGTTTTCCGTTTGATGTCAGAATCTTAGTTCAAACTGTCTCAAAATTCCATATGATTGTATCTTTCCTTTCTTATCTGTGGCAGTCATCATCATCCAAGGTCATGTTGATTATGTTCAGGACAATTGGCTTTGAAATAATGCCAGCATCTGTTGTTAGTCAATAATACATTCCCATCCAAGAGATTTACAGGGAGGCTAAATGAAAGTCTGTACATACTCTTACTCATCATTAACAGTTGAACTTTTGACTCAAGCCCAACTTTGAACCTCATTGTGTTATAAAAATTTTGAATTTAGTACCTTGAGTATATTTTCTTTTAGAAACATGATTTAATGGTAAAGCTTTGATCCAGAAGTCTTAGACTCTACACCTAATATTTCTACAAACTCCTTGTATAACTCTGAACCCATATAATCTATGGGTATCTCAATTTGTCTGTTTATTAAAATGACTAATTTATATCTACCCCATATTGTCTTATAGGGATGTTGTTGAAATATCATGTATAATGACTTGTTTCTGTCATGGGCAATATACTTGTGAAGATGAATTCCTATAATTTAAGGTCACATTTTAATTTCTCAGAATTAAAAGTACACATATCTTTTTTTTTTTTTTTTTTTTTTTTGCGGTACGTGGGCCTCTCACTATTGTGGCCTCTCCCGTTGCGGAGCGCAGGGTCCGGACACGCTCAGCAGGCATGGCTTACGGGCCCAGCTGCTCCGCGGCATGTGGGATCTTCCCGGACCGGGGCACGAACCCGTGTCCCCTGCATCGGCAGGTGGACTCCCAACCACTGCACCACCAGGGAAGCCCAATACACATATCTTTTAGACCCCAAAGGTGTGACAGTGCATGTGACTAATGACTGACTAAAAGCTTGAGTAATAGTTTAGCAATAATGATAATTTCTTAAAATTCAGTTTAAGAAGAAATCTCTAAAGAAAAGATGAATATAAAAATGGTAAACTTACATAATTGAAAAATAACCAAAACTAAAATTAAAGGAAATAGAGAAAATACATGCAACAAAGTTTACAAAGGTGATTAATATCTAAAATAATCAAAATAACTTATTAAAATAAGTAAGAAAAATACCAAGTCCACAATAGATCTATGACAATAAGGGATAAATAGGCAGTTCACACAGAAGGAGACAAAATTATAAACACATGGGGAAATGTTCAACCTTGCTAGTAATTAGGGAAATTAATGCAAAAATCATTACAATACCATTTTAATTTATTATATTTTATTACATTAATATAAATTATTGTAAAAAATCATTAACAATACCATATACAAAAATATATGGAATACTATAATGAATATTTTATGTACTCACACCTAGCTTAAGAAAGCATCCCCAACCACTAACCAATTTTTTAATGGTAACACTACTGACCAAGTTATGGTAATAACAAATTATCAAATTATCACAACTGTAAAGTTGCATCACTTTTATAAAGCGGTATGAACATATGTCATTAGCCTTAAAAATACACATACTTTTTAAAAAGTTTGTTTATTTTTATTTTATTTATTTTTGGCTGCGTTGGGTCTTCGTTGCTGCACATGGACTTCCTCTAGTTGTGGCAAGTGGGGGCTACTTTTCCCTGGGGTGCACAGGCCTCTCATTGCGCTGGTCTCTCCTGTTGCGGAGCACAGGCTCTAGACATGTGGGCCTCAGTAGTTGTGGCACATGGGCTCAGCAGCTGTGGCTCGTGGGCTCCAGAGCGCAGGCTCAGTAGTTGTGGCACATGGACTTAGTTGCTCCACGGCATGTGGGATCTTCCCGGACCAGGGCTTGAACCTGTGTCCCCTGCATTGGCAGGCGGAATCCCAACCACTGCACCACCAGGGAAGTCCCCACATACTTCTTGCTTAGAAATTCTTCTAAAGGATATTCATCAGAAGAAAAGCATTTAGACAAAATAGTATTCATTTTAGCATTATCTATACTGATAACCTACATGTCCAACACTTTAGAAATAGTTAAGTAAGTAATGGTATACAAACTCAATGGGTAATAAAAGAACCAGCTAAATTGAAATTTTGAATATTGCTTAGCAAAATTTTTTTTATCGTGCTAAAATACACATAACATAAAATTTACCATTTTAACCATTTTTAAATGTATGAGTCTGTGGCCTTAAATACATTTGTGTTGTTGTAAGACCACTACCACCATCCATGTCCAGAACTTTTTCATCATCTCCACTTGAAACTGTACCCATTAAACAATAACTCCTCATTTCCTCCTGCCCTCAGCTCCTGGCAAATGCCGTTCTACTTTCTGTCTCTGAATTTAACCATCCTAGCTACCTCATATCAGTGAAAGCATACAATATTTGTCCTTTTGCTTTTGTTTTGGCATACATCACTTAGCATATGTCCTCAAGGTTCATCCATGTGTAGCATGTGTCAGAATTTCATTCCTTTTTAAAGCTGAATGATATCCCATTGTAGGTATATACCATATTTTGTTTATCCATTCATTTGTCAATGGACATTTTATATATTTGAGTCTTTGCTTTCAGTTCTTTTGGATATGTACCCAGAAGTAGAATTGCTAGATCATATGGTAATTCTATGTTTAATTTTAGGGGAGGAACTGTCAAACCTTTTCCACAGTGGCTTCTTCACTTTACATTCCTATGAGCAATGCACAAGTGTTCCAATTTCTCCATGTCCTTGTCAGCACTTGTTATTATCTGTTTTTTTTTTTAATAGACATCCTAGGGGGTATGAGGTGGTAACTCATTGTGGTTCTGATTTGCATTTCTCTAATGATAATGCTGAGCATCTTTTCATATGCTTATTGGCCATCTGTGTATCTTCTTCGGAGAAATATCTGTTCAAGCCCTATGGTCATTTTTTAGTTGGTTTCTTTTTTTTGGTTTCTTGTTGTTGAGTTGCAGGAGTTTTTAGTATAATCTGGATAATACTCCATTTCAGATATATGATTTGCAGATATTTTCTCCCACTATGTGGGTTGCCTTTTCACTGTGTTGATAGTGTCCTTTGATGCACAAAAGGTTTTTAATTTTTTTTTTTAATTTTTTTTTTTTTTTTTTTTGCGCTACGCGGGCCTTTCACTGTTGTGGCCTCTCCTGTTGCGGAGCACAGGCTCTGGACGCGCAGGCTCAGCGGCCATGGCTCATGGGCCTAGCCGCTCCACGGCACGTGGGATCTTCCTGGACCGGGGCACGAACCCGCGTCCCCTGCATCAGCAGGCAGACTCTCAATGACTGTGCCACCAGGGAAGCCCGGGTTTTTTAATTTTGATGAATTCAGTTTATCTATATATTTTTGTTGTTGCCTGTGCTTTTGGAGTGTCATATCCAAGAAATCATTGCCAAATCTATGTCATGAAGCTTTCGCCCTATGTTTTCTTCTCAGAGTTTTGTAATTTTAGTACTTACATTTAAGTCTTAGATCCATTTTGTGTTAATTTTAGTTTATGGTATAAGGTAAGGGTTCAAAGTGATTATTTTGCACAGGGATATCCAGTTTTCGCAGCCCCGTTTGTTGAAATTTGAATTGCCTTGGCACCCTTGTTGAAAATCATTTGACCATATTTGTGAGAGTTTATTTCTGGTTTATCTTTTCTGTTCCATTGGTCTACATGTTTGTCTTTATGCCAGTATCACACTGTGTTGATTAATGTAGCTTTGTAGTAAAATCAGGAAATGTGAGTTCTTCAACTTTGTTCCTTTTCAATAGCACAATGTTTCAGATATAACATTAAATGAAAAAGGCAGAACATAAAATAATATTAATTAGAATGTAAAAAAATAGGTTTTTATATAAAGTCAGTATTAGGAATGATTACATAAGAATCAAACTAGGATGGTAGAACTATGGGGACTTTTTTTCCTTATTTTTAAATTTCTAATTTTAAATGTATTTTGGTACCAGTAAAATAATATAAAATATAAATGTAATTATAATTTACATAGTAGAAAAATGGTGTGTAAGTATATAAGATAGTTTAGCCTTTAAAAATGTGAGTAAGATATCAATATCAATGTAAATAATGTTTGTTCTTGACTCTTCAGTGCCATAGTAAATCCTTCTAAAATGGATTAATAATATTTTTTTAAAAAATATTTATTTATTTGGTTGTGCCAGGTCTTAGTTGCAGCAGGTGGGCTCCTTTTAGTTGCAGCTCACTGGCTCCTTAGTTGCGGCACGTGGGCTCCTTAGTTGTGGCACATGAACTTTTAGTTGCAGCATGAATGTGGGATCCAGTTCCCTGGCCAGAGATCGAACCCAGGTGCCCTGCATTGGGAGAGTGGAGTCTTAATTACTGTGCCACCAGGGAAGTCCCAGGATTAATAATATTTTTGATATTATTGTTACATAGCTAATGCATGCCTTTTCAGTTGTTATCTTAATATTATTAAAGCCTTGAGCTTATTATTTAAATATACTAACAGATAATTTTTCAAAATCATCCTTTATATAGTCACTTCAAAACCTCATTAATATTCTATTTTTGGAAGCCATTACGAGTGGAACAGAAATATGTCTTATAGGTAGGCAAGCCTACTAATGATAAAGTGGAAAGCATATTTTTGCTCACATCTATGGTAATGGAACAATTTCTCATACCTTCAACAAAGAATCCTTTACTTTCTGCAGAAAGTGCCATCTTCAAGTAAAACCTGTTATGAAGTTCTAGTTATGAGATCACATGTAAGCATGTTGGTTTGGAACTAGGAGAAGGAATTTGAGACCAAGAGATAGTAGAGCTAATTTTATAGAGATGTCTTTCTCAAAACTGGTATTTATCAGCATTTTGCTATAGCTGTGAAATGAATTCAGTCTTTAGTTACCTAGACTTGAAACAATTATTCTGGTTTATTATACTTTATCTTTTAAATATAAAGTCCTTTCACTTTTTCTTTCAACATGTCAGTTTTAACAATCCTTACTTCTTCATTCTTAGTATGCTCTAAGCACTAATCTCACCCTGATTATTGCAGCAGCATGTTCATTTATTACTTTGTTTCAGTACTTTTACAGCTCTCATGACCTGTATTTTTCATATTTCTCCTCTCCATTATATCTTTTCCTAACTTTTTGTAATCTAAATGCTGCCTCTTAATGATGTTGCAAATTCCTGGAGGGCACTGGCTCTAGTTGACATTTCTTTTATATGTTCCCTAGGTTTTTTCTCATTGCTCTGCATGCTGGAAACTTGTAATAAATATTGTTTGAAAAAAGTTTTCCTTCATTTCAGGAGTGGCAATGTGTACAATCAAAAGGTTGCTTTTTCTTAGAAGAAGATGGTGAAATCATTAGTCATCAATATAGGATGCAAATAGCTCAGAGATCCCTGGTTTATCTAACAATTAAGCCATTAAACCTGAGTCAAGCTGAAGGCAAGTTTAAATTTTCTGTATTTTTTAAAAAATATCAATTTATGCCCACTTTGAAAATACTTATGTATTTGGTGGTTCTAATTAGTGAAGAAAATGATCTGCCTAAGAAACATGTGGTTACATATTGCAATACACTTAAAGAAATTCGTTTGTACATTGACTGTGTTGTCATATTATGCAAAGAAAGTAAATTGTTTTGGACATGTTTAAAGTATTTTTCTTTTAATTTATTTAAAAATGAGAACAAACTGTTACCTGGTTTCCTTTTGACATAGAATTAACTTTTTATCTGCTAATAAGTCCTTAGCTTTTTCCATTTATCAATTTTTTAAATTAATATGCATGAGACAACTTCTATAGGAGCATAATTTGGGACAAATATGAACTGCAGGTATTTTTGAATACCTTCAAAGTGCCATGTCATATGACTTAGACAATCCTTATTAATAATTTTCATATCCGTGGTAATATTCTTTTTCTATACATCAATGCTAGATAAAAATTAATAATTTCCTAGTGTCTACAGTGGTTATTACATAATTTTTAATTAGTGAAAAATGGCTATATGGGTGCTTTCCCTAGATATCCTTTTAATGTTATTATTCTAAGTATCAATCTTTATTTTTCTTTTATTATGTTTACATATAAACATCTACTTACTAGAGGATTCTTCCCCACTTACATTACTTTTCCATCTTAAAGTAGAGATTCTGAAAGTTTTCACTGTATATATTGTAGGACACTTACAACATTTGGTTAATGATACTTATAATTTTTTAATTTTTTTATAAATTTATTTATTTATGGCTGCATTGGGTCTTTGTTGCTGCACACGGGCTTTCTCTAGTTGTGGCGAGTGGGAGCTACTCTTCGTTGAGGTGCGTGGGCTTCTCATTGCGGTGGCTTCTCTTGTTGCCGAGCACAGGCTCTAGGTGTGTGGCGAGCGGGAGCTACTCTTCGTTGAGGTGCGTTGGCTTCTCATTGCAGTGGCTTCTCTTGTTGCCAAGCACGGGCTCTAGGTGCGCGGACTTCAGTAGATATGGCACGCAGGCTCAGTAGTTGTGGCTCATGGGCTCTAGAGTGCAGACTCAGTAGTTGTGGCACCCAGGCTTAATCGCTCTGCTGCATGTGGGATCTTCCCGGACCAGAGCTCGAACCCATGTCCCCTGCATTGGCAGGTGGATTCTTAACCACTGCGCCACCAGGGAAGCCCTGGTAATTGATACTTCTAAATGACAATTACAATAGTCATTTTTCAGATAGAAGTATCAAGATAGGTCTGCAAATTCAATGTAGTTGTTTATTCTCTGTATTCTTATGAAGAAGATTTTTTTTCATTTATTTATCAAATATTTATTGAAGACCTTATAAACCAAGTATCATTTTAGGTGCTTAAGATACAGATACATCAGAGTACAAAAAATACAAAATCCCTGCCCTTATGAACTTACATTCTAGTGGAGGAAATAAACAATAAATAATAAACGTAATAAATAGTAGGGGATTCCCTGGTGGCGCAGTGGTTGAGAGTCCGCCTGCTGATGCAGGGGACACGGGTTCGTGCCCCGGTCTGGGAAGATCCCACATGCTGCGGAGCGGCTGGGCCCATGAGCCATGGCCGCTGAGCCTGTGTGTCCGGAGCCTGTGCTCTGCAACGGGAGAGGCCACAACAGTGAGAGGCCCGCCTACCGCAAAAAAACAAAACAAACAAACAAAAAAAACCCCATAATAAATAGTAAATGACATGGTGTGTTAGAAAGTGATAAGTGCTATGGGAAAAACGTAGAGGAAAAGGGACATTGTGAATACGAGGGAATATGAGTTGCCATTGAAAGGGCGTATTAGTGTATGCTTCATTAGAGGTTGACATTTGAGCAGACTTTGAAAGAGGTGTATTAATTATCAACTGCTGTGTAACAAACTACCCCAAAACTCAGTGACTTAAAACAATTAAACGTTTGTTTGCTTATGAGCAGTTCTTTTGGTCTGAGCTGGGCTTGGCTTTTCTCTATAGGGCTTACTCATGCATCTTTGGTCAGCTGCAGGTTAGCTGGTGGCTGGCTTTAACTGATCTTGGCTGGGCCCTTTCCTTTGTATGGGTTTCAGCTGAGACAACTTGATTCAGCCTTTTATAGTCTCTTACCCTCTAGTAAGTTAGCCTGGACTTGTTCTTATGGTATAACAGGACTCTAAGAGAGAAAGCAGAAGCACCATAGGCCTGGGCTCAGAACCAGCTCATTACTTCTGTTACATTCTGTTGTGCACAGCAAGTCAAAAGGCAAGTACAGATTTACAAGGTGGAGAAATAGATTTGATATCTTGATGGAAGAGCTACAAAGTCACATTGCAAGGGGTTGTGGATACAGAGAGGGATGGCCATTTTTGCTGTCTTCCACAGGAGGCAAGGGAGTAAGTTTTGTGGATGTAGGGCTGGTGGAAGGGGATGGGTGAAGAGTGGAGGAAGTGACAGGTAGAGGGAATCCTGTTCAGAGGCTCTGAGATGAGAGTGTGCTTGGTGTTAGAAGAACAAGGTGGCTAGACTTGGTATATTGAAGTAAGTAAGGAGAGAGTGTAGGGGCTGAAGACAGGGAGAAACAGGGACAAAAATCAGGTACAGTTTTGTTTTGTTTTTTGCCATAATGAGAACTTGGACTTTTACTCTGAGAGAAAAGAGGAACCCTTAGGAGGCTGCCATCAAGATTTTCTCTTCATCTTTGATTTTCAGTAGCTTGAATATGTGTCTTGGTGTTTTGGGTTTTTTTGTTGTTGTTATTGTTGATGCTGTTTTTGACTTTTGGGGAGGTTTTTTGTTTATTGTTTGTTTGTTTGTTTGTGTTTATCTTTTTGGTATTTATCCTACTAACGGCTCTCTGAGTTTCTTAGATGTATGGCTTGTTGTCTCATTATTTTTAGATAATTTTCCATCTTTATCTCTTCTGCTCTCTCTTTTCTTCCACTTACACACCTGACATCTCGTTCTCCTGTGCGCCACCACCAATAAGCCAGTGCTTGCATCTCATCTCTCCTTGGAGGGGTCTGTCTTTCCTTGGATTTCAGGCTGCTTGGTTGTCCTGTGACCTCAGCTCTGACAGGTTCAAGAAATGTTATAATTTTGTATTTCATGCATTTTTTCTCATTGTTAGGGTGGAAGCAACATTCTTCCAACTTTCAACTGCATTAGAGGATTTTTAAATAGAGATGGAACATAATCTGACATATTTTAACAAGAGCAGTCAGGTTGCTGTATTGAAAACAGATTGAAGGTACAGAAAGCAAGGGGTCCAGCTAGGACTCTATTGCAGAATTCTAAGAGGGGACTGGTGTTGCTTTGAACTGGGTTGTAGAGGGTATAAGAAGTAGAGATTCTGGATATATTTTGAAGGTCAAACCATAGCATTTCCTGAGGCTTCGTTATGATACGTGAGAGAAGGGAAAAGTTAAAGATGATTCAAGGATTTGGGGTTTTAGCAACTGGAAGGAATGAGTTACTCTTATCTGAGATAGAAAAGAGTATAGATGGACAGTTTTTTTTTTTTTTCAGATGTTTGGGAAAGCCAGGTTTAGACATAGAAATCCAAGTGGAAATGTCAAATAGGCAGTTGGGTATATGGGTCTAATGTTCAGAGGAAAGGTCCTAGCAGGAGATACAAATTTTGGAGTTAACAGCATATAGATGATGTCTAACATCTCTTCCTCCTATGCTCCTTTACAGGTAAGCCAGTGCTTGCATCTTCTCTCTTCTTGAAAGGGTTTGTTTGTCCTTGGATTTCAGCCTACATGGTTGCCTTGCAACCTTAGCTTTCTGATGAGTTTAAGAAAAGTTATGATTTTTAGAAAGTGTGTATATAGAGAATGTTTCTAACAATTTCATTGTGTATAGGTATATGCCTTATTGCAAATGCTATGATGTTTATAAAAATGGATGTGTATTTCTAAAAAAGAAATCCGAATGGGAAAGAAACCACCACTTTTTTAAATAGGAAAGAGTAAGTAGTGATTGCTTATTTTAAGATGTTTGGGTTTTTTTGTTTATAGGAAAACCATCCCCTTGGTTATCAGTTGATACTGCCTTGTATATTCTTAAGGAAAATGAGAGTCAAGCAAATCTACAGCTCATGTGTTTTACTGAACTACGAAATAGAGAGGTATGCATATTTATTTTCTAATGTTTAGTTAAAAATATAGTATGACCTCAAGTTTGAGGGAAATAATCGTTTTTCTATATATTTTAAAACTTTTTATCTTCCCTTCCAATTAAGGTATATACAGTAATCACTGTTCATATTACATATGTTTTATTAATTGTGAAGGACTTTTTCTTATTTGCTGAGATTTAAAAATTGAGGATTGATTGGCCATTTTGGCTTCATAACTTATAAGTTGTGTGACATTGTACTTCACTTTCCTCTTTTCTAATGCCCTGATACCGCACATGTGAATATTTTTTTGTTATACTCAATAAAAATGATTGATGCCAGTGGATTTTTTTCCCCTAAATACAAGCAATTCAAGGCTTTGAAAAAGTTCCTCTAGATGTTTGTCTTACTTATACTACTATTGCAAAAAAGAAAAACTTCAAGATTACTATCCTCAGGCTTGACTCATAGGGTCCAAAAATAGATTGATCTGAAGAAATGCTTTCAAATGATTTTATATGTTGCCCATGGGGTTGTTCTGATCTTTTCTAATTATATATTTACTCAGAGGCCAAATATGTGAGGCAGATACATAAATGTGGCTATTTGTTTTATGAGGACTACAAAATATATCTGCTACACAATAACAGGAATAATACTATTCAAGGGCTTACTGCAATATCATATTTAATCTTTATATAGGCCCAACGACAGACAAACATTTCCCTGATGGAATGTTATATAAAAGTCTTTATTGTTGGCTTCCAACAGACAAGAATAGTTATAGGCAAGAAACAAATAAAATGACAGCAGTTAATGTTTTGATTAAACTCTTCTTCAAAACTGACTACAAAGTTAAATTCAAGATAAAGCATTGTCTAAAACAATAGCTTTCCCACTTTGTTTTGCTTAAAATTACTTTCTTACGAGATTACATGTATAAAAATGTTAGTACATAGCAAGCCTATAATAAAATTTGAATGAGTTTCTATTTACCTCTTTCCTATAGGCCTCTGTTTATCTTTAATATGTCATATTTACAAAGGATTTTTAGTTTTAGTTTCACAATTATTTTCTTTAAGAAGAGTTTTGTGCCCACGAAAGACTTTCCATTTGCCAACCACTGTGGCAGTTCAAGTTTATATGTAGAGATAAGGGAGGTTCAAGGGATAACATATATTAGGAAACAGCAAGAACTGCTTTTCATTCCTGGATATCAGTCAACATCTGGCCAATCTAAAAGATTATGATTTCCAAAAGATGGGTTTGGTCAATCTTTAGTTTTCAAAATGGCCCTCACTTTTATAGGATTGCTTCTTTTATCAAAATAGGACATGGTCACTTTAGGATGATTATGGTTCCTCTGACTTGTGAGGGTAGAAATAGGGCCGAACCCAGAATTTGGATGAGCAACTTTGTTTTGTATATGAGTCCCCAGGATGACCTAAAATAAACCTGGGATTTGAAAGGAGTTTTAGACACAATACCAGACAGAATTCCCTAGGGTTATTCTGTGCTGAAGGGCAAATGGCTACTTGCTTAGATATTATACACGACTAGGAAATGCTTAGGTTTAATATATTTGACAGAGACAATCCCTAGATTTTATAGGAAGACATTGGGCTCCAGAAAGCACCTAGAAGGTTCATAGAGGGATGCCATTTTGCTTTTTCTTATAGAACAGGAGAATAAAATGTTTTCCTATACAAATGTCTTGGCACTCATTATAAATATCCTGTGATGGAAAAGAATTTTGTATAAGGTAGGTTTATCTGGGACTCTGCCTTCTTGTTTTATAGTCCATATTACATAAATAGTAGTAAAATTCCAGTGCTTTTGTCCACATAATTGTATTTTTACAAATATGGTTAATTCATACAAATAGTGAACTCTTTTAAAATATATTTAATTTTTATGTTGTGTCATAGCAATCTGAATTACAAATCATATGTTTATATTTGAATCAAATTAGGCAGCTATAACCCAGAAAAATTCCTCTAAGATTTTTCTCTTTGCTTCCTGTTGAAATATTTGCATAAAAAACATTTTTGAAAATTATTGGGAAGATTTAGAAGTTATATAACTTCTAACCTGTTACAGTTTTAGGCATTTGTTTTTAAAATATATAAAGTAATACGTCTAATATTATTAGCCTTACCATTAACAAAAAGATTTTGAAGCCTATAAAACATTGATAGAACCATAATAGAATTGGTGAATATTGGTATAAAGAGAAACTGTTTCTAATGCTCCCTTTCATAAGAAAGATTAAAAGTCATTAAGACTCATGGTGGTTGTTTGTTTGTTTGTTTTTAAAATTCTTTTGGAAAAGATGTTTGGGTGGACTGGTGAACTAGGACCTGGAATTTACTGGTTAATTCCTTCCACAACTGGCTGCAGGCTAAAGAAAGAAATAAAACCAATAACAGAAGAAGCCCAACTTGTACATAGAGATGAAACAGGGGAATTATTTCTCACAAAGGAATTTAGGTAAGTTTTGTTTATTAAAGTTAAGAGCTATAACATCTAGACTGGATATATATCAGTAGCCTGTCTTCCATCCTTTCCTTTGGCTGGCTGCAAATCCCAACCCCACATTCTAATCAATAGCTCAACTCATCCACTAGGCATCTGAAAGTGACCTTCTACTCATAGGTCTGGGATTGCCATTCATTTCTGGGTTCCATACATTTGGCAAGTCAACTTTAGTTGCGTATCTACTGATTTCTCATCCACTAGAAATAGGTCCTGCTAGTTGCACTATTAACTTAGATAGCTATCAAATATGAAATCCAAATAGGGTAGTTCTCCCATACCATACATGTACACAGTAAGATCTGGCTGCAGGTAGAGAGGAAGAAGAAAGTAGATGGACAAAGGAGAAAAGAAGAAGGGAACTTCTCTCTGAGTTCCTACTACATGTTGACATGCTGGGGTTGCTTTGGAAACTTGTTTATGTCATGTAATACTAGACTGAGTAACATATATATTTGGATACATTAATTTTATCATTCACAAATATTGTTTTTTATTTTATTCTTTTGCATTATGGTTTATTATAGGATATTGAATATAGTTCCCTGTGCTATACAATAGGACCTTGTTGTTTATCCATTCTATATATAATAGTTTGCATCTGCTAGTCCCAAACTCCCAATCCAACCCTCCCCCACTCTCCCTCTCCCTTGACAACCATAAGTCTGTTCTCTGTGTCTGTGAATCTGTTTCTGTTTCGTAGATAAGATCATTACAAATATTGTTTAATGCCTTTATATTACTTCCTTTTGAAAGTTATCCTCATAGAAACCTTTTTCAGTCTAGTTGCCTTAGAGACAAATAATTTGCTATTTTTTGTAATTTTAGGTCAACTTTATCAGATATATTTGAAGTAATTGATTTAGATGGAAATGGTCTTCTCAGCCTTGAAGAATATAATTTTTTTGAACTGAGAACAAGTGGTGAGAAATGTGATGAAGATGCTTGGGCTGTCTGCAGAGGTAAGCACTTTTCGTTTTCTTAATGGTTATGTAAAACATATATATATATACATACACACACCCTTTCATCCTTAAGAAGTGAAATGTCAAATTTCTCCATGGAATATTGTAGCAATTGGGACAGTTTAAAAGTAGTAGTATTGTTTGTAGACCATAAAAAATTAAACATTTATTTTCCTTAAATTGGTAGTTGGTGTAGTACTCAAGTTAAAAGAAAATGTGAATTAATTAATCATAATTTCTATGTTCTTTGGAGCTTAGAATGTAAAAAACTTTGTCTTACCTCTGATAGCAAAGGGACTGAAGTGGTTGAGAGACGCAAACTGTGCCCAGGAGAGGGCAGCAAAGAGCTAATAGGCTAGAGTTTTACTAAAAATTAAGAGGTTTCCAGGAAGTCGTTTATATATGTTAAGAATTCTTTTGTTTTTTGTATTTGAGTTGAATTAAGAAAGTCCATCGATGGACGTATAAAAGCCAAAAATGCTAAGATAGGCAAAGAAAAATACTGAGAGCGAGGCGAAGTCAGTTGTCACTTGCGAGGAGTCTGGGAAGAGGGTAGAGCTTGTATATTTAAGCCAAGGACTAAAAGGTCAAAGGGGAAAGCCAGAAAGCCACAGCCAACTATAGATCACAGAACAAGAAGTTGAGGAGGCTAGAATGCAGTCAGGAGAGAGATTAACTCACATGTTGCTGTCACTGGGGTAGTAATGTGTCCTAATCCTCTGGTTCTTGAAATGGTCTAAGCTTGGCAGTCAGTGAGCCAGAGAGGAGTCTGATAAGTCTGTTTATCTAAACAGCAAGTAAGGTAGAAATATTATTAATATAAAGGTTTTTAAAAATACATCTCTTTTTAACTGACAGTTTATATACTGTAATCAGTAACAAGAAATGTATATTGATTTATAATAGTATACTTCAATTAACAAGATTGATAACACCCATAATAGAGTATTATTTTTAGGAGGATGTAATCATCCTGTAACTTTAATGATATAATATTTTGATTCTCTTTGTTCCCTTGTCATATATCAGTTGAATATATTTGTATGAGTATTTTCTGAGTTCTCTATTCCACTGATCTGTTTGTCTCATCTGTCACCAGTACCACACTGTCTTGATTACTGTAGCTTTAATGTAATTCTTGAAGTTGGGTTTTAATAAACTTTAAAAACTTAATGGAGAATTGATCATTTTAAGTTTTAAAAGTAGACTATTGATAGTCTCTATAGCATAGTATCTAGGTACATTTTTCTTGAAAGTAATAATTTCTTTGTATTATATATCAAATATTAATTTTTTTCATCTTGCTTTTCTACTTAGTAGCTCCAGCTTCCATTTTAGTGGCTACCATGTCTTTCTATGATCTAATTTAATCTACATTTACTTTTTTTCCTTACAAAAGTTATGAGTCACTTTCCAAACTCTAAACATTTTAAACTATTAATCAGTCAACCAGTTTTAAGCAGTTATGTCTCTGCCTCTTTTCTCACAGTAATGTGTACAAAAGAGATATCTCAAATAAGAGTACCCATTTTCCTTGGGTATATTACAGATGGGAGTTGGAAAATAAGATCTTTCTTTGTTGTAGGACAATTAACAGAATGTAATCTAAAATGAGTAGCTGTTTATTGTCTATATTATAGAAACATTCAGGAATTATATATATCTAGATATTTCTTCATGAATTTATGCTTATAAACAATGTTAAAATGGGTACTTAGATTTGTCTGGGACATTCGTGGACTTCAAAGTGTTCCCATTATCTAACAGTTTTTTAAGGACCAGTGGACAATTCAGTTAAAATTAAAGCAATTAAGAATATAGCAGTCTCCTTAAACCTGGCACCATCCACATTTCCCTTTTGAAACACCAGTAGTTTGGGGGGTATTACATCAAATTCATTTGGGTTTAAGTAGCAAATATATAAGAAGCATTTTAATTTTTGAAATACAGCACTGGCTTTGGCAGCACATATACTAATTTTTGAAATATATGTCAGTATATACTTTAGATAAGCAGGCAGGTTGGAATTTACCCAGAAAAATTAAAGTTTCCTCTGATTTTGGAATATATTTGCACTATTTTTGACTTCAGATCTTGTTGAAAAACTAAATCATGCACTGTGACAGTGCTTATGCTGAGTTGTGGAAAATTAGAACAGTATCTCTCAAACATGTTTTGAGTTATTCTTATTTCACTTTTGTAGTGCTCACAGTGCTCCTTTAAAATAAACATTTGTGAATACTAATATATAATAGACATTTTAGTAAGTGTATGAATTTTTAAATTATGTAAGAAAGAAACTTCTGGTTGTTTTGACAGAGAATTTCGATACAAAGAAGAATGAACTAACAAGACAGGGCTTTATGGATCTGAATCTAATGGAAGCCAATGATGGAGAAGGAGATCCTTGTGACCTTTGGGTAACTCTACACTCAATGGGCTACAATAAAGCTCTGGAACTGACAGAGGTAAAACAATCTTGAAGTTTTTCAGTGGGTTTAATGTACATAATATTTTACCCCATGAGCATTTTCCTGACACAGGACTTTTGAATTGGGCTCTAAAATCCTTGAACTTCAATACGTGAATGAATCCTGGGTACAACAGTATGTTTCTGCTAGTTTATACAAGTTCTTACCTGAAATTTAGTTACTGCCAACATTTAAGTAATTCAGGAACAACAGGAGTTTGAGCATATGATATGCAGGAAAAAGACTGGTAATATAAAAAATTATATTTCTTAATTGGCGATGGCTATTTGAGTTGCTAAAATTTCATTTCTATTCAGAGACTCTTTGTCCTAATAGAATAAAGGCTCTCATATAATAAGGAGAATATGTCTGGATGAGAACTGGAATTCTGATCTTTTTACAGAGGTACTCCTTGGGTTAATATTTGTAAAACACTTGGAGCAGCACTTGGCTCATAGAAAGCACTGTGTATGTATTAGCTCTCATTATTATTATTTATTAACATGGTAAGGTATAAAAGTTGAATAAGACTCACAATAAACCAGAGGAATAATAAAAATTAGGCCTATTTCTTAAATTTTATCTTTTTGTGTCCTTTAATAAAGTTTAGAATAAAGGATTTAATAGTTTTAGACCACACAATTAGATAACAATACATTTGTTTATAAATTAAAAATAGTATCTGTCCTTTCTATAAATAAATCAACCTCAGAGGGTAACACTACCACCAACAAATTTTAAGTTTTGGGTGTATTGAGTCTTTGGTTTAGTTCCTAGTTTTGACATCATTTAACATTCCTCATAAATTTGTTTTCTAAGAAGTTCTCTATAATTTTTTTTGCCATTTCTATTAATAAGAGGTGAATAGTTCCAGTAACTTTTTACATCCTACTTTAACCTAACATTTAGTGAATATCACATTTTTAAGCATGGTGCAAAATCAGCATCTAATCTGTGAATAATATTGTGTCTGCTACACATGCTTTCACTTAACAAAGGAATTAGTTAAGAGCAAATTAAGACATTTTATAACATTTGCTGATGTCATTGACTTCTGAAGTCATAGGCAAGAAGGATTTCTGAGATAAAGATCTTTTTATTTAAATTTTATTTTTTTATTGAATAGGTAATATATTCATATCACTGAACGTTCCAAAGCTTAAAAAAAAATTTATACAGTGAAAATGTCAAAGGATGATGAGACCACCACTCAGTAGCTGGAATAAAAGGACAAAAATGAATTGATTGCTTACTACAAGGGAGAGCTATCTGGTCAGGTGTAGTTTCTCTATGCAAAGCAGAATGTTCATCTTATTTATAAAGTGTTTTGGGGAAGCATGGTTACTCAGGTGAGACTGTTGACTGGTTGGCACTCAGTGGTATATTTATTTACATGAGTCTGTCTGTGATTGCTTGACTTTCAAAAGTAAGGAGCCAACACTGGCTGACTTACAAAAGTGTGTTTATTGAAGTGAGTTGTTGCAGATCAACTGAACAGTTTTAAAACAAGTTTCTGGGGAGAGAGATCAAGATGGCAGAATAGAAGGACGTGGATCTCACCTCCTCCCACAAATACATCAAAAATACATTTACATGTGGGCAATTCTCACAGAATACCTACTGGACACTGGCAGATCTCATACAACCAAGAAAGATCACCACGTAACTGGGTAGGATGAAAGAAAAAATAAAAAGGAATCAGGATGGGACCTGTTCCCCTGGGAGGGAGCTGTGAGAGAGAAAAGGTTCCCTCACCCTGGGAACCCCCTTCACCAGCTGGGAGATCAGCCGGGACAGAAAGGGAGATTCAGAGGCTCAGAGGAGAGTGCAGCAATAGGCTTGCAGTAGGCAGAGCAGAAAGAGAACAGCACAGATGGTCCTGGCCACCTTGCTGAACACTCCAGTCTGAGATGCGCACCTGTTGGTGTGCACAGTGACTGGGTGCTGAAACTTGGGCTTCAGTGGACAGACCTGGGGAGGGGACTGGGGTTGGCTGCATGGAGACAGCCCAAAGGGGCTGGAGTGTGGCCTGGGCCGCAAATGGGGGTGTGCACGGGATGAAGCCTAGGTCCGCCATAGAAGCCCCGTTGTTAATGCATGCAAAGGGAGGGGCAGGGCCCTACACTAGCAGCCTCATTCTCCAGTGACCTCACAGCAGGCGCAGCCCCACCTCCATGAGCTCTGGGAGCACCAAGCTGCAGTTGCCCACATGCAGAGGCAGAGCTGAAATCTGAGCCAATCTCCAGGGGCTGCTCGACTTCAGAAGCCGGGCTGAAATCTGAGCCTTGTCCAGAGGCTTTGCAACTTTGGTGGATGTATGCTGCCAGCACCTTTGTAAGCTCAGCACCTGTGGGACATCTGTGAGGATTACTGGTGCTCCCATGGCTGGGGCAGGTCTGGAGTTAGCAGCTGTGGGCTTTGCAGGCACGCACATGCGAAGGCAGGGCCAGGGTCTGCGCTGATTCCCTAGTCCCCACAGTGGGTTCAGAGGCACGACTATATGTGACTACTGTGGGTCCTGGTGCCTATGAACACAGTACCTGAGGGACATCCGGGTTGATTGCCTGCAATCCCATGGCTGAGGTGGGGCAGAGGGCAGTGCCAACAACAGTGTACTTTGTGAGCACACAACAACTGACACACGACACCAGAGCACACTACCTTGTGGACAGCTCCCACAGAGGAATACTCAGTGGCTCTCCCAGCAGAGGTACTTCAACCCCACCTACCCCACACCACAGCTCAGAAATGGATCTGGGGACTTCTAACTTCAACAACTGAAGAGCAGACCTTGACCCTGACAGGGCTATGACAGCCACAGAGCAAAGAGGAGGCCCTGCTCAACATCCAGTGAAGGCTTTGGTCACCACAAGTCCAATCACACCCCCTATCAAGGGGATAACAGCCAGCACACACTGAGGAAAAATGTGGCAGGCATCCATACTAAAAACATCCCTCGCACCAAAACTATTAGACTCATGTAGGCTACACAGGAATACTCCCACATAAAAACAGCCCTTCATGACCACAGTAGATACCTGTTTCTCCTAAATTCAGAGTCAGAGAAATATAAGTAGAATGAAGAATCAGAGGAACGACTCCCAATGAAAAGAACAAGAGAAAGTCCCTGAAAGGACAAACAATGAAACGGACCTCTCCAGTCTACTAGATCCCAAGTTCAAAGAGGAGGTAATAACAGCACTGAAGGGGAAGTTCCCTGGTGGTCTAGCGGTTAGGATTCAGCACTTCACTGCCACGGCCTGGGTTCAATCCCTGGTTAGGGAACTGAGATCCTGCAAGCCTCATGGTGCAGCCAAAATAAACAAAACAAAGCAACAACAAACACTGAAGGAATTAAGAAAGCCTATTGGTAGAAATGCAGATCACTGTGACAAGGAACTAGAAACTATAAAAGAGGAGCCAATTAAAATTAGAAAACTCACTTGCTGAGATGAAAGCCAAGGTAAAGGCAGTAAATAGCAAACTAAGTAATGCAGAAGAACGAATAAGTTATCTGGAAGACAGAATAATGGAAATCACCCAACCAGAACAGCAGACAGAAAGCTAAACAGCAAAAAAAAAAAAAAAAGAAAGAAAGAAAGAAAGCAATATATGAGACCTATAGGATAATATAAAGCAAGCCAATCTATGCATAATAGGGATCCCAGGAGAAAAAGAAAGAGAAAAAGAGATTGAAAATGTATTTGAGGAAATTTTGGCTGAAAAATTCCCAAACCTAAAGAAAGAAACATATCCAGGTACAGGAAGCACAGAGGGTCCCAAACAGGATAAGCCCAAACAGAACTATATCAAGACATATTATATAATTAAAATGGCAAACCTCAAAGATAAAGAGCGGATTCTAAAAACAGCAAGATAAAAACAAAGAGTTAGTTACAAGGGAGGCCCCAAAAGGCTGATTTCTCTACAGAAACATTGCAGGCCAGAAGGGAGTGGCAAGACATATTCCAAGTCCTGAAAGGGAAAAACCTGCAACCTAGGATACTCTACCCAGAAAAATTATCATTTAGAATAGAAGGAGAGATAATGAATTTTTCAGATAAGCAAAAACTAAAAGAATACAGCAATACTAAACCTATCCTAAAAGAAATATTGAATGGTCTTCTCTAAATAGAAAAGAAACAAGAATCTATAGGAAAGAGAAAATCACAGTCAAATCAGGCATTACACAGAAAAATAGTTTCTTTGTGAAAGCAGTGATAACTATAATGAACAGCAAAAGCATAAACATGAATATGAAAAAGAGGACATCAAAATAAAATGTGGCAGAGAGGAGTAAGAAAATTTAGGGTTTTTTTTTAAGAATGTGTTGGAGCCTATATGACTACCAGTCTAAAGCAATTAGATATACTAATAGGTTAACATACTTGAAAAACAGGGTAACCACAAATCAAAAAACATATAATAGATTCACAAAAAACAAAAACAAAAGAACTCAAGCATAACACAAAAGAAAACCATCAAACCACCAAAGGAGAAGCAAAAAGAGAAAGAAAGGAACAAAGAAGAAATTGAAAATCTACTGGAAAACAAGGTTTACAATGGCAGTAAATGCATATCTATCAATAATTACCTTAAATGTCAATGGACTAAATGCACCAGTCAAAAGACATAGAGTGGCAGGTTGGATAATAAAACAAGAGCCTACAATATGCTGCCTACAAGAGACCCACTTTAGGGTGAAGTACGCACACAGATTGAAAGTGAGGGGATGGAAAAAGATATTTCATGCAAACTGAAATGACAAGAAAGCAGGGGTAGATAGCAATATTCAGACGAAAGAGACTGTAAAATAAAGGCCATAAAGAAAGATAAAGAAGGACACTATATAATGATAAAAGGATCAATACAAGAAGAGGACATAACACCCATTAACATATATGCACCCAATATAGGAGCACCTAAATACATAAAACAAATACTAACAGACATAAAGGGAAAAATTGATGGGAATACAATAATTGTAGAAGACTTTAACACCCTACTGATATCAATGAACAGATCATCCAGACAGAAAATCAATAAGGCAACAGAGATCCTAAATGATATAATAGACCAGTTAGACTTAATTGCTATTTTCAGGACATTACATCCAAAAAACAGAATACACATTCTTTTCAAGTGCATATGGAACATTCTTTAGGATAGACCGTATACTAGGACACAAGTCTCAGCAAATTTAAGAGGACAGAAATTATTTCAAGCATCTATTCTGACCACAATGGCATGAAACTAGAAATCAACCACAGAAAGAGAAATGAGAAAAAAATGATTACATGGAGACTAAACAACATGCTACTGAAAAACCAATGGGTCAACAATGAATTAAATAAAGAACTTAACCTATCACCTACCACCTTCTTAGAAAAAGAAGAACAAACAAAAATTAAGGTCAACACAAGGAAGGAAATAATAAAGATCAGAGAGTAAATAAATAAAATAGAGATAAAACACATTAGGAAAAATCAATAAAACGAAGAGCTGGCTTTTTGCAAGGGTAAGAAAAATCAACAAACCTCTGGCCAGGCTAACCAAGAAGAAAAGAGAGAGGACCCAAATAAACAAAATAAGAAATGAAAAAGGAGAAATAACAGCTGATACTGCAGAAATACAAAAAACCATAAGAGTATACTATGAACAATTATTTGCCAACAAATTGGACAACCAAGAAGAAATGGACAAGTTTTTAGAAGCATAAAGCCCACCAAAACTGAATCAAAAAGAAATAGGTAATTTGAACAGACCAATCACTAGAAGTGAAATAGAATCTATAAAAAAAAAAACAAAAAAACTCCCTGCAAACGAAAGTCCAGAATCAATGGCTTCACTGGGGAATTCTACCAAACATACAAAGAAGAACTTATACCAAACCTTCTCAAACTCTTCCAAAAAGTTGAAGAGGAAGGGACACTCCCAAAGTCATTCTATGAAGCCACCATCACCCTGATACCAAAACCAGACACTACCAAGAAAGAAAATTACAGGCCAATATCTTTGATGAATATAGAGGCAAAAATTCTAACAACACATAAAAAAGATCATACACTGTGATCAAATATATTCATCCCAGGGCGACAGGGATGGTTCAACATACGCAAATCAATCAATGTGGTACACCACATCAACAAAAGCAAAGACAAAGCACGTGATCATTACAATAGATGCAGAAAAAGCATTTGATAAAATTCAACATCCATTCATGATAAAAAAACTCTTACCAAAATGTGGTTAGAGGGAACATATCTCAACATTGTAAAAGCTATTTATGACAAACCCACAGCCAACATAATATTCAATGATAAAAGCTGAAAGCCTTCCCACTAAAATCTGGAACAAGACAAGGATGCCCACTCTCACCACTTCTCTTCAGCATAGTATTGGAAGTCCTAGCCACAGCAATCAGACAAGAAAATGAAACAAAAGGTATCCAAATTGGAAGGGAAGAGGTAAAATTGTCATTATATGTAGATGACATGATACTATATGTAGAAAATCCTAAAGACTCCACACAAAAACTACTAGAACTGATAATAAATTCAGCAAGGTATCAGGATACAAGATTAACATACAGAAATCTGTTGCATTTCTTTACACTGACAATGAAATATAAGAAAGGAAAGTGAAAAAAATCCCTTTTAAAATCACATCAAATAATTAAATACTTAGCAATAAACCTGACCAAGGAGGTGAAAGACTTATATGCTGAGAACTGTAAAACATTGGTAAAGGAAAGTGAAGATGATTCAAAGAAATGGAAAGATATTCCATGCTCTTGGATTGGAAGAATTAATATTGTTTAAATGGCCATACTTCCCAAAGCAATCTGTAGACTTAATGAGATCCCTTTCATGACATTTTTCACAGAAATAGAACAAATAACCCTAAAATTTATATGGAATCACAAAAGACCCAGAATTGCCAAAACAATCCTGAGGAAAAAACAAAGCTGGAAGCATAATCCTCCCAGACTTCTGACAATACTACAAGGGTACAGTAATCAAAAGAGTATGGTGTTGGCACAGAAACAGACATATGGATCAATGGAACAGAATAGAAAGCCCAGAAATAAACAAACACACCTACAGACTATTAATCTTTGACAAAGGAGACAAGGATATACAATGGAGAAACGACAGTCTCTTCAGCAAGTGGTGTTGGGAAAGCTGGACAGCTGCATGTAAATCAGTGAAGTTAGAGCACTCCCTCACACCATACACAAAAATAAACTCAAAATGGCTTAAAGACTTAAATATAAGACATGACACCATAAAACTCCTAGAGGAAAACATAGGCAGAACAGTCTTTGACATAAATTGAAGCAATATTTTTTTTGATTCGTCTCTTAGAGTAATGGAGACAAAAGCAAAAATTAATAAATGGGACATAATTAAACTTAAAAGCTTTGCACAGCAAAGGAAGCCATAAACAAAGTGAAAAGACAACCTATGGACTGGGATAAAACATTTTCAAATGATGTGACCAACAAGGGATTAATCTCCAAAATATCAAACAGCTCATATAGCTCAATATCAAAAAAAAAAAAAAAAGCAATGCAATCAAAAAACAGGAGACCTAAATAGACATTTCTCCAAAGAAGACATATAGATGGCCAACACACACATGAAAAGATGCTCCACATCACTAATTATTAGAGAAATGCAAATCAAAACTACAATGAGGTACCACCTCACACTGGTCAGAATGGCCATCATCAGAAAGTCTGCAAATAATAAACGCTGGAGAGCGTGTGGAGAAAAGGGACCCTCCTACACTGTTGGTGGGAATGTAAATTGGTGCATACACTATGGAGAACTGTGGAGGTTCCTTAAAAAACTAAAAATAGAGTTACCATATGATCCAGCAATCATGCTCCTGGGCACATATCCAGAGAAAACTCTAATTCAAAAAGATACATGCACCCCAGTGTTCATAGCAGTGCTGTTTATAATAGCGAAGACATGGAAGCAAACCTAAAAATCCATCAACAGAGGAATGAATGAAGAAGATGTGGTATATACATACATACACACAATGGAATACACACACACACACACACACACACACACACACACACAATGGAATGCTACTCAACCATAAAAAAGAATGAAATAATGCCATTTGCAGCAACGTGGATGGACCTATAGATTATCATAGTAAGTGTAGTAAGTCAGACAGAGAAAGACAAATATTATATGATATCACTTATATGTGGAATCTAAAATATGATGCAAATGAACTTATTTACAAAACAGAAACAGATTCACAGACATAGAACAAAAACTTACGGTTACCAAAGGGGAAAGGGGGGTAGGGATAAATTATTAGGAGTTTGGGGTTAGCAAACTACTATATATATAAAATAGATAAACCACTGCATATAAAATAGATAAACAGCAAGGTCCTACTGTATAGAACAAAGAATTCTATTCAATATCTTGTAATAAACTATAACGGAAAAGAATATAAAAAAAATATATAATATATACGTACATATCTGTGGGTTTATATATATACATACGTATATAACTGAATCACTTTGCTGTACACAAGAATCTAGCACAACATTGTATATTAACTATTTTACTTATAGAAATTAAATATATATTAAAGAAAAAACCAAGTTCTGATGACTGCTCATTACCATAATGACAGAATAGTCAGTTTTTTCATAAGTTTATGGGCACTTTTTTATTCCCAGTCTTTCCTTTTGATTTTCATCCAGCTAAGGCTGCAGAAAAAACCATCAACGATTCACTCAACCACTGATGTTGATTCTCTTTGAAGAGGTTTCCTCTGTGGAGATCTAATTTTCAGTTTGTGCATGTATCATGATTTCATCCTGTTTTTGCCTTTAAGTCATCTGTTGGGAAAGTAACTTTTTAAGTTACTGAAGCATTTTAAGATTCTGGACAACAGTTAAACTCTGAGACAAGTACAACTAGAAGTATTATAAGAAAGGGCTGAAGGGCACTCCAGAATCATGACCCCAGATTTTCCAGACTTGGCCAAGAAAAGTCCCAAGGACTCCTTAAGTCTATTTTTTATAGCCTTTTGTAGTTTTAGTTAGTTTTACTTCTAGTGTTAATCCAGGTACAACCTGAAGTATTAACATTAGTGCAGACTCCTCCCTGATAGTTCAAAAGAAAGTCGAGGCTTTTTTATTATCTATACCCATTTGTGTTAAAGAATTTAACTCAACTGGCTTGTTGTGCCCCCAGGGCTTAGGCTATATTAATTACTGTGTCAACCAAAATGAAGGAGCAATGTTTTGATGATCATGTGGAGTGGCATAACTGCTGCGAATCGGCTTACTATCTTCAGAAGTCTTTTGCAGAAAGGGTTTTATTATTTTGGGGTGTATGTCAGGAAATATAACCCACTGAGGGTATTGGAGAGTCATACCCTTGTAATGGCCTAACTAATAGCTGTACAAAATAATTTACCTTGGTTCTGGGTTGGCATTAAATAGTCTGATTTCCACATAGAAGCTGCACAAGTCATGTAATCATCCTTTGTGGGATTGTAGGTATATTGTTTCTTGGTGTTTCTTGGTGCTGTGACTAATAATAAATATTGCATTTTTATTTCTCATAGTTCAAACATATTTTCCTTAAAGCCTAGACTTAGGAAAGTCAGTATTACTAATAAGGAGAACATGATAGGCTAAGTCAGACATATATACCCTTAAATCAGTAAAGAGGAAAGCTATGAATAAACAAGAGTGTTCAAAGAAGACTGTAACCTATAGAAGAATCTTGCTCCAGTGGTCTCAAGAGGAAGCTTCTTACTTCATATGGTCATGTGCTTATTGAAAGGTTTCTGGGTTAGCAGTTAATTCTGTGTACTGCTGGCTTCTGGAGGTTCTCTGGCAAACCTCACTTTAGGATCTTTAAAGGATGTGTCTTTCTAATTCTGTTAAGGCCCTTATCGTTTTCCCAGAGATTTGGGAACGATAAAGACAAAAATGTTTTTGAGTACATAATCCAAATTTATGAATAATTGTTCCAGTTAAATGTGTCCCTTGTCACAGGATCAGTAATTTGGAATGTCCTAGGCAGTCATGATGGTTGTGACCTTTCAACAGGGAAATATTTTGATCCATTCTGAAAAGAAAGGTGCTATTATTAGTACGACATATTCAGAAACCATGGCAGGAGAGGCAACTGTATAAATTCAATTTGGACATGCCCAGAGTCTTTTAGAGCATAGTCTCAGTTCATGTCCCTCAATTTTTTTAGGTTAATTTAGTTACAAATAAAGCATGGACCGACTTTATCCTTCATCGTCCTAGGAAGGTTCTTTCCTTAGTGTTTGATATTATAGCCAGTTTGTCCCTATTGGAATGAATTGTTTCACAGAGGATTTTATCCTTTATTTTTGTAGTCCAGGTGGCTATTTTGGTTTTGTCAGATCTTAATCCTCGTGGTTCTTATACCCTGATTGTACCCATTGTTTCTTTTCAGAATTTGGGAGGCCAAAGTTTGTATATCTACAATGCAATCCTTGAACTTTTCCATGGATTTTATTTTATTATTCTTACAATGCTTTTACATAAGGACTTTAGTCAGAGTAGTGTGTTTAATATAATGGTCTGTTAAAAGTATTTGTATAGTACTTCTAAAGTATTTCTGTGGTATCTATAGTATAGATACTAGCTTCTATAGAACTTCTTTTACTGTCTCTTCCTTTATGATAGCAATTACTTTAGGTATCAAATCATGTATTTGTTGTTCATTTTTAAAGAGTACTTGAGAAAGTGCAAAAAAAACCTTGTTTTTTTCTATAACATTTTTTAAAAGTCAATTATTCTAAAAGCATACTAGCTGTTAGCTAGTATGTGTATTTTACTCTCTTCTTCTAGTGATTTGATATGCCTTAGAGAGAGCCATAATTTAATCATTTGAGCTAAGCTATTTCATGGTAAGGAAATAGATTTTACAAAAGAGACTAGGCTACTTATTATGTCAAGCCTGGTATTGTCCTTTTAATTTTTTTTAATATAACCCCATCAACAAACAATATTAAGTCAGGATTTGGTATTGAAGCATCCAAAATTTTTTTCTGGGTATGGATACTTCTTGATTTACAGAATCATAATGAGGAGATTCTCCTCATTCAGTAAGGGTTATAGAGTTGTTGGGTTGAAAGTATTGAATCAGCAGATGGTAATAGAGGGAGAAAGTAATAATTCATAATTAATTAATTGGTATAAAAATATTGAATACTTCCATTAATGATAGGGATATACACATGTGATAACATTTTATTTAAAGGATTCATACAAAATCTGAAGGTATTTGGACTGATTTAGTTTTGACTGATACCTGTAAGTGCTCTGAGACAATGAGCTTGTTCAGTTAAGGTATTAGCTTTGATAGGCAATGGTTCTTTGATGTGTGCTATGTTACTGAGTTAATATACCTAGAGCATGACCTAACATTTTTCATGTTTGTAAAAAAAAAAAAATTTATGATAATCTAGGAAGAATCCATTTAGAATCTTATGAGCCGTGTTCTAATTGGTTTGAATATGTCTGTAGAGTCTTTTGCCCGTAAGGATTCAGGAACCGTTTTTTTGGCAGTTTCTTGAGTCGTATATTATGTAAGTAATCTAACGTCTAAATGAGCTATATTTTGATCCCACCTATTAAATTAGTAGGTATTGTGTCACAAAGACTAACCAAAGTATCAGTTACAGGTTAGGATTTAGGAAAGGGCTTAGGTTTTTTTGAAATCTCATTAATTGAATGGTTTTAGTAAACCAAAGTTTATTTTAAGCATTCTATAAGTTACTATATACTCTCAGTTTGTCTTATTTTTTTCCTCTACAATCAGGCACAGCCAGTCACTTTTACTTTATTTTTTCTTATGAAACCCCCTAATTTGGTTTTAGAATTATAGGTTATCCACTGTCTCTATCAACTTATAAAGGCAGATCCTCTTTCAAAGAGCTGCATAACTTCTTTATTATTCCTCCTGCAAGAGCATTGCCCCTATGTCACCATAACAATCATTTGTTCTTTATTGGACGTTGATAAGCAAAACGTATGCCTAGTTTTTTTCCTTTTTTTCCTTCTCTTTTTAAAAAAAGAATTTCATGGTATAAATTCCTTTTGGAATTCACAACTGGGAAAAATTTCCTTCGTTTTTTTAGATATTGAGAGCTATGTAATACACTCTCTTTCACTTTTATCTTGGCTAACAGGTAGCTAAGAGCCACACTTTGTGTAAAATTTTAGTAGCATGCCTTAATCTAGGTTTTTTTTATTACAATCTTCCCCGTCTTCCTTATTATATATTGTTAATATTTTTACAATTACCAATTTACAATGAATTGTTTTCTTCCTTATTATATGCTTCCTATATTAACTTAGTAGGATAAAAAAGATAAGTAAATAAAAGATCAAGTCCATGAACAGAAAAAAGTAATACGGTTAAAGGGCACCATTTTTAGAGTAGGTAAGATTTTATTTAAAAATTTTAGGGAATATGTCTTTAACAAAGACTTTAAGATGTTTACAGTCAGTGATATCTGAATGTAATATTGATACTCTTTGGTTGAATAAGACAAATAAGCAAGACTTGAAAAATGGTAGAATAATACCAGAATCTATTCAGTACTGAAAAAATAAATTAAACCTTTAAAATGCCATAATCATAATTATTACAATTTTTTTTAGAATTCTATATTGTGAAATATTTTGACACATATTACTATTAGATATTTCTAGCAACTCTTGGCAGGATATATACTGTTTATCCCCACCTTCTCAATGAAGAAACCCAGCCTCATAGAAGTGAAGTGACTTCCCCAGATCACGAAGCTAGTAAATGGCAAAACCCAATTACAAACTCAGATCTTCTGCTTTCTTTTCCAGTGATTTTTCAGACTACTATCTCTTAAAAAGGTGACTTTATTATTGCCAAAGGTTGGAGTCATTAAATGTTTTTAAACTTTTTTTAAAAAAATAAAAATGTATATTGTTCTACTAAGTTCAGACTTTTATCTTTTGTCCCCATAATAAAAAGTTGATCATCAATGTGTGTGAATTCATTCATTTACTCAACGAATACACTTTAATGCCTACATAAAGTAAGCTTGTAATAAAGAGGCACAGTGATGAATAAAATAGTCAAAAATTCTGCCCTCATGGACATTCCATGAAGGAAGATGACTGATTAAATGCAAAATTAATAAAATCATTTCAAAAGTGTTTTGAAGGGAACAAGCCAGTGGCCAAAGTAGAGAACAGTGGGGGAGTGAAGGAGATTGGGGGACCAGAGCCACTCTCTCTGCAGAAGTGACACTTAAGCTTAAACTTGAAAGAGGAGGATGAGATATATATGTGAAAAGGTATGAATCTTCTAAGCAGTGAGAATACTACATATGAAATCCCTGACACAGGAAAGAGCTTTATTTGTTCTAGGATATGAAAAAGCAAAGTAACTGGAACATGTCCTGCAAGGCAGGGGACTGGGCTGTATAGAGAGGCTACCGTGTGCAGTATCTTGTAGGCTATGGTAGAGACTAAAGAGTAGACATTAGAAAAATCTATTTCCAAATGCAGAAAATCTCTTTAGATCTCAGATTTTTAAAGGTGCTTTTACACTAACTATAAACTGTGTGAATTAATTTTTCTACACTTAGTTATTTTTGGTGCTGTGTATTCGTGTATTGAGTTTCACAAAATTTCTTTGGAGCCTGTTGATGAATTCTTTCTGTAGTCTTTCTGTAGTTCTTTCAGAAAATCTCTTTAGATCTCAGATTTTTAAAGGTGCTTTTACACTAACTATAAACTGTGTGAATTAATTTTTCTACACTTAGTTATTTTTGGTGCTGTGTATTCGTGTATTGAGTTTCACAAAATTTCTTTGGAGCCTGTTGATGAATTCTTTCTGTAGTCTTTCTGTAGTTAGGAAAGGAAAATAAGTAACTAACATGACATGAGTTAGCTTTAGAGCAAATGGAGGGGTTGGCGTAAAGGAGGTTTCTTTCCTTTTCTATGAACATTATCAGTTAATATGCAACCAAAAAATCAGAATTTCATGCTTTTTTATTAATCAATTCATAGTACTAAAATTTTCCTCATAAATGTGTATCAGAAGGACAAGCTAGAAAGTATGTTCTTAAGTCATATGATAAACATATTAATAATAAATAATTTAAATTCTATCAAAAGGCTAAAACAAGGTTTGATTTATTTTTCATTTCAGGCATGCCCATTTGTCATCGATATCTATGCAGACAAATGCAAGCCAAGAATTAAAACTGTCCACATGGAGGCATGCAGTGGGCAACTTGAGAAGGCCATTTGTAAATCTGTTCTTAACAAAGGCGACGCCAAAGTAATGGATGGCTATGAAAATATAATTGTACATACTTATAAGTGTGACACCTGGATAACATCAGTTATTGAAAACAAGGTATCAGTTATGAGGTGGTTCCCCTCATAACAGCAATGTTTGCTACTATGTTCCATCTTCTTTCTCACCCTATTCTTGCATAGTAATTAAATACCCCATTACATTAATAATATCTATAATAGTCAATTTATTCTTTTTTCTTTTTGAGTTTCTAACTCAAACTGGGCATGATAATTTTTATATATTTTTAAGGTATATATTTACTTTATTTATTAGATATTTATTTTTTGTGTTTCTTTATGAGACAATTGTTTTTCTATTAAAATATTATGAAAATTAAATATTTGGAGATCTGTGAAGATAGAGCATAATCTGAGTACAAAGTATTTTATTTAGTTTGTTACTAAAAGTCTTCACACATACATAGCTATTTTAAACAATGGACATCATGTGTTAAAGAAATATAAACAAAGTAAAGAAAAGAATTTAGCCCAACTGTTTTATACAAACTTTGCAGTATCAGAAATCCTACAGATTATCATCATTTTATCTAATTAAATATATTCTACTGTCCAGGACCTGTTTTTATCAAGCCAGTTATTTCTGGCTTTTGGCCATCTTCTTTGCTACTATTGATATTGCTGGTCAAGAGAATACACGCATAAATTCTTAAAGTCAGATATACTGAGTTTTCTAGAAATTATAAATTTTTATAAAATCTTACTCAAAATGGCTAGGTTTTTAGAACTGTTGGCTTATTTCTTTTAGTTCCTGGGTGAGATTTACATTATTTTTATGCCTGTCATAAATTTCTTAAAGTGCTTAAGATTTGGCTGAGTATTGAGTCAATGTGAATATATATTATGTAACTCTCATGGTCACCATAGGGGCCACTAGAAAGTATAACATGGTCTCTGCTGTCAAGGAGTTTATGGGCTAGTTGTAAAGGCAAAATTAATACTCTCGAAATAACAGTTAAATGTTAAATTACGTAATACTGTTTGTATGTGCAATAGGAATTCAACTGTATTTGTATCTCTTGTACTTGATGTTAGTTTGGACTATAGAAGTTGGGGAAGGGTTTGTGATTAGGGGGAAGGGAACTGATGTGGGATTTAAACATGTGTATAGGATTTGAAGGATAACTCGGATTTAGATACGCAGAGAGGCAGCCTTTAGAAGCAGGAGAAACAGTGTAAGGAGAAATATGAGTAAGAGTTAATGTGAACTATAGACGAAAAAGTGAGAATATCTCCTTTGCAGAAACAGAGAGCTTTATTTGGAGAAGTATTTGAAAGGTAAATAACATAGGTTGAATGGGTCCAGATTATATATGTTATCTTGAAAACAAGATAGAAGAGTTTAGACTTGATGAAATAAGATAGGTTCCCCAGCCAGTAGATTGCAGTCTTCAAATGGATCATAACACTTTGTAGAGTGGTTCCTAAGATCCAGCATGTTTCTGTTTCTGCCCTCTATGTTTTCTTGTTTGTTTGGTTTTGGTTGTGTGTGTGTGAGCCCTCTATGTTTCATTAGAATTAAAAGGGTGGAAGAGAGCCACTACTTTACCCCAATTCCTCTGCTCTATTACCTTCATTTCTCAACCCTCCACCTCCTTTTCCCTCAAGGAAAGTTAAATTTCCCTTCACCAAAATGAGGTAATAATAATATTTTAGAGCTTACCATGTGCCAGGCACTTTAACGCTTTTACTTCTCACAACAATCCAATGAGGTAAGTATTATACTATTCCTATTTTCCTATTCCTAAGTATTATACTATTCCTATTTTACACACAAGGAAACTTGTGCACAGGGATGTTAAACTTGTGCACAGGGATGTTAAATAATTTACAGAAGGTCGCAGAGCTAAGTAGTAGAAGAGATGAGAGATGAATCCAAGTAGTCTAATGTTATATTGCCCCTTTGTAGTCATTAGAGAATGATTACAGGTTCTTTAGCAGGGGAATACTTTGACTCCTACATTTCTCTTATTTATCAGCTTCATTCTGCTTTCTCTTGTTTGCTATCCATCCTAGAGGCTATCGTTATTAATGATATATTATCTCCAGTATCACTTCTTCCATAAGGTCTTCCATGATACCCCAGTCTGAGCTAATGTTTCTGTGTTTCTATAATGTCTTCTTTGTTTCTATAGAACCCTGTGAATATCTCTATCACAAGACTTGCAAAGTGTTTTGCAATTATCATTTTGTTTGTATGTATTTAGTAAAGAAAGGACTAGCAACTTATAAAATCTTTTTTTTATAGTCAGATAATAAAGTGATTATTCACATCAACAACGAGCTGAGTAAAAACTGTGTAAACAACAGAGGACTTGACATATTTGCAGTAGAAGTGGCACCAAAATCTACAATGGTAATGCATTGTTTTCTAATTAAAGCCTTTTGTTTTATCAATTTGAAAAAAACATTTTTGCTATTAATGTTATGGATAAATATGTAGATATGAAATAAAGTAGAAAATTATTTTAAGTATGATATTTGTATTAGTACCATCCTGTACTACGAGATGGGAGACTGGTTCTAATCCAGTTCTCACTATTTGGTTCAGTGATTATGGGACATTCACTTAACTTCTCTGTTTCAGTCTCTTTTTTGTTTGTTTCAGTCTCTTTAAGTATAAAATTAATGTAATGTCACCAGTTTTAGGTACTTCACAAAATTAATGTAAAGATAAAAATATAATGATATATGTGAAAGCACTATTGAATATTATATAGAAATACAAAGTAGTGTTAATAGTAATAGGACTTTTGATAACTCAAAATATTTTTATCTACATTATTAAGATTTTCTGAGGTAACCTAAAAGAGAAAATGCCTGTGAGTTTTAGATAACCAACTAAGTCAAGAGCTAGGAATAGCTGAAGTTCTGGTGTTAGCAGAACTCTGGGTTTCTGATTTAGCCAGGAGTTCAAAGGCAGGGATAGATCAGTAGACCCTGAAACTAGTTTAGTCAATGGAAAAAGGAAAAAACTTTCTATTCTTTCCCTTTTTTTCTCCATACTGTCAGTGAAATCCTAAAACATGCTAAAACAGGATAAGAAGAGTTTATCTTTTCTGTTATCCCAATCATGTTTTTTTTTTAATGTTCTAGGCTTAGTGAGGAAAGAATATTTACTTCCCTTTCTACCACTCCTCTTTACCCAAATTGACAAATACCAACTACCAAATACTATATTACGTAGAATTTAGGCTGGATTATCCTGTTAGACATCATATCGTAGATTGCAGGTCCCTGCTAAGGATAAATATTAAAGAATTTTATCTGCACAGAGATATTTTTTACATAGGTTCTAGAAATGTTGTCCTATTGAAAAATTAGCCCCAAATTACAGTATATAAAAGGAAGGTAAAGGCTTTCTATTTTTATATGCAGGTTTGTCAACATGTAATGCCTCTGAATGAACGACAAGAATGGATATATTATTGTGTGTATTCCCTTATATCTTAAACACTGTTTTTAGGAAATAATTTTGCTTGAGCCTATCAAACTAAGAAGAATTATTTCAAGTTTAGTCTATTATTTGTTGATCAACAAAATGCTAATCAATTTAACTGATGTACATAATAATCTATTTAATTTGTATGCATTTACATTTCATGTCCATATTATATACTTTATTATTAAAATAGAAATAATTTTTTAATGTGTGGCCTTCTTATTAATTTAATGGGAAATCTGGGCATATTTCATTTATGACTAGTAAATTGAAATCAAAGTACAGGTAAGCTTTTAAAAAGTAATACTCAATGAATTCTATAAAATCCTATACACTTTTGATTTATCAAAAAAATCCTGGAATAAAATGTAAATGGGCAAGCTGCAGTGAGTGCCTTGTGCTTTATCCCTGTGCTCTGGCCTGTCCAAGGAGCCCAGTGGATCCAGGACTCCTATCCTCACCGGTATAGTCACAGGCATGTGGCTGTGAGAGGACCAGGAGTCCTTCTTCCCGCTGCTGCTGCTGTGGCTGGTTATGTGCAGCCCTTCACTGCTTGCTTCTTCACCGGCAGCCTCTATCTCCTGCTGCGCCTCTTCAGCCTTGAGCATGTGCCCTCCCACAGGGCTCTGCTGGTGCTCAAGCCCCAGGACCGAGTTTCTGCCATTGGCAGTGGCAGTCACAATGAGTCAGAGAACAGTTGGATGTTGCATTTACTTCTGATGAGATTGCTATCTTAATGCACAATAGTACAAGTAGATACAATAGCACAAGTAGACTGATGGGACTGGTCGATGTGTGATTTGACACTTGAACAAATTAGAAAGTTTAATCCTGCAGTAGATCACAGATTCAGGAATAATTTCCCTGATGAGAAGATCCCTGCCCTGAGGGAAGCTGGAGCAGAGTGCCTGAACCATAACATCACAGTCTTCCTTGATGTCAAAGGCCATGCAAATATGGCTACTGATGTTCTAAAGAAAATGTGTATGGAATTTCCTCAACTATACAATAGTAGTAGTATTTGCTCTTTCTTGCCAGAAGTTATCTATGAGACAAACAGATGACAGTGTAGTAATGGCTTTAACTCACAGACCTTGGAACCTTAGCCATACAGCAGATGGGACTATGATACTCTCTGGATACAATCCATGTTTGCGGTAATAGATGTTTCATTTGCTTGGAGCATACGTAATACCTTATGGTACCTGTGTGGAATTTCAGGTTTCCTCATGCAAAAGGATTTTGTATCCCCAAACTACTTGAAGAAGTGGTCAACTAAAGGCATTCAGGTTGTTGCTTGGACGGTTAATACCTTTGATGAAAAAAAGTTACTATGAATCCCATCTTGGTTCCAGCTCTGTCAGACAGTGTGTCGGAAGACTGCACATCAGTTCTAGAATCTCCCCCAACCCCCTCCCCAAGGAAACATGTACAGAAACTGCCTGCTGGTCTCATGCAGGGATATCAAAATACCCCTTGTGCTAGCCCAAACCCTGGGAGATCAGGTAGCTCACACAAGTAATAGGAACCAAAGCAAAGTCTGGTGTTGCCAACATGCTCCGTGGAATGCCTGGGTTCAACACTTGTTCTTGAAAGTCTGGGTCTGCAAAAAGGCACAACAGGGCTTCCCTGGTGGCGCAGTGGTTGAGGGTCCGCCTGCCGATGCAGGGGACACGGGTTCATGCCCCGGTCCGGGAGGATCCCACATGCCGCGGAGTGGCTGGGCCTGTGGGCCGTGGCCGCTGGGCCTGCGCGTCTGGAGCCTGCGCTACGCAGCGGGAGAGGCCACAACAGTGAGAGAGAGGCCCGCGTACCGCAAAAAAAAAAAAAAAAGGCACAACAGCTCCTGCCCTGACCTAAGTGAGACATACACCTTAACCTGGTGAGGATAAGCACAGACCGAGTTGTGAAATTTGGGGGTACAGATGCAAATATATGGGAAATGCACCATCACTCAGAGCTGACATTTTAAAACTTGCCACGCTTTTGTAACATTTATTTCAATATTGTATTCAGCTATGTTATCAATGTATTGTGGCTGTCAAACTTGTGACCACACTAAAAATCATTAAAAGGAATAAAAAAGTGAATGCAGAAACAGCCATTTAATTATATACTGTATTTAGTTTTCCCATGAGGAAATATAATTAAAGCAAAATTTGGAGAAATTAATTTTTGTATTAAAGAAGCCAAAATCTAATCACAACAGTAGGAATATTTTGTTCTGACAGTAAATTGTTTAATGGATTTACCTGTGGAGTATTTTTAATTAAATTGTATTTTGAAATAATAGAAATTAAATCAAATAGCAATTAATGAAGTAGTACAGTGCATGAAATACTATATTAAGCAATTAAGAACTGTGTAACCATATCAGTAACAGAATACTTGGCTAGTAAATGTCAGCTTTTGAAATATGAATACCAGTATAGCAGTATATTATTTTTACCCAGCACATGCTAGCACATAGTTTAAATGTCACTTGGATTTTTGGCCCTTGGTTAGATGTCTGTAAAATGGGTTGTCATTATCTAGCAGTTTGAATTCTTCAGATGATATCTTAAAAAGTAATGCAATGTGAAAGCATTTTATTAATTACCAGATGCTTTCTAAGTCAAATAAATGTGGCCCTATATTCTATTTCACAAAGTATTGAGTTGCAGGAAATAAATTATCTGGCTTTGTTACCAAAAGCATATGATAAAGTTGCTATCTTTGCCGCAAGTTGTAAAAAGGTTTTTAATAATAGAATGATAGGTGACATAACGTGGTATCATTGGAACATGGAGACTCAGGAAAGAATAGTGAGCACTTAAGCCTTATCTTCCACCACTGTCACCACTTAGACATACCAAGCCTTTTTTCTTCTTCCCATTAATCACTTATTAGAGGGGAAAAACTCCAGCTATCTTATGGTCCCATTTTCAATTACTCAGTAGAAAAGAAAGATATTTTGTTTCAAGTTAAACTTTCTTCCAAGCAAATGAAAATCCAAGGGAATCAGCTAGTTAATGATTATAATAAGCTGGGTTCCATTTTTGGACCTTTAAGTAAATGATTTTTTAAGAATTACCTCAGTACTGTGATACTAGAATATCCAGAAAAAATTAATTCAAGTCCTGAAATACCAGACTCATAGGTTGATAACGATTCTTTATTCAACTAAAATAAAGTTGATTAACATGTAAGAATGTTTTCTTTAAGTTCAAGAGGTGCTACGCTTTTTCAGGGTAGTTTTGTGCAGATTGACTATTACATTTTCAAAGGTAACTTTTCATGTTGTTTAATTTTAAAAGCACAAGGATTCAACTGACGAAAAAGACATCTAAATGCCCCAAGTCTCTCCTGTGCCCTTCCTATCTTCATGGTATCTACATTAAAGCTCCCCATGAAAAAATTTTATCTACAAACACTTTCTCGAAATTAGCTTTTTTTATTATTATTTATATGTGTTCTAGACTTTTCATCTTTAAGAAACCTCTCATTCCCCAACTATCTCATTATTCTGTCCTCCCCTTCACACCAAAAAGACATGAACGAATTGTTTGCTATACCTACTTTTTTGACTCCCATTCATTCTTTCCAGTTAATTCAACTAAGTGGTTGTTTTTCCAGGGACATAAATAACTTCCTTATCATTAAACACAGTGGATATTTTGAAGTCTTCTCTCCAGTGTTAGATATTGTTGATCTCTCTGACACCATATTCTCCAGATTTTCTTCCAACCTCTGACCATTCCTTTTCAGGCTTCTTCCAACCATACTTCAGTACCTTCTCTCAGTTTCTGCATTCTCTCTCACCTCAGGCCCTTTGGATGTAATATTTCCTTCTTGCCCATAGAATAAGTCTTACTTCCCCTTTTCCTCTTCTTCCTTCAGGTCTCATCAAATATGTCAGTTTTCCCAAGAATCCTTTCTTGATTACTCCCCCCAACCAAGACAACTTTGATGGCCCTATTACTTTGTGCTCACTCTTTGTGGTCACACTCAGCATCCTATACAGGAATTACTGTTTTATCTATACTCCTCACTAGGCTGAAAGCAGGGATAGTTACAATTCCAGCATATACCATTGGAACCATAAAATACAATAAATATTTTTTGGATGATTGAATAAAGTGGGCAGAAAATTTAAACTTACATGTGGTATAATTTTTTCCTAGTTCTTGGGCTATTTGTAAGTTAAAAATAGAAACATAAGAAAAGAAACACAAGGTCTCATTACTATCCAATTCCACTTATACAGATTTTGTTTTTCATGTAATTAATTACATGAAACAGATTAAACAGCTAAAACAAAATGAAATATTTTTTCATTATCTAAGTTTTAAATGGGAGGGGAAATGGCTAAATGATCGCTGTAATTCCTTCCTACTCTAAAATTCTACAGTTCCAATATTTTAAAGCCAAATTAGTGTTAATTATCAAATGCTGTCATAAGTAATTCTTAAATTACTATATTTAATAAGTTTGTTGATTTTTCCATTACATATTGTAGTAGACCTGTGTTTTTTTTTTTTTTAAGCCAGTGGCCTTCTTTTAGATCTATTTTTGGTGTAAGTTAAATAGGAAGCAGAAACTTAATATACCACAGTGATCATATTTTGGATATAATCCAGGAAAATGGAAATGTATTTCTGGTTTTGACCACCAGAGGGTGAGCATATTATTTCATTATTCATTAGTGCACACATATGCCCAGAGAGAGAGAGACTGATAATATTTCTCAGCAGTGGATTAAGTCCTTTATGACTTCTAAGACTGCTTTGGGGAAATATATTGTATATTGTGGATACATCCATACACAGGCATATACACCCATTCTTATTAGAGAATATATAAAAATTATTTCTAACTTGTAAAGTGGATACTAAATCTTCAGCTCTTAAAAGGCTCTTCACTTATTCATGAATTTACAAGTATTATATAAGGACATATAGAGATAGCCCTGCTAGCTTTACATAGGATTATAAAGCCTATCTTTGCTACTCAGCCTTGCTTAATTTCTGGAAAAAATAAACTACATAAAGATTTGAGGAAAAATAAGGCAAATAATGGATTGATTTAGGGAAAGTAGATGCGATTCATGTGGAGACACAATTTAGAGGCCAGGGACTAGGAATTGTTGCTGAAAATCTAAGAGGTAAAGGATTTTGATTAAAGTGTCTGTACTTATTAGCTATGGCTAATTCTTGTCTAAGGAAGATGAAGAATAGGCATTCTCAATTCTTATGAATAATTCACAAGCTGCATATATTTGCAATATTAGACCACAGTTGATTTATAGATATATATGAATGTTAAAAAGAAGACCAACATAAAGTGGTTAGAAGTATGGTTCCATTCCCTCCAAATTTAAAAACAATATTTTAAAATTTCTTTTAGATACAGTTGGTAAACATCCAACATTTTATACATATTCTTAACTTTATTCTTTCCTCTGCAATTTAACACAAGATCATCTAAATTAAATTCAAGACCAGCTTAAGTTCAATCATCCGTATGAGGCTAATGTCAACATATAATATCAATGCAATAGTGCCAGTTACAGAATACCAGCATTGTAACCTTTCTGGCAATTATAGATATGAATATGCAGCATTACTAAAACATACATTTCTCTGTGCCGTTTCTAAACATCTGTTGTAAAAATTGTTTGGATTTAGCTTCTTCAGAAAGACTTGTTTTCTTCCTTGCAGAGCAGTAACAATTTTGGAAGACAAGTAGACTGGTGAATGGTATACAAGGACATAAAATTAACAAGTATCTAGCACACATGGCATTAGTTACAAGGCCGAAGTAGTAGACATGATCTCTGTCCTCAGGAGAAGAAAGAGCTGTTATCCTACTAAGGAATGATATTAAGTCTTAAATTACTGTAGTAAACACTGATCATTAAGCATAAACTAGGGATGAGTTAGGGTACAGGAGCAGAAAAGGAAGGGAAGACTTGCCCAATTTGAGGGGAGAGGGGTGATAAGATTCTCTTGGAGGACTGAAGGAATGAAAGAAGTGTGGTTTGAAGCCGACAAGTGCTTTGATTTGTTTTTAGTCATGCAATACAATGTATTTTAAAATTTAAATAATGGAAAAAGGCACATTTTAATAACTATTAAAGGAAATGAGTCATAGGCTTTAAAATATTGAGAAGTACTACACTAAAATATTAGACCATGTTTGGTAGAACCAGTTTGGACAAGTTAGAAAAATTAGTGTGGCTGGAAGAATCAGGGAGATGAGCTAGAACTTTAACTGAACTTGAAGGGATAAAAGGGATTTAGAAGGGGGAGGAGGAAATTTCAGGCATTTTCTCATGTTTTTCACTTTTCCTACAATTTCCTGTATTGTATCTCTGCCTATTAATATCATAGGCAATAAGTCAATAATCATACACTTATTGATTGCCGAATATGTATAGAGCACTGCTTTATTTACTGCATGTACACAGGTGATCAAACTAGACATTGTTCCTGCTCTCATTATTTATAGTCTATCAGAGAAGATAGATTGTGAACAAGTATTACACACTGGGCCTTTAACATATATTTTTTATATGCTTCATTCTTCATGAAGCCTTTAAACCTTTCCCCAATGGAGAAGAAACTATTCTGCTTCTTGAGCTTCTATTTTAAATCTAATACTTTTTTTTCTGTGAGTTTTTTTTAAATAAATTTATTTATTTATCTTTGGCTGCGTTGGGTCTTCGTTGCTGCATGCGGGCTTTCTCTAGTTTCGGCGAGCGGGGGCTACTCTTCACTGCAGTGCGCGGGCTTCTCATTGCGGTGGCTTCTCTTGTTGCGGAGCACAGGCTCTAGGCACGCGGACTTCAGTAGTTGTGGCATGCAGGCTTCAGTAGTTTTGGCTCGAGGTCTCTAGAGCACAGGCTCAGTAGTTGTGGCGCACGGGCTTAGTAGCTCCGCGGCATGTGGGATCTTCCCGGACCAGGGCTCAAACCCGTGTGCCCTGCATTGGCAGGCGGATTCTTAACCACTGCACCACCAGGGAATCCCTCTGTGTGGTTCTAATTCCATATTAAAATAATTGTTATACAATAAATTTGACCTTTTGTGGGGGAGGAGGTGAGGTTATGTATTTCTATTGGCTTAACACATGTATAGATTCATTTGACTACCACTGCAATCAGGATCCAGAGCAGTTCCCTCACCAATAAACTCCCTTGTCACATCCTCCTCTCCTCCTAGCTCCATACTGCCAGCTCCTGGCAATCCCTGATCTGTCATCCATCACTATGGTTTTCTCTTTTTGAGAATGTCATATAAATGGGATCATGTATCAACCTTTTGAGACTGAATTTTTTCACTCAGCATAATGCCTTTGAGAATTATCCAAATTGGTGTATCAATAGTTTGTTCCTTTTACTGCTGAGTAGTTTTTCATCATAAAGATTTACACAATTTGTTTATTCATTCATCTGCTAGGTTGTTTCCAGTTTTGGGCAATATTAACAGAGCTGCTGTAACATTCAAGTATAGGTTCCTACGTGAACATAAGTTTTCATTTCTGTAGGGTAGATACCCGAACGTGAGATTACTGGATCATATGTTTAAGTGTATGTTTGACTTTTTAAGAAACTGTTTCAGTGTTTTCCAGAGTGGCTGTACCAGTTTGCATTTCTACCTGCAATGTATGAGAGTTCCAGTTGTTCTGAATCCTTGTTAGCACTTAGTTTGTCAGTATTTTTTATTTTAGTCATTCTAATAGATATGCAGTGTTATCTCATAGTGGTTTTAATTTGCATTCCCCTAATGGCCAATGATATTGAGCAACATTTCATATGCTTCTTTACTATCTATATATATCCTCTTCAGTGAGGTATCTCTTTAAGTCTTTTGCCCATTTTAAATTGGGTTGTTTTCTTACTGTTGAGTTTTGGGATTTTTTTTTTTGTAATTATGTAATTTTTTTTGAATTTTATTTATTTTTTATACAGCAGGTTCTTATTACTCATCAATTTTATACACATCAGTGTATACACGTCAATCCCAATTTCCCAATTCATCACACCACCACCACCACCACACCCCCGGGGCTTTCCCCCCTTGGCATTCATACGTTTGTTCTCTACATCTGTGTCTCAATTTCTGCCCTGAATACCGGTTCATCTGTACCATTTTTCTAGGTTCCACATATATGCATTAATATACGGTATTTGTTTTTCTCTTTCTGACTTACTTCACTCTGTATGACAGTCTCTAGATCCATCCACGTCTCTACAAATGACCCAATTTCATTCCTTTTTATGGCTGAGTAATATTCCACTGTATATATGTACCATATCTTCTTCATCCATTCAACTGTTGATGGGCATTTAGGTTGCTTCCATGACCTGGCTATTGTAAATAGTGCTGCAATGAACATTGGAGTGCATGTGTCTTTTTGAATTATGGTTTTCTCTGGGTATATGCCTAGTAGTGGGATTGCTGGGTCATATGGTAATTCTATTTTTAGTTTTTTAAGGAACCTCCATACTGTTCTTCATAGTGGCTGTATCAATTTACATTCCCACCAACAGTGCAAGAGGGTTCCCTTTGCTCCACACCCTCTCCAGCATTTGTTGTTTGTAGATTTTCAGATGATGCCCATTCTAACTGGTGTGAGGTGATACCTCACTGTAGTTTTGATTTGCAGTTCTCTAATAATTAGTGATGTTTTCATGTGCTTCTTGGCCATCTATATGTCCTCTTTGGAGAAATGTCTATTTAGGTCTTCTGCCCATTTTTTAATTGGGTTGTTTGTTTTTTTTAATATTGAGCTGCATGAGCTGTTTATATATTTTGGAGATTAATCCTTTGTCCGTTGATTCTTTTGCAAATATTTTTTCCCATTCTGAGGGTTGTCTTTTCGTCTTGTTTGTAGATTCCTTTGCTTTGCATAAGCTTTTAAGTTTCATTAGGTCCAATTTGTTTATTTTTGTTTTTATTTCCATTACTCTAGGAGGTGGATCAAAAAAGATCTTGCTGTGATTTATGTCAAAGGGTGTTCTTCGTATATTTTCCTCTAAGAGTTTTATAGTGTCCAGTCTTACATTTAGGTCTCGATTCCATTTTTGAGTTTATTTTTGTGTAAGGTGTTAGGGAGTGCTCTAATTTCATTCTTTTACATGTAGCTGTCCAGTTTTCCCAGCACCACTTATTGAAGAGACTGTCTTTTCTCCATTGTATATCCTTGCCTCTTTTGTCATAGATCAGTTGACCATAGGTGCGTGGGTTTATCTCTGGGCTTTCTATCCTATTCCAGTGATCTATATTTGTTTTTGTGCCAGTACCATATTGTCTTGATTACTGTAGCTTTGTAGTATAAAGTCAGGGAGTCTGATTCCTCCAGCTCCGTTTTTTTCCCTCAAGACTGATTTGGCTATTCGGGGTCTTTTGTGTTTCCATACAAATTGTGAAATTTTTTGTTCTAGTTCTGTGAAAAATGCCAGTGGTAGTTTGATAGGGATTGCGTTGAATCTGTAGATTGCTTTGGGTAGTAGAGTCATTTTCACAATGTTGATTCCTCCAATTCAAGAACATGGAATATCTCTCCATCTGTTGGTATCACCTTTAATTTCTTTCAACAGTGTCTTATAGTTTTCTGCATACAGGTCTTTTGTCTCCCTAGGTAGGTTTATTCCTAGGTATTTTATTCTTTTTGTTTCAATGGTAAATGGGAGTGTTTCCTTAATTTCTCCTTCAGATTTTTCATCATTAGTGTATAGGAATGCAAGAGATTTCTGTGCATTAACTTTGTATCCTGCAACTTTACCAAATTTATTGATTAGCTCTAGTAGTTTTCTGGTAGCATCTTTAGGATTCTCTACGTATAGTATCATGTCATCTGCAAACAGTGACAGTTTTACTTCTTCTTTTCCAATGTGTATTCCTTTTATTTCTTTTTCTTCTCTGATTGCCGTGGCTAAGACTTCCAAAACTATGTTGAATAACAGTGACGAGAGTGGACATCCTTGTCTTGTTCCTGATCTTAGAGGAAATGCTTTCAGTTTTTCACCATTCAGAATGATGTTTGCTGTGTGTTTGTCGTATATGGCCTTTAGTATTTGAGGTAGGTTCCCTCTATGCCCACTTTCTGGAGCATTTTTATCATAAATGGGTGTTGAATTTTGTCAGAAGCTTTTTCTGCATCTATTGAGATGATCATATGATTTTTATCCTTCAATTTGTTAATATGCTGTATCACATTGATTTGCATATATTGAAGAATCCTTGCATCCCTGGAATAAATCCCACTTGATCATGGTGTATGATCCTTTTAATGTGTTGTTGGATCCTGTTTGCTTGTATTTTGTTGATGATTTTTGCATCTATATTCATCAGTGATATTGGTCTGAAGTTTTCTTTTTTTGTAGTATCTTTGTCTGGTTTTGGTATCAGGGTGATGGTGGCCTCAAAGAATGAGTTTGGGAGTGTGCCCTCCTCTGAAATTTTTTGGAAGAGTTTGAGAAGGATGGGTGTTAGCTCTTCTCTAAGTGTTTGATAGAACTCATCTGTGAAGCCATCTGGTCCTGGACTTTTGTTTGTTGGAAGATTTTTAGTCACACTTTCAGTTTCATTACTTGTGATTGGTCTGTTCATATTTTCTTTTTTTCTATTTTTTCTATTTCCTGGTTCAGTCTTGGAAGGTTATAGCTTTCTAAGAATTTGTCCATTTCTTCCAGGTTGTCCATTTTATTGGCATATAGTTGTTTGTAGTAATCTCTTATAATCCTTTGTATTTCTGCAGTGTCAGTTGTGATTTCTTCTTTTTCATTTCTAATTTTATTGAGTCCTCTCCCTCTTTTTCTTGATGAGTCTGGCTAATGGTTTATCAATTTGTTTATCTTCTGAAAGAACCAGCTTTCAGTTTTATTGATCTTTGCTATTGTTTTCTTTGTTTCTATTTATTTCTGCTCTGATCTTTATGATTTCTTTCCTTCTGCTAACTTTGGGTTTTGTTTGTTCTTCTTGCTCTAGTTCCTTTAGGTGTAATGTTAGATTGTTAATTTGAGATTTTTCTTGTTTCTTGAGGTAGGCTTGTATAGCTATAAACTTCCCTCTTAGAACTGCTTTTGCTGCATCCCATAGGTTTTGGATTGTCGTGTTTTCATTATCATTTGTCTCTAGGTATTTTTTGATAGCCTCTTTGATTTCTTCAGTGATCTCTTGGTTATTTAGTAATGTATTGTTTAGCCTCCATGTGTTTGTGCTTTTTACGTTTTTTTCCCTGTCATTGATTTCTAATCTCATAGCGTTGTGTCCAGAAAAGATGCTTGATATGATTTCAATTTTCTTAAATTTACTGAGGCTTGATTTGTGACCCAAGATGTGATCTATCCTGGAGAATGTTCCATATGCACTTGAAAAGAAAGAGTAATCTGCTGTTTTTGGATGGAATGCCCTATAAATATCAATTAAATCCTTCTGGTCTATTGTGTCATTTAAAGCTTGTGTTTCCTTATTAATTTTCTGTTTGGATGAGCTGTCCATTGGTGTAAGTGAGGTGTTAAAGTCCCCCACTATTGTGTTACTGTCAATTTCCTCTTTTAGAGCTGTTAGCAGTTGCCTTATGTATTGAGGTGCTCCTATGTTGGGTGCATATATATTTATAATTGTTATATCTTCTTGGATTGATCCCTTGATCATTATGTAGTGTCCTTCCTTGTCTCTTGTAACTTTCTTTATTTTAAAGTCTGTTTTATCTGATATGAGTATTGCTACTCCAGCTTTCTTTTCAATTCCATTTGCAAGGAATATCTTTTTCCATCCCCTCACTTTCAGTCTTTATGTGTCCCTAGGTCTGAAGTGGGTCTCTTGTAGACAGCATATATATAGGTCTTGTTTTTGTATCCATTCAGCAAGCCTGTGTCTTTTGGTTGGAGCATTTAATCCATTCGCATTTAAGGTATTTATTGATATGTATGTTCCTATGACCATTTTCTTAATTGTTTTGGGTTTGTTTTTGTAGGTCCTTTTCTTCTCTTGTGTTTCCCACTTAGAGAAGTTCCTTTAGCATTTGTTGTAGAGCTGGTTTGGTGGTGCTGAATTCTCTTAGCTTTTGCTTGTCTGTAAAGCTTTTGATTTCTCCATTGAATCTGAATGAGATCCTTGCTGGGTAGAGTAATCTTGGTTGTAGTTTCTTCCCTTTCATCACTTTAAGTATATCATGTCACTCCCTTCTGGCTTGTAGAGTTTCTGCTAAGAAATCAGCTGTTAACCTTATAGGAGTTCCCTTGTATGTTATTTGTCGCTTTTCCCTCACTGCTTTCAATAATTTTTCTTTGTCTCTAATTTTTGCCAATTTGATTACTATGTGTCTCGGTGTGTTTGTCCTTGGGTTTATCCTGCATGGGACTCTCTGCACTTCCTGGACTTGGGTCGCTATTTCCTTCTCCATGTTAGGGAAGTTTTCAACTATAATCTCTTTAAATATTTTCTCGGGTCCTTTCTGTCTCTCTTCTCCTTCTGGGACCTCTATAATGCAAATGTTGTTGCACTTAATGTTGTCCCAGAAGTCTCTTAGACGGTCTTCATTTCTTTTCATTCTTTTTTCTTTATTCTGTTCCACAGCAGTGAATTCCACTATTCTGTCTTCAAGGTCACTTATCTGTTCTTCTGCCTCAGTTATTCTGCTATTGATTCCTTTTAGAGCATTTTAAATTTCATTTATTGTGTTGTTCATATCTGTTTGTTTGTTCTTTAATTTTTCTAGATCTTTTTTACACATTTCTTGCGTCTTCTCGATCTTTGCCTCCATTCTTTTTCTGAGGTCCTGGATCATCTTCACTATCATTATTCTGAAATCTTTTTCTGGAAGGTTGCCTATCTCCACTTCATTTAGTTGTTTTTCTGGGGTTTTATCTTGTTCCTTCATCTGATACATAGCCCTCTGCCTTTTCATCTTGTGTATCTTTCTGTGAATGTGTTTTTTGTTCCACAGGCTGCAGGACTGTAGTTCTTCTTGCTTTTTCTGTCTTCCCTCTGATCTGCTAGTGTTGGAGGGTCTCCTGCAGAGGCGGGGCAGGGCTGTGTGTTACCATGAGGACAAGGACAGCAGCAGCAGAAGTTCTGGGAAGTACTCCTTGGTGTGAGCCCTCCCAGGGTCTGTCATTAGCCCTACCAAAGAGCCTGGGTAGGCCGAGTTTTGGGATTCTTTATAAATTCTGGTACATCTTTTGTTGGAGATGTGATTTGAAAATATTGTCTCTAGGCTATAGTTTGTCTTTCATTCTCTCAATTGTGTCATACGGAGAGCAAGTGTTTAACTTTGATTAACTCCAATTCATCAGTTTTTCCTTTAATGGATCATGCATTTGGTGTCAAATTTAAGAAGTTGTTGCCTAACCCCAAGTCACAAAGATTTCCTTTTGTTCTAAAAATTTTATAGTTTTACTTTGTACATTTATATCTATGATCTTTTTTTCCCCATTTTAATTAAATATTTGACTTAGCTCTTTATTTTTTTTTTTTTTGTGACCTATTTTGAATTAATTTTTGTGTGTGCTGTGAGGTTTAGGTTGAGGTTCATTTTTCTTTTTTTCCATATGGATTTCAATTATCCTGGCACCATTTGCTGAAAAGATTATTCTTTCTCCGTTAAATTGCTCTTTTATTTCTGGACTCTATTCTGTTACATTGATCTGTCTGTAGTTCCCCTAACCAATACTACACTGTCTTGTTAGTGTAGCTTTATATATAGGAAGCCTTTTAATCAGATAATGTGATTCCTCCAATTTTATTGTGCTTTTCCAAAGTCATCTAGTTTCTTTACCTTTCTAAGGAAATTTTAGGACTAGTCTACAAAACGTTTATATATCTACAAAAAGTTTTGCTGGAATTTTGATTGATATTGTGTTAAATGTATTGATCATTTGGGGCAATTGCCATGTTTATTATGTTGATGCTTCCAATCCATGAACATGGCATAACTCTTCATTTATTTAGGCTTTATTTATTTCATAAGCATTTTATAGTTTTTAGCATACAAATCCTATACATTCTTTATTAGATTTGCATCTAAGTATTTTATTTTTATGAGCTATTGTAAATCTATTTTTTAAAATTTCAGTTTAAACAGTTGTACATTGCTAGTATATAAAAATATGATTGATTTTTCTGTATTGGTCTTATATCCTGAGGCTCTTGCTAAACTAATATATTAGTCCTAGGAGTTTTTTGTTTGTAGATTTCTTAGGATTTTTGTCATAGAAAAACATGTCATCTGCAATAAGGACACTTTCATTTCTTTCTTTTCAATCTGTATGCCTTTTCTTTTTTCTTTCTTTATTGTATTGGCTAAGACTTCCATAATTATGTTGAATAAGTATGATAAAAGTGGATATCCTTACCTTGCTCCCAGTCTTAGGGAATAAAGCATTTATTCCTACACCATTAATGCAATGTTAGCTGAAAATTTTTTGTAGAAGCCCTTTATTAGATTTGGGAAGTTTCCTTCTATTCCTAGTTTGCTGAGAGTTTTTATCAGGATCCTGAATTCTGTGAAATATTTTTTCTGCATCATCCTATGGTTTTTCTTCTTTAGACTGTTAATATAGTGGATTACACTGATTGATTTTCAAATATTGAATCACCCTTTCATTCTCAGGATAAACCCCACTTGGTTGTGATACATTATTCTTTTTATATATTATGGATTCAATTGACTAGTATATTACTGAGCATATTTTTGACTATGTATATGAGGGATATTGGTCTGTAGTTTTCTTGATTTGTAATGTCTTTGTCTGGTTTGGGTATCAGAGCTATGCTGGCTTCATAAAATGAGTCTGGAATGTTCACTCCTCTTATTTTCTGGGAGAGATTGTAGGGAACTGGTGTTATTTCTTCTTTAAATATTTGAATTTGCCATTAAAACCATCTGGGTGTGGAGATTTTTCAAGGTTTAATTATTAATTCAATTTTTTTTAACAGTTATGGGACCATTCTGTTTATCTCTTTCATCTCGGGTGGGGGGTAGTTGGTAGTTTGTGGGTTTTGAGGAATTGGTCCATTTTATCTAAGCTGTCAAATTCATGCACACAGAGTTTTTAAAAGTTGTTTATGGGGTCTGTGGTAATATCCCCTTTTTAATTCCTAATATTAGTAAAATGTGTCTTCTTTGCCACTGGCTGCAGGTTTATCGATTTTATTGATCTTTTCAAAGAGCCAACTTTAAGTTTCATTGATTTTTCCCTATTTTTATGTTTTCAATTTCATTGAATCTGTTCTTATCTTTATCATTTTCTTCTTTCTGCTTGCCTTGGGTTTATTTGTTCTTTTTCTAGTTTGTTAAGGTAAAAGCTTAGGTTATTGATTTGGGACCTTTCTACTCTAATACTAGCTTTAAAAATCAATACCTTTTTTTGTGCCTCATGCTTTTTTCTTGTATTTTATTAATTTGTATACATGTCTGTACTCTCCTATTTTAAACGCCTTGAGTACAAGGATCTTATCTTACATGACAAATCTGGGCCTACCTAAGTATCTTATACTATATGTTTAGTAAGTATTTCATAGAAGCCTTGAATGGAAGGATGGATGGATGAAAGGAGAGTTAGTGAAGACAATGAATATAAATTATTTCAAAGTTATCTTCAATATTAAGAAAATATACAGCAGGAGCTACAGGAGTCAGGAGTGTCAAGGGAAGGAAACAAAACAATTCACTCTGAGGAAAAATTGCTAAAGCCAATCTAAGCTACTTCTGATAGGGAGTATTCAGAATCTCAGTGTGGTATACAGGACACTCACAGTATGTTATGTTCAATTCTACATAGTGGATGAAACAGAGACTCTGTTTCCTAGACAATTCAACAAAATATTTTAATTTGTTAGATAATTTAAGCAAAACAATAATTTGGAAATAATTACATCCATGATTTTCTCAATTCCTTTTTTATTTGTGATATACCTGACATACTTTCCTCTGTTGTTAATTCATTGGTAGAGCCTCAGGATAGCCTTCTTTTCTTATTCTGTCTCTTGCTGACCACCTGAAGTCACACTTTAGGCCTCTAGAGAATCAGGCCATGAGTTTCTTGTCTAGACTTCTCCATAAAGTTAAAGCATCTGTGTTAGTTTCCTATGGTTGTTGTAACAAATTACCACAAATTTGGTGGCTTAATACAACATAAATTTTCTCCCACAGTTTTGGAGGCCAGAAGTCCAAAATCAGTAACACTGAGCAAAATCAAGTTGTCATCAGGCTGTGCTCTTTCCAGAGGTTCTAGAGGAGAAAGCATTTCTTGCCTTTTCCAGCTTTTGGTGGCTGCTGGCATTCCTTGGTGTGTGGCTGCATCACTCCAAGTTCTGCCTTTATGGTCATATTGTTTCTCCTCTTCTGTAGTCAAAATCTCCCTCCTTCTCCCACTTGTAAGGACACTTGTGATTGCATTTAGAGCCTGCCTGATTAATCCAAGATAATCTCCCATCTCAAGATTCTTAATTATATCTGCAAAGTCCTTTTTTTGCCAAAAAAGATAACATTCATGGGTATCTTTTGGGGGGGCATTATTTAGCCTACCATAGCATCTTGATTTCTTAATCGAGAACACTGATGAGGGCCTCCCTGGTGGCGCAGTGGTTGAGAGTCCGCCTGCTGACGCAGGGGACACGGGTTCGTGCCCCGATCTGCGAAGATCCCACATGCCGCGGAGCGGCTGGGCCCGTGAGTCATGGCCGCTGAGCCTGCGCGTCCGGAGGCTGTGCTCCGCAACGGGAGAGGCCACAACAGTGAGAGGCCCGTGTACCGCAAAAAAAAAAAAAGAACACTGATGAAATGGGATAACAGAAGACATTCATTATCTCTTTAAAAATGTCTTTCATAATCTGTATTTTAAAAAGCTTATCTTTTTGTCATTTATATTAATATTTGCATATCAAATATTCATATAAATTAATTCAGACTGATATCCTTTATAGTAGATTCCAAAAATGAATTCTAAGGGAAAAGTCCAATTTATCATATATCCATCTTTTTCACATAAAACTTCATGAATAACCATCTGACACTGAAACATGAGTGCAGAAACTATTATTATTTTGGCAAGGAACAAACAATTTCAGAATCGCTGACTACAGATATCCATTAAGTTTTATTCAAATAAGTTTTAAGCACCTGAATAACTTACAGGGGCAGATAGAATAGCTATTGAATGGTTTTATACTACTTACACATGTAGGAACAAGTCATTTCAGCAAATTATAAATAGATCAAAATTTAACATAATGAACTAAATCTACAGCCACAAAGAACCTATGATTTAGGTTTAACAAAAGAACAAAAATGACATTTGCGGTGTTGTTCAGTAATAATTTGTATGGGGATATGGAATCATCAATTAGTTATTTGACAGCTACAGATAATTGAAAATTCTTGTAAAGATTATCTACGACTTACGTATTCCATCAGATTTCTCATAATTGAGAGACCTCCTTACAGGCCTAGTAGAACACTTGGGTAGGAGAGAGATTTGGGTGACCATTCTAGGCCTAAATTGGAGACCATTCCGATATTCCTCAATATATACTGCCCTGCTATCACTTGACACCACCAGATAGGAAATTGAGTGCACAAAAATAATGAGTTGTTTTGTTTTTAGCTACAATATGATACACGTTTTTATTGTATGCCATATAGGGTCTTTCTAAGGCCTTGTCTACATGCTGTTAGTTACTTTTCAGTGTTTTTTATTTTGATAATCAGCTTCTGTATTAGCCATATAACCAGTGTTAAATGGCTAATGCCACTAGATCACCCACTTCACCACCCAGTGTTTCCATACATGTCTTTTTCATTATAAAATGCGTACCATCTGCCATTTGTTGAAGTCATCAAAGATTGATATCCTATGGTAAACACATTTCTTTAAATCATTATAGTTGGAATGCAAATGATGATTTGTGGGCTTCCCTGGTGGCGCAGTGGTTGAGAGTCCGCCTGCTGATGCAGGGGACACGGGTTCGTGCCCCGGTCCGGGAAGATCCCACATGCCGTGGAGCGGCTGGGCCCGTGAGCCATGGCCGCTGAGTCTGTGCGTCCAGAGCCTGTGCTCCGCAACAGGAGAGGCCATAACAGTGAGAGGCCCGCGTACCGCAAAAAAAAAAAAAAAAAAAAAACACAAAAACAAAAACAACAAATGATGATTTGTGAAGGGTGAAGGTAAAGCTGCTTTAATGAACACTGTATTTGGAAATGGGATTTGACCAAGCATTATATACTTATCTAGCAACGATTTAACCTACCTTCCATTTATACACACTTGTATATGTAGACAGAGAAATCATTCAACTCTTTCACAAAATCGCCCACTGCTTGTCCCTCGACCTAGATCAAACTTAACAAAATTCTGGATAATTTGGTTTATAGAAAGGCTCCTAAATGGCATATTAATAACTTACGTAAAAAGCAAATCTTCCTTGCCTTTGAATGTAACCTAATAGGTTTGAACTCAGGTTTATGGAAGGCTGGATAACATACAGAAGAAACACATTTAAATCTTCCTGCTAGGTCAATGTTCCTAAAGAAGTTGTTTTGCAAAGGTAGAAAAGCCTAACTCTTTCACACTGCAGTTCTTGGCCTTTAAATGTTGGGGTTTCTCAGAGCTTGGTGTTGGACTCTCTTTTTTTTTTTCTGTACTCTATATTCTCTCCCTGGGTGATCTCATTCACTCTCATGTTTTCAAATGCCATCTATATGCTAATGGGTTATAAGTTCATATCACTTGGCCAAGTCTCTTTTCTAAGCTCTAGACCTCTATATCTAACACATTATTCTATAACTCCTCTTGGATGCATGACAGGCACCTCAGACCTTACATATCTAAAACAGAATTCATGATTATACTGCACTACCCTCCAACCCCACATTTCTTATAATACTCCCAGTCCCAGATTGCCAGGAGATACCACTCCTTTTCACTTACCCTATACATACAGTCTATCAGCAAGTTCTGTTGACTCTACTTTCTGAAAATATCTTGAGTCCATTCACTCCTATATATCTCCTTTGACTTCAACCTAGTACAATCCACTATAGTTTTCCACTTGCCTATTTGGTTTCACTTCATCCACTTTCTTTCATTCATACACACAGGAGCCAGAGTGATCTCTTAAAAATGCTATTATGATCATAGTATTCCTCTGCTTAAAACCCTTTTGGCATGCTACAATAGGATGAACCTTGAAGACATTATGCTAAGTGAAATAAGCCAGACACAAAAGGACAAGTGTTGTATGATTCCACATATATGAGAATAGAATAGTTAACTTCATAGAGACAAAGTAGAATGGTGGTTCCCAAGTGCTGAGAGAGGTAGGAATGAGAGGCTATTATTTAAGTGGTACAGTGGTTCAGTTTGGGGTGATGAAAAGGTTCTGGAGATAGTGGTAATGGTTGCACAATGAATGTATTTAATGCCACTGAACATACTTAAAAATGGTTAAAGTGGTAATTTTTATATTATGTATATTCTACAATTAAAAAAAACCTTTTGGTTGCTCATTGCTATTATGATAAAGATCCTAATGTTTGGCACCATGCAGAAGGCCTGACATGATTAGACCCTCTACCCCTCAGTTTCTATGCTACAGTTACACTGATTGCTCTTTAAATCCTCGATGGCACAAATTTTCCTTCTTACTTCAAACCTGCCCCCTTAACATTCCTTCTCATGGAATGAAATGTTCTTTCCTCCCTTTTCACCTGGCCAGCTACTGCTCATCCTTCCAGACCTCAGCTTGTACATCAGCTCCTCCAGGATATTTTCCCTGACTGCTCCAATGATAGATCCTCCTATTTACATTTTAAAGCACCACTATGTATTTGTAGCACTTATCACAGTTATGATTTGTTATTCAGTATTTGTCTCCTCTAACATATGGAAAACTCCGTGGGATCAGGGACCATTCTGACTTGTTCACCTAACACCTTTTAAAGAGCTGGTGCTTCGTAGCAGTTCAAAACGTATTTGTAGAATGAATGAACCAATACATGAATGAATGAATGCCATCTAAAGGATAACTCATTAATGAAATAACATGAGAATTACCATTTAAAAGAGGTAATAAAAAGAAAAAATGTGTTTTTATTATTATAAAAACAATACAAATTCCCTATAGAAATTCGCTATGGAATACAAATTCCCTATGGAAGATACAAATACAAATTCCCTATGGAAGATCCTGATAAAACATAAAGGAATATATAAGAATTACCCTATCCCACAACCCAGAAGTAATCATTGTTATATATGTTGATCTATTTCCTTTTAGTCCTTTGCATGTATGTGTTTCTAAAAGAAAGAAATGAAAACACTCAAGTAGGATAATACTATATACACAATTTTGTTTCTTTTACGTTACACTATTTACTTAAGCCCATAATATAAGTAATGCTGAGTTAGAATATCTTTTTTTTTTTTTTTTTTTTTTTTGCGGTACACGGGCCTCTCACTGTTGTGGCCTCTCCCGTTGCGGAGCACAGGCTCCGGACGCGCAGGCTCAGCGGCCATGGCTCACGGGCCCAGCTGCTCCGCGGCATGTGGGATCTTCCCGGACCGGGGCACGAACCCGCGTCCCCTGCATCGGCAGGCGGACTCTCAACCACTGTGCCACCAGGGAAGCCCTAGAATATCTTTTGATAAATCTTTGACAGCATCTTGGATTTTTATTAGGATTAATTAGTGAAAGTAGATACATTGTATGAACATGAAAAAATATGAATCAGAAAAAAGATGAAAGGGGCACATATCTCACTATAATCTAACTGCAAGGAAGACAACTTACTTTTTCTATAACAACTTAATGTTTTCTAAACTCCATTCTGCTCAGGTGGCAGAGACTTAGATTTCTATGAGTAGATACAAATCTTAGTCCACAGAGTTAGGTGTTCAGGAAATAATATTTATTTCTCTAGAATTCATCTTGATTTCTATTTCATTTGCCTGAGATAATCCATCTGGGACTATCATTAGGTACAGTTAGCTTATATGGCACCAAACATTGGGGAAGAATACCTGGCCTCTGATACCAAATGTCTTTGGAGGCACACAATCATCCTGTCGGATTCTTGACCATTTGTCCACACTGCCAAGAATTCTCATTTCTATTTGTATGGGCACTTCAGGTCCAATGGCTTCTTTTCCCACTTCACTTGCCACCCAGGAGGGAACAGGAATCATTCTGCTGCTTTTCTCAATACTACAACTTGGAAATCTGTAAGTCAGTTTTTGAGTGCAGGTAGAATATTCGAACATGATGGGATATAACTTCCATGATTGTTACATTATGTGGCAAAATGGAGGTTATCCAGGTATTCTGATCTAATCACACAAGCCCTTTACAAAGCAGTAGTTTTCTCTGGCTGATGGTTGAAGAGGGAGTCAGAGATTGCAGCCATGAGAAGGACTCACTGTAGGTGGCCTCTAGGAGCAGAGAGTGGAGCCTGGCTGACAGCCACCAAAGAAACAAGGACCTCAGATATACAACTGCAGGGAAATGGATCCTGCAACAATTTGAATGAACTTGGAAGCAGATTCTTCCCAGAGCCTCCAGGTAAGAGCCCAGCCTAGCCAATACCTCGATTTCAGCCTTGTTGTACAGGTACTATGAACATTCAACCCAGCCAAACCACCCCCCCCAAGACATCTGACCTGTAGAACTGTGACAATAAATGGGCGTTAAGTTGCTGACTCTGTGGTAATGTGTTACACAGCAAGACAAATAATATAAGGGGATTACATAAAAGCATGATTACCAGGAAGAGGGGATCGTGGGGACCACCATCTACAGGAGCCCAGTCAAGATCCGCAGAACCACCCAGTTAACTCATAAAATCATGGGCAATGAGAATAAATGGTGATTGTCTAAGTTTAAGAGTGGTTTGTTATATAGCTAAAGCTAATTGTTACAACTTCTGAGGTGAGAGAAGTATGGAACAAGTCCTCTGAAATGAAAAGCCCCATCCTAGTTCCAAAGATAGGGAAGAATAGAGAAAGAGCATGAGATCTGAAGTTGAGCCCACCACTTTATAATAACGAGTTACCATTTACTGAGCAGCTATCAGTACTGTGTGAGGAGCTCTATGTTCAGTATGTCATTTAATCCATACAACTCTGAGAGGTTCGTATTTCTAAGACGCAGTGATTCTATGCTATATTTTCATTTTGTGGAGTCAGGTAACCTTGATTACATTCACCATTCTATTCTCAATCTTCTAGTCTATAAAATGAGTTTGATTATACTACTTAATTCACAAGATGATACTACTCTATAAGCATCATGCTGCTTTACTTACATCAGCTGATTATGATTGAATCTGTTTGGATCAGAACATGGCTAGTTTCTAAAGGGTCTCAGGTGAGTCTACTGTGTATGCATGATTGAGAACTAGGGACATACAAAACCCCATTAATTCTTGCAGAAATTCTCTAAGATAGGTTTTGTGTCCATTTTATAGTAAAGAAACATATGCCCACAGATATTAACTAGCTTTCCCTGGTTAACGCATCTTGTAAATGACACATTTCTCAAGCAGAGGAGACAACCACTCTCACCAAATCAAGGGAGATGCTGAACCTAAAAGACAGAAGATTCCTACTTAACAATCGAGCCTCTTTCATTGACTCTGTATCCTCCAACCCTCTGTGGCCACCTCAGTTCTTTTTGATCTCTTTACCAATTCTGAACTACATAAATAACTGGTGGTAGTAACACTCAGCCTTACCGTGTATTTGTACATATGTTTATCAACGCTTCCCCATACATTTCCTAGTTCTCAAACCTGGTGACATGCAGGCAAATCATGGTAAGAGCCCTGGCTTGGGAGCCACATCCACCTGAGTTGGCCTCCTGCATATACTTATCTCTGTGGCCTTGACTAGTTTTTATTCCTCCCTCCCTCCCTCCCTCCCTCCCTTCCTTCCTTCCTTCCTTCGGTACGCGAGCCTCTTACAGTTGTGGCCTCTCCCGTTGCAGAGCACAGGCTCCGGACGCGCAGGCTCAGCGGCCATGGCTCACGAGCCCAGCCGCTCCACGGCATGTGGGATCTTCGCGGACCGGGTCACGAACCCGTGTCCCCTGCATCGGCAGGCGACTCTCAACCACTGTGCCACCAGGGAAGCCCCCATTTTATTTTTTGAATCTCAGTTTTGTGAGCATGAAATAGGGGAAAAAATAAAACCTGTACTTTAGAAACGTTATACTCAGTAAACATTATATTCAATAATTACCTATTAGTACACCCACCCTAACCAAATGAAGTGTGGGCCATCAGTAAACAGGTGGAAAGTAGTAGGTTGAATTAGACCTTTGAATTAGACACAAATACCCTAATATTTAGAGAATAGAAAAAATGAGTCAAAATCTAGCTAAGGCTGACACTTCCATCCCTCAGAACGTGTTTCCGGAAAGTTATTTACACATGAAACTCCAGCTTAACCACAGGAAATGTTGTACAGATCTTCTTCCACTTAGGGTTACCTCCTGATAAACCCACCGTTAGGTGAAACTATCATAAGGGGAAAACGCATTTAATACACCTAACCTAGCAAACACTGTAGCTCAGCTTAGCTTACCTATAAGAGTACTTACTTTACCCTGCAGTTGGGCCAATTCATTTAACACAAAGCCTATTTTATACTAAAGTGTTGAATGTCTCATGCAATTTATTGAATACTGTACTGAAAGTGAAAAACAGAATGGTTGTATGGATACAGAGTGGTTCCACGTGTATTGGTTGTTTACCCTCCTGATCAAGTGGCTGACTGGGAGCTGGGGCTGGGTTTGCTGTCACAGCTCAGCATCTCCAGTGTACAGAGTACCTACTGCATATTGCTAGCCCAGGAAAAGATCAAAAATCAAAATTAGAAGTATGGCTTCTACTGAATGCTTATTGCTTTCGCACCATCATAAAGCGGAAAAATCCTAAGTTGGAACCTTCCCAAGTCTTCTAAGTCCGGCTGTCCCTACTCTATTTTTCCCACTCTGCCTCAAGTCCTTGCCCTGTGACCCGGTCCCTACCCCAAGCTCTGCTCTTCCACTTATGGGAGGAGTTCCGGATTTCATTTTACAGCGGATGGGTTTACGAGGGGAGGGTAAATCAGAGAGGCTCCACCCATCACACTGGTGGCCTAGGGGTGGGCGCACCCCATTCCCCTCCCTCTCGGACCTGCAAGGAGGTGGGCTGGCCGCGAAGGGAGGGCCCTGTCCCCTGTCCCTTTAAGGAGGAGGGACGAGCACCGCTGAGAGAGCCTGCATTGCCCCGACCCGTCAGCGGCCTCACCACACAGCAGCTGCAGCCACAGCTCCGGTCGCCCCTCGCTTAGCAGAGTCCGCTCGGGCCCCAGGAAGCTAGTCGCCACCATGGTGAAGATCGTGACCGTTAAGACCAAGGCGTACCAAGACCAGAAGCCGGGCACGAGCGGGCTGCGGAAGCGGGTGAAGGTGTTTCAGAGCAGCGCCAACTATGCCGAGAATTTCATCCAGAGTATCATCTCCACCGTGGAGACGGCAAAGCGGCAGGAGGCCACCCTGGTGGTGGGCGGTGACGGCAGGTTCTACATGAAGGAGGCCATCCAGCTCATCGTCCGCATCGCCGCCGCCAACGGGGTAAGGGACGCGCCCGCTCCTCGGTCGCCCCCGTCGCCCGCCCGCCTTCTGCCTCACTCTTGCGGGGCCACTTCCGCGCGCGCCGCTTCAGTCTCCACCCCCACAATTCTCTGCGCTCGCTCTTCCTGGCCTAGCGGGCCGGGCAGAGCTGGCCTAGGGCCGGACAGTGGCCACGGGGCACCGCAGAGCTGCTCTTCCGCCAGCTCCTCCCATCCCTCGTCTCCCCCCCGCCCCCGCGGGCGGGGGGGCGCGAGGCGAAGGGCAGGGCTTGACCTTGGGAGGCCCGCCCCTCCGCCTCCTGCGCCTCCCTTCTCTCTCCTCCTCCCTCCCTCCCCTCCCCCCCGCCGCCGTCCAGGCCTCTGACCTTTACGTTAACCTTTTCTGCCGGTGAAGATGCAGTTACCGAGCAGAGTGCAGTCGCCTTAACCGGGAAAGGTTAGAGGTCGCCGCCTTGCTCAGAACCCCTTTGCATCCCGCCGGGTTGCCTGCTATTCTCGTCCGGGACTGGCGCTTCCCGCTGGCTGCGAGCTCAAGGCTTTGGGCACCCGCCCCGCTGGTGGTCAAGCGCTCAGTTCTGAGGAGGCGGTCGCAAAGTCCCTTTCCCCGTCCCCTAAGTTTGCTGGGACGGAGCTTCTGCCTCTGCCCTGGAGCGGCCTGGTTGCTGGGGGGGCAGGCTTTTGAAAACGGTAGTCTTTGCTCGTTGTTGCTACTGGATCTGTTCCACCGAGGGGGCTGGAGCTGAATTTCCATTAGAACAGAAACCACCTACCCAAGGGCGCTCTTGTGTAAGCAGTCGTGGCAGGCCAGGAAATTAACGCAATACCTTGGTTCTGCCACCACAGCTAAGGAACGTTAAATGAGTTAATGGGGCAGGTCCACTTAGGTGAAACCTTGAAGTAGACTTTTCAGTCAACCTGGTACGTTTGCGAAAATGCGGCTTTATAAAATAGGTAAATTGGGGTAATTGTTTACTCTTATAAAAAAGTTTTCTAACGAGTTTTTTTTTAAGTTTTCTTTTTTCTTTCTATATTTAACATAAGATTTGACTTACACTCACCTCTTCTGGAACTCAGTAATATTTAGTAATATTTTTATCCATTTTAGCAGTACTTTATTTCTCTTATTAACATATTGAGTGCCATTTTGCCAAGCCCTGTGAAAAATGCTTCCCTGCAGTATCTCATTTATCCTCCTGTAGCCTTATGAGGTAGATGCTATTATGGGCATCTTCAAGATGCCAATTAGAAAACTGAAGCTTAGGCAGGTTCAACAGGAACTCTAATGGCAGCACTGAGAATCTAGTATACACCTGCTAGTTCCAAGGACTTGAACAGTTTCTGGGAATGAAGAGACCCTGAGTCTAAAGATATATTTTCCAGCTGTCTCTCAAATCTAAACTGGGAACAATCTACATCTGCCTCTCTGGGTCAAACATTTATAAGCATCGGTGAGAGAAGATTGTCTGGATTTGTTTTCTTTATAATCCTGAGTTTTCAGACAACCTCACATTCCCTTGAAAGAAGAACGAAGAATGAACAAGACCTGTATCCCAGTACAGCTCTTGTTCATTTCCCTGTTATCACCTGTGTTGAATTTGCATTTCTTCAGCAAATACTGAGCCTATACTATGTCAGAGAAATGGGTGGAATAAAAAGATGATTTAGAAGCAAGATTTGTCCTTAAGGGGCTTACAGCATAGTGGGAATTTAAGGGGTCCAACTGGAAAACTGTCCATTTGAGAGTAGCGTGGGGTGAAAGAAAACAATTGGTTAAGACTAAAAATATATGTTCTTAAAACCTCTTCACCCTTTTGCTTCTACCCTGTTGCTTTCCCCGCCCCCTTTTAGCCAATCTTTGTAAAGGTTGTGTGCATTCACCATCACAGATTTCTTAACTCCCGTTCACTCACCGCCTTACTGCAGTCTGGCTTCTGTTTATTCCACCACTCCACTGACGTTGCTCTTGCCAAGGTTACTGATGACTTTCTGGTTGCTAAATCCATTGCACACTGTTTAGGCCTTATCTTATCTGACCTGCCTGTTGCATTTGGCACTGCTGACTTCGTACTCATTAAAAATTCTCATTCCCTTGCCTTGGTCACTGTCTCCCGATTCTACTCACACTTTTTGAGAGTTCCTTCATGGACTGCTTACTCTACCCACATCCTAGCTATTCCCTAGGTTTCCATCCTCAGCTCACTGTTCTCTGATTTGATTCTCTCTCTCTCTCATCCCTCACCAGGGATTTAAATATGCTGCTCTTTCTCTTCTGGTGCAATCCAGATAGCATCTTCAGAAAGCGTTTCCGGGAGCCCCTGTCTGCCACTCTTCTCCCTTAACTGACCTTTCCCCATAGATACCGCTAGGATAGATGAAATTGTCAGTTTACATGTGACACTCCCTCATACCTAAGGCAATGCAGCATTCAATGAATCCTTGTTCTGTTGCCCTGAATTATGAAGTATATGGAAAATACTTCAAGTATATTCCAGCACTTAAAGCCAGCATATAGTTTATGACCCATACATTTATTCTCATTAAACATTTATTATGTGCTTACTTCTTATCAGTCATTGCACTTAGTACTTGGGATATAATACATTCCTGCCCTCAGTAAGTACATAGCCTAGAAGGGGAGGTAGACAGGAATAAGCAGACAGCACAGTGTGTTAGGTGTTGTGAGGGAGTTATGTGCCAGATACTGAAGGGACAAGAGCATGGCAGGCTGTACTTGGGCGCGGAAGGGGAAGCGAAAAAGTTTTCACAGAGGGGTGGTAGCAGGATTGAGGCTTACAGGATGAGTTGGAGTTTCTAAGATGGATTTGTTGGGGGAGGAATTCTAGGCAGAAAGTATAAAAATCATAGGAGTTGGGGACAGTTATCTTCGGCAAGTTATTCAATTTCTGATCCTTTTCCCCCTTGTCTGTGAAGACAGGAAATGATAATATGCACGCAGTGAGGCTCTTGTGAGGATTAAATGAAACAACATATTTAAAAGTGCCTGGCAGCCCCTTTTCACCTGGAAACTGTTTGAATGACACTTGTAGGGAAACCTCAGGATGAGCCTGAGGGCAGGACTTTCTGTTATCAATGTTCTGCTAATACAGGGACACTAAGTTAATCATACCCAGCCTGAGGCACATATTAATGCCCACACCCCATAGATCTCAGCATTGTCTCCTACCTTCCTCTTACCCTCAATGGCCCCAACCAAAATAGAGGGATACCTTGTTAGTCAGAACCCAATTGGGTACAAGTGACAAAAACTTAGATAGCCCAAGCGAAAAAGGAGGGAATTTGGGATACCTTCCAAATGCTCATTTACTGCTTAAAGCTTTACCCAGACTGGAGAGGGGGAAGGGTAAGCTGGGACGAAGTGAGAGAATGGCATGGACATGTATACACTACCAAATGTAAAACAGATAGCTAGTGGGAAGCAGCCGCATAGCACAGGGAGATTAGCTTTGTGACCACCTAGAGGGGTGGGATAGGGAGGGTGGGAGGGAGACACAAGAGGGAGGGGATATGGGGATATATGTATACATATAGCTGATTCACTTTGTTATAAAGCAGAAACTAACACAACAATGTAAAGCAATTATACTCCAATAAAGATGTTAAAAAAAAAAAACCTTTACCCAGACTGAGAGTGTCCTCAGCCACTCCCTGCGGGAATCTAGTATTTGGAACACAGTCCTGGCATATCTGTGTTTGCTACTGTGTAACATCTCTTGCATTCCAGGAACAGAGGGGGCAATTCCCGGTCTCTTTTCCTGACTCTGTGAGTGTGGGCCAGGGACGCCTGAAATGTTTGCTGTAGTGAGAAAATAAAGCAGTATGTGTGGAAGTATCTCGTAAAATATAAAACATGAGGGGTTTTTAGCGTGGTTGCTTCCTGTAGAGCGTGAAACAATAGAGTTGGAGGATGGGGCTCTCTCCAACCAGCCTCTTCAACCTACTTCTTCAACGTGCTCTACTCTCTCACATCTGGTTCCACCTGGAGCGTTCTTCTCGCCCCTTCACCTTCAGGTCTGGGTTTAGTTGGCACTTCTCTGCTCCCAATCCCTGAATCAGGTGCACCACTTTTCTGCTCTCGTAGCCTGTCTTGCTCACCTCTATAACAGCGCTGACTGCATCTTATAGTGGTTGTTGGGTTGCTTGTCTGTAACCCACCTGGCCTCCAACACAAACCTTCTTGACTGTAGGTCTCAAGTGGATGAAGCCTGGGCTTGTCTGTTCTCTGCTTTATCCCAGGAGACCATTCAGATGAACTGCGAGTTCATCTTGAGCTCCCGCCAGTGTTTGTGGTCCTCACGCTGGTTGGTTTGGCCCCAGAATGGCTACTCACCCTGCTGATTAAGCCCGTGGGACTCACACAATGTAGTGACCATTTCAGCTCACTCTTTAGCAACACAGGTGTTTGTAAGCATATTAGAGCTCAGTATAAGAGACTAATATTTGGGCTTCCCTGGTGGCACAGTGGTTGAGAGTCCACCTGCCGATGCAGGGGACACGGGTTCGTGCCCCGGTCCGGGAAGATCCCACATGCCGTGGAGCGGCTGGGCCCGTGAGCCATGGCCGCTGAGCCTGCGTGTCCGGAGCCTGTGCTCCGCAACGGGAGTGGCCAGAACAGTGAGAGGCCCGAGTACTGCAAAAAAAAAAAAAAAAAAAAAAAAGACTAATATTTATTCAGAATCAAATCCTTACCCCCAGATCCTACCATGTGGTGACTCAGGAGGAAAGTTACCCCAAATCCTACCAGGTAGTGTGACCTGGGAGGAAAGTACTCCTTGGGCAGAATCATTCACACTCAACAGCAAGCAAAAACAGATTGATGTATCAGTTGCCAAAATGAGCCGTACGGTATAACCTGTAGGAAAACAGGATCTCACCCTCCCTGTATGCCACTAACAGCAGTTTAAAAGGAAGAGGCCAAACTTAACCCTGGGAAGATTTTTATAATGTATGGATAGTCATATCAACCCTGGGGTGGTGGAAATTGATATTTCCCAATATCATTCTGGGCCCTCTTGCAATCTCACATGACTCTTTTGTATATTAAAAGCTCTGAAAGTCCTGCTTAACATTGCCCAATCCAGTTTTCCCAAGCTTTTAAGTAAGATATAACAATCCCTGAAACTTGCTTTGGGATATACTTATTTATGGAAACGATCAACTGGATGAAATATCAGAAGACCAGAGTCCTGATTCCAGCTCCACCATTTCTAGCAGGTTGGACAAGTCAACCAAGTCTTTCTGTACCACCACCTACCTGTCACGTTTCTTCTTTTCAGAAACACTCTGGGGCACTCATGAAGAGGAAAAAGGGAAGAAATTGTTTCCAGTACGAAAACGTAGTGTTCAAAGTGTTTCAGCCTCATTGGCCTGAGCTGATTGACATTCCTCACTGTATTTATTCAGGGCTTCATTCACCTTTTCTATCTTGTGCCTCAGGGACTCATCTGAGTGGTGACTGGGATAAGCATTGGGAAGGGAGACTTCCAACAGTTGAAGTTAAAAAAGCAACAAAACCCTGAGGCAAAGGCAGCCCCTTTTCACCCTTTCCAAACATCCCCCCCACCCCTAGGGCTACCCCGTTTGTGGTCCATCCCGTTTGAGGACACCAGGTAAGAAAACTCTTCTCCAAATTCTCCCAACTGAAGGTAAGCCCTCGATTACTTGGCACACTCAGGAGCCATTTAAAATTTTTTTTTAATTTTTTAATTTGTGTGTGTGTGTGTGTGTGTGTGTGTGTGTGTTTTCACATCTTTATTGGAGTATAAATGCTTTACAATGTCGTGTTAGTTTCTGCTGTATAACAGAGTGAATCAGCTATATGCATACGTATATCCCCATATCTCCTCCCTTTCGCATCTCCCTCCCACCTTCCCTATCCCATCCCTCTAGGGGGTCACAAAGCACCGAGCTGATCTCCCTGTGTTATCCCTGTGCTATGCGGCTGCTTCCCACTAGCCATCCACTTTACATTTGGTAGTGTATATACGTCAGTGCTTCAGAAGCCATTTTTAAAAGGTGATTCCCCACTTTAACCACAGCTCCAATGGCCACAGAATGACTGGGTATGTCTGTGTCAAGTTCAAGGAAATTTAAGGGAGAATGAATGGATCATAGAAACTTGCCTGCTTAACTTTCTTAGAGGTGTAGCCCACTCAAATCATTCTTCTGAAAGCTTTTCTGAAGTCTGAAGGGGTCCAGAATACATCACTGTGGCATAAAAACTATTTCGAGCTGAAGGCCTTTGAGAATAGGCATTTTTCTGAACCCCTTTCTCTGCCTAAAAGCAGAGCCTCCTCAGTTGTCATAAATCCCATCCCTGGGAGAGAGTTTCTGGAAACCAAGGAAAATTGACTCAGCACCACACCGAAACAGACATTATCACAAAATTATAATATCCCCTACCCATTCCTTTAAGGCCCCATTTATCTTTCCTAAAAGTCCTTTGTTTCTCCAACACTGATAACCACAGTGAAAGTTCTCACCTAGATGGAGTTTAGAAGCCTGAAAACATTAGCTTTTATTTTTTGGCCTCTATGCTTTGTCCCTCCCCTGATTTCTCTGTCACTGATGGTCACTTTAAGACAGTAGGAAAAGCTGGGCTGGGTAAGAAGACAGTATCCTTAATGGGTTATTTGCTGGTAGGCTAGTTCCCACCGTGTGGCAGAGAATCCCAGGAAAGATTTAAGCCTTTTCTGCTACACCTGCTGCTTCATGGGTAGCTGCTTTAGCATAGGTATACAAATGATCTTCATCTCAACTCTGCAGTGTACAAATTACTGGACTTGGGCAACATGGTGTACAAGCCACAAAGAAAACTTTCCTTAGCAGAACCATCACCTCCATTTCTGCCTGCAGGATGCCTAGTCCTTGCCTGAGCTCCTCTCTGTATTGTGGCAAGAAGCAGCCAACAAACACTCCTGTTCTGAATTCTCCTAACCATTTGCCTAGAGCTACAGGTTTGGTTGGCCCGTGGTCTGCCTTCCAGGGTAGTGGTGGTAAAAATTTTGCCATGGCCATAAAAAGTATGCCAATGCTGCATACTTTAGATTCTGTTTTGGTACAGAACACCAAATTTTATCATTAGTTAAAACGTAGGTTTTGGCTGCTATAGCAGAGTTCTAAAATAAGTTACTTAAAATAAAAGTTCATAGTAATAGGTTCAAGAGTATTACCCTTTCTGTAATAGACTGGGTGTGGGCAGTCCAGGCCTAGGGTCGGGGCTCCACTGTGTCAGAGGATGCATGTTTTTCTTTTGTTGCTCAGCCTTCCCCAGTGAATTGCCCTTATCTGCATAGTCCAACGTGGCTGCCTACCACCATATGGTCATTCCAGCCAACAGGAAGGGGAGAAAGAGGGAGGAAGGCACACCTTTCTCAGAGGCTGCATGTAATCGATTTCACTCCTGTTCCATTGGCTGAAACTTAGGCTAAGGCCTCCTCAAGCAGCAAGGGAGGCTGGGAAATACAGGTATGCCTCATTTTATTGCCCTTTGCTTTTTTGCACTTCACGGATACTGTATTTTTTGCAAATTGAAGATTTGTGGCAACTCTGTGACGAGTTTTTTTCCAGCAACATTTGCTCATTTCATGTCTTTGTGTCAAATTTTGGTAATTCTCGCAATATTTCCAACTTTTTCATCATTATTATATTTGTTATGTGATCAATGATCTTTGAAGTTGCTAGTGCAAAAAGATGATAACTCACTGAAGGCTCAGATGATGCTTAACATTTTATTTTACCAATAAAATATTTTAAAATTAAGGTATATACAATTTTTTTAGACATGATGCTATTGTACACTAAACAGACTGCAGAATAATGTAAACATAACTTTTATATGCACTGAGAAGCCAAAAAATTCGTATGACTTGGTTTATTGTGATATTCACTTTATTGCAGTTGTCTGGAACTGCAATATCTCTGAGGTATGCCTATATCGATGTTATTCTGGGTACTATGTGTTAGGCTAAATATTGGGGGTGTCAGTCTAAATGAAGGGGAGTATTAATCTTGGGGAATACCCCACAGTCCTCATTATCATAAACATGCTTTCCAAATTTAGTGAAAACCACTCAGTCATTTTCAAGTGATAGATTTACAGAGGGAACATAAAGACCTAATTTTATATCGGTACCTAGATTTTTTTAAAAGACCTTGACTATCATTTATTCCAACTACAGGCTTAGAAAGGAACCTAGGCAACAATCATTCTCATTGTGGAGGACTTTTAAAATAAAACTATTTTATTGAGATATAATTCACACACCACACAATTTATCCATTTAAAGTGTACAACTCAGTATTTTTTAGTGTATTTACAGAGTTATGCAACCATCACCACAATCTGATTTTAAAATATTTCCATCACCCTAAAAGAAGCCCTGTGCATTAACAGTCAATCCTTCTTGCTCCCCTACACCTTCAGCCCTAAGCAGCCACTAACTCTACCTTAGGCCTCTATAAATTTGTATGGGTGGATTTTACACAGACTGAATGTCCAGTTTTGCTTGCCAGGCAGAAGAAATTATATTTGGCAGGCGAAGCCCTGGGAACGTGAGAAGCAAAGGCAAAGGGTCCGCCTCCAGAACAGGGATTAGTGTCCTGGGCTTCTGTGCACATTGTCCGAGCATTGGAGATACAGGATCAAAATAATGTCCTCATTCTCAAGGAACCTCTAGTTGAAGGAGGTAGATTGACACAAAAACAGACAATCACCACTAAGTTTTATAAGTGCTAATACCTGAGGGAAAAGAGATGGCTGTGGACGCTCAGAGCCGGGATGCCTGCCCCAGCTTGAGGCGGGGGTTATGTGTGGGAGGGGGTAGTGTGTCCAACGAAGACTTTCTGCAGGAGATGAGTCTATTTTTCTCAGCACACTCCTTGTCCAAAGCCAACCAGGCTGTCAAAAAAAGGAGGAGAAATTTCTCCAGGAGAATAGCTTCTTCATTTTCATGAGTGTAAGCAATCAGATTTCTTTTTTTTTACAAACATATTTGAACTTATATATCCAAATTAGTATTGTACCCTGCCAAATCAACACTCTGGGAATCATACACTTATTCCAGTGATGCATCTAGTGCTCAAAGCATTTTGAAACTCCTCTACGGGAATTATTTTTCAGCTAGTCGGTTTATGGGTCACCTAGGGGAACCAGTCACATTATTTTATAGTCATGCCTCATTTTTCACCTAAAATGATGTAACGAGATTTGATTACCCACTTTATTCATTAGACATGGCTCCAACCAATTTTCTTCTCTTTCCAAAGTTCACATCTATTCTCAAAGGATGAAATTTGTTAAGACTGAAGACTTTCAAAGAAAGTACCACAGACGGTAAAAACAGCTGCCTGAAAAAGAGTTCCAGAAATGTTAGTGCAATGTCAGCATTGTTTGAATACATACGTTGCTACCCAGGGTGTTTTGAAGGAGATAATATTAATTTAGATGAAAATACTCTGGTATAACTGTTGAAAATGAGTTACATTTTATACTGTTCAAGCACACTGCCCTGTCGAGAAGGTCTTAGAAGACAGTTCATGCTGAGGGAGATTCTGGCATTCTGCTTTCCTTCTGCAGTTTACCGCAGTGGGCTGGGGATCCAGTTCTCGTCCATCCTGGTAAGCATCTCAACATGCTTTGGTGCATTTAGAAATTGTACACAGTAGAAAGTTTTGTGAAAGCCCAAGTAGACAAAATGACCCTGACCTTGGAAGGCAGTACTATCAGCTCAAAGCCACGAAAACCAGAAACCTAGATGTTAAGCCTGTGTCCACCTCAACTCTGAGAGATCATCCCATGATTGCAAAGAGGCCAGAAAATGGAGCTGGGTTGGCATAACTGGGTGGGGATGGGGAAAGATCTTTTGCTTTGGTAATAAAACTATTATGTTACGCTGCCCCATGGGGACTTTGAAAGAAATGCGTTCTGTGGAGCCAAATGAAATCCATTTAAAAATGAAGCAAAAGGGAAATAAGCGTAGGAAACTCAGATGGAATTGGGAGTGAGGTTGCCTCCTGTCACAAAAGACAGCTGCCTCTCTGGGTTGGGCCATGCAGTTGGCGCCAAGCCCTCTGAGGTCAAATTCACTAGAAACATGCTTATCACACAGTTCACCATAGCCTTTCACCGTGTAAGTAGATTTGGTATAAAGAGAGTAAAAATATCTGCCTTAACGATTAATGTGAGAACAAAGTAAAATTTGTGAAGCACTCACCATAGTGCCTGACACTGGAAGTATGTAGCTAGCAAACAGAAGATTCTGTTGATTCTAATGATTATTATGATTATTCCAAACTCTGAAGCCAGTGGAGGGGCAGAGGGGAAGGTCTTCTATGTCTGTCACCTCCACTGCCTACATGTCCTATCCTGTCTCTGTCCATACGTTGTCCCTTGAATTTGATCTGTGAGGCAGAGGTTCACAGTTGCTCTAAGTGTCAGTCACAAGGCCGTTGATTTGAGGCCTTCACCTTACTGGAGTTATGAGCTAGCAGTGCGTAGTTGAAGATGGGTGTTTTGGGATGGATCTGTGGCATGGTTACCTGGCCCAGGCCACTGTCATGCTACAGATGGGAAGCTGCACGAAATGTGTGCTGGCATTACTGTGCACCTCCTGGACCACATGTATTTTCTCATTCAACAAGCATTGCTGAGCACTCTTTAAGTGCCAGGCACTGTGTGAGATAGTTGCAGGTACAAAGATAAATAAGACAAAATCTTCATTCTCATACCAGGATTCATGCTGGTAGAGGAGAATCCATAAGTAGTTACAAAAATATGGTGTGAATACTAGTGTATTAGTTTCCTGTTGCTGCTGTGATAAATGACTCCAAACTGGGTGGCTTAAAACTACAGAAATTTATTTTCTTACTGTTCTGGAGAGGAGAAGTCTGAAATCAAGGTGTTGGCAGGGTTGCACTCCCTCTGAATCTCCAGGGGAGAAGTTCAGGGAATCAAAGGATCACAGAGTCACTCAACCCAACCTTGAAGGGGAAGGAAAGAATGAGGATGTTTTCTCTGCCCAGACAAGGTGTTTTTTGAGGCAAGTGCAGGATGATGAAGAGCAATCAGGGAGACCTTAGCCGAGAGTGAAGTGAGGGTGGAGGCAGGGCACAGTAGCTGCTTTAATGCATATACCTAATACCGTTGTTGTCCTATTTAAAACTATACTAATGGTAATAATTGACGAGAAGATTCCAGTGCTCCATAATCCACACTGCTTCTGTAGACTTCTGACATAATGTCAAACGGAAGACAGGCCACTTGGTGGCTCCTTGCATCTTACCAGATAACTTTAGTTCATAGTGATGGGTTAGAATTGAAGATTTTGGTTCAAATCTCAGTTGTACCATTTACTGTGCAATATCATGTATTCTGCTTAACTGATATAAATCTCAGTTTTCACACTTGTAAAATGGAATCGATTCTAGCATCTGCCCTATTGGAGAGTTTTATGAGAATTAATTTAAATAATGGGCATACAAAGGTTTGGAGGACTCTAAGGTGCAGTCATTGGTGCAGAGAACTCCAATCTCCGTCTCTGTCTTCACTGGCTTTCTTCCCTATGTGTCTGTCTCTGAATCTCCCTCTCCTTATAAAGACACCAGTGATTGGATTTATGGCCCATTCTAATCCAGTATGACCTCGTCTTAATTTGATCGCATCTGCAAAGACGCTTTTTCCAAATAAGGTCACATTCACAGGTATCTGGGGTTCAGAATTTAACATATCTTTTTTTTTTTTTGGTGGGATGCTCAGTTCAACACACAACACCTGTGCTCTGTCTACCAAGTGCAGTGGGTTGTACAGGCATCAAAACTCATATACTTTGCACTTGCCCAGTATCCCGATGAGAGTCACCTGGAATCTATTTCCTCTTAATTTTTTCCAAGTTCAAATGCACTTGATCATCCAAAGGAGCCATACAGCCTAAGCACCAGCTTTGGCGTTAAAACTGGCGTCGAAGCCTGCCTTCCAGTTTATTAGTTGTGAGGCTTTGAGTGAGTCATTTATTCCCTAAGCCTCAGTTTCCTCATCTGTAAAATGGGGATTGTGAGGATACCTATATCGCAGGGTTGTTATTAAATAAACCTGCCTGAGAACCTACATGTAATCCTGTGTACCATGATAAGCCCTTTACATGATCTCCTTTTATCCTGTCAACAACTCTTAAGAAGTTGGTATTTAGACCTCTGTTTTACTGATGAGGAAATAGAGGGTAAGTGATTTGCCCAAGATCACCAAGATACTAAAAATTATCAAGAGTAAGGATGCAGGGCTTCCCTGGTGGCGCAGTGGTTGAGAGTCCGCCTGCCGATGCAGGGGACACGGGTTCGTGCCCCGGTCCGGGAAGATCCCACATGCTGCGGAGCGGCTGGGCCCGTGAGCCATGGCCGCTGAGCCTGCGCGTCCGGAGCCTGTGCTCCACAACAGGAGAGGCCACAATAGTGAGAGGCCCACGTACCACCAAAAAAAAAAAACTAAAACAAAGAGTAAGGATGCAAACCTAGATTTCCACTATGCTGAATTCCTCAAGGTAGACATTTTTAATAGTTATCTAGAGCTGTAGTCTAGGGGGTTCCCAAATCTTTTATGTTGTGGTGCAACTTTTGATTTTCCTAAAGCCTTGTTCTCACTTAAATCTTAAAACCCAGTGAGAGTGTCCTGCCTCTGCCCACTTGGGCTACTGTTTATCCCAGGAATTCCCATAAATGGTGTAGAGTGGGAAAATGACCACATCTCTTTAGATCGCTGTTTTAAAAGCTATTGCAGGGCTTCCCTGGTGGCGCAGTGGTTGAGAGTCCGCCTGCCGACGCAGGGGACACGGGTTCGTGCCCCGGTCCGGGAAGATCCCACATGCCGCGGAGCGGCTGGGCCCGTGAGCCATGGCCGCTGAGCCTGCACGTCCGGAGCCTGTGCTCCGCAACGGGAGAGGCCACAACAGTGAGAGGCCCGCGTACCGCTAAAAAAAAAAAAAAAAAAAAAAAAAAAAACGCTATTGCATGTTGTGTATTTGCCACATAATACAGTAAGAGGCAACACGGCATGATGGTTAAGAGGGTGGGTTCTGGAGCCAGATACCCTGGGTTCAAAACCCATCTCCACAATTTCCCAGCTATTTGACCTTGGGCAGATGACATAACCAGTGTTCTTATACCTAAGATAGGGGCTGAGAATAATAGTATTGATCTCATAGGGTTGTTATAAAGATTAAGTGGGTTAATGCTTGTAAAGGTCTTGGAACACTGCCCAGCACATCGTCACCTACTGCAATTATCTCCTACTGTACAACAGCCTTTAAAGCAGTGTCGTTGTCCCTGTTTTACAAATAAGAAAAATGAGACCAGAAAGGCCATACACAGCCAGAAGCTGGCAAAGGCAGGATTCGGACCCAGGCCTGTCTGAAGTCCTCTGGTTAGAGCAGGGACTGTAGATTCCCCTTCCTCCACCTTTACCCTGGCCCATCGTAGGTGTTTAATCTATCCTACAGGCCAACCCAGAGCATTGATTCTCTCCTGCCTGGGCCCACGTGCTTTAGAGATCAGGGGTTGTGTTAGAAGGATGGGATCAGTCCTTCTCAGTATCTCTATTTTGGTAGTTTATATAACATTTACTGAGTGGCTACTCTGCAGGCCAGCATTGTGATAAGCACTTTACACGCCTTTCCTCATTTGCTGTCAGAACCTTTAAAGGAAGTTTTACTATCCCCATTTTACAGAAACTCAGACTCACAAAGACCCCATAGAAAAAGATGTCCCCTCTCTGTGGCCACCTTCATTCAGTTTCTTTACAGCTGGACATCCTAGTTTGGCCAGACCGTGCAATTGGAAAAATCCTTAGTGAGGAGACAGAATAATGTAACGTCTCTTCTTCTTAAAAGTCAAGAAATCTGGCACATTTTAATTATTTGACAGAGGGCCAATCACTGTCTGCCACAGAATTCCAAGGGACTTGATTCTCATTGTATTCCAGGTGAATGGTACCCCCCGAGAGTTGTGTAATGCTGCTCCAGGCAGGTAGCCCACCCATTCTGAGGCTGTAGGAAATCTTGCTTGTGATTCCATTTTCTAACACAAGAGGGAAGCATACAGCTATGAATGATTTGAAATAAAGCAATTCTTTATAGATAGACCTCTTTTTACCAAAGGATTTTAATACATAGTTCCTGGTAATAGCCAGAATATGGGACAATATTCTGCTAACTCCAAATGATTGTTCTTCACGGATTTAAATGAAAAAATATTTAAGGATGCTCCAAAAAGGAAATAAGATAAAAATACATATAAAAATTTTATATAAACCATATTCATTGTTTTTTTAGGTCAGAATGATTGAATATTGGTGATTTCTTATTAAACAGGAGTCTTCTTGACATGTGCATTTTGTATGAAAGTAATTCCTAAGCCTTGAGCATCTTCAAGTTGGAGAGACTGTTTTTAGATTTAACCATACAAGCTAAGAATGGTATTTGTGGAGTGGGCAATGCCTTCCAAAAATTTTCTCTCTCCTCTGAACACTCAGAGCACCCTTGCAAGCTCCCAGATTTTACTCCTTTAAAAATGATTTATTGACTTATTAATCTCTCCTTTTAGATCAGGAGTTTGACAACTTGAGTCTGTCATCTTCCCGTGGTGCACAGTGCCTGATGATCTGAATGGAAAAAGTCAGTTTACATAATTACTGTTGGACATATGGGTGTAAGCAGAGGGCCAACAGACTGGCAGATGCTCAAGGATGTACACGCTCCTAGGCAGCGGTTTTGTTTATTTTTAACTTCAAAATATGCTTCAGGAGTATTTTTTGAGCCTGGGATTCTGTACAACTCTAAGCAAACCATTTGGTCCTTGTAATTCTTCTGGCCTTGTACCTTTATAGTTTAATGTAGTTTCTCCTTTTCTTTAAAGGACACTTCCTAACTCTATTAAAACATATGTACTCATAGATAGCTATTAAACGCAGCTACATATTTTCAGATTGGTTCAGGGTAGTCATAAAAGCTAACTCTTATGTAGGACTCACAGGGCACTAGAACCAGCCAGTGCTAAGCTCTTTATACTTATTAGCTCATTGTACCTTTATACAACAAACCTGTGCTGTAGGTACTATATCTTTCTTTTCTTAACTCTCTTTAAGAGATGCATTTTTTAAAAAATTGAGGTATAATCAACATATAACATTGTGTTAGTTTCAGGTGTACAAGCTAATGATTCTAGATTGCAATACTATGAAATGATCGCCACAGTAAGTCTAAGGAGGTGCTGTTATCAGTCCCCGTTTCAAAGATGAGAAAATGGGGGCGCCGAGAGGTTAAATACTTTGCCCAAGGTCTCCTTGCTGTTGGCTGAGGTTGCTCAAAGTGTGAAGGCAGGAGGTTTCTTTTCTTCCTCTTCTTGCCTGGATGGGACAGCAGGTGGAGCCTGCCTCAGAGCTGGCAAATGGAGGCCATGCACTGCAGAGCCCTGCTCAACACACTGAAGCGTGCAGGTGTGGCAAGTAATAGAAACCCAGTCTGACACACTGAGCCTCTAAGAGGACTGTATCGTAAGGCCAGAGGGTCTCCTGAAAGCCAAGGGCAGGGTGGGCACTTGGGCCTCACAAGAGCCTGAGGCAAGAGGAGCCCAGGCAGCTAGCCTCTGTCTCTCCTCTCTGTTTATCTCAGCACATCTGCTTCATTTTCCTCTCTCTGCTGACTCCATTGTCAGTGTAAGTTGGTGCGGGGGGTGTGTGTGTGTGTGTGTGTGTGTGTGTGTGAGAGAGAGAGATCTTAGCTATATACTCAAACTCCTATGAATATTTCAAGTTTATAAATCAAATGTTTATTTACTTTTTACAGCCTTTGTCTAACAAGCAAAACTTTGAAAATATTCCCATTGTTCTCATATAATCTAATAATGATAATAGCAGATACTTGTGTAGGGTACCTTATGCCAGCAATGGTTTTAGAATTTTCTGTATATTACTTCATTCAGTCATGTCTGCAACAATAAGTGAGATGGGGGACTGTTGTTCTCCCCATTTTTACAGATGGGGCAATGTAAGCCCAAAGAGGTTAAGTAACTTGTCTGAGGTCACACAGCCAGTGACTGGCAGAACTGGGTTCCAACTCTTGTCAGTCTGGCCTTAGAATCCATTCCCTGAAATATTGCAGTAAATGCTCTGCATCTGATGATTTAAACATATAAGTATGGTGCATTCAAAGTTTTCTTGAATGATCCAATAATGTGTATAACTTTTATAAAATTCTCTTACTTGAAATCATAAGTCAAAATAAGTTACTCACCTATATCTTATAAATTGGAATCACAGGGCCGATCTATTAGATAAACCAATATCCCAGAGTCTCTTAATATACTTAAATATAGATTTTCTCCCAAGCTTATTGCAAAAATATTAATACTATGATTTATTATCTCTCTACTACGAGTTTGATTTACTTCATGTCTACACTTAATTCTAAATCTTTTTATGTTAAGAAGTGCCCAATCCCTGACTTTAAACTATATCACAAAACTACAGTAATCAAGACAGTATGGTACTGGTACAAAAACAGAAATATAGATCAATGGTACAGGATAGAATACCCAGAGATAAACCCACACACATATGGTCACCTAATTTATGACAAGGGAGGCAAGAACATACAGTGGAGAAAGGACAGCCTCTTCAGTAAGTGGTGCTGGGAAAACTGGACAGTTACATGTAAAAGAATGAAATTAGAATGGTACCTAACAACATACACAAAAATAAACTCCAAATGGATTAAAGAGCTAAATGTAAGACCAGACACTATAAAACTCTTAGAGGAAAACATAGGAAAAACACTCTGACATAAACTACAGCAATATCTTTTTTGACCCACCTCCTAGACAAAGGGAAATAAAAACAAAAATAAACAAATGGGACCTAATGAAACATAAAAGCTTTTGCACAGCAAAGGAAACCATAAACAAGAGAAAAAGACAACCCTCAGAATGGGAGAAAATATTTGCAAATGAAACAACAGACAAAGGATTAATCTCCAAAATATACAAACAGCTCATGGAGCTCAATATCAAAAAAACAAACAATCCAATTAAAAAATGGGCAGAAGACCTAAATAGACATTTCACCAAGGAAGACATACAGGTGGCCAAGAGGCACATGAAAATATGCTCACCATCACTAATTATTAGAGAAATGCAAATGAAAGCTACAATGAGGTATCACCTCTTGCCTGTCAGAATGGCTATTATCAAAAAATCTAGAAACAAGAAATGCTGGAAAGGGTGTGGTGAAAAGGGAACCCTCCTGCACTGTTGGTGGGAATGTAAATAGATACAACCACTATGGAAAACAGTATGGAGGTTCGTTAAAAAACTAAAAATAGAACTACCATATGACCCAGCAATCCCACTACTGGGCATATACCCTGAGAAAACCATAATTCAAAAAGAGACATGTACCACAACGTTCATTGAAGCTCTATTTACAATAGCCAGGACATGGAACCAACCTAAATGTCCATCGACAGATGAATGGATAAAGATGTGGCACATATATACAATGGAATATTACTCAGCCATAAAAAGAAAGAAAATTGAGTTATTTGTAGTGAGGTGGATGGACCTAGAGACTGTCATACAGAGTGAAGTAAGTCAGAAAGAGGAAAACAAATGCCATATGCTAACACATATATGGAATCTAAAAAAAAAATTGGTACCGATGAACCTAGTTGTAGGGCAGGAATAAAGATGTAGACATAGAGAATGGACTTGAGGACCCGGGATGGGAGGGGGAGGCTGGGGTGAAGTGAGAGTAGCATCGACATATGTACACTACCGATGTAAAATAGTTAGCTAGTGGGAAGCAGCAGCATAGCACAGGGAGATCAGCTTGATGCTTTGCCATGACCTAGAGGGGTGGGATAGGGAGGGTGGGAGGGAGGCTCTAGAGGGAGGGGATATGGGGACATATGTATGCATATGGCTGATTCACCTTGGTGTACAACAGAAACTAACACAGTATTGTGAAACAATTATACTCCAATAAAGATCTGTTTTTTTAAAAAAATTCTTTTATCCCAAGCAATTAGGAGTTACCTTTCCAATGGAATTGGGGGTGACACTGACTGGAAATCTGGCTATGGAAGCACCCCAGTCCAGAATGCCAGTGCCACCAGGGGAGTCTCAAGTGGCTTGTGTTCAAAGACCACAATCCCCAACTCTCATGTCTCACGTGTCTGCAACCCTTACCCACTTGAGAAGATTCATCTAACCTATATTCTGCCTGAATCTCCTCTGAATTCTTTTCCAGTTCTTCCTATACATCAGGCCCTCAGCTCTTAGGGATGCCTGAGTGGTCCAGAGTTGGATCCTGCATAATATTGTCTCATATTCTCATGTATCATCTGGCTGCCAGTTACAATTCTATAGATATTCTCATGACACGACATCCCTGCCCCACAGCGCCTGAGTTTACCTGTATTCCCAGTTCAAGAACTAACTGAATCTGACTGGCACACTTTTGAATTCTAATTCTAGATTCCTAGGAGAAAAAATATGAGTGATCCAGCTTTGGTCAGGTGTCTGCCGTTGGTGATCATGGCCTGCCATCAGGGTTCTGCAGTAGAAACTTGGCCCTAGGTATCCACTGTTGTGGGGTGGGATAGGGGACAGTTCTCAGAGAAGAGAGAGAGTGAACTGAAGGGGTCAGAGGAAAGAGCTTGTTCGGGTAGTGTCTTCGTATTGGAGGAAAATAACTTAAAAGGGCCCGAACTGGCCAAGACTGAAAGTTGAAGTCCTTTGTAAGAGGAGCAGCTTTTGACAGGATCACAGAGACCAGGATCCTCAGAGCCACCTCAGCTGCAGAGGCAATCCTTTTTTGCAAGCCTTGATTCATCTTTTTCCAGTCTCTCCTCCAAGCTATTTGATGTACCACTGGCAGCCATTCAACTTTCCAAAAAATAGCAGTTTGTATTCCTCTGGCTTAAAAATTTCCATAGCTTTTGGTGTCTGCAGAATAAACTTTATTGTGATTCATGAGACTCTATAATCTTGCCCCAACCACTTTTCAGCCTTACCCCATCACTGCAACCTCTTGCGAGCCATGGCTCTGTCCATGCACCTCCAGGACAGCACCGAGGCCACCAGGCTGTGATGGCTCCTCCAAAAAGAACTTCTTAAGAACAAAAGTCCGTTCGCCTGTTTTTCCTATCCCTATCACCCCTCAGAATGTGAAAAAAATTCATATCTTTACATCATTTTCTAGTTCACAAAGGCTTTCACAGACATTCGGGGAAGTCATCGTCCCCCAAACCTTGTGAGGCAGGTATCATTATCCCATTTTAGAGATGAGGACATTAAGGATGGAAGGGTGAGGGGCTGACATTTACTGATAATCTGCTGTATGCCAGACACAGGTACTAAGTGTTTTCACACCTGTTGCCTGATTCAGTTCTCAGAACAACCTTGACAGCTATCCCCATCTTACAGGCTCAAGTCAGTTAACTTGCTCGAGATTATACCTCCTCATACATTTTAGAGTGCAAGATATGAGCCTTGGGGCTTCCCTGGTGGCGCAGTGGTTGAGAGTCCGCCTGCCGATGCAGCGGGCATGGGTTCGTGCCCCGGTCCGGGAGGATCCCACATGCTGCGGAGCGGCTGGGCCTGTGAGCCATGGCCGCTGGGCCTGCGTGTCCGGAGCCTGTGCTCCGCCACGGAAGAGGCCACAGCAGTGACAGGCCCACGTACCGCAAAAAAAAAAAAAAAAAGATATGAGCCCTGGTTGTGTCTGGCTCCTGAACCTGTGGTTTTTGCATTATCCTGCAGTGCCTCTCCTGGGGCTGACATTCACTACATGCCTACTTACTGTTGGTTGGAGAAATGAATGACTTACCCCAACTTTTGTTTCCTGTCACTGGGATCAAACACGCCAAGCACTCAGGCAGGCACCTGCAGCTGTCACAAGCGCAGGGCTTTGGGCTGGGGGTCTAATGAGCCCTGCTGCTTTCAGCCCAGTTAGTAGCTTTCTTTCTAGTGCTTGTGCTGAGAGAAAGCGTTACCAGTTCTATCCACTATGCCCACACCTGTGGCATTTTCTAAAGAATAATTCTTGGTGTGAAGAGGCGAACCTTTTCAGGCCCTGGGTCCAGCCCTCCCACTGGCCCTGGGGCACAGCAGTTAGTAACCCAGTAAATATTTGTCAATGGCAAAAAACAAAGAAAGGTAGAATGAATAAAGGATTGGCAAGTCTTCAGTTTCTGCTGTGTTCTACTAGGAAGGCATCATTGCTGATCAGAGTGGGAGCTGGAGTCTTTGCGAGGCTGGGAGCGAAGGGGTTCATAACTCTGCCATTGTGAAATTGATTGGACCCAAGACCAGTATGAAAGTTCCTTGTCTGAAGGGAATAATCCTTAAATCCCCTGCATGGTTTAAATGTAATTTGTGTCATTGTGAAGGAGTACTGGCAAGGCAGGCGAATTCATTAGGCTAAATTGGGTTCGCTATGCTCGACAGTAACGTTTCCGAAGATGAAGTTCAACCTTTGCTGGAGAGCTCAGACAAATGAGTTTCTTAATAGCCAGCCCACTTAGTCTGAGCGTCTTCGGAAGCTTAATGTTTTTAATGCTTCTTCTTTTTTACCACACTTCACAGTCCATCTAACATTTTTGCTTCTGGTAATATTTTTATGTGGGGTTGAATTCTGTAGTGTCCATAAAATTATGACCCAGGCCCATCTTTAGAACAGAAGCTTTTCTAGGGCAAGGATTATATCTTTTTGGTTTAGTTTTGCATGTTGACAAACACCATGCTGACACGTGTAGTTGGTGAAAACATAGCTCTTCATTTGGGGGTACAGAACTCTCTCCTTCGGAGCCTTAGATTTGATGTGCACTTAAATTGCTGGATATTCATTGGCACGTGCAGGGGCCATGAGAGATGAGGTCTTTTCCAGTCCATGCCTCGCCGTAAAGCTGGCTCACATACAGTGAAGTAAAAAAGTGTACGTGCCCACACGGACATTCCCATCCAGGAAGGGGGCGCTGGGTTCACCTAGTGACCTGATTCCCCAGGTTTCACAGGTAGGACTTCCCGGTGCTCAAACACTGCTGTCTATTTCCATTTGTGTTCAATAATGTTTTAAATATGAAGATGTTCCGCTGGGGAGCTATATTTAAAAACCTTGGAAGTGAGAGGCCATCAAATAATGAACCCCAAAGTGGCATATCAGCTAATTGGAGAGTTAGGAGTAGAAGACCACCAGCATTATTGTTTGCAATGATTCTTCTAAACTACTTTAGAATATATATTTTTTAACCTTTAAGAATCAGAATACTTACGTTTGGAATACTTTCTGTATCAGTCAGTTTTTAGGTGGTTAGAAACTGGTACTAGGCCTAGGAACAGGCTTAATCCTGGAGAAGTGTAGCTCTTACGACACTTTCAATGTGAAAAATATTTTTAGAAACAAATTTTAGTTCATATGAAAACACACTGCTAAGCTGAGGTGTTCTAGTATATGATGTGGCCACTGTCTTTAAAAAAACAAACAAACAAGCATTTGCCATCCTTTGAAATAACACCTGTTGGATCTTATGCTGCAAACAAACCCATTTTGATGCTTGTGGGGTTTTTTTGTGTTGAACATCTATCGATTTTGAATTTTCATAGTTATGCCTTGATTCTTCATCATTTCTCATTTTACGAAATTGATTTGCATTGACCATAAACTGTAAATAAAATAAGTGAATGTGTGGGAAAAGCCCCCAACAAAACATTACTCTTCTAGTTCTGGCTTCAGAAAGAGCTGAGAGAGAGCGGTCGATCACCAGCAGAGAACATGCTGGAAAGTGTGGGCAGAGAAGCTTTAGTGGGGATATTGGAGCCCCTTTTCAACGAAGTGTCCCTGAATCTATGCTGGGCTTTCAAGACCTTGTTAAGGACACTACCAATTACATGGTTGGTTGCTCTGTTATTCCCAATGAAAAGACTGTTGAGTTGATATTTCATGAATGCAGATCTATTATTAAATATGTCAAGACACACAGACTGGCATAATTTGCGAGCCTATCTAAAACCAGAGAAAAATGGCCACGGAACTTAATAAATATGAATTTAAAAAATGCATTTGTAGTAAGTTGAAAAACATTGGGTGTGTAAACTACTGTTCATAAAGGAAGCTTACTTCCTAAGAATTTTGGTTTTAAACTTGAAATAAGAGGGAGAAATAAGCTATAAAAAGCAATTGTCTTTTGGCTGACTGGTTTTCAGCTTAATAGACGTGTCTTGTGAATTGTTATAATGTTATGTCTCGAGGTCCTCTTTTCAGGTGGGCCAGCCCCGTTTGCCATTTGAAGGAGACTAGGCTTCCTTGGTAGTGGCCTGCTTTCCGCTCATGAGCCCGTTAGCTCTCCTGGTCCAGTATGTGTAGCCCCTGGAGCACAGAGACGTTCTTGCCTCACAGAGGGCAGTCTGCTGCTCTCAGGGCCTGTCTGCTTTTGGAACTGGCTCGACAAATTGTTAGAAAAATACTCAGATTTTGTTTCTCAAGAGATTACTACTTTTCCCTTGAAAACCTGACTTTTATGTGCACATCAAACTCCCCAGACACGTGGCGTAACTAGTCTTGATTTACTTTTTAAGCCTTGTTAACAAGTTCACCAAAACCTTGACAACGGAGCTTCGTAATTGACAACTTTTGCTGAGCCAGATAAAGAACACGACATGTATGTACCAAAATAGATATTAATAAAATCTCAGGGATCAAATGGGATGAGGTAGAACGTTTTTAAACATCTTAGGTTCTTCAAATGCAAAGGACTTAAACTGCTTCACTAAAAATGTTTTCTTAAAAGTCAAGTCTACTTAAAACTGAGAATATGAATATACACATTTTAATCTTATGTTCATATTATTTTTCCAAATAATAACTTGATCAAGCCTCATGCATTCAGAAAAACTTACTTCCCTCTCCCCCTACCACACGCACACTATTCTGCTTATGTTTTCAAGGATGTGGTGCATCTTCATCCCTACTTTTCTATAAGTTCAAGGGAATGACCAAGCTGTTGGTCATTCAGGGCATATTTCTGAATCTATTCTTCTAGAACTGAATACTTTTTTGTTAAATCTTTGGTGGCCAGTGAATAAATCTGTTCTGTTAGATGCTTTTTTTCCTTCTAACTGGGATTGCATGTGGGAAGTAAAAAAAAAATCACTTGAGTATCAAATACTTAAGTATCAAAAATGACAGTGATGAAAGGAAACCAGAGGTAACTGAGATCCTTCACTTCCATTTTAAGATTGACCTTTAACTTGTGAGATGGCCTGGAACAACTTTAGCTGCAGATGGCCTTCTCAGTGATGCCTGCCCAGAGAGGCTCTGTTTTAAGGGGTGTCGGTAGCAGAGAGCCTGGTGGGAGCCACACCAGGGTGTCTTGTTAATGATCCTGCCTCTTAGGACTGCACTTGCTCTGTCTTTGTCTGGCTCTGAGAGTGGAGTCTGGAGGCCACCTGGTGTTTGTAACTGAAGTCTGCTGCATGCAACACCCTCTGGACCCATCTCCACCCTAACAGGGAAACGAGGCAAAAATAATTGAAGGGTATTTGGCTTGGTTATGTGGGCAGACTGTCCTCATCAAAACAACTTTGAAGATCTGTGGATGTGGGTGGGTGTTTGGTCCGTAACTTTTTCACACGGGGTGACGACAACAGGAATTAACTCTGCTTCGTCATTGAGAGTGATCTTCCAGGCAAGACCTCTATTTTAGTTACTCGGCCAACACTGTTGCAGCTTCAGTTTGGACAGACTATTTGGGGGACCCTTGGCTGCTTTCTGGGCACCCTCACTGAGCCAACTGGTGGAAGTGAAAGATGAGTGATCCTGATGAATGGATTTCCGGGAAATACAGAAAAATGGAAGAAGGTCCTCTCCCTCTGTTGACTTTTGCTACAGCTCCCTACTACGACCAGAAACCAGGAACTAGTGGATTACGGAAGAAAACCTATTATTTCGAGGCAAAGCCATGCTATCTGGAGAATTTCATCCAGAGTGTATTCTTTTCCATAGACCTAAAAGATCGCCAGGGATCCTCACTGGTGGTTGGTGGAGATGGGCGGTATTTTAATAAATCAGCAATAGAGACAATAGTGCAGATGGCAGCTGCCAATGGGGTTGGTATACGATAAGTATTGCTATGCTTCTGGCTCTCCACATAACCTCTTAATTTTGCAGAAATATACACAAGTACAAAGATTTGTATATTGCAAACACCTCAATGCTACTAGCATCCAATTAAGTTTCATTGTGACTTCAGAGATTGTATATTGTGATAGTACCCCTGAAATTACATGAGTCACATTGGGATATGGGAATGTAAGCTTAATTTCTTATGTTGTGCTCTGTGCCTGTTGCTTGAAAAAGTACCTGTTGCTTTTAGACATTCAAAGCGTACCCCAGGCTTAAGCTGTCTTATCTACATTCAACTAGTTTTGAGGGACACTCTGTCCTGTGTATGAGGCTCTAATGAGCAGCGGAGAGAAGAAGATTTTGTTTTCTTTCAATGGCTTCCTTGTTGAAGTTCAGTCACTTGTCAAACAGGAAAACAAAAGCCAGGGCACGCTGTTATTTGTGGATCCCAGTAGTTGTGCAGAAATGCTAGGAGGGAATTGGAAAATGTTAGGTGTGAGCTTTCCAAGAGGACCTGTTACAGGGGAACCCACTTATAATGACCTTGAACACAAAGAAGCCCTGTGTGTGGTGAATTTGTGCAGCAGGGTAGAGATAATAACTCCTGTAAGACTATAATATATGGAGGCTCTGCTAAAGCTCTGCATCGTGAAAAACTGTGTTGCCTGAATTAACCAAATCAGAAGGAATCTTGCACCAGGAAGCATTGATCTTGATAATCTAACAATTTGCACAGCCTTACTGATTTACAGGAAGGCAGGCATCAGGACATTGGTGTTTTTTGCTCCACAAATTCCTCTGTGGGACCAAAAATATATTTTTAGATTTTAGATTACACTTAGCAATAATTTGGAGCACACAGTCCTTCAGTACTTATAAATTTTAAAAATCTGTTTTATTTCCTTTCTGGAAGCAATTCTGATTCTGAGAACAGAAAAATTTAGCATTGTAGCCAAATGTGTTGGGCATTCATTTTCAGTCTGTTTTAACAACACACTAAGAAGGTGTGATCACAAAAGCCAAATTAAAAAAAGAGCATACGTTATCAAATTTAGAAGAGTTTGTAGTCCTACTGTTTACGTGAGGTTTCCTTTATACCCAGTTTCAGAATGTGAATGCCTCTTATGTAAAATTTGCTGATAAAGTACTCAAATATGAAATTATGACACATACACATTTTTAAGATAAGATGTGACATGCTGTCCATTTGAGGAGAGCTGCAAAGGGAACGAACGGTATTAAGATGCTTTTAATCTTTGGGGGGAGAACGAATGGAACATTATTTCTCCGAATATATCTAGATTGTTGAGTGGATCTGGTACACTGTCCCCTTTGCTGTGATATATTGGGCTTCATTTCATTTTTGTGCAAAGCAGAAGGATGTGGAAGATGTGGTAGGAATGTGTAATTCAGGCAGACGCTATAGACTTTCTCAGATTTACCATCTGAAGGTTTGCTAAATAATGCAATCAAGTGATAATACTTGACTAAATATGGTAACTGCCTATTTGTTAGAGCTGTGACAGCCCCAGCAATATTTTCAAGTCTTTCCAAGGACATTCCTCATTAAAAATAGTGTTGTATTTAAATGTCACACTACCCAGCTGACTTACATAAAACGTTTAGTGGACCCATAAAGCACTTTCATCTGATAAAACCTATCAAATCCTATATTGTTTGATTTCTTTTTCTAGCATATCCTAAATTCTGACTATTTTAACATCCCTTTGATTGTGGGCAGAACTTTAGGGAGGCAATCTAAACGAAAGAAAATTTATTGCCACAGATTTTGGTAGAAGTCAATGTTCCTTCCTCAGCTTTGTCAGTACCCACTCCACCCGTGAGCCGATTCTAGGAGAGCTTCTCAGCCTAGTGAGCTACCTGGAGATTATTTCATTTCTCCCCTTTAGTACAGTTTTATCTGGTACATTTACAGATAATGGAATACACTCTGCCTTTGTTTTTATTTGCACAGAGCTGTCTGCATTTACAGGCAATTTTAATGTACAAAATAAAACATTGGTGGGGCCCCGTTTATAGTACGGGTATGTCATTCAGTCCCCCGAGCTTTAAACCTAGAGATAATTTTAGAAATGAGAATAGAACCTGTGTGTATGACTGGCAGAGCAAAGAAAGTGGAACTTGTTTTTTTGTTTGTTTTTGTGTGAAACATAAAACACCAGGCCCTATTTTCAATTAAAAGGAATATTTTAAAGTTTGCTCCCTGTCATGGTTAACTATCAAATGTGGGGTTGGGGGGAGAGTGAGGTATCCAGCTTGGCAGCAGGATGTGAGTCTTACGGAAGGGAGTAGAGGGCCAGGAGGAAGGGCAGGAAAGGCTGCTTGGTGAAGGACTCTCAGTGTGGCATGAAGGGGTATCTCTAAGTTGGTAGACACTTGGGACCCAGGGAAGGGTTTTTTTTTTTTAATTTTCTTTTTTGTGGTAGAGTATACGTAACAAAATTTGCTGTTTTAACCATTTTTAAGTGTACAATTCATTGGTATTCATTACATTCACAATGTTCTGCAACCATCACCACTATCTAGTTCCAGAACCTTTTCATCATCTCATCCAAAACTCTGTACCCACGAAACAAGAAGTCCCCATTCTCTTCTCCCCCCAGCCCCTGGCAACTTTGGTTTTACTTTCTGTGAATTTGCCTGTTCTGTGTCCTTCATATAAGTGGAACCATACAATACTTGCCCTTTTGTGTCTGGCTTATTTTACTTAGTATAATGTTTTCAAGGTACATCCATATTGTAGCATGTATCAGATTTCCTTCCTTTTTGAGGCTGAATAATATTCCATTGTATGTGTATGCCACATTTTGTTTATCCATTCATCTTTTAACGGACATTTGGGTTGTTTCCACTTTTGGCTATTGTGTATAATGCTGCTGTGAACATGGGTGTGCAAATATCTGTTTGAGTCCCTGCTTTCTTTTGGTGTCTATACCTGGAAGTGGAATTTCTGGATCATATGGTACAGGGAAGGTTTTTGAGTAGGGGAGGGACACAGTTAGAACTATGGTTTAGAAAGATGAACTAAGTGGGCCTGAGTAGGTCAGATAGATTCAGCCAGGGTGGGGCAAGGGAGGTACAGGTGGGAGAGAGGCAGGGGAGGTTGAGTCAGGAGCTGTTACAATGCTCCAGACATCCTTAAGGGGAGGAAGATAATAGAGTAATTTCTCCCCAATATCAGGTTGAGGATTAATATTGCTGAGGATAATTCGTGGAAAAGAGTCTGCTCTGGAAGGGAATATTTTGGCCAGCTGTACCTATTCTTGGGCTCAGGAGAAGGAACCTACCGTGGACTTCCCTTGCTTCTCTTGACTTTCTCTCTTACTCTTACCTTCTGGTATAGTCCTCTCAGTCTTGGACCATTCCTGACAGCAGATTTCACCGTAAGGAATGGTAGAATTAAGGGGTGACTTGGGTGGCATAGCTTGATATTCATTTATCAGTTTCCCCTTCCACATTAAGAACATACAGAATCCAAGTAAAAGTCAGTGTGCTTGATGGGGAAACACTGTTTCCAGATAACTCCAGCAGCCACTCTGGCTAATTAAACTGCCATCTGTAAGCTCCTCTCATCGAAATTATGGAACTGCTCAGCCATAGGCTTTTATTTTCATCAGAACCACACCCGGAAACTGCTGGAAGGGTGAGATGTTACCATTACCACTGTATTGAGTCAGGGAGCTACCACTTCCTGAGGGAGGCAGAACGTAAGATATATATTAGGATAACAGAAATTGTTCAGAGAGAGACACATGAGAGCCAAGTTGTGCCTGCAATGAAGTGGCTGCCTCCTGAGAGGTGGGTGGTAGTGGAGAGCGTTAATTATAAGGCAGTCGAGCCGTTAGTGACCTGCGGGAAGGTGGCAAAGCTAACAGTCCCAGAAAAACTTCCCCAGGGAATCCAGGTATCTCATTGGCATTGTCAACATTAGAAATGCATCTTCCACCATCAAGTCATTTCTTCAACCATGTTTATCTTGGGTGGGGCAAGAAGAAATAACAACTGGAAAACTTAAAAACATCCTCGTCCCTTCCTTCTTTCAGAGGGGAGAATGGAGGAAGGGCACAAACTCCTTGTTTTTTAAATCTTTTCATGTAGCAGTCACATCTTCTCTAGTCAGAGGAACGGACAGAACTTCTTCCTTCTTTTCCAACTTGCGTCGTGTTGAAACAGATATAAATTACTCTCATTTTAGCAAAGGAGCTGTGCTGATACCATCTGTGAGAGATATGGGAAGGTGAGTTAAGAACGCAACAGAAGTACCACCTGTAGCTCTTTCATGTAGGTGTTCTGGCTGGTTTACCCAGTAACACTCCCAGCATTCCCTGCCTTAGGCCCAGGAAGTAGCTCAGGTACACCCTAACATGGGTAGGTGTGTCCTGCTTTGAGGAACCCCCAAATCCACGCTTGACTGGAAACATAAATTTATGAGATACATTTTGTAACATTTCTTCATGTAAAGTTTGCCCCTTTTACTTTGTCAGATATTTTAGTTTACAGAAACCTTGTGTTTGGGTTAGAATTCCTTTAACTAGTTAAATTTATATTCTTTTTCCCAATGTGGATTGAAAGTATGATTATAGTGGATAAAAATGTGGGTTTTCTCACAAATTTTTAATGTATCCAAATTATGAACCTAGTCTGGAAAGGCTGTGTTTTGTTTTCTTGCCAAAGCCTTACAGCGTCCCTGGATCATACACTACAAAGTCCCAAAAAGCTATCTGAAGGAATGGCTTTGTTCAGCAATGCTGATTCTACTTCAGTAATAATATTACTCAACAACAGCAATAAAATACTCTACTTCGATATAATAATACTATTAATCCAAGCTGTTAGATGTTCATTAAAGGACATCTTTTCTTGTCCAGTAGACTATTTCTTTGTCCATCTGGCTGTTCTGGCATTTCTGTGCAGTAGCTCTGGATTTATTAACATTAAAGTGTGTGTTCTGGATTTCTTCTCCTAGATTGGTCGCTTGGTTATTGGACAGAATGGAATCCTCTCCACCCCTGCTGTATCCTGCATCATTAGAAAGATCAAAGCCATTGGTGGGATCATTCTGACAGCCAGCCACAACCCAGGAGGACCCAATGGAGATTTTGGAATCAAATTCAATATTTCCAATGGAGGTGAGTTTGCTGTCATTTTGAGTATAGCCAATTTTATGTTCTGTAGGACACACTGATAACCAAGGCCTTGGGAGGTCCGGGTTCCCGTTCTGATCCTTAGCAAGGGAGCTTTTTGTTTCCTTTTGGTGAAAATGAGATGCTTCTCATTTTGCTGTACCTGAGTATGAGGAGCCGTGCATGAATGATCATTAACATAATATTTCCTTTTAGAAAATTCCGACACTTTGCTGCTTGAATGGTGGCATGGCAGATGTGCTAGTAAGGAGGAGTTGATGAGCTTTTTGCCCTTTGTATCTCCATGTCAACTGTACAAAATGACCCACTGTTTGCTGTTTGATTTCCAGGTCCTGCCCCGGAAGCAATAACTGATAAAATTTTCCAAATCAGCAAGACAATCGAAGACTATGCAATTTGTCCTGACCTGCATGTAGACCTTGGAGTTCTGGGAAAGCAGCAGTTTGACCTGGAAAACAAGTTCAAACCCTTCACAGGCATGTTTACTCTTCTCCTCTGTTGCCCACTCCTAGTTCCAACTTGAGGGATTTGCCTTTCAAGGTTTTAATAACATGGGTCTTTATCTTTGGAAAGATTGTGGTCACCAAGCTTTGCATGCATGAATTAGCAGGTCTGGAAGTCTAGAGACCTGGGCTCTTTGGGCCCTGCTGGGGATCAGCTGTGTGACCTTGGGTGAGTTGTTTCCAAATCTCTCGGCTTCAGTTTCCATACCTATAAAACGAACAGCCTTGAGGAGAAGACCTGTAAGATCATGTTCATAGCTATCTTTTATTGAGCTTTTATTATGTGCCAAGCTCTTCACATGCATTATCTCATTTTATTCTTACAGTAGCCCTGTGAGGGCAGCACTGTCAGTATTCACTTTTTCCAGATGAGGAAACAAAGGCTGAGAGAGCTTAAGTAACAGGCTCCAGGTCACATAGTCAGTGAGTGGTAAGCCAGGATTCAGACACAGGTGTGAATGATTCCAAAGCCTGGGCTTTGATTTCCTTTTCAGTAAAATCAACTTAGACCGTTTTGGGGGCTACATTGAAACTCCCTGTGTAGCAGCTGTGGTAAACATTTTGTTGTTGAATGCCAAGTTTTGACAATAATTGATGGAATAAATGTTTATAAAATTATTCATATTAATAAACGAGGATGAGATGGGTTAGCAATGTGACTTGCATTTCAACTTTGCTCTAACATGTATTCTTTCCTCTGGGCTGCAAGTTTATGGGAGGCATTTTTTTGTTTGAACCTACCCATAAGGAGCTGACAGTTGCATCCCAACAAAGAGGAAGGGGTGCTTTGGTACATTCTGAAGACATTCTTAGGGTTTAGAAAACACCAGTAGAGAATTTCTTAAACACTTCATGTTTTGAAAATGTTCAGACCCGTGAAAATTCAACAAGAACGATACTTAGTTCTTACATTTGTTTTATTCCTTTAGCAGTGCATGTGAAAAGTGATTCATTAAAAATTATTTTCTCTGGGGCTTCCCGGGTGGCGCAGTGGTTGAGAGTCCGCCTGCCGATGCAGGGGACACGGGCTCGTGCCCCGGTCCGGGAGGATCCCACATGCCGCGGAGCGGCTGGGCCCATGAGCCATGGCTGCTGAGCCTGCGCGTCCAGAACCTGTGCTCCGCAACGGGAGAGGCCACAACAGTGAGAGGCCTGCGTACCGCAAAAAAAATAAAAAATAAAAAAAATTAATTTTCTCTGCTTTTTACTAATATGTCTTGATGGCAAGGGGCCTGGAAAAAGTAAAATAAAGTAAGGTGTTACATTTTCTGTTATTTTTGACACCAAAATACACCTCTCATGGAGACTGATAGGGAATCAACGTGGCAGCAGAACAGAGTTTAGCATCAGGCAAAACTCTGTCAAAATTCCCCTCTGTGCCCCATCCCAGGTGTGTGGGCAAGTTACTTAATCTTTCAGAACTTGAACTTGCTCATCTATAAAATAGAACTGATAACATTTACCTCTCAGGAAATTTGTTAGCATCGAATAAGAGATCATGTAACGCGGCCCTGGCACATTGGAGCTGCTCCGTAAATGTCCTTTTAAAATAGCAATTGCACGTTTACAGCAATATGAGCATTTCAGAGGAGAATATTTCTAAATGTATTTAGTTCCTCCATCTTTAATGTTGCTTGTTCTCACAGTGGAAATTGTGGATTCGGTGGAAGCTTATGCTACGATGCTGAGAAGCATCTTTGATTTCAATGCACTGAAAGAACTGCTTTCTGGTCCAAACCGACTAAAGATCCGTATAGACGCCATGCATGGAGGTATGGAGCCATTTGTTTTCTGTTCCCTTCCCTCAAAGACATGAAGCAGCTCTCGACTTTGTGTATTATGATGCTTTAATAAACCTTTTCTTAAGACTCTCTCTGTTGGACGGTTTTTAAACAGTTACGTTGCAGAAATTTCAGAGTAATATTCACACAGATAAAAATCTAATTGTATGCAGGAAAGATTCCTAATGGTAAGGTAGTGTGAAGGTCAGCGTTTCCACATTAAGCATCAGGTTTTGAGTAACAGGCAACTATTTTTGTGTACTCTCCCTCCCCCTCAGAAGATGCCTTACATTCTTCTTAAATGCCCCCATCTATTTCTGAGCTGGCCTGTGGTTTGCTAGATGCGATAAACGTGCTTCTGACCCCACACCCCACTAGCCTGCTCCCACATAAGCCTTTACTTAGAAGATGACCAGAGCAGGCTGAGGATTAAATTCAGGAACAACAGGATGTATGTCTCTCCCTCTTCTTCCTCTGTGGGTTGTGTGGCCAGGTCAGTAGAGAGAGCAGCTGTCACCGAACCAGAACCATGAGGTTCTCTTGCATGTAGGGAATTCCTGAGCACTTGAGTTTATTTGTTTTGTAATAATTTACAATTTTAGACTCTTTGAGTCACGGGGATTTTCCCTGGCGTTGGAATCCATCTGCCTTCCTGGAAGGCAGGACTTTCTGCCTGTGGAAGACTTTCTGCCTGTGCTTGAACCCTTTCCATGATGCTGTCAGGGCCTTCTGTTACACTGCAAAACCACAGTTAGAAAACTTCTCCTGGTGGGCTGAAATCTTCTGTCTCTGGAACTTCTCCCATTGGGTCCTAACTTGCCTCTGGAGTCCCATAGAATGAGTCTCCTTCTTGATTCAGACAAAGGCTATTCTGACTTTTCAAAGCATTCAACAGACATGTATTGAGTAGCTACTACATGTATGCTTGGGGGTAGGCAGGGGTTCAGTAGAGACTCTCTTCAAAGAGCTCTGCGATGCTTGGAGAGATGAGGTAGGTAAGAAACCAACCATAGCCAGGCCAGCAAAATGAGGGTTAGGTAGAATTTCAAGTATTCTCCTTGGGGCGTGGAAGAAGGCATAGTTTGACCAAAGGTACCAAGAAAGGTTTCCTGGAAAAAGTGGCAACCAACTCATCTTTTATGAAAGAAAGACGTAGGGTGGTGGAGAGTCAAGTGATGGTCATTCCCAGCTGAGGCAGTTGGCTGTAGCAAATGCATGAAAGCTTAAAGATAGAAGTCACGTTAGGGGAATGAGCAGAAGCCTGGGCTGGCTTGAGGACGGAGCCTGTGATGAGGTATTTGCTAGTCGCTGCTGGTCACGAAGCTGACCTCTTTCTCCAGGCCTTTAAGTTGTTCCTCGAAAGCCTCAGTTGCTATACGCCTCACAGCCCTGGCTGCCTCGGCCTCATTCTGTGGTGTGTCAGTAGCCTCCTTAACGGGAGGCTCCTAATGGGAGACACGTATTCTATACTGTTCTGACCTCTGTCGCATATATTGGTGTCGGTACCTTCCTTGGTGAAAAAACATTCTCAGCATTTTAGAGATGAACATTCTTGATCGTTACACTAAGTATCACTGTAAAGTATGTGACTGGTTTTCCCTGTTGTTCATTGTTACTGTTTTTTGTTTGTCTGTATTCTTTTGATCAGTTTTTCGGATAGCTTGATAGAGGAGAAGGATTAGGGCTCTGAATCCTAGCTCCCACTCCTACTATCTGTGTAAGTCTGGGCAAATAGCTTCCTTTCAGAACCTCAGTTTTCTTATCTATAAATTGGAGGAAATAATCGTAATACAAAATTTATAAAATGTGCGCTGGTACTGTTCTCAGTGCCTCATATCTATTAACTCATTTAATTCTCACATCAACTATTATTATCCTCATTTTGCAGGTGGGGTAGACGGAGGCACAGCAAAGAGATTACATAGCTTTCCCCAAATGGCACAGCCAGTAATTGGCAGAGCTGAGATTTGAACCCAGACACTCTGATTCCAGAGTCCAGGTTCTTAAGCACTATGCTGTACCAGCTCATGGGCCTTTTTTGAAGGACTGAGTGAGAAAACAGTTGAGAAGCACCTGGCACCGGTGTGTAGCAGGGCCTTCATAATGGTTCGCTCCCTTCCCTTCCCCCACTCTTTCCTTCAACAAATGGCCCCACCCTTTCCAACCTAATCTCTCAATATTCCTGTTTGTAGAACTTTCTACTCCAGACTTATCTCCCCACAAGCCCTTGAATACAGTTTGCATGTTCTCTTTGCCATTCTCCCTAGAACACCTGCACCTTATGTAGTAAGTCCTCACCTCCTGTAGTAAGTTTTATTTTCTGGTTCTTTATTTCACGCTCTGCATAGTTGTGGGACCGTACGTGAAGAAGATCCTCTGTGAAGAACTCGGAGCCCCCGCAAACTCAGCAGTTAACTGTGTTCCCCTGGAGGACTTTGGAGGCCACCACCCTGACCCCAACCTCACCTATGCCGCTGACCTGGTGGAGACTATGAAGACAGGAGAGCATGATTTTGGGGCTGCCTTTGATGGAGATGGGGTGGGTACGAGTGTTTTTAAGTGAACTCTGATGCAGGGCAGGCCTGATCCTAAAGACGGGGGAAAAAGCAGACTGCTTCTACCAGGCCCTGTGGGCCTAGGAGTGCCAGTCAACCTCCTTCATTGCACCTGGAGTCAGGGCTCAGTTATTAGAAGACCCTCTTGAACAGAATGAGTCCTTGAAATGGAACCCATGTGTTTAATGTCTGCTAAGAGGGGCAGGGTAATTGGGGCCTGGTTATGATGTCATGACTGGTGCTTCATGAGCTAGTTGGGTTCTAGGTACCTGTCCTGAGGTAGGTTTTTGCTCTAAACGAGCAGCTAGCTACTTAATCTCTGGCAAGGGTCTTGGCCTTATAATATACCCACCTGTTCATTCACATTAGCTGAAAGATGAAACTATAATGAGAGAATTAGCATTTTATTCTTTAGCTACAATTAATATTTTAAATGAACACGCACTTTTATTTACATTGGTGAGTACATGACAGACGAGGAGGGAAGCTGTCTTAGGTTTGTATACTTGATATCTCAGAGATAGTAAACACTACACATATTTACTTAGTCGAAAATATATTTTGGTGGTTGTTATTATTCTTTAACATCATCTAGAATTCATTGTTTCCTAAAAATAGATATTCCAATATCAAAATTTGGAGAAATTAGAAGGGTCCCTAGCAGACATCATTTGCAATGCATCTTTCTGTGGCAGTGCATGATGGGAGTTTTCCCCTCCATACTCTCAGTTACTTGAGTACTTCCGGTATGTCAGGCACCAGGAGAGCAGTGAGGTGGCAGCATGTTCTGTTGGGTCCTGTACCACATGGAGGGCCCAAGATTTAGAAGCCTTTCCTTGAGGGAATCTGCTTTGTTCCTTGAAGGATGCCTGGTAGACCTACCAGACTCTAAAGAGCCCATATTTCCTCTCATTGTGATCTCTCCTCTCTTTTGGGAGAGAAGAGAGGTGATTAGTTCCAGAGTTTGGAAAAGGTCAGGGAGGTTACAGTCAGCTGGCCTCTGGAGGGAGAACAGAGGATTCGGCCCAGAAGGAGTTTGTGCCTGCACTTTAATTTAAAACAGTTTTAGCTCTTCGGCACGGAGGTGCCACTGGCCCAGTGGTACTGTACAGATCCATTAGGAATAAAATCCAGTGTTTAGAAGCCAGTATGAATAAATGTATCATAGTTTTAAATTTTATAAAACCTCCATGTAAGATAGTTTGGTTTCTTCAGCACTTTGATTAAAAGATCTTCCTTTGAATTCCCCTTCTCCCAAAGGATCGAAACATGATTCTGGGCAAGCATGGGTTCTTTGTGAACCCTTCAGACTCTGTGGCTGTCATTGCTGCCAACATCTTCAGCATTCCATATTTCCAGCAAACCGGGGTCCGCGGCTTTGCACGCAGCATGCCCACCAGTGGTGCCCTGGACCGGTACGTCTCTCCATTCCCTTGGCTCCCGCCAGGCCCTTCACAATGCTGGGAACATCCTTCTTCCCTTTTCAGCTAGGGCATCTGATGCATAGTATGTGCTATGGAAGTGTTTATTTTATGAAGGAATGGATGAACTTTTTTCTGGATTGGTTGTCTCCCCTCTGTGCTCCCTTAGCACCCTGCATTTCTTCCATCCTGGCACTTACCACACTGTGTCCTGATAGCCTGTTTACTTGACTATCTGCCCTGTTAGACTAGAAACTTCTACAGAGAAAAGAATGTCTTATTCACTGTCCTAAACTCTTCCTGATCATGGTGTGCCTCACATACACACACACACACACACACACACACACACACACACACACACACACACACACATCATTTTTAAAAATGAATGATTGAATGTTAATGAATAAATGAATGGATAGCACTTCGTTGTAGTCAAGACATCATTCTAGAGACTCACTTTCCCTTAGCAGTGTACACAGAGTTTGGATGAAAGAGCAGTTGGATGTAAGATCAGTGTTTCAGCAGAACTTTCAAAAAACATCCCTCATCCAGCCCCCATCAGATGCCCATACACACACAAGCATAGTAAATGTTCATTTGTCCAAAATCTGAGTAAACGTAAAGCTAGAATAGTTAAAAAAAAAGTGCATTCAGTTTTTGAGAAAGGCGGTACCAGTGACAGTAAACAGTTGATATCTCTGACTTGCTTATTTATTGATTGATTGTATTTCATCTCACTTGCAAAGGCTTTAGGTTAGCTTACGGGATCACATCTAAAACATCTGAAAAATATAAGTTATAAATGAGGACCAACCAGGGAGAGTATTAACTAGACCATGTTAGGTGTCCAATAAATGTTTCCTGAATGAATAGATAAAGAACAAGTGAATGAATAAAAGGTCGAGGCCAGGGAGGAAAGCAGAATGTATGTATCTAGGCGCTTACAATCATAATTAATATTAATTGAACATTACCTTATGCTAGACACTAGATATGTTTTAAGTCATTTAATTGTCAGACTGACCCCATGAAGTAAATGCTATATTTAACTCCTCTTTACAGGTGGGAAAACAAAAGAACAAAGAAATTAACTAATTTGCCCAAGGTCACCCAGCTAGTCAATGATGGAGCAGAATTTGAACCCAGAACCTTTGCTCCCAACCACTGAGCTATACAGTAGTTTTCTATTTCGTGTGTGTGTTATAGAACTAGTGCTGACTTCAGCTAACAAAGTAGTGGCTAATATTCATATAGTAGTTTGTAATTGACACAGCGCCTTTTTACATTCACCATCTCAATTGATCCTCATAGCAGTCCTTATTTTAAAGAGGAGGAAACCAAAAGAGTAGTTAGCAGTCTTGCCCGGGACCCCATAGCTACATCAGAGCTAGAATTAGAACCTGGTACTTCTGCCTTCACATCCTCCATCCGAAGTCGTGAGCTGGTGTGTGGCCACGCTCTTGTACATTAGACTGATCAGGTCCTGAAATACCTTCTGTGTAATCCAAAACAGTTTAATTCCAAGTTCTGAAAAAATTGATAATCCACATATAGAATCACAATGGAAAATACCTCATTACCCAGAAAAAAGTTCATTGTACTTTCACAGGTTTCAAAATCGTAGATCTAATTTTCCTCAAATATTAGAATTGAAATATGATATTGTGTTGCTAGTGATAAGACAAGCATTTTGGAAAGCAAATCTCACTAAAAGAGTAAATGAATTGTAGGTAACTTTTCCTGTTCAAAGGGCAAGGGTTTAAAAAAACAGTCACTCAAAGGTTTCAAATAGGCTAAGGATAATATAGGGAGAGGTAAAAGATATATTGGGGGGGACAGGGGACCATGCATCAGTGTGGGTGCAGCTGGTGCACACGGGAGACTGCACTGGGCACTGTCCTTGGGGGGTCTTCCAGGGAAATGAAAGGAGCACTGACTGGGCAGCTGGATAGCAGGCATTGGTCATCCTGGCCTTGTGACCTCGGGCTGATCACATAACATTCTGGGTCCTGTTTCCTTCTCAGTAAAATACTGACCTCCCGGACCCAATATTCTATGTCTCTATGACTATAGGTGCATCAAAACATCACTCTTTTATTCACTATGGAATGGTTATAAATATTGTCTGTATCCAAAACATGTGGGTTTAAATGGTCCCCCCAAACAGCCTTGCCCATTTTGCCACTGTTGCTTCTTCTAAAATGTTAAACTCAGTGACCTGAATTAATTCTTTCTTCGTCCCCTTTTCCCCCCTCCGCTGACTCCACATATAATAGCACATTGTGTGCAAGTTTTCTCATATGATTTTTCACCAATCTTAGAATTATGTGTACCTCTGAGGAATACTAAACGGGACCCTTGATACAATAATGGTTGCTGTTTTCCATCCCTCACATGGCTGTGCTAGCAGTCCTGCTGTGATGTAACTTTGATTTCATGCCTTTGAAGGGTGGCTAATGCTACAAAGATCACTTTGTATGAAACCCCAACTGGCTGGAAGTTTTTTGGGAATCTGATGGATGCAAGCAGACTGTCCCTTTGTGGGGAGGAGAGCTTCGGGACCGGTAAGTGTGCAGTCCTGAGCCACCGATTTCTTTCCTGTAAATGCTATTTGCAGTGAAAGAAAGCTTAGACTGCTAAAGGCAGCACTGAAATAGCAACGGTAGCTGATGTGTCCTAAATCAAGATACAGCTTATTTATAACAACCCTGATGGAGTGTACACATTTGAAAAGCAATGAGCACGTTCTGCCAGGGAGGGCTAATTTTACTTTCAGAGGATCACATCTACTGAGGCAGGAAGTTTGATCCTTGAGTCTGTGGGGATTAAACAGTGATAAACACATTTTTCTTCCCTCGGTGGTCAAGGAAACCTTTATAAATGTTTTCATTTCTAAGAAGAAATATGGTAGAGTGAGTCAGTTTCTTGTTTTTATTTAAGTGAAGGTTTCACCACAGCATTACATCTTCCTCTTTAATAGGCACACATTTTCCTTAGCAACAGGTTGTGATTTATTAAGGTTAAGTGGAGGGAGACCATTAGGGTGGAACTAAGTTGCTAGGTGATCAAGAAGTTGACGACAAGGATCTATATGTAAATTGTGGTATGATGAAAGAGTAGAACATGGTACGCTTTGGGAGATGTCCCAAGACCCCTAGATCCCACTTTCTATGCTCTCTCTCCTCTTCTATGTCTGTCCAATAACGACCTGAATTCCCACCTCCATGACCTTTCCTGTAACCCATCCTACATCAGTCTCTTTCTTTTCTAAACATTCATTCAGGCGTGTGGCCCTTTCCCTCATGTTGTCTCCAGCAGCCAGGTTACAAGGTACTTCAGTGGCCCTACTTCCTCTCCTCCTATTTCCTCTACCCAATATTTTGAAGTAAAAGGACCCGTCTTGTGGGTCCTTCAGTACTATTCTTCCATCCTTTAGCAAAGAAAAGGTCAAAATCTAGCATTCTATCAGCCTTGCCATTAAGTTGCAAGTCATGCTAGTTAACCAGAATAGAATGCTGATTTCTTTTCCTACCAGTCCTAGGGCAGGGTGGGTAGAATGAGCTGGTAAATTTGAGACACCCATTGACAAAATTCTAAGCAGTTTAATATCCTTGAGGGAGTGGCAATACTTCTTGGTAATGAATTGGCTTGATGGAATCGGAGAGTATTAAGAAAGATGGATGAGTCTGGGGGGTTGAACAATGTCTACAAAAAAGGCTACATGGTTTCCCAAGGTTCTAGGTCTTTGGTAAGAGGTAACAAGTCTACTGCTTAGTCCTTTCCTACCTCATAAATTATGGATGGTGCCATGTTACTCCATGGGATACTAGATGAATACCCAGTGGACCTATGAGGTGGTCTTCTCCCATGAAATCTCCTCAGTGTTATCCAGTGCAGACTTGGTGTCAATAATTCTTCCCTATGGATGAAGCTGTCTTTGAAGGCAGGCACCGTGTCTAAACCTTTGGTTTCCTGACCCCATGTACCTATTTCAGTGCTGAGCCTAGCGAAAAGAGAAAAGTCTAGAACAGGTCTTTCCAGGGTGTTTGGATGTGTGGAAAGATACTAGTTCCATGAAAGAGTTCTGAGTTCAATACAGATTGGGAAACTTGGAATATACCTTTCTGTCTTGGATATTCATGATGATGTTATCATTTGAAGATTCCAAAACATTCTGCTATAAGGAATCCTGTTTGTACAGTTTTACCTAAGCATAGTTAACTGCGATATCTCTTTTTTGTGGTATATCTAGTAACGTATTGCCCCACAGACCCATGTGGGTAGCATTGGTCAAGGTGGGTCAGAGTCTTAGCTGCTCCTCCCTCGCATGACAGGCCTTCAAGATGCCAGAGGGCAGTTCTCAGGTCCTCTCTTCTCTGGCCACCCATCCCTAGTCCTCCAGTCATCCCCCACCTCACGTTGGTTATATACCCAGCATGAGTTTCTTGATGCTTCCCTGTTCACCAATGCCCTTTGAAGAAGATCGTGTCTAGAACTGAGCCCAAATCCTCCACGATTGACCTGACAAGTAAAGAGTAGATGGGATGACTATTTCTAGAAAACTGGACCCTGTAGTTTTCTTGATGTAACTTTCATTTATGTTAGCTTTTAGGACATTTCATAATACTGTTTAGCCCATGTCATGTTGTAGATAATTAAACCCCCTTAAGCTTTTACTTAGGAACATTGGCCAAGGAAAGTCCCCATGTTACGTTTGTGGAACTGATTTCTTTGAATCCAAGTATTAGATTTTAAATTATTTCTTGTTAAAGCTTGTTCTTATTTGTTTACTTATTAACCCACTCATCAAATACTAAGTACCAACCATGGTTTTATCTTCCCTTTGATATCTTTTATATCAAAAGAGAGAATTCATCATAAGAACAATCCACAAACTCATTCTCTCTCTCTCTGAAAAAAAGACAATTGTTCTGCAATATTTCTGAGATAAGCATTTAAAACACCAGGCTGCATAGCCATGGGTCTCCACTGCTAAGTGAGTGCAGCTGAACTTATTTAACTGAACTTCTGATCTCCTTATTTATAGAGGAGTTAATTTCCACCTACTATGTCCCTTGTTGGCAGATGCTTCCAGCGGTTCCTTTACAGAGCTTCTCTGTAAAGGAGAAGTGATTCTACAAGCTTTGAAATATTTAAATTCTGTAGCTTAATTGAGTACAGGGTCATTTATGTGTGTATTTTTCTAGGCAAGAGCAGAGGCAATTTCTCAGGAAAGCCTTTCTAACCTCCCAGAGTGGGTCCAATCCCCTTATTATTGGACTTCATGGCACCGCATACTTCTTCCTTGCACGTATTACAGCTGTAACTTTACAATTATTTATGATTACTTGAATAACGTCTGTTGGTTCCACTAGATTGTAAGCTCCATGAGGACAGGAGTCACATCTGTCTGTTCTCCGTCATATCCCCAGAGCCTCCTATAAATCCCAGAATGGACCAGGTGCTCAGCAAACACTTGTTGAATGAATGGGAGAACACGCTCTTTACTTGGCATCCTCCATTCAGACCAACAGAATCCTGCTGTTGGAAAGGAAAGAACTTTAAACGTTGTCCGACATAATTTTCTGTGTGTTGCTGGAGTCATAAATAACCAGTCAGTGCTCTTCTGCTTAAACACCCACCTCCGTGGAGAATGCCCACCTCACCTCTGGCTGCAGTCTGGGACTCTTGTGGGGACTCACCATCATTCCCTCTCCATAGTCCAGAGCTGAGGACCCAAGGTCTTTGTGAGACGAGATGACCTTTCATGAAAGAAAAGGAGAAGTTTACTGGCAAAGAGGTGCATAGGAGTCAGACTTCAGAACTGGCTCGCCAAATAAAACAAACCACTAGCATTTGAAAGCACAAGCCATAATATGACTCTTACCAGGTATACGTTAGTCTGTTCCTGGTGGAGAAACAGCGACTGTCTAACATGATTACTGTAGCCACCAAGGCTATGACGCTTCCTCAGACATCAGCATTACAAATGCCAGGGATAAAGGTGTTTTTTTTTTTTTTTTTTTTTTTTTGGTGGTACGCGGGCCTCTCACTGCTGCGGCCTCTCCCGTTGCAGAGCACAGGCTCCTGACGCGCAGGCTCAGAGGCCATGGCTCACGGGCCCAGCCGCTCCGTGGCATGTGGGATCTTCCCGGACCAGGGCACGAACCTGTGTCCCCTGCATCGGCAGGCGGACCCCCAACCACTGCGCCACCAGGGAAGCCCGATAAAGGTGTTTTTGTTAGGGCACCAGAACTAGACAGGGTGAACCTGCTGTTTTTGGTTGATCTAATGGAGCAGTTACTTGCCCCCCTAACTGTGGATGCTGGTGCACGTGTTCATGCACAAGGGTGGAGGGAAACCTTGAATTCTTGGGAAACTGGGAAGGAAATAGAAAGTGAAGTCACTGAATAGAATAGAATGTCACTGCTTTTTAAACTCTTCCTTGGGAAAAGTGGGGGGTCCTGGGAAAGAGGGATGGGAAACCAGGTTGAGGATTAACTTGGTATCATGTAGAAATATGCCAGTAAATTCTGATCTGGTTGGGTCCAAAGGTTAGCAATATTTTTCCCCCATCCCATCTTGAAAAGGTCCTAGTGATGATATATTATATAGGAGTGATATCTTGAAGAAGTACAGCATTCATGCTTTGCAGATTTCTTTTAATTTTAATTTCTTATGAAAAGTCCTTCACATTTATACCTCTTTTCATCAACTCATTCCTCAAATGTTTATTGAGCTTTGACTGTAACCCAGATACTGAATTAGGTTCTGGGAACGCAGTGTTAAGCATAACCTCCCTGTGGAGGACTCCGTGGAGGCCACATTTGGGGAAGGAAATCGGACCCCGGCCAGGCTCTTAAAAGTATAATAGAAAGTGATAGAAACTGAAGTACAGGATGCTCTGTGAACTGTATAGTCAGGGCGCCTAACCTGGTTCTGTGGTGTAGGGGATTAGATGTCCTATCTACTTCTCTGCCTGCTCTGATTTGCATACCTACTGAGTACATTTTCCTGTAGGTAAACCCCCCCAGGAAGGTTAGAGCATCCCATCTCTGGAAATTTCCCAGGCAGAACACCCCAGTAGAACTAGGCTGATACCCTAATTATAACTAACTCAGTTAAACTGTTACCTGCATGTCTGTCTCCCTCATCTGTACATCTGTGCTCTTCTGTGAGGGCAGGGAACGTATCTTATTCATCTTAGTATTTTCTCATATACTTGGAACATGGTAGGCACTGATTCAAATTTGTTGAGTATCAAATGGAGTTTGGGTTAAGACACGTTTCTTGCCTGTCAGGCACTTACCAATTTCCTCCAAAGGAAACAAAGTTCCAGGGGCAGTCATGAAGCAGCGCAGGATGAATTGATAAATGGAAAGTTTGGGGGTTACTGAGGAGGAGCCCCCTTGAAGGCCGGTGTGGTCTGGAAAAGGCTTCCTGAGGAGCTTATCTGCCCTTTCACAGGGAAGTCATTTGTGCAGTGGAAGCCAAAGAGGACAGCACTGTGGACAGAGCAGGTCTGCTGGACCTCCCAGCCAGTCAGCTGAGGTCTGGGCATTCTCTGGGCAAGCCTGTATTGAGAGCTGACTGCACACCAGGCATGAGCTGGGGATACAATTCTTGGCGTAGGTTGGGGTAAGAGCAGACAGGGTGTGATAGAATAGGGGTAAGGACAGAGGGTAACAAGTAAGGCATCCTAGATAAGGAGGAAGTTGAAAGTAGTTGCAGGAGATGTTGGCCAGGCTAATAGGTATATGTGGGGTGGACATTTCCAGGCATGTTTAGGAGACTGAAGGAGAGATAGAGGTGGTCAGAGAAAGAGAGAGAGGCAGAGAGACAGAGGCAGACAGATGGATGCTAGGGTTTTCAGAGAACTCTGTGGAGCTCTTTTTCTGCTGCCGTGGTCCATCCACAGGCCTTGGCCTGGCAGAGGCAGGAGCCCGGGCACTCCTGAGATGCTCGTACTGGTAAATGAAACCTAATCCCCAAACTATTGGCTCTTGGCTCCCTGAACAAAGGTTGGCATTTTTCTTGGCTGAGACCAGAGTGTGCCCTGACTGAGCAGTTTATACATGTCACAAGGTGCTGATTAAGTCAAAGTCAAGTGACAGGTGTTTGGAGATGCTGAAAGGGCAGAATCCCCATAGGCTTAGTTGGTCCCTGACCTGGACTAAGTATGAAAAGACCTGAGGCAAAACTCCTGTCAGCTGGGATCAGTGGTGCTTGCTGATAGCTTTCCCTTTCCTTACACTTCAGTGGGATTGGCTTTTTTTTTTAATTAAAAAAATGATACCAGTAATTCACATTCATAACTGGAAAAAATTAGATAAGGAAGAAGAGAAAAGCACTGTAATCACACTGCCCAGAAATAAAGAACATATTGGGTTATATTCCATTTTCTTTCCCATTATGTAGAGTTAAGGGACGTTATTTTTTTATTTTATTTTATTTTTATTTTTTTATCAAGCACCATACCTTCTGAAATTTCTATTCTACCTAATTCAGATTTCTCTGATTCTATATTCTTTTTTTTTTTTACATCTTATTGGAGTATAATTGCTTTACAATCGTGTGCCAGTTTCTGCTTCACAACAAAGTGAAAAAGTTATACATATACATATGTTCCCATATCTCTTCCCTCTTGCGTCTCCCTCCCCCCCACCCCACCCCCATCCCACCCCTCTAGGTGGTCACAAAGCACCGAGCTGATCTCCCTGTGCTATGTGGCTGCTTCCCACTAGCTATCCATTCCACACTTGGTAGTATATATATGTCCATGCCACCCTCCTGCCCTGTCACAGCTTACCCTTCCCCCTCCCCATATCCCCAAGTCCATTCCCCAGCAGGTCCGCGTCTCTATTCCCGTCCTACCCCCAGGTTCTTCATGACTTTTTTTTCTTTTTTTTCTTAAATTCCATATATATGTGTTAGTATATGGTATTTGTCTTTCTCTTTCTGACTTACCTCACTCTGTATGACAGACTCTAGGTCCATCCACCTCATTACAAATAGCTCAATTTCGTTTCTTTTTATGGCTGAGTAACATTCCATTGTATATATGTGCCACATCTTCTTTATGCATTCATCCAATGATGGACACTTAGGTTGTTTCCATCTCTGGGCTATTGTAAATAGAGCTGCAGTGAACATTTTGGTACATGACTCTTTTTGAATTATGGTTTTCTCAGGGTATATGCCCACTAGTGGGATTGCTGGGTCATATGGTAGTTCTATTTGTAGTTTTTTTAAAGAAACCTCCATACTGTTCTCCATAATGGCTGTACCAATTCACATTCCCACCAGCAGTGCAAGAGTGTTCCCTTTTCTCCACACCCTCTCCAGCATTTATTGTTTCTAGATTTTTTGATGATGGCCATTCTGACTGGTGTGAGATGATATCTCATTGTAGTTTTGATTTGCATTTCTCTAATGATTAATGATGTTGAGCATTCTTTCATGTGTTTGTTGGCAGTCTGTATATCTTCTTTGGAGAAATGTCTATTTAGGTCTTCTGCCCATTTTTGGATTGGGTTGTTTGTTTTTTTGTTATTGAGCTGCAAGGGACGTTATTTTTGAAAGCTTAATGAGGTAGTAGAAAATGTTAATTTTCCCTAAAAGTTTTTTTATTTTCCCTTATTAATAATGGTATCTTGCATTTATATTATACTTAACAATTTATAAACTATTTCTACTCTCTATCGCAGTAAAGTCTTAAAATTGTGTGAGAAAGGTGGCATCATCCCCATTTTACAGTTGAAGAAACTGAGGCTTGGAAAAGTTAAGTAACTTGTCCAAATTCAAGCAGCTTATAAGTAAGTTTCAGATTCAGGTTTTCTGACTCTTAAGCATAAAACATTTTCCATTGAACAACAACTGCCACAACTGCAAAAACAACAGTAGCTTGAGAAACACATACACACACCATTGCCTTTTTTCACTACTAACTTGTCATCATTCATTAGAACCCTAAAGAAAATGAAACTTACCCAGACTTCCTGAGTATTAGTCAGAGTTACCTAGAGTTTTGATACATCCAAGGTGATTAGTGAAATTAATGAGAATTTTCAAAGAGACTGGGGATTGTGTAAATGGAATAGAATATTTATTTATATTATCCAAGGCAGATGATTTGTTTATAATATTAGGTGTGTGATTTAGTTATCTCCAAGTAACTTGGTCAGAGTTGGGTGAGATTTTTAGATTTTATTGTCATTTCTACATAAAGGAAAAAGCCAGTTCATTACTTAGAATAGGAAAAGCACAAAGGAACACTGCCCCCTATGCTTTCAGTCTAGCCACCTCCCTTCCGCCTCTCTGCACCCCACCCCCAAGAAAAAAGAAAAGAAAAAGGAGGGAAGGACAGGAAAAAAAAACCAAACCTAGGGGTTCACAGATGAATAATTCCAAGCTGTACACTTCTATCATGAATTCTCAGTATACTGGGGAAGCTGCTAGGACCTTACTGCTCAGGGTAAACTATTGCCAAAACATATCATCATTTGCAAAAGCTGTAGGAGCCAGAGAGCTAACTTTCTGTTCCTTGAAATAGCACTAAAGGCAAATAAAAGTCCATAGCTAATAAAATTAGGTTAACATTTCTTCAATTTGTTATATAAAGTGCTAAAAGTATTGCCTGATATTTCTAGTTTGTCAGCATCCAGGTTTTGAGAACTGCTGTTTCTAAAAGTAGTGTCTTACTGAAGAGGGACTCTTTTGGGGGAAAAAGTTGTATATTTTTATGAACCAAAAAGAGAAAGAGAAGATGTTGGAGTAGAATATTAATTGATTAATTCATTTATGAACTCCTTCACAATTAGTTATTTAATATATTCCATGTGCTATGCTAGCCACCAGACTAAGTTACAAAGATATGAGATGCCTTGAAGACATACGTGGATAGTGGGGTAAAAGGCTCATAAATAGATGGCCGAGGCTCAAGGAGTATGGCGCCGCACCACATGTTTTGAGCAGTTGCTATACGAGAAGAACAAGTAGCTCATCACTGTCCAGGGGAGCTGGGAGCTAGTCTCAGATAGGAGAGGATATTTGAGCTGGGTCAAAAAGGATGAAGAGAGGAAGGAAACAAACTGACCTCATGCCTCATCGCCAGCATTGTGCTGGATACTCTCACAGTTGTAAGGAGAATAAGACCCAGTGGGAAGTCAAGAAGGACAGAGAGGTACATAAAAAAGTTCAAGGCATGATAACATGCAAAACATTATTGGAGGGATTGTATCGAGTCCTATTCAGAAATCAGAAAGTAAAGCTCAATATCGTCCGCTCTTTTTAGAATAAGGAAGTTAAAGGCAAAAAAATGAGAGTTCTGTTCCCCATCAGGCTCTTGGGAAAGGGTCTCCATGCATATAAGCACATCCAAAGGAGCCAATTTGTTATTTTTGATAAAGAGTTTAGCAAGGACCTTAGCAGGAGACAGATGTGCCAGAGTTTATTTAACCAAACCCCTTTTGGTTAAAGAAAGATATCCTAGGATTGGAGGAGGATCCAGGAGGATCCACAAGTAGGTCTATTTTTAAGCCTTTCATACTTTTTGCCAAATTGCTCTCTGGAAGGACTGTACCCCTCCCAGCAGCAGCATGTTGGAATCCCATTGCCCTTATGCCTCTTCTGATGCTAGGTGTTCGCATTTTTAAATCTATGGCCATTTGTCAAACAAGCAGCAGTTTCTTATTGTGATTTTAACTTTAATTTGTCTTCTTAAAAATACAGCTTTTTATTATGTAAATTGGGTACCTATATTTATTCTTCGATGAATTGCCTATTTATATCCTTGGCCTGTTTTTCTATCAAGATTTTACTTTTTTCTTATTAATATATAAGAATTTTTTCTATATTGAGTGTTTTAAATATCTACTGTATATTGCAAATGTGTATTTTTTTTTTAAGTTTACCAATGGCCTTTAAATTTTTTTTTTTTTTTTTTTTTTTGGTGGTATGCGGGTGTCTCACTGCTGTGGCCTCTCCCGTTGCGGAGCACAGGCTCCGGACGCGCAGGCCCAGCGGCCACGGCTCACGGGCCCAGCCGCTCCGTGGCACGCGGGATCCCCCCAGACCGGGGCACGAGCCCGCGTCCCCTGCATCGGCAGGCGGACCCCCAACCACTGCACCACCAGGGAAGCCCTAGCCTTTTAATTTTATCTATAGTAGTTTTGCTGATAGAAATGCTAATTTTTATGTAGAAAAATACATAGATTTTTTTCTTTATGAATTCTGAATTTATATGTATTTGCCATCTCTAAGATTTAAAATATATATATATATATCTTCTAATATTTAAAGGTTTTCAGTTTTTATATTTGAATGTATAATTCATCTGGAATTCATTTTGTATGGTGTTTTATAGGGAAAAAAACTGATTTTTTCCCAACTGTTTAGCTAGTTAGACAAATACTACTTAAAAAGTAATCCAGGGGCTTCCCTGGTGGCGCAGTGGTTGAGAGTCCGCCTGCCGATTCAGGGGATACGGGTTCGTGACCCGGTCCGGGAAGATCCCACATGCCGCGGAGCGGCTGGGCCCGTGAGCCATGGCCGCTGAGCCTGCGCGTCCGGAGCCTGTGTTCCACAACGGGAGAGGCCACAACACGTACTGCAAAAAAAAAAAAAAAAAGTAATCCATTCTTTCCTACAGCCTTAAAGTGACACCTTTATCATTTATTCAAGTCTCATATGTGTTTGGGTCTATTTCTGGGTGCTCTCTTTTGTTCCGTTAAGCTACCAGACTATTTTAGTTATTAAAAATTCACAGTGGTCATGTTCTTTTGTTTTTTCCACTCACATTCATACTTCATAATTGATACATCAAGTTCCACCAAATTATTCTGCTGACATTTTTATTGGCATTTGCCTTAAATTTCTAAAATTACTTTGGGAAGCATCACTTTCTTTTCAATAGTATGTGGCTTTATTCAATACGTGGTTTCTTCCATGTATTCAAGTTTCTCAGTAAAGTTTTATGACTTTTTTGGTTGGGTTATATACTGTTGAGGAGTTTATTCCCAAATATTTTGGAGAAGTCACGTTTCTCACAGCCGCATGCTGTCCCCCGACCAGGTTCTGACCACATCCGTGAGAAAGACGGACTCTGGGCTGTCCTTGCTTGGCTCTCTATCCTAGCTACCCGCAAACAGAGTGTGGAGGACATCCTCAAAGATCACTGGCAAAAGTATGGCCGGAATTTCTTCACCAGGTAAGCCACAGCCTGGCTGGGTACAGAGGTAGCATGGGGAAGTAGATAGAGAGAATTCTCATGTGTACAAATGTTTTACTTCCTGTCTTAAGTGATAATAAAACCTCAGTTCCTTCAGCCTCTATCAACTGAGGATTTTTAGTATAATTCAGTCAGGGTCAAGATGAAGTCAACTTTTATGTTAGTCGTAAAGAACGAGGCTTAAAACTTTTAGTTAACATATTCAAAAGAATGAATGTTTTGTCAGCCTTTTAAATGTACCTATCAGGTGGACATGATAATAACACTGGATTTGGATTCAGAAGAACGGATTAGAATTTTATTTCTGCCCCCTAGTAGATTGGGAAGTCATTTAACCTCTTTCTGTACTCAGTTTTCTCATTTGTAGAAATGGAAATAACAGTCTAGCTATTGACTGGATTAAATGAAATATGAGTCTGAAAGTGTTCTATAAACTCTGGGACACTGAAAGTATGGAAACTTTTTCTGAAATTACGGAAACAATTATACTTAGTCTAAATCAACTTTTCTGACTCATTAAAATAGGTCCCCAAAGGCTGTGTAGTTATCAATACTTCATTCATTGATTCAATATATATTGACTGTGTACCTACTTTCTGCCAAGCACTGGGATTCATCAGTGGACAAAATACTTAGACTAGTTAGTGAGTCTTCTTTACCATACATACTTCTATGGTTTTTTTTGTTTGTTTGTTTGTTTTTTTGCGGTACGCTGGCCTCTCACTGTTGTGGCTTCTCCCGTTGTGGAGCACAGGCTCCGGACGCACAGGCCCTGTGGCCCTGGCTCACAGGCCCAGCCGCTCCGCAGCATGTGGGATCTTCCCGGACCGGGGCACGAACCCATGTCCCCTGCATCGGCAGGCGGACTCTCAACCACTGCGCCACCAGGGAAGCCCCGTACTTCTATTTTTAAGAAGCATTAACATTTTTTTCCAGTTGTACTTTTCACTAATTTCAATTTGCCTTTCCCACAGTAAGTGTAAAAATCTAATAATTTTTTTCCTGAACCTCACTATTCTAATTATGGAAAATAAATATGAGGAAAAGCATATTAAATAAATTATTTATGTAAGCAATACAAAGGTGTTATTTCTCTGAGCCTCAGTTGCCTTCTCTATAAAATAGGTGAGTTAGACTAGAGAATTTTTAAAATATGTCACAGATTTAATGGTCCATGATCTTTGGATAGTCAGGAAAAGAATTCAGCCTTCAGGAACTTGGCCTCCTTAATCAGAATCCTTTTTTTGACTTTGGACAAGTATATTGCTATCTTTCTCCCTCAGGTTATTTTTTGTGGAAGGTATAAGTAGTAACTGCCACGTGGTACCACACAGTAGCCCTGGTAACCAATGCAAGAATCTCTACTTTCTAAGAACCAGAAAAATCTGGTAATTTAGAACAGCAGTCATGAACTCTCTAGAGCCTAAAGGATCATGAAGGCAGGACCATATCTGTTTTTGTAATCCATGGTATCACCAAACACTCATATGTCATAGTGACATTGTGTAAATATGCTTTGAATAGATAAATGAATGAGTTAACAAATGAAAAGTAACCAGAATGGAATAAGGTTAGGAGGGTTTGTTCAGAGAGGGTCACTCTTGAATCAGTTAGGAGTCTCCATCTAAAAACTATCTTAACACATTTTTATTCATTTCAAATAACTGCTCACCAAGTATTACAAATAAAGTCCTCAGAAACTGAATTTATGGTTAGTTAAGACTCCATTATACCCTCCATTTATTTAACAAAAGTGCTTTTTGCATGCATTGTTTCACATCAGCTTCGAAAACAGTTATTGATAAGGCAGCTGAGGTTCTAAGACATGAAGCGGCTTTCCCATAGTTGCACAGTTAGTAACCAATAAAGGCTGGGTTCATAGCTCATGCTGATTCCAAAGCCCAGATTCTTTCCATTATACCCTTCTGTGCCTAGGATTTATAGAACATTTCCCTCAAACACCCAAAGGTCACAGATGTAAAGCACAAACACCTGGTTGTAATTTTTTGCTGTTTATCATTTTAACTGGGGGAAAGAGCTGACTTCAGGATTAAGGGGACTGCTGTCCTTGATTCATAGAATCCTGGAGCCAGAATAGTTGGCCTTAATCCCCTGGTATTTCTCATGTCTCAGAGGTGTCTGCTTGCGCATATCATATTTGTTTCAATATTGCAAATAAATATAGACTCTGCTATCTTGAGCCTCTAAAAAAGAACGCTCTCAAGAGGGTGTGTGCCACTAGGACAGGAAAAGCCACCTGTAAGAGTCTTTAACCTCATAAGAAAGAAGCCAAGAACAATTCTTGGAGGAAAAGTAACAGTCATAGAATTTCATTTGTGATGGACTTTTTTTTCTTGGCCCTTTTGCATCCACACCAGGCCTCCTCTGTCAGGGTGAATGCTGTGGACCGGAATCCACTCTCACTGAGAGGAGGGAGGCATTTCAGGTGTAAAGAGTTAGGGCTTAAAAAAAAAAAAAAGAGTTAGGGCTTGGCTCCTTCATTTGGTCAATGAAGAATTGGCCTTGGGCTTCCCTGGTGGCGCAGTGGTTGGGAGTCCACCTGTCGATGCAGGGGACGCGGGTTCGTGCCCCAGTCCGGGAGGATCCTGCATGCCGCGGAGCGGCTGCGCCCGTGGGCCATGGCCGCTGGGGCTGCGCATCTGGAGCCTGTTGCAACGCAACAGGAGGGGCCGCAGTAGTGAGAGGCCCGCGTACCGGAAAAAAAAAAAAAAAGAATTGGCCTTACTTGAGGAAGCTCCTGTGGAGACTGGAACTCTCCTTATCCAAAATCTCAGCAGCCTCAGGCAGGTCCCAGACTGGGAGCCTTCCCGGCATTTATCCCATAGAAGCTCCAGCAGTTTGGAAGAGCAGTGCCTGAGTCACGTGTGCATTTATGCAGATAACGTTGCTTTTGTTTCTACATCCTCAGGATGTGGTGATTAAATGTTAGATAATCTCTCTCAAAAGCCTTTGAAGCTTCTAAGAGCTTTATTCTGTAGAAGAGCCAAGATGGGAGTTTTCTGCTTATTCAGAAGCTCCTAACCCTTTCCTGAAACCCTCCAAACCCTTCTTTTCATCCCTCGTCTGCTCCATCCCCAGAGAATGACACGCTCATATTTTTGCCAGCTTCTTCTGAAGTTAGATGGTTTGGGGGAGGGCCAAACAAAGGCTGTAGAAAGTGGTGATATAAGTTGGTGTGATCTGAAGTCAGCCCGCAGGCCTCAACTTTGTGATTTCTTCCAGGTATGATTACGAGGAGGTGGAAGCCGAGGGCGCAAACAAAATGATGAAGGACTTGGAGGCCCTGATCTCTGATCGCTCCTTCGTGGGGAAACAGTTCCCAGTGGGAGATAAAGTTTACACTGTGGTGAAAATTGATAACTTTGAATACAATGATCCGGTGGATGGAAGTGTTTCAAGAAATCAGGTAGGAACGGACGTATGTGCGATGTGGGAGAGAAGCCTCGGAGCTTCATCTCTGAAATCTCAAGAGAAAAAAGAAAAAGGCTTCTTGGTCATTTGTCCTTTGCTGCCCTGTTTTCTCAAGTGGCTTTCTGCTGAGTCACACATGATTTGCACAGGTACTTGTAGGGAACATGGTTTTTGCCCTGATTCTACATACACCCCTATGCCCTCATTCTGGGATTCTTAGTGTAGGCTCCAGAAAGACTTTTTACATTCTCCAGGATTCTATGCAAGAGGTCATGTTGTGAGTGTGTGCAGAAAAGAGCCCTAGAATCTTAAAAAGATGGAGAACTGCTGCCTTAGACCTCAACCTGCTTCTTCTCTCTCAAGAGCTTGTAGCAGATGCCGGCGTGGCATGAGAGTAGCCTCTTCATAGACATTTCTGTGATATGTTCTGATTTCTAAAAAAGAAGAAAAAAACAGACAAGCCATTTACAGACTTAGAAACATTCACTGTTATTACCTGTAGCACGTGACTCGCAGCTGACCCTAACACAGCAGCGCGTAGGAGGACATCACAGTTGAGACCCTGGACCGTGTCTGGATATGTACAGAACTGTTAGCGTTTCCCTCACTGGGCACCAGGCGCCCAGGGTGCAGGCTGGGTCAGCCCTTCTCACTAACACCCGGGCTCAGGCTCCTCTCTCCTCTGGTTCTGTTGTTGTTGTCACAGAATGGACTCATAACTTAGAAACAAAGATAATAAAGAGGGAGGTAATATTATGCTATAGCTGTCCAGTTAGCTTTTTTTCTGATCCAGACCCAGATTTTTGGCTGGGTCCTTCTCAAGGCATCCAGCAAGCTTTGAAGGAATTGGGCTGCAGGACTTATTTAAAGTCTCTCTCTGGAGAGCAGGTAGTGGACGAGTGGATGGAGCATGGCCACAGTGACCCTCAGTGCCTGGAGTCTCCCTTTGTCAAAATTCTGGCCCCGTGGCTTTTCTTCCTTATGCTTTTTCACCATCTGTGAGAACTTTGGGTCTAGTATGGATGATCGTAAATGATGTCTGAGATAATTAGAAAAAGAGAGGCCTGGGATTGAGGAGAGGGTGGGTGTAGGAAAGCGGAGGGTGGGGTCCGGGGGGCGCAGAGCAGAGCAGAAGATTTTGTGGTGAGGCTTCAGAGAGAGAACAGACCCTTAGGCAAAGTAAACCCCGACTCTGCGCCGCATCCGGCATGTACCAGGAGAGAGGCGGGATGCTGAGGTATGCATGGGACGGGCCCTGTGCTCTGTGCTCAGAGGAGGAAGTCAGCAGCTCCACGTTTTATAATCAGAAAGTCTGAGCATTTAGATGGAAGACCGGGGAGGGGGGAAAATCTTCTGAAGTCGATATAGCATCTGCAGTCAAGTGAAAAAAATTTAAGAGGCTTCAAGTTGAAAGTTGTGGGAGACGGAGGCCAACCCTGGTATGTGTCTAGAGAGCAGGAAATGGTAAACGGGTATTAACTGTATCCTCCCCATGTTGACTAAGTGGGAATGTACTCTGTGTATTTCATCCGCTGTCTTCAGTGCTGAGTGGCATGATTAAACCCTGGGTTGGGTCTGGTGACAAATAGTAGATGAGAGGTAGTACCTTTCCTTTTGGTAGGCCATCAGCTTTAGGCAAAGTTCTTTTTATGGAAGAATTGACAGCCTCATCAAGACTGAAGGGTCTTCAGATAACTGTCTTGCTCAGCCTTCTTACCTCAAGAGTCCCCAGCCTTTTTTCCCTGAATCAAGATTATTGAGGACAAGAGATGTGGCCAGAGAGGGAAGGGGGAGGGCAGGAGATAGAGGGGCGGGGCTTGGCATTGCACCCACATGGGCCCTGCTCTGAGTCATCAGGCACTGGTGGAGACTGACCACTGGATCTGGCTCAATAGGTCGGAATAGCTGGCCTCTGCCATTTGGGGCACATGGCCCCCTGTTCTACTCTGAGGCTCTCCATCAGTGTTTTGCAAAGAGTTCTTCCTCTGTTTCACCTGAAACCTCCTCTGCTCTGGTTTCAGCCCATTCTGTCCGTGTTTCCCTCCTGATTTGGAAATCGGATTTCCGTACCTAGCAGCTTATTTATTTATTAACTTATTTATTAGGCTTCAAACTGGAATGGTTAGTCCATAAATCACAGGGAAGCGGGATGGAGAGGGCAGGGCTTGTGTCAGCCAGCCTCCCCAGGATCCTGTCTCCCGCCTGACCCTGGGGATGTTTCTCCCCCATGAGCCCAACCCCCATTGGCTGGATGCAGTGACAGGCTGACCGAGGGCAGACTCACGGGGCTCAACTGTGGCCGTTTCTCAAGGATCTAATCCTCCGACTGATCAAGTACGGATGAAATTAGATCTCCAAAGAGACCCCTCATAGTTTGTCAGCCTTCAATCTTTCTTCCAGCATGTGAGGAAAAAAGAAACTCTGTTACCTTTCCCAGGGCTTGCGGCTCATTTTTGCAGACGGTTCTCGCATCATCTTTCGACTGAGCGGCACCGGGAGTGCAGGCGCCACCGTTCGACTGTACGTCGACAGCTATGAGAAGGACATCGCCAAGATCTACCAGGACCCCCAGGTAATGCCCAGGCCCTGCGCCCCGGCTAGTTCTTTCTGTTGGAGGGAAGGGTAGTGGCTCCATTGCGCCTGTCATCACAACCCGTTTCTCAAATGATCAGACAGGTGGGCTCACTTTCCTCCACGTCTTCTTCAGTGCATCAGAAAGCAATAATAGCTAATAATTATCTGAGCATTTTCTATTCACCAAGCTCTGTTCTAAACCCATTACCCAAGTGGATATACTCATTTCATTCTCAAATCTGTTATTCTTATCTATTAATACCCCTTCTACAGATAAGGAAACGGAGGCTCAGAAAGGTTAAATAATAGTTAATAGGTTCACACGCCTGGTTAAGTGGCAGATTCAAGAGAACTAATCTTTCAGATCAGCCCCTGATCTGGTATTCTGGTCTGTCACTGATTATTTGCCACTTTGCTTGGTCTCATCACCTGCCCTGGCAGAACGTACACTGGCTCTAGATTTGGTCAGGGCTAGGGGGTAGGCAGGGAGAGACTGTTTCGTGGCCCAGAAAGAAAGGTCTTTATGGGAGAGTCTTCGGACTTGCAACCTGTATTTTGGGGTCCCAGCCCCACCCAGAGTGTCTCCAGAGGTATGTTAGCGTGAGGAGGGGCCCTGGGAGCCAGAGGTGGAACAGAGAACTTGGAGGACAGCCACCCAAATGGGGAAGCAGGGACGCACAGGGGAGAGTTTCCCCACGGGTGTTCCTTGTTTTGGAAACTGCTCCCCAACCAGAGCTCCAGAGCCAAAACCAGTTTAGGAAGTGCTGGGGTACGTTAGCCCCGTCTTAGCAGCTCACAACACACACCTCGCCTTCAAGCTCGGAGCAGACTTGCAGTACATAGGCCAGTTCGCCATGTCTCTTCTCCCACAAAGCCTTTTTCCTTCTGACACCTAATTAGAATCCTGTGAAACTCATTTGGAAACCCCTGGCATAGTGATTTTGATCTCTCTAACCCATTTTGGAGTTAGATCTTGTTTTAAATTCAGTTCCTTTATAACTGTGTGTCCCTGGGTAAGTCTTTTCAATGTTCTGAGCTTTGGTTTCTTTGTCTGTAAAATGGCAGAATGCTACTTGCCTCACAGAGTTGTCACCGGGATTTAAGGAGATAATGAAGGCAAAATTCTGAACACTGCCTGACATATGGAACTAGCTTTTGAGGAAAAGTGGCTCTTACAACTGTTTTTATTACAAAAAGAGAGAAATGAAAGGGTGCTTCAAGTTTACAGTTTTTCCAGTGGCCAGGCATTAGCTCCAGTTATCGCCAGATTGCTGTGGTGTTGAGACATCCCTAAAACTAAAATCAAAGGCGATGGTGTCTACGTTGTAGATTCACAGAATAATAGCACAAGAGCAAAAGGGGAAGGAAGTTGTGTTTCTCTGTCGTAATACCTGACACATGGTAAATACAAAGAATGAGTGAGAGTTGTTTCGTCTGAACCATAGTCCTCAGGAAGTGGGAGGGCCCTGAAGGATGCAAGGTGCCCTCATGCCCAGGCGTACCACCATTCTATCTGGGGACGTGCCTTTCCCCTGGGCCTCAGCCTCAGCACTTCATTGGGACTGTTGGAGCCCCAAGGGGGATGGCAAGTGGTATGTCAGTGCGTGCAGTGGTTCTCCAACTTTCTTCCAGGTGTAATGAGTTGGTAGAGATTTAGACGAGGGAAAGCCACAGTGGTCAATAGAAAATGTACTACTTTTGGCTCTGCCCTTGAATCACTTGGCTAAATCACTTCACTTCTTTGGGTATCAGTTTCCTCATCTATAAAATGGGCAGTTCAACTAGATACATAGTTTTCTTTTTTTAATATTAGAATATTTATTTATTCAAGCAACAGCAGCATTCTTTTTTTCCCTTAAGTGAGAGGTAGATGGGAGGGTGGTGTATTTTGAAAAGAGTTCTTTGGGTAGAGTGTGGGAAACAAATAGGAGGATGCAGAAGCGGATGTGGAAGCACAGTTGTTCCAGGTAAGAGGGAGGACTTGGTTTAGCGAGAGCTGTGGCACTGGGATGGAGAGAACTGGGTGACAATGGGAGAGAGGTAGAAGATAAGTCACTTAGGCTGCTGGTGGGTTGGACAACAGGAATATGAGGGAGGAAGGTGTCAAGAATGACTCCTAGTCATTCATTTGCTTTATGTAATAGATCATTGACTGAAATAGGGAATGCTGGAACTGGGTTTTTTTGTGAAGAAAGAACATGTCTTTGTTTTTAGACTTACAGAGTTTGAGGAGCCTTTGGGTTATCGGAGTAGTCAGACATGGGTCTGGAGTCAGACATGATCAGAGTAGTCAGACATGGGTATCAGAGTAGTCAGACATGGGTCTGGAGCTCGAGGCCTACTCAGGGCTGGAGCTATGGATCCGTATCTAGAGAAAGTGATGGCAAAGGTTTTTCTCTTTGTGTCTCCCTCAGGTCATGTTGGCCCCCCTTATTTCTATTGCCCTGAAGTTGTCCCATCTCCAGGAAAGGACAGGACGCACTGCACCCACTGTTATCACCTAAGAAGACGGGCCAGATGCGGTACATCCCTCCACCCCAGGCCCTCCGAGTCATCTGATTGAAGAGCATGAACAGAAACAAAGTGTATTCACCCAGGCTTTTTAGGATTCGGTATTTCCACTAACCAGTCATTGACAAATGGTACAATTCCAAGGCATTGCCCATTGATATGCCCGTAGGAGCCATGCGGGAAAGAGGATAAAAGGGACCCACGGGCTTATACTACCGTCAGTTCCTTTTTGTGTCCTCGTGCACCACTGGTGTGTGGGTGTTTGTCTCCTTAGCACCAGGTCCTGTTTACACTACAGTGGAAGATGGAGGTCGAGCATCAGCTCATGAGGCTAATTTCCATCCTTAGGATCCACCTGTGAAATGACAGTGCAAGTTCCTTTCCCCTTTGTGAGCCTTTTCCCCCATTTACTGTTTACATATAATCCAGCAAAATGCAGTTTCTGGTGCCTTCTCTCCAATCAGTTCTTTCCTCAGAGTGAGACGTGCTTGTCTACAGAGTTCTGCCTTGTTCTGCAGCGTAGTCCCATTCACACAAATATTTTGGGATATTAAAGCAAAATAAGCTACTATTTCTATATGTCTTTTTTCTTTCCTACAAAACGCTCTTTTGACTTCAGAAAGAAACCAGATTTTTTTAGAGGGGGTGGGTGGTATTGTATTTTGTTTGGATGTCCTAGCTAGAAAAAAAATGTTCTCTGTGCTTGGTTTAAAATTAGACCCAAGAACTATAATTTCAAACCTTAGCAGGGTCAGCTGGGCCCTGGCTCCTTCTGAGGTGGATAAATTAACCTCGACATGGTTAACTTGGAACAAGGAAAAGGAAGATAGTTTTCAGGAGATCTGAAATAGCAAAGCACCGTCTTGTGCCTTGTGGTGCTGAGATGCCACCCTGCCTGTTGAGGGGACAGAAACAGAACTCTCGGAATCTGAGAGCAGGATTTCTGGCATTTGGCTGGAAATCTTGAGCCCGTTGGCATCTTATTCATCTTAGACTATATTCAGCCCACGAGTGTAACTTAGTAGTTAAAAGCATAGTCCTGGGAGCCAACAGACCTGAGTTTGAATACTACTTGAGACCTTGAGTGATCTTGGAATGTCATTCTCCTTATCTTTAAAATGGGCTTGAAAAATAGTTCCAACTTTGTAGGGTCATTGAGAATATAAAGCAAGTAAGTCTGTGAAAAGCCATGGCCACAGTATCTCATTCATGGTAGGTTATCAGATAAATGGGAACTAGGATTATGTTTACAATATTGTTTCTAGATTTTAAAGAATCAGAAAAACAAAAACTATAAAACAAATATTTGAAATGCATTTTATGGTTTGGAAGGCACATCCCATAGTCACCTGCCGTATGGACTGTTCCAGAGAGACAGCCCAGCTCTGCACCCCTCCCCGACCCAGGGTGGAATCCCCATTCCAGGTGGCAGGGTCTTTATCTGGGGTGAGATTTCCAGTGTTGCCATTTAACCGGGGAGTCCAGCCCAGCAAACCGAACTGAGCTTTGACAATGATGAGGTGAAGATGAATACTTGCTGAACGTTAATCCTATGCCAGGCGCTGTGCTGAGTGCTTTCCATATACTCTGTAAATGCTCCCAATAACTATGAGGTAAGTACTCTGAATAGCCCCGCTTTAGAGATGAGGTTCAGCTCATCACCGAAGCTCGCACCACGGGAGGGTGGTGGCAGGTGCCCCGGCAGGGCAGCCCTAGTCCTGCATGGTTTACCAATGCTTTGTATTGCCTCTAGTACTAACTGGCTACTTCTCAACTACTTCTAACAGGTGGAAGAAAGGCGTGCAAATGCCCCTGTATTTTGGTGATTAAAGGGTGATGCCTTGGGTGCCAGAAACTCTATTAATTTTGGCATTGTTGTCCAACCCCTACCCTGGGGATATGGATACCTGGGTGTATAGTCAGCCAGGAAACACGTATTGACCACCTTAAGTGTGAGATGCCTTGGGAAGGCAAGGGTGTGAAACACACAGTTGCTGCCCTCCAGCTGCCTGTGAGACTAGCTAGAGGAATGGAGTCCCACACAAATAGAAGGCTGTGTAGGACTCATAGACATAGAGAACAGACTTGTGGTTGCCAAGGAGGAGCGGGGGAGGGAGAGGGATGGACTGGGAGCTTGGGGTTGGTAGATGCAAACTATTACATTTAGAATGGCTAAACAACAAGGTCCTACTGTATAGCACAGGGAACTATATTCAATACCCTGGGATAAACCATAATGGAAAAGAATATTAAAAAAAAGAATATATAGATGTGTATATCTGAGACACTTTGCTGTACAGCAGAGATTGGCAGAGCACTGTAAATCAACTATACTTCAATAAAAAAAAAAAAAAAAGAAAGAAAGGCTGTGTAGGATAAGTGCCTTAGGAGTTGTATAGGCAACACATGCTGTTAGAATCCAAATTTTCCAAGCACCTCTTCTGTTTCAGAAGATGGTTTCCAGTAACCCTCCAAGCAAGACATTCTTGTGCCCGTTTTAGAGCTGAGGCAACTGAAACTCAACAGAAGCTTAAGTAATTTGCCCCGGGTTTTCAGCTACCATGTGGTAGAAGGGGAATTTTGACCCTGAATCTCGCTCATTTTCCAGGACCCTTTGCTGCACCCCCCATCTGTTGAATCAGCTGCACACAGTTCTGGGTCTATGGCCCCTGGAGCGGCTTCAAGAATTTCCTCCTCAAACCTGATCATAACTGAGCTGCTTTCCCTGATCCACTTGGCTATAGGTTTGGGAGCTGTTAGCTCAAAGGAGGAAGAGGGAGGTGTCTGGGGCCGTGGAGCAGTGGGATGGGCTAGGGTATGGGCTGCCCTTCCTCCCTCTGTGGCCTCTAGAGAGACACCCCAACACGTGCCCCCAGGCGTGCAGGGAGACGGAACCCTGAGACGCCGGCCAGCAGCGCACAGCCAAGCTTCCCTGCCTCCCAGGATTGATGTGGTCCGTGAGTCAGGCCTGTTTTCTTTAGGGTGTGGTGAGGACTACAGCGAGATAATTGGGTTTCAACTGTCTGGGCCCCAACTCTGAAATTTCAACTTTTCCCCTCCCTCTTGACATTCAGCTCTGATTTCAGAGAAGGAGGTTCCTGTTCAGGGATGTTCCTCAGGCCCAGGGAATGGCGGGGCTTCCAGGGGGTGCGCCCTGCCTCATGGAGGATGACAGCAAAGGCCGAGCTCACTGCAGTGCCCGGGAGGCCAGCTCTGGGGCCTGGGTCCTTCTGCCCCGTCTGCCTCAGAGCTCATCCCACGCTGCTTCTACTGCATTTCCTGTTTACTCATCGGACAGAACGTGGCCTTACTGTGTTAGAATCTTCCAGAAAACAATATGTAAAAGACACACCCTTCATCTTTCTATGTTCTGAACCCCCAGCAAAAGGAGTTGGAAATGAGTAGCAGCTCATGCACAGAATCATTGCATCCCACCTGGGTTACAGCAGAGGCCTCCTCACGGCCCCTGGCCTTCATTCTTGTCCCCTCTCATCCGCTATTCTCATCACTGGCTAAGTGCTCTTTCCAACGCTGACTCCTTCAAGTGCTCTTTCTCCAATGCCTTATGTAGCCTACAAGACCCATGCAAACTTGCCTGCCGCTTCCCATCCCACCCCCCGCTCCTCTTCTACCTTCTGCTTTATGTTGGATGCTTCAGCCACGTGAACCCACCTGCAGTTCTCTGGAAATACCGTGCTCCCTTGTCTCCAGGCCTTCGGACCTGCTTGCATCACCCTTCTCCTCTGCCCCACCCTCCCCCATATTCCCCAACTCCTACTCCTTCCTCAGGCCTCAGAAGCTTCTGAGCTTCCAATCTCTGGCTTGGGAGCTTTTTCTAGTGTTCCCGTAGCAGCATCCTCTTCACAGCACTTATTGTACTCTACCTGTTTATTTTCCATTTCTCCTACTGCCCTGGAACTCCCAGAAGGCAGGGGCTGCTTTTTTCACCAATGTTTACCCAGGGTCTAGCCCCATGCCTGCCACATCATAAAAGTTCAATAAACGTTTTTTTTAAAGAGTGCATCTCACACCGGTCAGAATGGCCATCAAATCTACAAACAATAAATGCTGGAGAGGGTGTGGAGAAAAGGGAACACTCCTGCACTGTTGGTGGGAATGTAAATTGATACAGCTACTATGGAGAACAGTATGGAGGTTTGTTAAAAAACTAAAAATAGAACTACCATATGACCTAGCAATCCCACTACTGGGCATATACCCTGAGAAAACCATAATTCAAAAAGAGGCATGTACCACAATGTTCATGGCAGCTCTATTTACAATAGCCAGGACATGGAAGCAACCTAAGTGTCCATCGACAGATGAATGGATAAAGAAGATGTGGCACATATATACAATGGAATATTACTCAGCCATAAAAGGAAACGAAATTGCATTATTTGTAGTGAGGTGGATGGACCTAGAGTCTGTCATACAGAGTGAAGTAAGAAAGAGAAAAACAAATACTGTATGCTAACACATATATATGGAATCTAAGAAAAAAAAATGTTATGAAGAACCTAGGGGCAAGACGGGAATAAAAACACAGACCTATTAGAGAATGGACTTGAGGATATGGGGAGGGGGAAGGGTAAGCTGTGACAAAGTGAGAGAGTGGCATGGACATATATACACTACGAAATGTAAAATAGATAGCTAGTGGGAAGCAGCCGCAAAGCACGGGGAGATCAGCTTGGTGGTTTGTGACCACCTGGAGGGGTGGGATAGGGAGGGTGGAAGGGAGGGAGACGCAAGAGGGAAGAGATATGGGAACATATGTATAACTGATTCACTTTGTTATACAGCAGAAACCAACACACCATTGTAAAGCAATTATACTCCAATAAAGATGTTAAAAAAAAAAAGAGTGAATGAAATGTTTGTTGCATGGCAGAGTGTTTCCTTATGCCGTGACCTCCCCAACCTGTGAGGTATGATTAGCTTCATTTTACAGGTGACCAGTGAGTTGACCAACTTTTGCAGCTAGTGACTGTCTAGCCAAGAACTCTTTCCTAAAGCTTTAGAGGCTGAAGGGGAGAAGCACCCAGGACAGAGGGTCAGGGTGCGGGGGGGGATGCTGGCAGGAGATGGGAGATATGTATCATGGTCACTTTGAATAAAACTAGATTTACATGTTAAAAAGTATTTTATCTCCCATTGCTACAAAAGTTAATTGGGGGTATAGCTGGAGGAGGGTTCTACCAACTTAGCCTGAATCCAAAAGGAGTTATTTTTCTTTAAGGAGTAGACTCAACAAAGGCAGGCCCAAGCCCCAAAGCCCCACCTCAAGCAGGTTCTCGGAAGGGCAGTCATGATGGGACTAGGTGGGCAGGCTGGCCCTGGGCCTCGCACTGGAAGGGCACACAGCATGTACTTCTGGGAGGCTGAGAGGCTCTTCTTCATTCTTATTATCAGAGGCAAGAAGCAGTCCCACAAACTTGGCGTGTCATTATCTAAGAGAAGTGAGGTCACCGCCAGCAAGAGTATGTCTCATGTCTGCTTGTCATGTGGGAATTTTTGAGGGCTTTGGTTTGGTTTTTACCAAATGTGAAAGTTCTACCTAGATCCATTAAGTTGGATTTGTGGAAGTGGGATAATAACTATTTTCCCGAAGGCACGTCTTTCGTGATTCAGAGTGCCACCCTCCAGTCGACGGAAAGGCTAGTCAAGAGTAGCAATCATTTGCTCTTCATGACGGTGTTGTTTCATAAACACTCTGTCTCATAAAAGCTCAGTCTCTATTGGTTTCTGACTTCATTTTTGTACTGTGATAGGAAGGCTATTATTATCCCAGATAAAGGAATGGAAACTTTGAGAGTTTTCCTGTCCTGTGCAGATTCTCACAATCAAGATGAAGGAAAAAGCAGACCCGCCACCAGCACCCACCCTCGGTGTTTGGGATGCTTCTTCTGGTTTACCATTGCTGTGTAACAAAGCACCCCAAATCTAGTGGTGTTAAACTTTTGCATGATATTTTTATGCTCACAGATTCTGTGGGTCAGGAAGGCAGACACAGAGGAGATAGCTTGTCTCTGCTCCACGACGTCTGAGCCCTTACCTGGGAAGGCCAGAACAGCTGGGAATGACTCAAAGGCCATGGGCAGGAATCATCTGGAGCCTCTCAGAATTGAAGGCTGGGTTCAGCTGGGAATGTCGACAGCTTGACCTGCACATGATCTCCTGTGTAGCTTGCTTTTCTTACAGCACGGTGCTGGCTTCCCAGAGGAAGCTTCCCAAGAGCAGGTATGCCAAGAGGACCAGGCAGAAGCTGGGATTCCTTTCTTACCTAGCTTCGGGAGTCAGGCAGCCTCACTTCTGCTATATCCAATTGGTTATGACCCACTCAGGCCAGCCAAGATTGAAGGGACGGGGCATTACACTCTACCTCTTGGAGGAGTGGCAAGGTCACATTGCAGAAGAGCACGTGAGCTGGAAGCTCTGTAGCCATCTTATGGAAAACACAATCTGTCATAATACTCAAATATTCCACCCCCTCCCACTGCTAAATATACCATTCTGAGTCAGGTGGGCAGGAGAATGAATTTAATCTTGAAATTATTTTCACCAAGAGCATCCATTTGTCAATTTTCTAAGTATAGACATGTGCTATTATTTCACATTCCCATGCCCATGACAGACATAACTAATCAATTGCAGCACTATTTCTACTAAGTCCAGATAGGGCCCCAGACACCCCAATACAATGCACTGGACGAGATATATTAATCAATGGTAGTGGGAATGTCAATGAAAACTTATTTGCTACTTCTGAGGAATATTCCTACTTTCTTTCATAAATGTTTAATTAACATTTGTGGGTGTGAAAGCCTATTTGAAAATAGACCAGCCAATCTGTAAATTGATAAAAAATATGTGCCCAATATACAGACAATTAGTAGTTACTATTAAATGAGATAAATCTCAATTGATTTCAGAAATAGTACAAAACATATTAATAAAATAGTTGTACAGATATTTTTAAACTCAGAAGTGAATTAAAGATTGATTTCAGTAGTTTAAGTTCACGGCCCCAGCTTTTTTCTACACTTCGGCTTTTTCCATCTGCCACTTTGCAGCCTCGCCTGTAACAGTTCCCCGTGTCTGACTTCATGATTCCTAAAGCTGTACAGCACTTTCAAAGCACTCAACTCGCCTTCTTTAATTTAATCTTCACAACAGTGCTGTCAAATAGGTAGATTTGCAGTAAATATGACATTTTGCAATCAGATTATTTGCCCCAAATCATACAAGCCACCACTACTACTAATATGTATTGATCACCTTTTTGGTACCAGATACCATTTAATCACTTTATATACACCATGTCATTGAATCCTTATCATAACCCTAAAGGTGGGTATTATTAGTTCCATTTTACAGATGAGGAAATGGAGGCCAAGAGATTAAGTAATTTGCCTGAGGTTAAAGTTAGCCAGTGGTGGAACAGAGATTTATACCAGAGTTGATCAGATTATAACAGTCAAGTAAAACCTAGAAGAAGAAACAAGGCCTCAGTTACTTCCTTTGGGAAATAAAATGTTATTTAGATCTAATTTTTTAAATGATGATTTTAGCAAGACGAACTGATGATAAAATTTGATGTATAATTTGATATTATGTTTCTGACAGATGGGTGGCGGTGGTAGGGAGATATTTACACAACTGATACTTGGGGAGAAGTCAAGCCTAGTCTGCACAGAAGCCCAGGTTCAGGGGTTCCAAGTGTTATCAGGAGAGAGCCCCTTGCAAGGTGGCTGATTACAGAAGGCAGGAAAGACCTGGGGGTCTGCCGCATCTGTGCAGTCTCTCTGAACCAGTCTAGCCTGGTTGTTTTGCTAGGGAAGTGCTTGGCATCCTAAGAGCAGTTCCTCTCAGGGCCCCTAAGTTCATGTTTATGCTCCCACCTCCACGCTCAAGGCAGATTTATGTCCTATTATATAGCAGTTTCCAGCAAATGAAGGGTTGCCTTCAAAATGTCTTTTTGGGGGGTGGGTGGGGAGGGGACCTCTGACAACAGTGGCAGGGGTTCCCACTCTAGTGCCCACTGTGATCTCTGACCCAGACTGGGACCACAGTGAGCGTTTATGGGATAATGATGTTTACCACCATCACTCCTGCCCTGCAGTGAAAGAATGTCCTGACTTCCAGAGAAAGGGGACGATGTTCACCCCAGCTGCTCTTCCCCAGCCTCGCTTTCCAGTTTTATCTCCAATCACACTCCAACTTCTCCACCCTCCACCCTCACAGTTCCCCAAATATCTCATACTTTTCCACACTGGTCTGACTTTGCATGTGCTGTTACATCTGTTGGAAAAATTTTCCCTGTTATGCTAATGTCACACTGTCTGCTCCACCCAATTCCCCTTCTAAGGGAAACTAGCTTCTGCTGGGGAGGAGGATATGGCCATGACTTGAACATGATCCACCCTCAGATTTCCTGGCCACAGCTGATTAGACCAGGGGTGAGCACCTGACTCAAGGGCAGCCAATCCACTGGCCTGTCAACAACTTATCACCTCTGACCTACGGCTTGGTTCCAAAAGGTAAGCTGGAATGATCAGGCTCTCTCTTGGGAATCTGCGGTAAGACAAGAACAAATTTGCTCAATCTACCTAGCCAGGAGTAAGACAGACCCTCTCCTTCAGATGAACACAACGCTTCATACTCCTTACAATAGTCTCTGAAGGAGAAAAATGATGTCTTGCATTGTATCCACAGGGTCTAGTTCAATGTCTGGCCCACTGTAGGGGCTCAGTAAATATGTAGTGAGTCCATGAACTCAGATGGGCAAGAAAAATTCACATTTCTTATTATCTCAAGGCAACTTGAATCTGGCTGTGACCCCCATTCCACTAGGCTGTCAGGATTTTATTTTTTTAATTGGACACTTTATGTTACTCATGTAATGCTCACAGCAATGGAAGATTTTTATTCCCATTTTCTACATGAAAAAGCAAAGGTGCAGAATGTTTAGGTAACTTGCTTGAGGTCACAGTGCTAACAAGTGACAGGTCTCAGATAAAACACAGTCAAGTCCTTACTCTTAATCAGATTTCATCTTTTAAAAAAAAATTGTATTGAAGTATAGTTCATTTACAATGTTGTGTTAACTTCTGCTATATAGCAAAGTGATTCAGTTATACACATATATACATTATTTTTCATATTCTTTTCCATTATGGTCTATCACAGGATATTGAAGATAGTTCCCTGTGCTATACAGTAGGACCTTGTTGTATATCCATCCTGTATATAATAGTTTGCATCATATTTCATCTTAGCCAATGTTGCTACTCACCAATGAATGAACGAATAAGATGCTCTGACCTACAACTCCTTTCCACCATTAGTTGGTCCCTCTTTTTTTCATGTTTCTTCAGCATTTATTTCATTCATATTTAATTTATTCACATCCTTTGCAGAGAAATTCCCGTAGTGTAATAATCAGAGCTAACAGTGAGTACTTGCCTTATGCCAGGTACCGTTCCAGGGAATGTGGAGAAGAAGTTGATTAAATATGGCTGAAAATTATTTGTCTTGAAATATTAATTCAAGTTGCTGTTAGTTCAAGAAGGGATTCTTTTTTACTGCCCAGATGCTTTCCTCTTGAAAATTTGAACTTTAGAGTAAAAAGTTTCAGATCCTCGAGTCAAGCCCTTGTTTGCTTTCCTTTGGAAAAGCTTAAGTCATGGAATGGTATAGGTTCCAAATACTCTGGAAGTTTTCTGCAGATCATGTGATGTGTGATGTGACAAAACCCAAGCAGTATGTTTATAAAAGTTTATTTTTTATTTAATTAATTTTTTAATGGATCTTACTCTTGTCTGGTTGGCAATTTGGAACTATTGTGTGATCTTATAAATTAAAATAACACTGGTAAAGTCAGCGTGGTGACTGAGCTGTTTTCCCCAGTATTCCACCAGATGGTGATTATTATCCCCATTTTACTGATGAGTAAACTGAGGCCCAGAGACGTTGTGTAACTTCTCCAAGGTCCAGTAGCTATAAGTAGCAAGCAGTTAGACTCTAGAGCCCTTTAAAAAATTGTTATAACTCACATACATGAAATTCTCCCTTTTAAAGTGTACATTGGTTTCTGTGTATTCACAAGGTTGTGCAGGTTGTGTAACCATTGCCACTATTCAATTCTAAAACATCTTTGCCCCTAAAAAAACTGGTACCCACTAGAGCCACTCCCAATTCTCCCCTCCCTTCAGCCCCTGGCAACCACACATCTACTTTCTGTTTCTATGGATTTGCCCCATCTGGACATTTCATATACATGGAATTGTATAATATATGGCATTTTGTGTCTGTAGAGCTCTTATTTTAACACAAAGCAAATGCCCCTAAACTATGAAGTCCTCCAGTGTGAAGACTTTCTGTTCATTTTTGTCTTCACAATGCCCTGAATCCACTGTGATGATTAAATGAATGACTGAATGTGCAAATGAATTATGAAATAAATATATGTAGACACTAAATAAGCTCAGAGTCTGACGTTTGCTGAGTGCCCACTATGGACCTGGCAGGGTGCTAAGTGCTTTGCAAAAGTGACCTCACTTCACCTTCATAACACCCCCACGAGATGATTACTGTAACATGCCCATTTTACAGATGGAAGACAAGGAGGTTAAAAAACTTGCTGCAAGTCCAAGACAGTGGGTGGTGGAGCCAGACTGCACTCGTGTCCTCAGTCTCTGAGTCTGCACTTCTAAATTGTATGCAAAGGAAAGTCCTTTAGAGATAGGGTCTAACCTCCTCTGTCTGCAGCAAGAAAATGGAGATCTATAATGCATTTACAGCAAGTCCCCTACATACAAATCTTCAAGTTGTGAACTTCCAAAGATGTGAACGTGTGTTCGCATGTCCAATCACATAAGCTGTAAGTGAAATTGCAGCTTGCCCTCTGTCTCCTATCGCTGACGATCCTTCAGCTCTACCATCTCCCACCTCCTCTCCCTCCTCCAGTCAGTGACTCTTCTTGCCTGTTCACTCGATACCAGCCCCTGGATGCCAGCTGTTGTACTGTACTACTGTACTTTTCAAGGTACTGCACTGTAAGATTAAAAATGTTTTCTTTATTTTCCATGTTTGTTTGATGTTTATGTATTATTTGTGTGAAAAGTACTATAAACCTATTACAGTACAGTACTATATAGTCAATTGTGTTAGTTGGGTGCCTAGGCTAACTTTGTTGGACTTAAGAACAAATCGCACTTACAAACGGACTCTCAGAACAGAATCCGTTTGTATGTAGGGCACCTAACATTCCTTGAGCCCATGCTATGTGCCAGCCACCACATTACGGTGGAGATCACGTGCTAGTCAAGAACAAAGGTAATTAAACCAACAACAGCAATTCCCTGCAACGGGCACTAGGTAGAGGTATATGTGCACGGAGAGCTGCGGGAATGGTGGGTCCAAGGTGCCTGCGCGGGTGCACATCCCAGGGCCTGAGCCAGTTTCTACCCAGTGCTGTTAGCAAAGCACATCCCCATGCATGAGCTCATGGGGCCCATTGTCACCCTCCTCCACACCTTGAGGGCTGCCTTGAGGGTTGGGTGTGCTTATTCTCCTGGCCTGTCAGGGCTGTCAAGGCCCTTGTCTCTCAGGACAGCAGGTGAGTGGGCCTTTCCTCCTCACTGTGGGGCTGCAGGACAGGGTGCAGCTGGCAGCCCACTCCCTTAGTGTTTCTGGCCTGCTGGTGGCTTTTCTCTTCTCACAAAGACTGCTGTGTTGGATCTGTTTTGAGTCAGATAGTTATTTGATTTCCACCTCAGAACTCTGTGCCAGTGTTCTGTGTTGCCAGCCTCACTGCCACAGGCCATGGTGTGGGAAGGAATTCAGGTTCTGGAGCACTGTCTGGGCACTCCTCAGTTGGGGGGCGGAGTCAGGAGAGACTCCCACACCCACCATCTGACTCGGGCCTGGTCAGCAAGAGGGCAAAGGGGCTCTGTGTCAGGAGGAGCCCAGGCCACACCACCTCCACGAGATGCCACAGACTGGGATGAAGACCAACCCAGAGCCTGTCCTGGTTCATTTCTCCTTTTCTCCTGTTCCCTCTGTCTTTGTCCAGCAAGCAGGGTCAGAACAAACTGAGAGGGGCATAGTGCACATGGGGTCATGCCAGTGTGTAAGATCTCAAAGCCAGGCTGGGCCTAAGAGGTGGAGAAAAACTGTCACTGGGGGGCAGTCAGGGGCTTCATAACTAAAGGAAACCCCAGACTAGGTTGAGAAGAAGACAGAAGTTCCAAACCAGAGAAATGATGCAAAGATCAGGGCTATAGTGGGTTCAGTTCAGCCATAGGCAGGAAGAGGAACCATGAGGACAGACACTAGGAAGGTCAGAAGCAGATTGGGAAGGGGTCAGGATGCTCCAGTGGCCACTGGCCAGCTAACGGCCCATGTGGTCATCACAGGGGAAAAAAGATGGCTGAAAACCTCAGCATGGGATGGTGAGCACATGTTCAGTGGAATTTCTCCGGGTGCATCCTAGATTGAGGGTCTCTAGAGAAATTTGTGTTTGTTTCTTCCAGGTACCCCGCTGGGTTTGACTTGTTTGGAATCCCTTTAAAGTTGAAGATTTCAGGACCACGCCAGCAGAATAAATTTCAACCCCAAACCCATGAGAAGACTCATATCTATACACTCTCAAAGGGGATGGCTTCTTTTCTACCCAGAGGCCAGGCCAAGATGCAAATACTTTCTTATTCTCTCTCCTTGATGGTGGGTGCATTTTTTCCCCTGGTTCATTATTTCACCATTCACTGAAATTCCCAGCTTTATGTGGGGTATGGGCACGAGTAGGAAGGTTCTCAGATCTAATGCCCATCTCATTTAGGCCTGAGACCCTCTCTCCTTTCCCCATGCGGCTGTTAAAACATAAGTCTCTTGGTTATCTAAGACTGGAAGAACTTCCAAGGGAAAGCAGATTCAGGTACTCACTTAACACTTATTTTTCAGTTTCCTCCTTGTCATTGCCCCCGAGAGGATTTCTCGTACTTTCCTGCAAGTACTACTGTGCATTTAAAAGGATATTTGCTATGATTTATTGAGCATTTCTAGATAATTTCCAGGTAGCTGGGAGGTGTTTCAGTTGGCCTAGAATCTGAAGTCCCTTCTGCTTCTACCCTTTTCCTTCCATTCCAGTCTTACAATAGCCAGTGTGATCTTTCAAAAAAATACACCTTATCTTGTTTTTCACTTGCATACAAACTTTCAGTCGCATAGCTTTTTGTTAATTATGATTTTGTTTTGCCAATGTTTTTGTATATCCCACATTTTTTCCCATTTCCCTTCTATAATCAGCACCACTTTTCTTTGGGGGAAATCTCCTCCCATATTCCATATGGCCCTACGTCTGTCAGTCATGGTGCCTCCCCTTTTCCTTTATTCACCCTCCACCCTCATTCTAGCTACAGTGGTAGGAACATGGCCCAGGTTAGGCTGATCATTATACTGCCTCCCTATGGACATAGTGATTGGTCCAGTGAGTCTAATGGTTCCAGCATGTGACCAAAGCTGAGCCAGTTAGAGTTTTTCCCCGATTTTTCTTTTCAAAATGGAGATAGAGGGGTAACTTTCTCTTCCTTTTGGATTATAGGTTGTAAAGATATAGGCCTGGAATATCAGCCTATTTTCCTACCAGATGGACAGAATATGTCAGTGCAAGAGAAAATTAGAACTAATAACAAACGCAGAAACAAGCAAAGATAACTAATTCATTGAAAAGGAAGTCTTGATGATACTATCTGAACTCCTGGATTCAGCCATACCTGAAGCTTTAATGCCAGATTTTCCAATTATATGAACCAATAAATTGCCTTTTCAACTTAAACTAGTTTGCATTAGGTCTTGTCATGTGTAACAAAAAGAGACTTGACCGATAAAGGGCCAAATCCTTAACATGGCATTCCAAGGCCCTGTGTGACCTGTTTGCTGCCTATTTCCGCAGCCTCACCTCACACCACTCTTTTGCTCTCCCTTGATGGTCTGTCAATACAGAGCTTCTTTTAGTTCTTCAAATGCACCAGGCTCCTTCCTGTATCAGGGCTTTCACACATGTTGTTCTCCTAAATCACTTTGCTTTGCTAATTCCTACACATCCTTCAGGTGTCTGCATATAGAGCATGTCCTTAGGGAAGGCTTTCCCGACTGACTGACCAGGCCAGGGTCCTCCTCTCCCCTTCCACATTATGTACTCCTACAGCATCCTGTGCTTTTCCTTCTAAACACTTGTCACAGTAATAATGCACAAATTCCTTGTTTGCAATAAGACAATTCCTTGTTTATAGCCCATCCTTTCCATGGGACTAGAAAATTCATGAAGTTAGGAACCATATGCCTGGATCATCATTGTGCATTCAATGCCTAGCACAGTGTTTGGCACAAAATAGGTACCCCGTAAATATTTGTTGAATGAAAAAAAGTGAAATGAATAGGTCAGTGTTTGACTTGGAAGCCCATACTTTCCATCTCTGTGGGTTTTGTTAACTAATAAATAAACACTGGCAGTCCAGATTCATAATGTGATCACTGAAGGTTCCCTGGGGGAAGCAGAGAAACTAACATGTAATTTAGTCAGGTATTCATTCTGAGCTAGATTTCTGCCTGGCCAGACCAGATGGACCTTGTTCCCAGGAGAGGGCAGTGTTGTACAGTCTTTGGCTCCTCAAGCCTCCCAAACACTTCTCTGAGGCCGTGGGAGCTCCTGGGCTTGGCCTTGACACCCAGTGCCCCAGAAGCCAAAGTTCATGGCCCTTTCAAAGAGCTGCATGTTCAAAGCAGCTCAGTAGCAGAGCCTTTGTTTCAGAGCCTGGCTGTCCTCCAATCCAAGATAAACAATCTTGATTGATCGACTGATTGCTCTGGTTTGGTTCCTCTGTTCAAGAACTCCACCTTTCTCAGGGTGGCCCAAAGGCTTCCCTTATGCTCTACAATCTCCCAGGAGAGAAGACTTCAAGTCACAGAGTTGGTACCTCCTGAGGCTGTGGAAGATTCTCCCTATTCATAATTTCTCTCCAATCCAGAGGCTGCTACTGAGGGTGCAAAATAGCCCAACTACCAATGTAGACCCACAGGTGGACAGTCCTCTGCTCAGATCCTGGCTCTGTCACTCCCTGGATGACCCAGGATAAACGCCTTACCTCCTCCCAATGAGAGAATAGTAGTATCTCCTTCTCAGGCTTGTGCTGGTGACGGAGCCAGCAGCGTGGAGACTGCCTGGCGCCCTGCCTGGAGCACAGTAGGTGCTCAGTGAACATCGGTTCCCTTCCTTGTCCCCCTCCCACCACCCTGGGGCAGCCATGTGCACAGGGAGAAAAGATAAGAAGTCCTCCTCAGCAGGTTTTTACTGGCAAAGGCCTAAAAACAACAACCTTCTTCACTTCCCCGAAGCACCTACCTATCCCCAGTGTGACTATGGAGCCAGGTTAAAAAGTTCCCGTGGACACCGGAACACACCCCAGTCAGATAACCCATGTCACTCATCCACGTGAGCCTTGCTTCTGCCACTCGCTACTGTGGGGAACCAGGTGTTCCCTGGAATCCTGAGAGCTACCCTGACCCAAAGGCCCTGGCTCCTTTTCAGTTCATTTCTTTCGTGGTGGAGCGGCTGGGCCATAGCGCTGGAAGTATTTTGGCTCTGAGGCTGGAGCCCTTATCTCTGTGCTGTGTGAGTGCCATTCCCGCCATGTCAGAACCCATTAGCGGCCACTCTGCTGAGGCTTTTGAAGGAGTAATCGGTTTGTAGAGGGAAGGGGCCGTGCCAAAGCCAGGCCAGATGGAGTAAGTAATGAAGGCCCCAGATTAATCTCACTTGTCTCTTTTTTTCCAATATGAAGGCTCAGCCCAAGAGCTTGGCAGTCTCAAGACAAATTATACTTGTCAGCTTCAAAGCACAAGTTCCCTTCCAAGTCAGAATGTTTGCGCTTTCTCTCTCTCTCTCTCTCCCTGTCTCCTTCTCCCTCTCTCTTAAAATAAAAAAACTGGAGTAAAAAATGGGGTGCAAATGAAATGTTGTGACACTTTTGCCTCATTGTAATAATAAGAGCCTCCACTGGGCATTTACTATGTACTAGGCAACATACCACGTCCTCTACTTGCATTCAACTCATTTATTTCTCACCATAAGCCTCCAAAATAGGGTTATGGTGGACAGTCCTCTGCTCAGATCCTGGCTCTGTCACTTACTGGGTGACCCATGATAAACGCCTCACCTTCTCTCCATGAGAGAATAATAATATCTCCTTCTCAGGCTTGTGCTGGTGATGGAGCCAGCAGTGTGGAGTATCCCCATTTTACAGATTAAGAAACCAAGGTTTAGAAAGAATGACTGACTTGAAGTCATATGGTTAGTAAACTGTGGAGCAAGGACACAAACTTAGGTTTGTGTTATTCCAACCATTACACTTTACACACTCTTTTGTCTTAAGAGCTGCTAATCTCTCTGGTGTAAGTCTTTACCTGAAGGGAGAGTCCAGCACTGAAGCCAAGAACACAGTTTCCTGTTCTTTCTTATTGTTAAAAACTCTCCCTGGAGTCTTGGGCAGAAAGCAAAGGGTAAGGATTGGGTTCCCAGAGAAGCATTTCCTGAGGTATACTTTATAAAATCCTAGTCTTTGACGTATATGGGAACACATATCCTGTGGTCAAATAATGTGGGAACCACTACTTATATCAGTCTCCAAGAGTCACAAGGCATGTGAGCAGGCAAGAAGTCCTGAAAGTAAGGGAACCTGTAGAACTTTGCTATGCTCGCTCTTTCCCCAAAGAATTTGGCCCAGTTATGTTTTTCAAGGCACACCTAGAAAGAAGACATACAGATGACCAAAAAGTACATGAAAAGATGCTCAACATCACTAATTATTAGAGAAATGCAAATCAAAACTACAATGAGGTATCACCTCATACCAGTCAGAATGGCCATCATCAAAAAAATCTATTTACAAACAATAAATGCTGGAGAGGGTGTGGCGAAAAGGGAATCCTCCTACACTGTAGGTGGGAACGTAAATTGGTACAGCCTCTACGGAGAACAGTATGGAGGTTCCTTAAAAAACTAAATATAGAACTACCATATTATCTAGCAATCCCACTCCTGGGCATATATCTGGAGAAAACCATAATTTGAAAAGATACATGCACCCCAATGTTCATTGCAGCTCTATTTACAATAGCCAGGACAGGGAAGTAACCTAAGTGTCCATTGACAGATGAATGGATAAAGAAGATGTAGTACATGTATACAATGGAATGTTACTCAGCCATAAAAATAGAATGAAATAATGCCATTTGCAGCAACATGGATGGACCTAGAGATTGTAATACTGAGTGAAGTTAAGTAAGATAGAGAAAGACAAACATCATATGATATAATTTATATGGGGAAATCTAAAAAAAATGGTAGTCATGAACTTATATATAAAACAGAAATAGAGTGATGGATGTAGAAAACAAACTTATGGTTACCGGCGGGGAGGGGGCGGGAGGGATAAATTGGGAGATTGGGGTTGACATATACACTCTACCGTATGTAAAATAGGTAGCTAATAAAGACACTGTATAGCACAGAGAACTCTCCTCAATGCTCTGTAATGACCTATATGGGAATAGAAGGTAAAAAGAGTGGATCTATGTATATGTATAACTGACTCACTTTACTGTAGACCTGAAACTAACACAAGATTGTAAATCAACTACACTCCAATAAAAATTAAAGAAAAAAAGGGCACACCTAGAAACATCCATGGAACTGAGTCCTCAGAAACTCTTCTGCTCCAGAGCCCTGCTACTGAAAGCACTGTGCTCAGACCAGCAGAGCCGCATCACCTGAGAGCTCGCTGGAAATGCCGAATCTCAGGCCATACGCCACTGAATTCTCTGGTGACTTCACAGCATTCACCCCCGGGAAGCCCTGCTCTAGGTTAGAGTACGGCCAAACTACTGTCACTAGACCAGGAAGCTCACTGAGTAGACAGACCTCATTCGGCCACCCAAGTTTTGAAAGATGGCAACACGAGTGCTATTTGGAAAACCAAATTAGAAAGAAAGCCCAGTTTCTTCTTTGTCCCATCAGTCCCAGCCCCCCAACTAAACATAAATAGGACATGGAGTAAGAATGCCATATTTAACTAGGGCCCTGGCCCACCTATAAGATTCTGGTAATTCCTCATTAGGAAGAATTAACTCTATGAATGATCGTTTTCTCCTTCTTTTCATCCATGCTGCCTCAGAATCAAGATCCTATCATTTTGCTTAAAAATTTCTAGACGTTTGAGCAGAGCCATATCTGGCAGCCCCACCATCTGCCACATTCACAGACCTGCCCAAGTGAAGGGGTTCTCCCCATAGCCTCCGAGGAAGACACAGTCCTACGTGCTCCAGGGACATACGGTGTGATCGTCCTACATCTCTGTTGGACGAGGGGCCACTGGACCACAGATGGGCACTTGGCTTAAGGGAAGCCAACCTATATGCTGTCCAGCAAACTGTGTGCCCTGGGGCAGAATGTGAACTATAGGAGGCAGTGAAAAGAGCAGTGGGTCCCAAAGCTGAAAGGTTCTAATACAGACAGGAGCCAGAGAGGACAGGGACAGGCTAAGCGTAAGCCAACGCTATGAGAGAGCAGAAACGGTGAGGAAGCAGGGGCTCTGAGGTGGAGAAAAGATACAGCGGAAGGTGGGAACAAGGGTGAGAGTAGAGCAAATGCGTGCAGAGCTGCGGCCTGCTCCAGGCAGAGCAGCAGGCAGTGAACCGCACCTTGTGTTGGTTTCCTGTGGCTGCTATAACAAATGACTACAAACTTGGCAGTTTAAAACAACAGAGATTTATTCTCTCACAGTCCTGGAGGGCAGAAATCTGGAATAAAGGTGCCTGACGGTTGTGTTCTCTCTTGAGGCTCTGGGGGAGAATCCTTCCTTGCCTCTCCTGTCTTCCGGTGGCTGCACCACTCCAATCTCTGTCTCTGTGGTTATATTGTCTTCTCTTCTGTGTCAAATATCCTTCCGGTTCTCTCTTTTTTTTTTTTTTTTTTTTAACATCTTTATTGGAGTATAATTGCTTTACAATGGTATGTTAGTTTCAGCTTCACAACAAAATGAATCAGTTATATATATACATATATTCCCATATCTCTTCCCGCTTGCGTCTCCCTCCCTCCCACCCTCCCTATCCCACCCCTCCAGGCGGTCACAAAGCACCGAGCTGATCTCCCTGTGCTATGCGGCTGCTTCCCACTAGCTATCTACCTTACGTTTGGTAGTGTATATATGTCCATGCCTCTTTATCGCTTTGTCACCGTTTACACTTCCCCCTCCCCATAGCCTCAAGTCCATTCTCTAGTAAGTCTGTGTCTTTATTCCTGTTACACCCCTAGGTTTTTCATGACATTTTTTTTTTTAAATTCCATATATATGTGTTAGCATACGGTATTTGTCTCTCTCTTTCTGACTTACTTCACTCTGTATGACAGACTCTAGGTCTATCCACCTCATTACAAATAGCTCAATTTCGTCTCTTTTTATGGCTGAGTAATATTCCATTGTATATATGTGCCAATCTTCTTTATCCATTCATCCGATGATGGACACTTAGGTTGTTTCCATCTCTGGGCTATTGTAAATAGAGCTGCAATGAACATTTTGGTACATGACTCTTTTTGAATTATGGTTTTCTCAGGGTATATGCCCAGTAGTGGGATTGCTGGGTCATATGGTAGTTCTATTTGTAGCTTTTTAAGGAACCTCCATACTGTTCTCCACAGTGGCTGTATCAATTTACATTCCCACCAACAGTGTAAGAGGGTTCCCTTTTCTCCACACCCTCTCCAGCATTTATTGTTTCTAGATTTTTTGATGATAGCCATTCTGACTGGTGTGAGATGATATCTCATTGTAGTTTTGATTTGCATTTCTCTCATGATTAGTGATGTTGAGCATTCTTTCATGTGTTTGTTGGCAGTCTGTATATCTTCTTTGGAGAAATGTCTATGTAGGTCTTCTGCCCATTTTTGGATTGGGTTGTTTGTTTTTTTGTTATTAAGCTGCATGAGCTGCTTATAAATTTTGGAGATCAATCCTTTGTCAGTTGCTTCATTTGCAAATATTTTCTCCCATTCTGAGGGTTGTCTTTTGGTCTTCTTTATGGTTTCCTTTGCTGCGCAAAAGCTTTTAAGTTTCATTAGGTCCCATTTGTTTACTCTTGTTTTTATTTCCATTACTCTAGGAGGTGGGTCAGAAAGAATCTTGCTGTGATTTATGTCATAGAGTGTTCTGCCTATGTTTTCCTCTAAGAGTTTGATAGTTTCTGGCCTTACATTTAGGTCTTTAATCCATTTTGAGCTTATTTTTGTGTATGGTGTTAGGGAGTGATCTAACTTCATACTTTTACATGTAGCTGTCCAGTTTTCCCAGCACCACTTATTGAATAGGCTGTCCTTTCTCCACGGTACATTTCTGCCTCCTTTGTCAAAGATAAGGTGACCATATGTGCATGGGTTTATCTCTGTGCTTTCTATCCTGTTCCATTGATCTATCTTTCTGTTTTTGTGCCAGTACCATACCGTTTTGATAACTGTAGCTTTGTAGTATAGTCTGAAGTCTGGGAGCCTGATTCCTCCAGTTCCTTCTTTCGTTCTCAAGATTGCTTTGGCTATTCGGGGTCTTTTGTGTTTCCATACAATTGCAAAATTTTTTGTTCTAGTTCTGTGAAAAATGCCAGTGGTAGTTTGATAGGGATTGCATTGAATCTATAGATTGCTTTCGGTAGTAGAGTCATTTTCACAATGTTGATTCTTCCAATCCAAGAACATGGTATATCTCTCCATCTATTTGTATCATCTTTAATTTCTTTCATCAGTGTCTTATAATTTTCTGCATACAGATCTTTTGTCTCCTTAGGTAGGTTTATTCCTAGATATTTTATTCTTTTTGTTGCAATGGTAAATGGGAGTGTTTTCTTGATTTCACTTTCAGATTTTTCATCATTAGTATATAGGAATGCCAGAGATTTCTGTGCATTAATTTTGTATCCTGCCACTTTACCAAATTCATTGATTAGCTCTAGTAGTTTTCTGGTAGCATCTTTAGGGTTCTCTATGTATAGGATCATGTCATCTGCAAACAGTGACAGCTTTACTTCTTCTTTTCCGATTTGGATTCCTTTTATTTCCTTTTCTTCTCTGATTGCTGTGGCTAAAACTTCCAAAACTATGCTGAATAAGAGTGGTGAGAGTGGGCAACCTTGTCTTGTTCCTGATCTTAGTGGAAATGCTTTCAGTTTTTCACCATTGAGGATGATGTTTGCTGTGGGCTTGTCATATATGGCCTTTATTATGTTGAGGAAAGTTCCCTCTATGCCTACTTTCTGCAGGGTTTTTATCATAAATGGGTGTTGAATTTTGTCAAAAGCTTTCTCTGCATCTATTGAGATGATCATATGGTTTTTCTCCTTCAGTTTGTTAATATGGTTTATCACATTGATAGATTTGCGTATATTGAAGAATCCTTGCATTCCTGGAATAAACCCCACTTGATCATGGTGTATGATCCTTTTAATGTGCTGTTGGATTCTATTTGCTAGTATTTTGTTGAGGATTTTTGCATCTATGTTCATCAGTGATATTGGCCTGTAGTTTTCTTTCTTTGTGACATCCTTGTCTGGTTTTGGTATCAAGGTGATGGTGGCCTCGTAGAAGGAGTTTGGGAGTGTTCCTCCCTCTGCTATATTTTGGAAGAGTTTGAGAAGGATAGGTGTTAGCTCTTCTCTAAATGTTTGATAGAATTCGCCTGTGAAGCCATCTGGTCCTGGGCTTTTCTTTGTTGGAAGATTTTTAATCACAGTTTCAATTTCAGTGCTTGTGATTGGTCTGTTCATATTTTCTATTTCTTCCTGATTCAGTCTTGGCAGGTTGTGCATTTCTAAGAATTTGTCCATTTCTTCCAGATTGTCCATTTTATTGGCATAGAGTTGCTTGTAGTAATCTCTCATGATCTCTTTTATTTCTGCAGTGTCAGTTGTTACCTCTCCTTTTTCATTTCTAATTCTATTGATTTGAGTCTTCTCCCTTTTTTTCTTAATGAGTCTGGTTAGTGGTTTATCTATTTTGTTTATCTTCTCAAAGAACCAGCTTTTAGTTTTATTGATCTTTGCTATTGTTTCCTTCATTTCTTTTTCATTTATTTCTGATCTGATTTTTATGATTTCTTTCCTTCTGCTAGCTTTGGGGTTTTTTTGTTCTTCTTTCTCTAATTGCTTGAGGTGCAAGGTTAGGTTGTTTATTCGAGATGTTTCCTGCTTCTTAAGGTGGGCTTGTATTGCTATAAACTTCCCCCTTAGAACTGCTTTTGCTGCATCCCACAGGTTTTGGGTCGTTGTGTCTCCATTGTCATTTGTTTCTAGGTATTTTTTGATTTCCTCTTTGATTTCTTCAGTGATCACTTCATTATTAAGTAGTGTATTGTTTAGCCTCCATGTGTTTGTATTTTTTACAGATCTTTTCCTGTAATTGATATCTAGTCTCATGGCGTTGTGGTCAGAAAAGATACTTGATACAATTTCAATTTTCTTAAATTTACCAAGGCTTTATTTGTGACCCAAGATATGATCTATCCTGGAGAATGTTCCATGAGCACTTGAGAAAAATGTGTATTCTGTTGTTTTTGGATGGAATGTCCTATAAATATCAATTAACTCCATCTCGTTTAATGTATCATTTAAAGCTTGTGTTTCCTTATTTATTTTCATTTTGGATGATCTGTCCATTGGTGAAAGTGGGGTGTTAAAGTCCCCTACTATGAATGTGTTACTGTCGATTTCCCCTTTTATGGTTGTCAGTATTTGCCTTATGTATTGAGGTGCACCTATGTTGGGTGCATAAATATTTACAATTGTTATATCTTCCTCTTGGATCGATCCCTTGATCATTATGTAGTGTCCTTCTTTGTCTCTTCTAATAGTCTTTGTTTTAAAGTCTATTTTGTCTGATATGAGAATTGCTACTCCAGCTTTCTTTTGGTTTCCATTTGCATGGAATATCTTTTTCCATCCCCTCACTTTCAGTCTGTATGTGTCTCTAGGTCTGAAGTGGGTTTCTTGTAGACAGCAAATATATGGGTCTTGTTTTTGTATCCATTCAGCCAATCTGTGTCTTTTGGTGGGAGCATTTAGTCCATTTACATTTAAGGTAATTATCGATATGTGTGTTCCTATTCCCATTTTCTTAATTGTTTTGGGTTCGTTATTGTAGGTCCTTTCCTTCTTTTGTGTTTCTTGCCTAGAGAAGTTCCTTTAGCAGTTGTTGTAGAGCTGGTTTGGTGGTGCTGAGCTCTCTCAGCTTTTGCTTGTCTGTAAAGGTTTTAATTTCTCCATCAAATCTGAATGAGATCCTTGCTGGGTAGAGTAATCTTGGTTGCAGGTTTTTCTCCTTCAACACTTTCAATATGTCCTGCCACTCCCTTCTGGCTTGCAGAGTTTCTGCTGAAAGATCAGCTGTTAACCTTATGGGGATTCCCTTGTGTGTTATTTGTTGTTTTTCCCTTGCTGCTTTTAATATGTTTTCTTTGTATTTAATTTTTGACAATTTGATTAATATGTGTCTTGGCGTATTTCTCCTTGGATTTATCCTGTATGGGACTCTCTGTGCTTCCTGGACTTGATTAACGATTTCTTTTCCCATATTAGGGAAGTTTTCAACTATAATCTCTTCAAATATTTTCTCAGTCCCTTTCTTTTTCTCTTCTTCTTCTGGAACCCCTATAATTCGAATGTTGGTGCGTTTAATGTTGTCCCAGAGGTCTCTGAGACTGTCCTCAGTTCTTTTCATTCTTTTTTCTTTATTCTGCTCTGCAGTAGTTATTTCCACTATTTTATCTTCCAGGTCACTTATCCGTTCTTCTGCCTCAGTTATTCTGCTATTGATCCCATCTAGAGTACTTTTAATTTCATTTATTGTGTTGTTCATCGTTGCTTGCTTCATCTTTAGTTCTTCTAGGTCCTTGTTAACTGATTCTTGCAATTTGTCCATTCTATTGTCCATTCTATCTCCAAGATTTCGGATCAACCTTACTATCATTATTCTGAATTCTTTTTCAGGTAGACTGCCTATTTCCTCTTCATTTGTTAGGTCTGATGGGTTTTTATCTTGCTCCTTCATCTGCGGTGTGTTTTTCTGTCTTTTCATTTTGCTTATCTTACTGTGTTTGGGGTCTCCTTTTTTGCAGGCTGAAGGTTCGTAGTTCCTGTTGTTTTTTGTGTCTGTCCCCAGTGGCTAAGGTTGGTTCAGTGGGATGTGTAGGCTTCCTGGTGGAGGGTACTAGTGCCTGTGTTCTGGTGTATGAGGCTGGATCTTGTCTTTCTGGTGGGCAGGTCCACGTCTGGTGGTGTGTTTTGGGGTGTCTGTAGACTTACTATGATTTTGGGCAGCCTCTCTGCTAATGGGTGGTGTTGTGTTCCTGTCTTGCTAGCTGTTTGGCATAGGATGTCCAGCACTGTAGCTTGCTGGTCGTTGAGTGAAGCTGGGTGCTGGCGTTGAGATGGAGATCTCTCGGAGATTGTTGCTGTTTGATATTATGTGCAGCTGGGAGGCCTCTTGTGGACCAGTGTCCTGAAGTTGGCTCTCCCACCTCAGAGGCACAGCACTGAGTCCTGGCTGCAGCACCAAGAGCCTTTCATCCACAGGGCTCCTTAATTTGGGATGATTCGTTGTCTATTCAGGTATTCCACAGATGCAGGGTATATCAAGTTGATTGTGGAGCTTTAATCCGCTGCTTCTGAGGCTGCTGGGAGAGATTTCCCTTTCTCTTCTTTGTTCTGACAGTTCCCAGGGGCTCAGCTTTGGATTTGGCCCCGCCTGTGCGTGTAGGTCGCCGGAGGGCGTCTGTTCTTTGCTCAGACAGGACGAGGTTAAAGGAGCCGCTGATTCGGAGGCTCTGGCTCACCCAGGCCGGGGGGTAGGGAGGGTCACGGAGTGCGGGGCGGGCCTGCAGCGGCAGAGGCCGCCGTGACGTTGCAGCCTGAGGTGCGCCGTGCGCTCTCCCGGGGAGCCGTCCCTGGATCCCGGGACCCTGGCAGTGGCGGGCTGCACAGGCTCCCCGGAAGGGCGCGTGGCTAGTGACCTGTGTTCGCACACAGGCCTCCTGGCGGCGGCAGCAGCGGCCTTAGCGTCCCATGTCCGTCTCTGGGCTCCGCACTCTTAGCCGCGGCTCGCGCCCGTCCCTGGAGCTCTCTCAAGCAGCGTTCTTAATCCCCTCTCCTCGTGCACCAGGAAACAAAGAGGGACGTAAAAGTCTCTTGCCTCTTCGGTAGGTCCAGACCCCTCCCCGGACTCTCTCCCGGCCAGCCGCGGCGCACCAACGCCCTGCAGGCTGTGTTCACGCCGCCAACCTCAGTCCTCTCCCGGCGCTCCGACAAAAGCCGGAGCCTCAGCTCCCAGTCCCGCCCCGGCGGGCGAGCAGACAAGCCTCTCGGCTGGTGAGTGCCGGTCGGCCCGATCCTCTGCGCTGGAGTCTGTCCGCTTTGCCCTCCGCACCCCTGTTGCTGTGCTCTCCTCCGCGGCTCCCAAGCTCCCCCACTCCGCCTCCCGAATCTCCACCCCCGAAGGGGCTTCCTAGTGTGTGGACACTTTTCCTCCTTCACAGCTCTCTCCTGCTGGTGCAGGACACGTCCCTATCCTTTTGTCTCTGTTTAGTTTTTTTTTTGCCCTAACCAGGTACGTGGGGGGTTCCTTGCCTTTTGGGAGGTCTGAGGTCTTCTGCCAGCGTTCAGTAGGTGTTCTGTAGGAGTTGTTCCACGCGTAGATGTATTTCTGGTGTATCTGTGGAGAGGAAGGTGATCTCCGCGTCTTACTCTTCTGCCATCTTCCCGGAACTCCGGTTCTCTCTTATAAAGATACTTGTAATTGCATTTTGGACCTACTTGGGTGACCCCGAGTAATCTCCCCATCTTGAGATCCTTAGTTTACTCATATCTGCAAAGTCCTTTTGCCAAATAAGGTAACCTCTATGAACTGCTTTTGTGTGGGCGAAAGGGGGACCCATTCCAACGTTGATGCCTCAACTCTCAATGTGACTATATTTGGAGATTGGGCTTTTAGGAGGCAATTAAGATTAAATGAGGTCATAAGGGTGGGGTCCTAATCAATAGGACTGGTGGCCTCATAAGAAGAAGAGAAATCTCTCTCTCTCTCCACGTGCACACGCTGAGAAAAGCCCACGAGAGAACACAGAGAGAAGGCGTCATCTGCAAGCCGGCTTGGAAGAAGACAGCTCTGACCAGGAATCAAATTGACCAGCACCTTGATCTTGAACTCCACAGCCTCCAGAAATGTAGCAAATACATTTCTACTGTTTAAGCCAGCCAGTGTATGGTATTTTGTAATGGCAGCCTGAGCTGACTAATGGTAACAGTTACAGGTTACAGACCTGATGTCTCTGGGGGTCATTATCCAGCCCACCGCATACCTCAAGCCCAGGGTCCTAGCCTTGGGTCTACAATGGCTTTCTGATGTCTGACTGTGCTGGATCCTGGGGTCAGCTCTTCTTATTTTATTCTAGTGTTTCGATTTGGGGCTCACTTGGAGCAAGTGCCTGTTCTTTGTGATCTAAGAGGCCAGTTGACCCAGAAGACTCACACACCTACTTAAATGATGTGTTATGAGAAGCCAGCAGTCCTAAATCTCCCCTCTTCTGTAAAGTAAAATCCCGGTATTTCATTCCTCTGTGATATACAGTGCCCTCAGCCTATATTTTTCTTTTAAAATGATCAGACGCCTGGGAAAGATAACAGATTAACCCTATATTTGCCAGAGTCCAGTCAGGAAATAGAACTCAATAGAGTGGTTTTAATTTAGGGAATTTGTTACAGAGGTGTCGAAAGGGCTGAAAGGACAACCAGAGGAAGGTGAGGTGACCCAGAAATGAATGAGTTTAGGAGGAGGAGATGTATTACCAGAGACTAGGACCAGAGTTGCCTGGTGGGAGCTGGAACCTTGGGGGAAGGGCTGTGTGAGGGGCCCCGTGGCCTGGGTCATCAGGTAAGAGTCCACAGCAGGGGTTGCTTGACAAGAGCTGAGACCACCGAGAGAAGGGTGCTTAGTGGGAAGTGGAACCACAGAGATGTGACCACTGTTAAAGATGCTGCCTGGAGCTGAGAGAAAGGGAGCGAAACACCCTGGCTTCTTCTCAACCCAAGCCCTCCATCACCCACTGGTGCCTCCGCTGAACCTGGCCAGAATCCTTCGGACAAAGGAGCTTAAGGATCATTGACAAGGATGGTCATGAGATTCAGGGTAGAGCAGGAGAAGGGTGGGGATGGATCAGACAGCCAGCAGGCAAGTGACTGGCGCAAAGCCCTAGATACCCACGTGGGTGAGGGCACCAGCTCTTTTCTTCCTTGAGAACGGGCTGCAGCAGGGAACAAAGGGAATCTGGTGGGGAGAGGATGAGACCACTCATGGAGCAGAGAAGAACCACGTGAAGAGTGGAGCGCCTATACCCCAGCACTGCCTGACTTTCACTCTGACCTTTGCATGCTTCCGGCATATCCAGCTGTTGTACTGCCAGAAGCCCCTGCAGGCCCTGCTGGGAACAGTCCAGGATCCATGCAGACCTCCTCCCCTGCCTTATATAGACACCCACCCCCCATCACTTGTTCGCTCTTCCTGCCTTTCTGACCCCCTTGGTTCCAGATACCCCAGCTCCTGACACCCACTTCAGGCCACTCTTGTTAGGGAGCTTGAGGATACGCCTCTGTGGGTTTGGTTCCAGGCCCTCTCCTGGACCCGCTTGAACATCTTCCGCTACTCATTTCCCCACAGGCTGATGCAGAGGTGCTGCCAAAAGGAGCATCACAATGGCTGATTCTAAAACCGTCCTTTTGGGAAATCTTAAGTCTTGGTCTTACGTGGGGACCTAGGCATTCTAATGATCTTAACTGGCAGGGTGAAGTACCGAGCAATTATTGAGTGGCTGCCGTATGCTCCTTGCTGTATTTGGGATCCTGTGAAATGCACGCAGGCCATGGAACACCAGCATATCCCTTTTTTTTCTAGATAATCCTTTCTCAAAGTTCACTGAGAAATTAACTCCCTTCCTTCCCTCCTTCTTTCCTCCTTTCCTTCCTTCCTCTTATATATCATCAAATATTTATGTGCCAATTGGGATGCAATGGTGAGCAAGGAGGGACGTGGCCTCCGTCCTTAAGGAAGCTCCGTTTGCTGAGGGAGAAAGAAGGGCAATTATAGTTCAATGAAGAAGGCCTGGGGCAGGGAGAGAAGAAAGGCATGGAGGGAGGAGTGACGTCACCATGATGTTGACATAGGTCGATCCTGACCTCGCTCCCCCTCACAAGAATAAGTAACGTCTATTCAAGAACAAGACACCACCAAGAGGATCCTAGAGCATGCGGTGAGGCTGAAGCACCCCCCTGCACCTCAGAGACCAAGACAGACCGCGTTTGAAGGTAAAAGAAGCCGGTACACGTTGGCCGCGTTGCCCCTCCCCCAGCACGCGGAGAGCTCTCCCATGAGCCTCCAGGTCCCCCAGTGGGAAAAGAGAACCCAGGGGGCAGCCAGCCCTCCCAGCGCTGTGGGTCACTTTGCGGGAGCCCCTACTCTGATCTTGCACCATGGAGACTGCAGGGGAGACTGCGGGGCTCAGTCACTGCCTGCATCCTCTGCTCTGAGTAAATCCCCTCGTGCCTCCGCACTGCGGTCACACTCTGGTTGCAACGACCGCAGCCCATGGGGTCCAGGTGGATAGATGCGATTCTCTCCCATTCGCAGCCCAGTGATTTTCCATTAAGTAAACAACAGCTGTGTTCAGATTTCAAAATGACTCTACCTCTGAAGGCTCTGTGCTGTTGAACTATCTTCTAGATTTTAGGAGCTTGGCTCCCAATTCTGGTCTCTGGTCTGTCATGTGTTTGTTTAGAAACTCTAATTAGCGTTCTTTGGACTAGACTATTTCTGTCTCCCTGAAAATACTTTTAATAAATAATAAGTCTTGCATGTTAGGTAGGCTCCTGGCCACAAAAAGCCCCAGGTTAATCAACCCCATGGTATTTACTTATTTTGAAAGTTTCTTTACCTTTTATTGAATGCCAGGTACTACGTTAAGAGCTTTACATGGACTGGTTCATTTATCCCTTTGAAGAGTGATGTAAGGTATTATTCTTATTATATAGTTGAAGAAACCAAGGCCCAGAGAAGTTAAGAAACTTTCCCAAAGTCACACAGCTAGGAAATAGTGAAATACAAATTGAAATCAAGTTAGGAAATAGTGAAATACAAATTGAAATCTTAACTACCTTAACTACCTTAACTACCTTTGACCTTAACTCTCTTAATTCTTAAGGCAGGTGAACCCCTCCTGGTAATATGTTTACAGGCTCTCTGAGCTGACCCATTTGAGAGACAACAGTGGTTTTCAAATTGACATCTTGATATGCGTATTAAAAATCATTCCTATTTCTGTATTCATGTTTTATAAGTGACTATCATGTCTTATATGTAGTGGCATCCATCCATCCATTCCTTCCCCTGCCCATCTGCCCACTCTTCCATCCATTCCTTCCTTCAACCATTCACATTCCAACCTACCTATTCATCCACTCATCCACCTACCCACCTACTCATCCACTTACCCCTCCATCTGTCCACCCACCCATCTATCCATTCCTCCATCCATCCATGAATCCATCCATCCATCCATACATCCTACAGCTTTCCATGTAACAGACTCTATTCCAGGTGCTGAACACCCCATGACACATCACCTTCATATTATTTCCCACACTCAAAGCGACTTCCCTCTTCCTCTCTGCCTATCCAAATCCTCCCCTGCTCTAATACCCAATTCAAATCCTTCATCTCCCTTAAAGACTTCTCTCACTATGTTCATCCAAATGAACTCAGTCTAACTCTGGATGGAATGTCACATTAAAGAACACAAGGCTTAGAATGTGACAGACATGGGCTCAAATCCCAGCTCTGCCCTCTCCATAACTATGTAACCAAATTGTTCTTTTTTGAGCCTCTGCCTTCCTCATTTGTGAAATGGAAATCATGGTAATGAGAATAGTAATAATGATAATATCTACCTCCTAAGGTGGTTGGATGATTAACTGAGAAACTGAATTTAAATTATATAGTAGGTAGTAGGTGCTTAATAGAAGTTATTTCTTCTCCTCTCCGCATTGCCCCTCCCTCTCCCAAAATTGGACTAATGGTCTGTACTATAGCCATCAGATTCATGCTGTTAAGTTTAATTAATTTAATTAAATTCTAATTAAATTAATTTGATTAAATTCTAACTGATTTAATTAGTTAAAAATTAATTGTTTAATTCACGTTAATCGTTTCCTTGGTAAGAAGCCTATAAATTCCTTCAATGCATAGACCACACCTTGGACATCTTTAGCATCCTTTCCCTCCACGGGGTTTCATATGGTGCTAGGGGCATAGTAGGTGCTCCATAAATAATTGTCAGGCCAAATTGAGTTAGTGTTTCACCCACTTCTCTCAGTTGTCAAGAAAAAAAAAAGGAGTCAGGAACACTCAGGAAGTCCTCAAGAACCTGCCGCAGGCTGGGGCTCCCGTGTGCCTACTTGCTCTGAAGCCCCAGCAAGACTGTTCACATCCTGGGGTTCTCTCCATCACTGTGACTTCCAGATTGTTCTGGCAGCAGGATAGCTCCCACCCAGGGTCTGGGGAAGGAGTATGGACAGGGGTGGAGAGGAAAGCAGCCGCAGAAGCCATGTCCTAAGTCACAGTGACATGCAGTAGAGCTCACCTTAGCTTCTGGCCGTGGAGCCTGCAAACTTTTGCCAATTAGGGTCTCTTAACGCCAAGAAGTAAGGGCAGCAAAAGGAAATCAGTGCAGACTGAGCACTGTGGAGGTGGACGGAGGTGAATGAAGGCGCAGGCCAGGCAGCGGCCAGCCAGGACGCTCATCTATACGGGGCACTGGGACGTCACTAGACAAAATTGGCAAAATATAAATTGGTCCTGTTCCCCTTGAGGGAGATGGCATCTGTCATTGGGAATGAAAAACGCTCCTGGCTAGCCCTGGCCAATCTCTGTTGAGTTTTTGTGAAACTCACAATGGTCGCGCTCTGATGAAATTCTGAAAACCATACAAGGAATGCATGGTTAGTGCTCTTTCCTGGGAACTTATGACTCATTTTATCATCTAAATTTAAAAATCCTCTGAAGTGCCTCCTTAAGAAGTCCACTTCAGGAAGTCAGCAAAGAAAACTGAAGACAGAATCAGAATTCTGAAAGGTAGGAAATTTTGTCAGATTTTCCTGAACATTGATTCTGCTTCAGCCAGGTAGACAAGAACTAGTAATTAAGTTGTTTCTGTAAATAGTATTTATTCATAGGAAATCGGTGTTTATTCATAGCATTTTTCCATAGGAAATTGCAACCTTCACTTAATAACTATTGAATAAATAATCAGAGAAGAGTGATTTGAAGGCACAGCAAGTGACTGCTGCCTGAGTGTGTCCCCGAGGGCAGGATGTGAGCTTTGCGTACAGCTGGCCCTGATTGGGGTTTCCTCAAAGGCTGACTCCAAGACTGGGAAAGTGTAGACAGTTTATTTAGGAGGTGCCCAGCACCAGCAGGGGGTTGTGGAGGTGAGGCAGAGAAGAAAAGAAAGCAAAGGGGGAACGTGTTTTCAATCACCTTACCATTGTGGGAAACTGGAGCCTGACCCCACTGGGGACTCTGGGAGCCAATGTAGAATACCTGCCTTTGACAGGAGCCCAGGAGCTGGAGTATTTATATACCAACTGCCAGAATTCACCAGAGTCCCACCCCTCTGGAGTATGGATTCTAGGACTTGTCGGTCCTGCCTTGTAGCAGGCAGAGCCATTTTCCTCCACTGAAAAACAAAAGAACAGAAAAACAAAGAAAAGTCCCTAAGGCAAAGAGGTGCACATGTTGTCTGTGGGCCAGCTCACCCCGAGATGGGAAAGCCTTTGAGTATTGGTTTTTCTCTCTCTCTCTTCTTTTGTTTTTTAACTGTTACAGATGAACCCCAAAATAGGGTGTTTTCTGGTTTCAAATAAAAGTCACCCCTACCTGGAAAAAAATGTGGGTACCAGCAGCATCTGTTACCCTAAGGTATTGCCAGGCCCCAGGCAGTGCCTGGCCACAGCTGACGCTCAGTGTTTTCCCACTAAATTGATGAATCCAAGCTGCGCCCATTTTAGCAAGGCCACAGCGAAGCCTGAAGAGGTAACCCGCTGGTGCAGCAGGCAACAGTAGGGCACCCAGGTGCGGTAACTTCTCCACACCTCAGGCGTTCGGATATAACCGCAAGACGACCTCGACTGGAGGACTTGGCCCTCCACCGGGCTGGGGATGAAGAGAGGACTTGAAAATTCTAAAACCAGCTCAAGCTGGAGAGGCAGAATAATACCTAGGGCCAAAACGCTTCCCACGGATCTCTAGGAAATGCTGCCAGACCAATGCTGTGCTGCATCTTAGACCCGGAATTACAAGGAGTTCTCTGATTTAGGAACCAGACTGTTTGGGGGGGTAGGCAATGTTTTATCAAATCAGAGTTGGATGATGAAAGAGGTGAGGTTGTGGCAGGGCCGGGAGAAGCCAGGGGGTTGGGAAGGAGGCCTCAAAGCTCGGGTGGCCCCGAGGAAAGCTTCCAGCCCACCATGCTGACATATGGTGACAGCTGAGCATGCTGGTTAGCTTATCCGGATTCCAAACCTAGTTTCGTCGTCTACTAGCCGTTGACTTTGGACAATTGCTGGACTCTCAGCCCAGTTCTCTCATGTACGTGTAGAGTTAATCCCCATCTCGTGGTTCTGTGAGAATGACATGAGAGAGCACGGGCAAGTGACTTTCCGCCTGCAGGTAACGGTGCTGAATACACTGTCTGTCAGGCTCTCTTCAGGATCCCCAGCAGCTAGCCGAGTAACTGGCACAGAGCAGGTGCATGAGAAATAATGTTAATTGAAATAATCATTTGCATTCTCCCTGTGTCTGCTAATTCATCACCTTTCCCCCTTGTATCCGAGGCTTGTCGGAGTTTACTTCCAACGTCCTGAGAGTGTGAAACTTGAATTGAAAAAATTCTGCTAGAACTTAGGTTGGGGACAGATTTACTGATCTTACCTTGTGCCAGGCACTGCGGTAAGCACTTTCTGTGGATAATTTTATTCAATCCTGTACAAGCATTCCATTGAACCACATGGAGTTGTCATTTCCGTTAAGTCAAAATGGTTAAATATGGACAATTTCACGTGCCTGTGTCCTATACGTGCATTAGGTCTTATGATTGTTATTCTCGTTGTACAGATGAAAAATCTGAGACTTGGCAGGGTAAGTAACTTAACCACGGTCTCAGAGACCTGTGCTTCTCAAACTGTATTGTGCAAACCAATCACTGGGGACCTTGTTAAAGTGCAGATTCTGACTCGGTCTGAGAGTCTGCATTCTCCAAGTTCCCAGGTGATTCCTGCTGGTCTGTGGACTGCAGACTTTGAGTCGTAAGGACAAATTAATAGCTGACTTGAGTTTACCTGATCCCTACAGGACCCCTAGAGCTGAGGTGGGGATCAGGTAAGGAGACTACCAGACAAGCATCTTACACTATATTAAACTTTATAAAGGAACTTTCCTTGCATTCAACGTTATTTACTGCCCACTATGCATTGAGCAGCGGTTAGGCACCCATTTTGACAACCAGAAAAGGACTCCCCTCTCCTTTTCTTTACCTTCCCTTCCTCCCTCCCTCCCTCCCTCCCTCCCTTCCTCCCTTCTTTCCTCCCTCCCTCCCTTCCTTCCTTCCTTCCTTCCTTCCTTCTCTCTCTTTTGTCTTCGCTTTTCCCTTTGATTCCTATTGTATTAGTTAATTTTTTTTCAGATGCAAGTGATAGAAACTGACTCTGGTTTCACTGAGTCAAAAAGGATTTGATTGGAAGACTATGTGGGCTCATGGAATTTCCAGAAAGTCTGGAGGACCACGCTTGGAAGAGAGGCTAGAACTGAGACAGCTCCAGAGGTCCAAGAAGTCAGCCCCTGAGCCCCACTGTCTAGAGGGACCTGTGGCTGAGACACAGCCTCCTGATGTAGACATGGCCACCCCAGCCATAGATGCCCTTCTGCCAACCAGCATAACTGCTACTATAAAAGAATTTTAATGACTTGCCATTTTCCCACCGTCCCTACAGGAGTCCAAGCGCAGGGCAAGAATGTTCAACTGGCTGATCTTGGGTTCCATGCCAGGACCATGGCTGCCAGGGGACCAGGCGGAGACAGGGTCCTACCCCTCCCAGGCTACTCCCAGCAGGCATTCCCCTAACAGAAAGGGGAACTGACACTGGATAGCCCAACCTGCAGATGTTCACCACAGCTATGCAGGGCTAGTCTCCTTTATTCTCCCTTCTAGAAAAGGGAAAACACCTAAGCTGCCCTGTAATTACTGAGAACCTCAAGAAAAAAGTGAGAAGTACAGCCTGTGAGTCGAGAGCCTAATGACCACAATTCAAACAATACCAGGCTTTTGTCTGCTCAGCTATAGGAGAAAGGAAGAAAGGAAAGAAGTTTTTATTCTGTTTTTTAGAATCTGCTGGTGAAAGTTCTGAAGCCCTTGTTGTTGACTAAATGAGTCTGTAAACCCAGTGTGGCTCTCTGTAGTTCACCATGAGCTGAGGGGCTTGTAGAAAATGTCTTTCCTCCCTCCCTCTTTCCCATCGTCTCAGGCATTCATTATTAAGCATACCTGTTTTTAATGAACTTTTATTGAGTACCTACTATGTCTCAAAACCTGTGCTAAGTGCAGAGGAAACAAAGATGAACAAAACAGAAATCCTCAGGAGCAGCCCTGAGAGAATGAGGTTGTAGGGTATGGGTATGAAAAAAATGAAAGTAAGTGTTAATCGTACAGTTAGTTCTGGAGGGCTCTGAGAATTGGGAAAAGCTTTTATTTATTTATTATTTAGGTAAGTGTAACATGTCTACCTCTGGCTGGCAGATTTATTATTGAAAACAAAACATTCTTAGCTGCAAAAGCATGGGGGTGTTTTCAAGGCAAGAAGCTTCCAGCCCTAACCCAACAGAGCAAGTCACCCTCCATTTGTCACCAGTAGGGGGCAGCAACACAATGGATTAAAGCTGGAGTTTAGAGGAGGAAACCTACAGAAAACATGTAACCTCCTCATGTAGGAGCTGGGAAAATAAAGTATGGGAGTAAAAAAAAAAAATCTACATTTTTTTTTTGTAGAAAGCTGTTTCAAAACTTTATAGTCTGTTCTCAGGGAGTAGGTCCTTAGGTCAGTAAGAGGAGAAATTCACATAATCAGGTCCAGTATAAAATCAATGCGATTTAAGTTATATTACAAGAGTCTAGGGGTCCAAAAAATCTAACAAAAATAGTCCTCAGTGTTAAGATATAATGTGTCTTTATGGACCAGTTGATCAGAAGTATTTATAGTGGTGGCTCTAGGGACAAGAGTGGCATTCAAAGAAGGCAACCTGCCTTCAAGAGAAATATAAATTTCAATATTTTTTAAATTGAGCACATGACAATAAGCTTAACATTTTTATTTTTATTTTATTTTTTTTGCGATACTCGGGCCTCTCACTGTTGTGGCCTCTCCCGTTGCGGAGCGCAGGCTCCGGACGCGCAGGTTCAGCGGCCATGGCTCACGGGCCCAGCCGCTCCGCGGCATGTGGATCTTCCCGGACCGGGGCATGAACCCGTGTCCCCTGCATCGGCAGGCGGACTCTCAACCACTGCGCCACCAGGGAAGCCCAAGCTTAACCTGTTTGTTCTGGGATCTACTTTATAATGTTTGAAAAGTAGATGGAATCTGTAGTCACTGCTTCTGTAATAACTTTGGGCTACTGGCTTCCACAAACCTCTCCATACTTGAGAAAATACAACATGACTTCCGTCGTTGGGTTGTCTTACCGATCAATCAGTTACTCAGTCATAAACACCCATGAATTAGTGGCACTTTGTTGGGGTCCTGAGGGATACTGAGATCTCAAAGGCATATTCTCTGTCCGGAAGGCACTAGCAATCCAGTTAGAGAAGTAAAACACAGGAACAAGCATGCTGTTTAGTAGCAATGGAGAGAGCCAGATGGGTGATTTGGATGGACAGTTGGGGCAACAGAGGACTATCCAGCACAGGGGGTGAAGTGTGGGTTTCCGGTCAGCTGGTACCCCGGCTCTGCCTTTGCTGGGGTGACCCGAAGCAAGTCCTCACCTCACTGGGAAGCCAGTGGGACTCCAGAGACAGGATGCTGGGTTCGATTCTGGAACCAGCCCCTCATCCCTGTGCGAACTTGGACAAGTTCAGCTTTCTGAGCCTCACTTTTCTCATCAGTCAAGTGAAATTATAGTAACAGTGCCACGTAATGGGGTTGTGCTGTGGATAATCTAGGTAATCCATGAAAAGTATTTAGTCGACTGTCCAGTGTACTGTTAGCTTTTAGTATATTGCTGGTGCCTCTTTCCTTTTCTGAAAATGAGGGATAACAATGACACGTATTTCACAAGGCTGTTGTGAGGATTAAGTATAGTAGAGGTTGTAAATTACCCAGCACAGTTCTTGGCACATAAGAAGTATTCAAGAACTACTACAAGTGTAAGAGAAGATCACTTTATGCCAGGGTAGTCAGAGGAGGCTTCCCGGAGGAAAAGAGCCTTGAAGGATGGATACTCTTTGGAAAGAACACAGGATGGGGCGTTCAGGCAGGGCCACCGACCTATAAGCAAGGAGTGGAGGTGGAAATATGAAAGGTGTGCTCAGTAGGAGGTAGAGTTCCTGAATGGAGCACCTGATCAAATCAGAAACTTAGGCCACTAGACTCAAGGAGAGCCACACTACAGCAGCCCAAACTGACTGGCCCCTGAGACAAAGCCCTTCAGCAAGCCACTTCCCTCCCTGGGCCTCAGCTTCTGGGCTGGTTGGGTTGGACAGGAATGATTCCCCATCAGGGATTCTTCCAGTGCTAATGTTCTCTAAGTCCAAGTTTGTTCCACAGTGAATTCTAATAAATATGTGAGCATACATGTTTACACAACTCCAGAGGACGTTGACATTCACGTGCAGTGTCTCAGTGCTTACCCAGGAAAAAAGTTTCCTTCAAGTTCTTCATACATTCTTCCACTTCTCCTGTCAACTAATGTCCATCAGATGTTTACTGAGCACCTACTATGTGCCAAACACCATTCTAGATGTCAGGGCTTTCTTTCTAAAACCAAGATCTGACCACGTCACAGCCTCACTGCTTTCAATGACTTCCCATTGCCAAGTGCAAACTCCAGGCCACATACACCATGTACTTGCCCACCTGCATGCTTCTGTTCACGCAGTTTCCCTCTCTGGATTATCCCTCCTCATGGTCCAGACGCTTTGAAATGTCCCTTCCTCTCTGAAGTTGCCACCAAACTTACCTTGGTTCCCTTCCCTGCTTTACACCGGCATAATGCTCTCCCCTCTGTGCTCACACAGCACTTTGCACCAGCTCTGTTACTGCGCCTGTTGCTTTTTAATTTTAGTACATTGTTTGCATGGCTTTCTCTCCTGCTAGATTTTTAATTTAATGAGGCAGGAACAGTGTTTTATTCATCTTGGTAACCTCAGAATCTAGCCTACCGCTTGACACGTGAGAGATGATTAAACATTTGATGAATTCACTTGTTGAAACATCGGAAGTGGATGAGAATGGTGAGATGAATTATAATGACAATGATAGTAACTATGTTGTATATTTCTTACACGCTGAACGCTGAGCCCAGAGCTTTACATCCTTCTGTGCTCTGTTTAGTTTTAATCCTCACAATGCCCTGTGAGGTGAGGGGCACAGCGTCTCTGGAGTCAGAGAGGCCAGGGTTTGAATTCTGGCTCTCTGAGTGCCTGCACACTCCTGTACTTTGTGTTCTGCATGAGGGGCTTGCCTAGGGGGCAAGTGCGGCCAGCTGCTCCTTCCACTTGCCAAAACACGCACTCTGGAATGGGGCTGCATCTGACTTCTCCAAAAGTAAATAAAAGGCATCCTGCAGGCAAGCACTAGCCTCGTCTGTCTCCACCCCTTGCCGGTGGTGGCCTGGCACAAGTTCCTTACCTATGCTTTTTGCCTAGACTTTCTCATCTGTAGAATGGGGCTATAGCACCACCAACCTCAGAGGGCTCTTGTTAGGGTGAGGTGGGATAACGTATGTGATATGCGTGGCACTTGTCTGGCACTTGTATTCAATATATGTTAGTTATTGTTATTATTATTAAGTAGCCTTATGTGTCAAACAAGAGGATTTCAAGAAAAAAGAGTTGGCAGAGAGCAGAACATGGGGGCCTTCGTCCATTTAGGGGCATCAGAAGGACCTAGGAGGGAGGAGGGCTGCAAACATTAAGCAAGAGTGAGTTAGAGGACAAGTTGAGCAAGTGTCAAGTGCTTCTGAGAAATTAAGCTGGAAGAGGCTGAGAAGAATCCCCTGGACCTGACAGTTAGAGGTCAACAGCGACCTTTGAATGAAAAGTATCAGGATAACAGTGGGAGAGGAAACTAGGTTTCTGTGGGTTAAGGAATCAATGAGTGATAAGGTAGAAATAGTAACTGGCTTATTCATCAGGAATTAGGTACTAAAGGGTCAGAGACAAATAGGTTGGTTGCTTTAGGGAGATGCAGGATGGATAAGCAGCTCGCTTTCACAGACTTTATTTCAGGAGATAGGCACCCCCTTCAAAGGGCCAGATCAATGGAGCTCTCAGGAAATGTGGACCCTCTGTCCCCACCTAAATCTGTTTGGAAAATCTGACAGTCTCTCCAGACTCCTGGGATGACGAGGAGGATGACTTGCCTCAAGTACCCAGCTTCTAGATGGGACTCTCTTTCATTTAAGGAAAGAGGAGAGTTCAATGTATTTTTTTTTGTTTTAGGCAGAGGACAATCAACAGAATGCAGGTGCAAAACAGATAGGGGGATGTGATCAAGCACCTGGTGGATGGATTCACCCTGGGGGGTGGTGGGGATGGACAAGGAAAGGGTGAAGACACACAGACGAGTCAGGGATATAGCAGAAGGAAGTTGGACTCTCTGGATGGTTTGTCTTTCTTGGAACAGAAAGTGGCAATGCCTGCCAAGAGCGCTATGAGTAAAAGGCGAAGGGCTGTGCATTAGTCAGGATGGGTTGAGTGCTGCGACAAACAAGCCCTGAGTTTTAGTGGCTTCACACAATGAACGTGTATTTCTCTTCCCATTAAATCCAGTCAGCATAGGGTTCAGAGAGGCCTCTGTTGTGTGCAGTGATCAGGGACTCAGTCTCCATACATTTTATGGCTCCTCGAGGATCTCAGAGTCTTTTTCTGGATCGTCTGCTCTACTGGCAAACACAGGAAAAGAGAAAGACTGTGGAGGATTGTGTAGGAGACTTTAAAGGCCACACCTGGAAGTGTTGCACATCACTTTTGCTAGTGTTCCACTGGCCAAACCTCAGTCCCGTGGCTACTCCTAACCACAAAGGAGGCTGGGAAATATCATCGAAGCACGTGTAGCATCCTGTCCTGACTGCATGCCCAGTGCCTGACAGTGCCAGGGTAGAGTGGGTGCTCAGTAAGCATCATTGAATAAATGTGTAGATGAACTTTATCTTCTTTCTCCTCATGACTATTCTATCTGGGCAGAGACCTAGTGTCCTAGATATGAGCGAAAGGCTGGGCTCGGTCCTGTGATGCTGCCGTGCTGCAGGGATCCATTCATACTCTCTGCACCTGTATGCTGGCTACCTGGAGTTAGGTGAACCTGGCAGAGTGATGCTGACTTGCTTTCAGGGAGATAAAGTTCAAGGTGTTTCTTCCAAAGCCTGCTGCTATAACAAGTTGAGCTAATCAGCCAGAAAAACATATTAATCAAGCCCTGAGCTACAATTTCCAATCCAAATATGAACTACCCAGCCCATGGTTTTGCTAGCCAGATCCTACCTGAACTAGCCAGTCCCAAGATGAATAGACAAGTCACTGAGATAACCATCCTCCAGTTAAGCTAACTAGTTCCTATTCAAACGAATTGGTCACAAGTTATCACTGATTCAACTGTGTCCTGGAGAAAATGTTTAAAGCCCAGGACTGGGATTAGTCTTCTCCATGACCTTCATAATGGCCATTTTAATGGATAACACAAGCTCTAGAAAGGGAAGGAAAGCTGGTGATGTGAGTCATAACTTCCCCAAAGGGCAAGTAAAGGACTCCTTATAGGGCTGGTAAAGCTCACCTGCAAGTGGAGCGTGACACGGAGCTGCACAGGGCAGGGAACGCCAGGGATTTTTTTTTTTTTTTAAAGGCTTCAAATGCTGGGTTTTTGTTTTTGTTTTTGTTTTTAATTTTTGGCTGTGTTGGGTCTTCCTTTCTGTACGAGGGCTTTATCTAATTGTGGCAAGCGGGGGCCACTCTTCATCGCAGTGCGCGGGCCTCTCACTATTGCAGCCTCTCTTGTTGCAGAGCACAGGCTCCAGACGTGCAGGCTCAGTAGTTGTGGCTCACGGGCTCTAGAGCACAGGCTCAGTAGTTGTGGCACACGGGCCCAGTTGCTCCACGGCATGTGGGATCCTCCCAGACCAGGGCTCGAACCCGTGTCCCCTGCAGTAGCAGGCAGATTCTCAACCACTGCGCCACCAGGGAAGCCCGCCAGGGATACTTTTATAAACAACTCCAGAGATGTCAACAATGTGGGACTGGTGCATAGATTCCCCTATTTGCAGATGAGATTTCATGAGCAAGGGTGCCCTCGAATGAGAGTCAATGCCAACAAGCCCAAGAAGAAAGAAGGAAGCAGAAGCAGATGGTTATGAGACAAGTCAGTGTTTCAGACTTGGGGAGACACGGAGGTCATTACCAACATCTCTGACTCAGCCAGCCTGGCCCGGGGCCGCAGAGGTGGGTCTGGGTGGCTGGGTGCCGGGTCACGCGAAGGGCGGTAGGGTGCCCAGTGCCAGAGACCCTGCCCAGACTGAAACATGAGGGCCCCAATGGCGAGGAGATGGGCATCTTCTTGAAAGGGCCACATCAGTGGAGCCCTTGGGGATCATGGACTCTTCTTTCCCACTGGAATCCCAAATGTGTCTGGAGAATCTGGTTATCTCTCCAGACTCCTGAGATGACAGGAAGGATGACTAGTCTCAACTACCCAACTCAACAGGACCTCATTGAGCTGCTCATGATAAAGTAACTCATTATAAAACAACAGTCGTGGTGTCACCGAAAGATGCCGGTCTTTGGGTCAGTGAGTTCTTTTTTTTTTTTTTAATTGATTTTTATCGGAGTATAGTTGCTTTACAATGTTGTGTTAGTTTCTACTGTACAGCAAAGTGAATCAGCTATACATATACGTATATCCCCTCTTTTTTTGGATTTCCTTCCCATTTAGGTCACCACAGAACACTGAGTAGAGTTCCCTGAGCTATACAGTATGTTCTCATTATTTTATCCATAGTATCAATAGTGTATATATGTCAATCCCAACCCCCCAATTCATCCCACCCACTACCCCGTTCCCCCCTTGGTGGTCAGTGAGTTCTAATGCTTCCAGTTACCTCTTAATAGCAATGTGGCATTGGGCAGTTTATTCAGCCTCTCTGGACCCCAGTTTCCTTTTCTATAGAACAGTAATTCTATTTTTCAGGTTAGCGAGGATTTAATGTGATTGTGCATGAAAAGAGCCTAACCCACTGCCTAGAAAACACGAGGTGCTTAATAATGTTCCCTCCCTTCTCTCCAAGCCCTACTCAGTGCTCTCTGGGCCAGGCTTAAGCCTTGTCACAGTGCAGCCCTGGACCAGCCCATCGTATCCTTCCTACAGTGTCCACCCTGACCGGCCTGCCCTGGCCCACGCGGGCCCGCTAATGGCTCCAGCCCACGGGCTAGCGGTTCCAACGGCTCCCAGGCTGCGATCAAGATCCAGACCGCACATTCTTGGAAAATAGTAGGCAAGAGTCTGGTAGGCAAGGGCTCAAGGCTGAGAACCTCTGTCAGACCTCACATAACAAACCACAGTCTGCCTCATGAATAAGGGCAGCAGTGGCTGGGCTGCCCAGGCCCTCATGTCTGTATCTAACAATGTCCACACTAATGTCCAGTTCTGCAGGTGAAATTTTCTAAAACACAGTGGCTTGACCTAAAGGAGGGCTGAAAGTCAGGCACATTTAAGCCATGTAATTCACATGAGCTGAGCTGGTGTAAATGGGAACATGTTCATGGGCAACCAGAGGTCATATGCATTCTTTTTTTTTTTTTTAATAAATTTATTTATTTATTTTTGGCTGCATTGGGTCTCCGTTGCTATGTGCGGGCTTTCTCTAGTTGCGGCAAGGGGGGGCTACTCTTCGATACGGTGCGCGGGCTTCTCATTGCGGTGGCTTCTCTTGTCACAGAGCATGGGCTCTAGGCTTGTGGGCTTCTGTAGTTGTGGCGCGAGGGCTCAGTAGTTGTGGCTCGTAGGCTGTAGAGCGCAGGTTCAGTAGCTGTGGCTCACAGGCTTAGTTGCTCCACAGCATGTGGGATCTTCCCAGACCACGGCTCGAACCCGTGTCCCCTGCATTGTCAGGTGGATTCTTCACCACGGCACCACCAGGGAAGGCCTCGTGTGCGTTCTTGAGTCAGGTTGGGATGGTGTTTCCTGTGGCCCAGGGAGCCCTTTGCACACGCTCGACTCCAGGCTAGTGCTTAGTACACAGGAGCATCTCTGGATCACATTTCCTGGCACCTCCAGGGATGCTTACACACACTAAATTTGGGGAACACCATACTTCCTCCTTGATCCTGTCTCCTGTCCCTCTCCACTCTTTCACTGTGCTCCAGTCACCCTACTCTTCCTACTTGAACACTCCAAGCTTTACCACCTGGAGCCTTGTTACCACTCTTCCTCCTGCCTGGGACTCTCTTCCCTTACCTCCTCCAAGACTCACCATATCAGAGAGCCTCTTACGGACCACCCTTTAGAAAAAGGTGACCCGCTCCCATCATCCTCTGTTTCCTTATCATGATAATTTTTCTCCTTAGAACTTAGCATCAGACCTATTACTTATGTTTTATTTATCACGTCTGCTCCCCACTGAAATGCAAGTTCCATGAGGACAGGATTTCCTTCTGTTCACTGCTGTCTTTTCAGTTCCTAGAATAGCCAGGCCCCTGGTAGGCCTTTAATAAATACTTGATGGAGAGATATTGGACGTGACCTTTAATTTGGTCTGTTGTCCGTATAGTGAATTAGGTAAAATGATATCATTAGTCACACTATACAGATTAGGAGACTGAAGTTCAGAGAGGTTAAGTGACTTGCCCAAGGTCACCTAGTTGGAGGCAAGGTCAGGACCAGAACCCAGACACCCTGAGTCTCAAGCTGAGGCACATGCTGAGAACCACATGTGTCTCCTTAACTCTTCGGCCCATTTCCTAAAGCAGGGCATGTTGTCTTGTCTTAAAGACCACCCCTGCACGGAGCACTGCCTCCATTTAAGCTTGACTGATTTTTTTCATGGACTGGTCAGAAACTGGAATCTAGAGATAATAGGCAGAGACTAGGGTTTTTTAGTAAAAACCACTTTTCAGTTCACCCAGCCTCTACTCGGAGCTCTGTTTATTCCAGGTCTAATGGAGAAAATATAAGCACTAAAAAGCAAATTAAAAATAAATGATAAGTGAGTTAGAAACTGCCCAGGGCTGTCAGGAACTTATGTGCCATGCTATGTGGGTTTTGAGTAAACATTTGCTTTGCAAGCCAAGAAGCACTATGTATTTACCGAGGCCATCTCCGGCCGAGGGCACATATGCTGCTTCTGGGATTTGGAAGTTTCTCCAGAGAAGTGTACACACAGGCCTAAGTACCATGGTGATCTGAGAAGAGGAGGCAACTTGGCATCGGGGGACCTGGGTTCTCGTTTGAGGTCTGCCCCTCTCTTGTTTGGTAAATTCGGGCCACGTGGTACCCTTTCTGGACCCTTTTGCCCTTAGCAGAATCCTATGACTTCAAGAGGAAATATCAGTAGTTTTCTGCTCAGCAAATTACTGAGATGACAGAGAGGGAGCGGGGGAGGGAGGGGGAGAGAGAGTTCTGTGTACTTTAGCTGTCTCTGTCTTCTGTTTTTTCCACTGAGTCAACTTTTTCTTCATTTTTTCCCCAGCACAAGCATCTCTCTTCCCAAGAGCTTGCAACCAGTGCCGGAACCTTCTGCGGGTTTCTGCTTTGCTCTTGAACAAGAGCTAGTACCTGTGCCCAGGTCCGTCTGGCTTGTAGTAAGTGGTTGGCTATGCAGGGAGGTGGGACGGGGGCTGCGTAGCTCCTCTGTCTGAAAGCATTACTTGTCCAATCCCACAAGGGGAAAGACGTTCATTGCACATCTGCACACATTCAGAGCCTATTTATTGACCTTCTGCCACCGGGACACGCTAGGGAACAAAGCCCACGAAGCTTCAGGTCTGGTGACGGAGAGATGGCTGAAGAACCAGGCACATCTCATGCTCCCGTGACACAGCTACAGGGAGCTGTATCCATAGGAGGGCTAATTAACTCAGACCTGTCTTGAGGGGGAAGATTCTAGCAAACCTTCCCAAAGTAAACGACATGTAAACCAAGATGTGAAACTGGGAGAGTAGAAGTTATTCAGGCAAGGGTGAGGAGGGAGGAAGTGTCTGAGGCTGAGAGTATAAATGTGTGTAAATGCAGAGGCCAGAGTGGGGGGCCATGGGTGTTGGGATTGTTTCTAAATAAGGCAGGAAGCCCAGGAGCTGGAGTAGAGAGTGAGGGGGAGGGGCAGGGGATGAGGTCTGAGAGGAAAGGGGATGGGGGAGGTCTTGCCTAGAGCTCTGTGAGCCTCTGCAAAGAGTTTGGATTTTGTGCCCAGGGCAGTGGGGGAGGGGGGAGGGTTCTGGAGTTGGGTAGCATGAAGTTCCGATTTGCATTTTGGAACGCTCACTCCAACTGCAGTGTGGAGCCCCCTCGGGAGGGAGGCAAGACGGGAGCACCAGACACTGGGCGACCAAGTAAGAACAGTAAGAATGCAGAAGAAATCTCTTGCCTCCAAGAGCAGGTCCAGGCTTTGGAATTCCTAGAACAAGTTTTGACTCCTGTCTTTTCTCAGACCCCTGTGGTTCCTTTTCTCCATGCACCACAGCATTCTACAATTTAATTCTAATTAATTCTGGGACTTCTGTCACATTAGAGCAGTGGAATCTAACCCTTTCGAGCAAGAGGACCCTTTGTTAACATAAAAGACCTCACCCGCATGGCACAGTCGTTTTGCTCTTAGTATCTGTTCATTGAGAAAATATCTAAAGAACACAGCCTCTGTAGATGCCTGCACACTTGAAAATTATGCCTACGTGTATGTGGGAGCCAGTATTTAGCCAGCCTATTGACATGGCTGCTATAACAGATGAACCTCTAGAACCATCTGAAAGAGGCCTGCATCCCCCCGAGGGGTTGGGAACCGCTGTCCTGGAACGTGTGTGTTAAGAAGCCACATAGCCATCTGTCCCCAGAGCGCAGTGCACGGCTGCCTTCTCCGTAAACCGTGGGGCGCATAAACTCAGCTGGTTCTAATTGCACAGGGCATGCCGTATTGTTGCCCGATGTAATGTCAATTTTTATTTATTTGTGTTTGTGAAAAGCAGGGCTGATTAGACCACTTAAAACTACACAGGCTAGTTAGAGCCAGGCTGGCGTTAGTGATTTCAGCTGCCCTCCCTACAGTCCTCGTTGCTCCCAGCTCGTGGCCTCCCTCTGAGAATGTAAACTTGGGGCCTTGTGCTATCATGATTTCTATTTCACCCTGACTCTTATAAACTACCATATAAAAAGCAGCCGCTGAAGATTTTTTTTTTTCAATTTCATTTTGAGGCTTGGAAAATCACAAAATAAAAATAGCCCTGAGAGTGGAAAGTTTGGGGGAGTTTGTTTAGCTTTCTTTGAAATGCACTTTGTGAAGGAATAAGTAAGTCATAAGATCCCTCTTTGTGGAGTGCTTTACGGTCTACATAATTTTTTCACATTCCTTTTTTCCTATTTGATCCTTATGGAGACCCTGTGAGGTGTGGATTATAAATGTCTCCACTTTGCAAGTCAGACAGAAGCTCCGGGAGATTAAAAGATGGGCCTGGCCCAAGATTACATGACCAGGTAATGGCAGAGTCAGGCCAGGTAGGTCCTCACTCCAAATGCTGGCCTTCCCCTGCCCTTCTTGGTCTCTCCAAGAGTCCCCTCACTCAGGCCCAGCTCCTGTCTTCCTCCTTCTTCATGTCCATTCTCATGAAGAAAAGGTGTCCAGGCCATGTCTGGACAAGCACAGGCTCCTGGCTGGTCACCAAGTATCTCTCTCCCCAAGGGACTCAGTATAATATCTACTTATAGACCTGTCTGAGTCTCCTCACAGGCTGCCAGCTCCTTGAGTGCAGGGCCTTTGCCTTGGTCATCTCTGTGTCCTTAGGGTCCAGAACAGGGTCCAGTGGACAGTAGATGCTCTGTAAATGTCTTCCAAAGTGAAACATCATTGAATAAGAAAGTTCAACCATCCTTCTATTTCATTCCATTTCTCTCCTGACGATGAATCGGCCATTAGAAGACTGATTAAAGTCTTCAAGTTATTACTTGGCTCCACATTTCCTAAACTGTGTTTCGAGGAGTGTTCTGAGACACATCAAAAGATATTCCAAAAAATTAAAACTTCCATGGTCATACAAATTTGGAAAATACTGATTCAATAGAGTCAACAGAGTTTTTTGATTGAAAATTTTCTCCAAGCACAGATTCTCTTCCAGGTCTGGTTCCCTTCAAGCTCTCCCCATCTGTATGAGTTTTAGGCATACCTCTCCATTCTCATGATTATTTAATGAATAACTTTTAAACACACACATCTACCCTCATACACAGAACTATTTTCCCAAATGGTCCATAGCTTTCAGGGCTGCTTCTCTTACGGTGTCATCAGTACTCAGCAAAGGGAGAATCTTCCTTCTAATTTTCCCTGCATCCTACCCACCACCAGGCCACAGACCTCCTGATGGCTGAAAAACTCCCTTTCCTCTAGTTCCTTCCTTTTAGCCTAAAAAGCGATAACATCTTTTTTCATTTAAGGAACTCCTTCCTTGACTATACCATGTCCTCACGCTGTGGCTCCATCGTTCCTTCTCTTTGACTTGAAACTTTTGTGAACAGTTGCTTTCATCCAGGGTCACCCCCACACACCTTCTTGAGGGCAGTCAGCCTCCAGTGAGTGGTGAATGTATAGGAATCAAGCCAGCCTCCTTGCCTAGATTCAGGATTATTCTTCAAGTCTGTCCAAGCTCCAGTGGTCCACCTGGGATTAGCTGAGAACTGCTGTGAGTGCTTCAATACCCTACCTTCTCCTTCTGTTCAATTCTGTTCCTTCATGTCCTTGAAGGTGTTTATTCTGAGAATATTCTCCAAAAAGTTTCTAATATGCAAATGTTCATCCCCAAATCTGCTTCCCGGGAAATCTGACCTGCAGTAGTTGGTTCCTGGAGTGTCCAAGAATGCAGATGTTAATATAAAATTTCTGAGCTGGCTGCACGCAGTAAGAATGTTATCACTGGTGGTGGATGGAACACAGAGGATTCTTGGCACAAGGTAGCAGTGAAATGGCTAAAATTTTCACTGTGGTAAACTGGGAAGGTGTACAAGTGTATTTCCGTACAGTGGTGGGTCAGATGTTTGAGTAATATGGAGGAAATGCTCTATAAGGAGGATGGAATTGGATGAGTGTGGCAGGGAGCAATTGATGCTCCAGAGAAAGATAATGAAAGACTGAGGGTAAATATTCAGCAGCCTATATGGAGACTCCCATCACCTGAACTCTGGAACAGAAAGAGCTCAGCTGACCCAGCATTTAAGCATAAGAGTAACAGAGATTCTAAACTCAGGCGGGGTTAGTCTACCAATGTTGAGCCGTGATTGGAAAGGAAGGGGACCCTGAGATGTGGCAGAAGGACATCTGTGTTGACGTACTTGAATATCTTGAGTCTCCAGATTGCTCTGAATTTTCTGGGTCTGCAGCAGTAGCCTACCACTCCCCGTTAAAGGCTAGTGTTTCCCCCTCATTTGAAGACAATGCAGAGGCCTTTGCCTTGTGAGCTAACACATGACACCCCTATTTGCCCTCGTTTTAGCCACCAGAAAAATATAGGATTAAATCACAACATATTCCAGCTAGGGAAGTGCCAGGCCTGGTAAAGGAAGAAAGGAACTATAACCCAGAGGAACTGCAGGACAGAGCCAGCATGTACCAGCAGAAGCGAGAGTGTGTATAGACCTAGATTCTGAGACTGCTGAACCAAGATGGGGTACAGACCATAAAACTGGATACGGAAAAGTTTAAAGATATGGCAGCACTCTCCCTGACTAGGACCCTGGGAGACAGTGCTAACACACTTTCAGGATGACTCTTAAATATTTGGAGAATGCTTATAGCCCACAGTCAGTGAGGTTGAAATACCATAGTTGCTATGGAAGATGTTGGAAGAGGAGATAAAATGGCTCAGAGAAGTGTGCAAACTAAGGCTGGGAAATCCACCAGAAGACCATGTTGCACAGGTGGGCCCAAAAGACACACCACTTGCCAAATCAATAAGGAACACACTGACCAGAGGAGGATCAGCATCACCAAGAAGCTCAGTGATGGCTGTTCCCTATAGACCAGAGCTCATGGTAGGAGAATTGGGATACTAATAACAATGGAGATGACATGATCCCCAAAACAGAGGTGAGATTTCAGCATTTAATTGTCAAAATCATAGTAGTTGCAATTATCTTAATGAGCGCCGAGACAGAAGGGTGAGCCTGATCTGAAGAAAGCTATGGAGGTGATGTGCTGTCCCCAGTAGGCTGGGGATACATGGATCTGGAAACCAAGGGGTTTATGTAGGAGTAGCCTCCTTGCCAACATTCCCAATTATCCACTTGGGGAATTTGTGCTTCATCCCCATGACTCTGGGCTCTACATAGGTTTATTTACAGAAAGGGAAATGCTTCTGGAAAGAATTCCATTAACTTTTCAGCTACCTCTTGCTCTCTCATCCCTTCAGGCTCCTGGAAGGGGTAACTGATTCTGATTAGCAGGAAGAGGTAGAGCTGATGTTACACAGTGGGGGCAGGGAAGAATATGTTTGGCACCCAGGTGATTTATTTGAGTGTTTCTTGGTACTTCTTCACCTAATTTTGATGGTAAATAGATAAGTGCAAAAGTCATTGCCTGAGAAGGCCAGGGTGACCAAGAGTTCAGATCCTTCAGAGATGAGAGCCTGGGTCACCCCTCCAGGTAAGCTGTTTAAACCTTCAGAGGCACTAGCTGAGGATGAGGGGTCTGGAGAGTAGAGGAAGGAGATGATGAGTATCTGCTTTGTCCTGCAGCAGTCAGTGCAGTAGTTTATACCATTAACCTTATTTTTAAGTTTTTCCAGAAAAAGAGTCCAGTAAATTCCTGAAAGATATGCTTCTAGGACATATTCCAACAAGTAGATCTGAATATCATGAGGGGTAGACTGTAGTGGATGCTCTGGTGTTCCAGCCCAATTCTGTTTCCTACCCCCATCAGGACCAGCTACTAAGAGTGTTGGCAATTGACAAGGTACAGCTGAAGAGAGTTGCCTTGCCCAATGTCACACACCTCTCTTGAGGGCCGCCTCAGTCCAATGAGTCATTGCTGTGAAATTGTAAACGCTCAGCTACATTGGCCCAGTTTGAGACAATGCTTCTGATTCTGGCCATCTAAGTGCCAGAGTCCCCCACAGGATGAGCTGATGATGCTGTTTTTGTGACTACATCACAACCCAATTTCATCCTGTTCCAATCCTATTCCTTTACTTTATGGACCTTGATCCTGAGAACTCTCTTCAAAAAGCTTTCTGCATGCCAATCTTTTACTCAGAGTCTATTTTCCAGAGAATAAGGCATACAACAGAAACCAATTCTCAGATCCAAAATAACAACAAATTACATACACACACACATACACGCACACACACACACACACACACACAAATACAAATAATGGCAAACTCCAGAAAATCAAAAAAGGTATTTGGAGGTGGGATGAAAGAGAAGATAAGTTGGAAAGAAAAGATAAGACTTTTCTCAAAGGATCAGCAATGTGTCTGATGGCTGACTTCTCTAGAGAAAAAAAATATATATATTTTACTATATTATCTCAGTTTTTATGCGGAGTCTCCTTGGGTTGCCATAACAAAGTAACACAGACTGGGTGACTTAAACAACAGAAAATTTTTTTCTCAGTTCTGGAGACAGGAAGTCTAAGATCAGGGAGCAAGCATGGTTGGGTTCTGGTGAGGGCTCTCTCCCTGGCTTGCTGACAGCCACCTTCTGGCCATGTCTTCACATGGCAGAGAGAAAGGACGAGCACTCTGGTGTCTCTTCTTCTTCTTCTTTTTCTTTTTTAAATTGGAGTAGAGTTGATTTACAATGTTGTGTTAATTTCTGCTGTACAGCAAAGTGATTCAGTTATACATATATGTATATTCATATATACATTCTTTTCCTTTTTAAAAAATTTTTATTGAAAAAAATTTTTTATTGGATTATAGTTGATTTACAATGTGTTAGTTTCAGGTGTACAGCAAAGTGAATCAGTTATACATATATGTATATCAACTCTTTTTTAGTTTTTTCCCATACAGGCCATTACAGAGTATTGAGTATACATTCTTTTTCATATCTGTTTCCATTATGGTTTATCACAGGATGCTGAATATAGTTCCCTGTGCTATACAGTAGGACCTTGTTGTTTATCCATTCTATATATAATAGATTGCATCTGCTAATCCCAAACTCCCAATCCACCCCCTCCCCTACTCCTCTCCCCCTTGGCAACCACAAGCCTTTTCTCTATGTCTGTGAGTCTGTTTCTGTTTTGTAGATAGGCTCATTTGTGTCATATTTTAGATTCTACATACGAGTGATATCATATGGTATTTGTCTTTCTCTTTGACTTACTTAACTTAGTATGATCATCTCTGGGTCCCTCCATGTTGCTGCAAATGGCATTATTTCATTCTTTGTTATGGCTGAGTAGTATTCCATTGTATATATGTGCCACATCTTCTTTATCCATTCATCTGTCAATGGACATTTAGGTTGCTTCAGTGTCTTGGCTATTGGGACTAGTGCTGCTATGAACATAGGGGTGCATGGATCTTTTCAAATTACAGTTTTCTCTGGATATATACCCAAGAGTGGGATTGCAGGGTCGTATGGCAACTCTTTTTTTAGTTTTGTGACGAACCTCCATACTGTTTTCCAGAGTGACTGCACCAACTTACATTCCCACCAACAGTGAAGGAGGGTTCTCTTTTCTCCACACCCTCTCCAGCATTTGTCATTTGTAGACTTTTTAATGTTGGCCATTCTGACCGGTGTGAAATGGTAGCTCATTGTAGTTTTGTTTTGCATTTCTCTAGAGAAAATATGGAAGCCAGAAAATGGTGAATTGATATCTTCAATGTGCTGAAATAAAATAACCCACAATTCCATACCCAGGAAAACTACCCATCAAGAATAAGGGTAAAATACAGAAATTTGCAGAAAAACAAAAACTGAGAAAGTTTACTAACAGCAGATAATTATTAAGGAAAATGATGAAATGTTCAAGGAGATATGGTGAGTGGGGATTTTGGTAAATTTGTAGACGAAACTAAGAAAACTAAAATAATGATAATATCTAGTGTCTGGGGCAAAAAGCCAAGAACTGAAATATGGACAAAAATAATACATGAGTTTGGAGGAGGAGGTGATCAGATTTAAGGCATTCTAAGGTCACGGTATTTTCTGAGAAAAAAGTGAAAATGCTATTTATACTTTGTTGAAAAGAATAGACTTGGAGCATTTAATTTCCAAACAAGTACAGGGAGAAGTAGGATGAGGAAGAGGAAAAATGCAGTCAGTTCAAAGAAGGTAATAAGAGTGGGTGTAAAACAGTAAAGACAGTAAGAATAGAAAAGAGAAATAGAAATAAGAGGGCAGGGGCTTCCCTGGTGGTGCAGTGGTTGAGAGTCCACCTGCCGATGCAGGGGACGTGGGTTCGTGCCCTGGTACGTTAAGATCCCACGTGCCGCGGAGCGGCTGGGCCCGTGAGCCATGGCCGCTGAGCCTGCGCGTCTGGAGCCTGTGCTCCACAACGGGAGAGGCCACAACAGTGAGAGGCCCGTGTACCGCAAACAAACAAAACAAAACAAAACAAAACAAAACAAAAAAACAAATAAGAGGGCAGAAATAATCCAAATCAATCAGTGATCACAATATATGTAAATGGATAAAACTCTCCTGTTAAAACACAAAGATTCTTAGGCTATATAGAAACCAATTTAACTATATGATTTCTATGGGATGTTCAACTATAATGTATGAATACAGAAAATTTTAAAGTCAAAGGCTAGAAGAAATAAAGCAGGAAAATATTAACCTAAAAAAGCAGCTACAGTTAAATCAATGCAAAACAAAATAGAGTTCAAGGGGCAAAGCTTTAAGAAAAATAAAGAGAATCACAGCATCATGCTAAGAGGTTCAATTTATCAGGAAGGTAACAGTATAAAACATATTCACCTAATAGCATAGCTTCAAAATTATATATTATATATATTGTTAGATCTACAAAGAATTATTAACAGATCCTTCACTATTTTAATACAGCTTTCTCAGTTATTGATAGATCAAGCAGAAAACAACATTGGCAAAGATATTTAAGATTTGAATAGCACAATTTAAAAACTTCTAGGAAATTATACTGGTTTACATCACCCTCCCTCCCTAGAGTTTTCTCCTTTACTCCACATATACTCCCATTACTCTTCCTCTGGACTTTTGCATTTGTTCATTTCAGGGAAGCTCTTGATTCGTTGTTCTGTGCCTCAGTTTGTTATTTGCCTCTGATTTGAGGCTCTACTCATACCCTCATTTGGCTTCTTAAGCAGGCTCTCTCTTCTAGTATCTGAGCTGGGAAAGGCCCCTGGTGGGCAGGACCAGACTTTGACCACTTGCCTTCCTCATATTACAAAGTGAGTTGGGGAGGCTAGGTTCAGACACCAAATAAATGTTGGCACATGTTGGGTAAGGGCTCATAAATGTATGTAGAATGAAAACATTAAATACTAGCTTATTTGAAGTGTTTTCTTCCAGCAGCCTTTACCTCTAGACCAAAGTACATAGTCAAATCAGATCCTAATTCCTAAATGCAGAGAGCTTTATCAACCTTCACTCTCCCAGCCCTGCATCCCTACACATTCCACTTTCTTCTTTATTTAGTCCATATTTCCTACCACTTTGTGCCAATTGCAGGATGAAAGTCTGAGAATGATTTCTCCAGTAAGGCTTTTGACAGGAACAGCAGTGGCAGACAGAAACCACCCATAATATCTACCACAAATGCTGGGCTGTCCCAGCTGAAAGCCTTCTTAGAAAATGAGAATTCATCTGGCAACAAATAACAAGGGCTACAAAGAAGATTCTATTCTTCAATCCAGTAATTCTACTTCTGGGAATTTACTCCAGGGAAATCCCTTAAGGGGGGAAAAAGTCATCTGTGTAAAGATGTTTATAGCAATCCAATTCATAAGAAAAGAAAACTAGAAACCATCCCCACTACCACCATTGGGGAAATGGCAGAGCAGATTGTGGCACATTATCACAATAGAACAGCTATTTCGAATGACAAATATACACACTAGGCCAATTCTTAGAAACGGACTTCTGAAGCAACGTTCAGTGAGAGGCAGCAGACTGGAAAATGTTTATTGTCTGTAGCATGTAAGGCCCTCCAAATCCAGAAAGGTGATAGGATCACCTGGTTCTGAGGATGAGGAAACTGAGGCTCAAGGGGTGGGTGAAACTGAGTCAAGGGGTTTACTGTCCTTCCTAGAGAGGACCTGGAATTCGAGCCTGGGTCTCTCTGATTCCAAAGTCCATGTCCTCCTGTAAATGCAGCTCCCAGCTGTGCCTAATTTTCTGGCAATGATATAAAGGAAACATAGAGCTCCAAGGAGACTAGAGTTTATTTTTAATTGTCTTATTAATGAAAAATTGTGTAAATTTAAGTTAGAAGAAAACAAAGGACTAAAATGAGATCTGTCCCATGAAGACCAGGTCTGAACATTAGGATCCTTGTAGAGTAGAAGCCCATACTATTTATCTCTCCATGATGTATCCAAATCACCTGCGGGCTTGTCCAGCCCACACATGCCCTCTTCTCTCTGCCCCCAACCCTGCATTTAAACTCTATGTCTATGCCATAGTGAGCTACTGCTCCCAGTGGAAGCATGAATATTTATTTTTTATTTGTTTGGAGCAAAAAAGACAGACTAGAAATCACTGGTTAAAGCATTGCCTTCCAAAGGTTCCTGTGAAACCCCAGGAGCCTGTGTCTCAGATGGGAGGAATAAGCATTTTCTTATTTTAAAGATATCACCCATGCAGGTGACATTGTATTAAACGAAGGGTACATTGGTGTTTGTGTGGATTTGGGAGTAAGGATGATTTGGGTTCAAGTCTTGAACCAGCTATAATTGTAAGTAAGACCTATTTTACACACACACACACACACACACACACACTGCCTTGGCTTGTCCTTAGAAACTCTTAGAACTGCATGTTTATCTTGCTCTTTACTAAAGTTGAATTTTGTAACCAAGGAAATGTCCTGGTTCTTGGGCTAAAGATGTCTCAGCAAAAGATAAGGATTAGAAATACTTTTTTCCTAAAGGTCTTTTGTTTCTTGGCTGCTATAGATTAAGTATTTCTTCTGTCCCCTCAGGATTCATGTGTTGAAACCTGATCCCCAACGTGATGGTATTTGGAGGTAGGGTCTTTGAGAGGCAGTTAGGTGATAATGGCAGAGCTCTCCTGAATGGGATTAGTGTCCTTATAAAAGAGACTCCAGAGAGCTCCTTCCTCTCCTTCAGCTGTATGAAGACTTAGTGAGAAGACAGCCATCTATGAACGAAGAAGTGGGCTCTCACCAGACACTGAATCTGCCAGCACCATGATCCTGGAAGTCCCATCCTCTAGAACTCTGAGAAATAAAATCCTGTTGTTATAAGCTACCCAGTCTTTGGTACTTATTACTGCAGCCCGAACAAACTAAGACATTGGCTGATGCTTGTGGTTTTACTCCTTGTCCTCCCCTAGCGTACCTGTCAATTAAAGCTGCAATGACAGGGCTTCCCTGGTGGCGCAGTGGTTGAGAGTCCGCCTGCCGATGCAGGGGACGCGGGTTCGTTCCCCGGTCCGGGAAGATCCCACATGCCGCGGAGCGGCTGGGCCCGTGAGCCATGGCCGCTGAGCCTGCGCGTCCGGAGCCTGTACTCCGCAACGGGAGAGGCCACAGCAGTGAGAGGCCCGCTTACTGCAAAAAAAAAAAAAAAAAGCTGCAATGACAGCAGTCCTTTGGACTCTTCCTAAGGGCCACCCTGCCGCTGCAGTTGAGCTGGATGACTTCACCACCTCCTTCTTAAATGCTCCTGATTGGAGAAGCAGTTGGATCACATGCATGAACTGACCAATGAATAAAAGGCAAGGGACCATTTTGAAATAGCAACCTCCTGGTCCTAAAGAAACTGTAAAAGCAAGCCAGGCAGAGAAATGGTAGAGGTCTCCAAGCTCAAGGGCAATAGACCTAGAAGACATCTTGCCATCAGAGTACCAGCTTCTGAATTGCCTTTCTTGGGTGCTGTTCAGAGCCAGGGGCTATTTCTTTAATGGCTTTGGAGTAGCAAGATGAGGTGGTGGGAGAAGGCAAGGGACATGGGTTTGTGAGAGCCTTGCAATCAGCTGATCTACCTGCCCTGCTTGCTTCCTGCTGCCATGACCATGTCCTTTGAGTTAAAAATATCAATAATATTTTTTCTTTTTATTAAGTGGCAGATGGTTGGGATTTTTTACTTTGCTATTGCAAACACGTAGGAAGGAAAAAATAGCTGTAAGGCTAAGGAGCAGACAGAATAGCTCAGATATTAAAGTCAGGAACTTGGTTACGGGGCAGGAATTAGAAGATGAGGCTGTGATGTACAGACCTCTCAGAGCCACCAGCTGATACAATGACTTACTCTCAGTATACGTCATCTCTCTGATCCTGAGGTTCCTTATCTGTACAATGGGGCTCATTCTCCTATGTTGCAGAGTTGTATAAAGGTTAGAGAGAATGTATCTAACATGCCTGGCTAGCAGTAGCCACTAACTGAATGAGAGTTACTTCCATCGTTGACATACATTAGTCTGTTGGATTCCCTTCCTCTCGTTTTTGCTTCCCAAGCTGAACTGGCTGTGAATCAATGGGAAAGCAGTCAGGACAAGTGTCACCATCCATGATGGTTAATGTTACGTATCAAGGTGACTGGGCCAGGGATGCCCAGACACTTGGTCAGACATTATTCTGGGTGTGTCTGTAAGACTGTTTCTGGATGAAGATTAACATTTGCTTTTTTTTTTTAAAACTTTTTATTTTATATTGGAGTACAGTTGATTAACAATGTTGTCTTAGTTTCAGGTGTACAACAAACCAGTAGACTGAGTAAAGCAGATGCCCTCCCTGATGTGAGTGGGCCTCATCCAATCAACTGAAGACCTAAATAGAACAAAACTGACTGGGTAAGAGGGAATGCCTGCTGTTTGACGGGCTTGAACTGGGACATCAGTCTTTTCCTTCCTTTGGACTCAAACTGAAAAATCACTCTTCTTGGGTCTCAGGCCTGCAGGCTTTCAGACTGGAATTTATACCATTATCTCTCCTGATTCTCAGGCCTTTGGACTTGGACTAGAACCACATCATGGGCAATCCTGCGTCTCAGACTTTTTAAAAAATTTTTATTTATTTATTTTTGCAGTACGCGGGCCTCTCACTGTTGTGGCCTCTCCCGTTGCGGAGCACAGGCTCTGGACGCGCAGGCCCAGCGGCCATGGCTCACGGGCCCAGCCGCTCCGCGGCATGTGGGATTTTCCCGGACCAGGGCACGAACCCGCGTCCCCTGCATCGGCAGGCGGACTCTCAACCACTGCGCCACCAGGGAAGCCCAGTCTCAGACTTCTTGATGGAGACTTCTCAGCCTCCATAACTGTGTGAGCCAATTCCTTAGCATTAATAAAGAAATAAACAAACAGACACGTATCTGGTTCTGTTTCTCTGGAGAATCCTGACTAATACACCACTTAGGGCTCTGATTTAGAGGACTGGCCAAGAGGAGGACCTGCAGAGCCAGGGGAGGCCTTCCACACCAGGAAAGAGGAGCCTGCATGCACAAGCCAAGAGGAAGCGCGATAAGGAGGGAAGGGAAACTTTGCTCCTTGCCTTGTTCGCCCGCTTTAACTACTAGAGACAGTCTGACCTAGGCTGGCTCCTGTGAGTGTTCTAGGAGCGGCTCCTGTTGGGCTGAGCCCAGAGTGACCTTAACATAGGAGCAGGCAGGAGGCAGTGTTCCACCCTATGTGTGCCCTGAGCACTTCGTACGTAGTAGAACTCCAGCCATCGCAGCATCCCATCATGTTTTAATAACACGCCTGTCTCACTGGTCTGTGAGCTCTGTGCGGAGAGGGATTGATTCAGATTCATTCCAATTCCCTCAGGGCCCAGCTTGGGACCTGGCACCATGCTTGGCTCATGGCGGACACTTTCGTACTTTGAAATTGTAGATTAGTCTTTGGGTGATGGAAACACTTTATTCTTTCCCTCTTTCCTGTACATTTGCCTCATCTATTTCTCGGAGGTAAAGGAATTTGAAGCAAACAGGCTTTTTGGGATCAGGTTGGGCTAGGCCGTGTTGCAGTAACAACCCACTCTCAGATCTCAGTGACTTAACACAAGTTAATTTCTGACTCATGCAAAGTCCCCTGTGGTTCTGGGCAGCTCTTCAGAGCAGCTACTCTCCATCCAGCGGCTCGGCAATCCCAGACTCCTGCGATTTGGTGTCTCCATAACCTCAGCCCCCAGGCAGGGCAGGGGCTCGTGGAGAACACACACCCTCTCAGCCGCTTCAGCCCAGGTATGCTAGCGTCACTTTCCCTCAGAGCCCTGGGGCTAGATCTACTCCCACGGCCACACCTAACCACATGGTTATTGGGATGAGTGGTCTTCTGTGTGCCCAGGAAGGAGGGGCGAACTGGATATTGATGGGTACTAACCATACCTACCAAGCTGAAATATAGGACAGCTCAAATTAAAAGTGGGAAAACTACCAAAATTTGTTTTTCTTGTTATGATACATATATTCACTTATTTATTCATTCGACAATTATTTATTGAGCACCTCCTAGGTGTGAAGCATGGTTCTAGGTACTGGGGCACAGCAGTAAGTAAAACAAAGTCTCTGACATCATGAGCTTACATTCTAATGGAGAGAGACATACAAATCGGTATATACACTCTCAGAGGGTTATATGCGCTATGAAGGAAAATAAAAGACAGTAAAAGGCTAGAGAGAGATAGAGGAAGTTGCTGTTTGGGATACGGTGGTAGAGGAAGTCTACCCCCAAGCCCCAGGGTATTTCCCTCATCTCTTTACCATAAGCTCTCCCCCAGGGTACTTCAAGGCCCTCCCCCATAAAACTTCCTAAGCAGAAAAGTCCTTTGGGAATACAAGTGATGGTTATGCATCAGGAGAAGGATGGGGACACTCCAGTTCATCACTTAGGACACCTTCCTTGGGGTAAGGGTTGGCAGGGGTGTCCTTCACAAGGGTATTTTATTGAGGGATTTCTTCTTTTGTTTTGTTATATGTGTAATGTTCTTAAAGTCCAAAATATTTCCTTATCGCGTCCGCTGTAGTGTTTGTCAGCTCTGTCTGGCTGAGAGAGGCTCAAGGCTTAGTTCAGATTCTCTCCTAGACATTTTAGAAATACTCCCTTTTTTTCTGGTTTCAAGATATTTGCATCAAGTTTCAGTCTTGCGGCCACTCACTGTGTTCTGGTGGCAATGACCTGGGAAGTGATCCGTTCATAGAGCACCTACTGAATGTGTCCTGTGAGCCAGGAGCTGTGCTAGACCCGGGAAGCAGAGAGCAGTGAGAGAGGCCTCAGCCCAAGGAGCTCAGTCTAGTGAAAGCCACACCTCTGGCCAAGGGCCCTTCTTGTCCTCAGAAAGGCTGGTTAACCTATATGTACCTTATTGATTTATTGCCTACCTGAGAGGTAGAGTGAATTATGTTCTACAACAACCCAAAGCCTAGCACTCATCTGCCATATTTAGTTAGCCTAATGCTAGATGCTGTAACAGGTAAACCCCCAAATGTATGATGGACCAACAGAACAGAAGTTCATTTCTTGCTCACATCCAGCCCAAATGTGAGATTCTGTTTACCCAACTGTTCTTCTCCCAGCAGGGATGTCTGCAGTGTCTGTGGTGAGACCCTCTGTTTTCTACCAGTGGATGGGAAAAGTGGGAATAAAGAAGGCATAACCGCTTCTTAAACACACTGCCCCAAAGTGACATGCACGACTTCTGTTCTCATCCCATTGGTGATGACAGATTCCACAGCCACATCGAGATGCAAGGACAAAGGGAGGCCTTGGCTTGACAGTCATTTCCTAGCAACATGGCTCGACTATGGAAGGGGAACACCATGCTTTGCTGGACAACTAGCTGTCTTAGTTATTTCTGCCTTCCATGGGTAGGTAAAAAATCTGTAATGACCTGCCCATTGATTTGCCTGTCTCACCCTTTTTTCTCTGCTTGCTTTGCTCCTGTGTTTTACTCCAGGATCTTATAATTCCCTTTCTAGTATGATGGAATTAAAAGAGCTGTGAACTGGATGTCAGATGATCTGGGTTCTAGAATTACAAACACTATCTCACAGGCTCATCTTGAGCAAGTCATCTTCCCACCGTGTGCTTCCCTTTATCCGTAAAATAAAGGTACTAGTACATACCATACGGGGGTGTTAGGAAGATTAAATGTGATTCACATCCAAAGTGCCTAGCACAGCACTTGACAAATAAGAGGAAACTACGCATATTTATGTATAATTGAGTGAATGATGAAAGACATTTTTATCAGCCATTTTCCTGCTAGCTTCCACTGGTTCCTGTGGCCATGTTTCTTGATATTATTTAGGTATGTGGTGGTGCGGATGGGTGGGAGGGGAACTGGAGTTTGCCCAGCTACTCAGTAAAGTCACCGAAGGCAGGGACCGTGTGTGAGCTCCCTCATGTACATGCCTCCCCTCCCCCTAGGGTGTGTCTCTGGAGGGGATGCCTAGTAAGCCGATGCTGGGTGAGTGAGTTTTGTTGAATTACAGAGGCGTGATTACACTATTGCCTCCAAGGGGCTAAATGCTAGGGTGACCACAGTTATGGCCATAGACCAGGGCTGGGGTTGCCCAACCTCTAAAACTCAAATTATTTTTGTTCTTCTGTTTTCAAGGCGTGAGGCGACATTTCCAAGGTGGGAAAGTCAACATTGGTCCTTTCCTGACTGAAAATGTGAGAGGACCCTTCTGTTCACCAGGTAGATGGCTTTTGGCCTCCAGGCTGACTTTGGAAGCCAAATCGCCCACTCGAGTCTTCAAAGCAATGAGTCTTTCTGGCAAACCATAAGCAACTGGTGCTGGGCTTGAGTTAGACATTGGCAGACTTGGTTTCAAGTCCTGAATGTTCCATTCACTAACTGAACGGGACTGAACGACAGAGTGGAAAGGGAATGAGCTTCACAGTTCACTAGCTCTGGCTTCAAATTTGGGTTTGGCAGGGAGGTTTTCGGCACCTTATTCCACTCTCTGAGCCTCAGTTTCCTCATCTGCAAAATGGAGACCATAATCCTGTCACCTTCCTTTCCTGTCTCCTTTCCTTACAGGGTTGTTGAGAGACAGATTAGTATTGCATAAAGGTTGAATAATTAGGCTCTGGTGGCAGACGCCCTGGGCTCCCTGGACAAGTTATAATCTTTCCATATCTCAATTTCCCAATAGGGACAATAGTACTTCCTACCCTATATGCTTATTGTGAGGATTAACTGGGTTAATTTATGTGAAGTGCTTAGAAGAGTGCCTGGCACAAAATAAGCAGCCCACTGCAATACGTAATAACAGCTATCACATTATTATTATTATTACTATTACCAAGAGAATTAAATGAATGTAGAGTCGTCTGATAACTCTAAAGCCACAAATCTTAGGTTTTATTTCTAAAGCAATAGGTCTTCTCCTGTCCCCACCCAGATCTATTTTCTGGTCTCTTTGGAACTGTGGGAAATTCCTCAGCATCAAGGGGGCACTTGCTTGATTTTTATGCTTCCGTTTCCTGTGGCCGAGAGCTGGTGGGCTTCTTCCCCATCAGAGCCTGTGCTCTGGTGTTTTTGCCCTGCTGTGTTTGGAGTACGCGTTCCCTTCAGCGCAGCTCCTAATTGTACTAACCAAAGCATTTCCTACCATGATTTTACACTGTCCATGGGGTGGGAGGGAACTGGCCCCAGGCCAGCACCACGGAGGAGAAATTGGGGTACCAGGACCTCTCTTAGCGTGAGCCAGCTTCTGATGGTCCGCCCTGGGAAGCAGGGTGGGACATGAGGTCAGTGGAGGAGAGACCACACGCTAGGAGGCTGAGAGCGTGGGGCTCGTGGTCTGACCAACCCGTGTTTGAATCTCGGCTTTCCCTTTCCGTAGTTGTATTACTTGACTTGACCTATTTGAGCCTCGGTATGTTCATCTATAAACTGGGGAATATAATACCTACTCCCTAAAGTGGTGGTGAGCATTGGATGTGATCGTTCAGTGTCTGGCACATAGCAAGCATTCAGAAACTGTGAACTAAAGCCAGAGGGCTAGGGGTCAGCAGAACTGGCTCTGGAAAAAACATCTGCTACAAAGGTTCTGCGAGGCATTGGGCAAGTCAGGTCATTTCTCTGGGCCTTAATTTTCTTCATCTGTAAACTGGGTGTGGTGGCTTTATACCATGTCAATTTAGCTACGCTGGAATCATTTTTCCCAGAATTCCCTTCCCTGTGTGGATCTCATTTCGAGTTGGCTACAAGACAAATCTGTGCTAGATTTGGAAGGTGGCAGCGAAGCAGGAACTATTTTTATGCTATAACAGGCACTGTGGCAACACACACACACACACACACACACACACACACACACACGCACTCTCACATTGTTGCTGATCTGCTAGCTCAGCTCATTGGTGTGGCGCTGCACCTGGACCTTCAGCTCCTATTACATCCTCCTGTAGCCCTTTCAAGTCCTGGGTCAGAGTGTGTGCAGTTGCACGTAAAGGGCACGGCTTCTCCTGTAGGTCGTCTGTGACATTGAGGTTGGAGGTGATGGGAGATGGACACAGGCTCTGGTTCATGTTCATGGGGTCCCTATTTTCCATGGGGATTCTAGCACGTCTTTGCTCTCCATCACTTCATGTCCAGCTTTCCCTCCCGACTTCCAGTATCAACTGTAGGCACAACACCTGACACAGACCCTTCTCCATGAGCTTACCCATGGCAGAAGGTCTAATTTCTATGGTAAACCCCTTATTCTATATCAAACCATAGTGATTCCACTTGTCCAATCAAATCATGATGCAGTGGGGAAAATAGCAGCAACCTCACAAGGCTGCTTTAAGGATCAAATGAGATAACGGACAAGCAATTTCTTTGAATATTATAATGTGTGTATGGATGTGTGTGCCTTTTCAAAAAATCACATGTGGATAAATGTTTTACTAAAACTCCCAGGCGTAATTCTTTTCTTTTTTTAATAGATACTTTTTTTTTTTTTTTTTTTGGCGGTACGCGGGCCTCTCACTGCTGTGGCCTCTCCCGCTGCAGAGCACAGGCTCCGAACGCGCAGGCCCAGCGGCCACGGCCCACGGGCCCAGCCGCTCCGCGGCACGTGGGATCCTCCCGGACCGGGCCACGAACCCGCGTCCCCCGCATCGGGAGGCAGACTCCCAACCACTGCGCCACCAGGGAAGCCCTAATAGATACTTTTAAAATTTATTTACTTATTTATTTTTGGCTGTGTTGGGTCTTCGTTGCTGCGCGTGGGCTTTCTCTAGTTGCGGCGAGCAGGGGCTACACTTCGTTGCGGCGCACAGGCTTCTCATTGCGGTGGCTTCTCTTGTTGTGGCTCACGGGCTCTAGGTGCACAGGCTCAGTAGCTGTGGCGCAGGGGCTTAGTTGCTCCGCGGCATGTGGGACCTTTCCGGACCAAGGCTCGAACCCGTGACCCCTGCATTGGCAGGCGGATTCTTAACCACTACGCCATCAGGGAAGTCCCCCAAATGTAATTCTTCAAAATAGTCCTTAAAGCAGAACTCCTGGGCTCCCCAACACCTGCTGCACTGTCTTCTTTGCAGATGCTTGGGCCCAAATCTTGGATTCTCCTGGACATCATGTTCTCCTACACGTCCTTTCTATGTCCAGCACCAAGTCACTACTTACCACCTCCATCACTAACTCCCTGGTCCAACCCACCAGGCCCCTCGTCAGGGTTAAGGTCTCCTTGCTGGCCTCCCCACTTCCACTCTGGCCCTGAAATGATCCAGTTGGAACCTGAGTTCGATCACAGCCTCCTTTGCTCACACAGGTCCTGTCTCTCACTGCTTCTCTGAGCTCATTGCCCCTACTCACTCTGTTCTAGCCACTGGCTTCCTCATCACTCGTCAGATGTGCCTAGTGTGGGCCAGTTCTGCAAACAGGACAAAGTGTTTCAGAGAGAAGGAACCAGACTGGAATGATGGCTATCGGGTGTTACTGTTGGCTTAGACACATCTGGGGACGTCGCTTGCCACCCGTGCACAAGTATTTACTAGTAAGCTCTATGACTGCAGACCAAAGCTGGATGACATTCTGGAAAGTGCTTTTCACCAGGAATTAAACACAAATTGAGGTTACTGTTAGATTTCCAGTTAACAATGACAACTCCGATTTTAATTATTACAATCCACAATAAGATCTCACGTCTCTGTGGATACCCAGGGTTTTAAAAGTGCTTTCATGTCCTTTATTTTATTTAGTCCTCACAACAGCTCTAGCAGTTGGGTGTTACCCTCCCCCACCAACTCTTTACAGGTAGGAAAACTGAGGCTCAGCCTCGCCCAGAGTCAAAGAGCCAGTAGTGGACAAGGTTCAATCTCAAAGGCAGATTTGCTGGTATTCTTCTCTTTGTGCTACAATTCAGAGCTACTTCTAGGGCCAACCTGATACATAAGTAGGGTCAGATGGAGTGAAAAAAAAGTTGTGTTTTTTCCCACTGCCATCATCTACAATTCAAAATATGCCCACTATGCCCAAACTTTCCAAAATTTTACACTTACTTTTAATGCAGATATCCCTGAGATTTGCGTGAAGAGTACCTCGGCAGAGAAAATGGCATTCTTTGTTTTGTGGGAATTAGGAAGGGAGAGAACGGAGGAGTACTGGGAAGCACGTTGTTCAGGTAATTGAACAAGTATATTATTATCCTCATTTTATGAATCAGCAGTATGACTCAAAGTGTTCAAAGTAGCTGCTGGCAGGGAGCAAATGCATCATATCACGTTTGCCTTGTAAATTAGGGATGTTGGATGCAAATATTGCTAAATTCTCTTCTAATGTGTGCCTAACTTGCTGAACCTTTGCAGTGAAGTTGTGATGAGGGGCCTCCAAAAAAGTTTGAGTGTGGTACACTCATTTTTTAAAGAAAAATGAGAAAAGGTGCACATGTCTCAGCATTGAGAGCACGCCCTATAAAAGCAAACAAGTGTTTCCAAAAGCACACGATTTTCTGTCACTCAGGCAGGAACCCTGATTACATTGCTGGGCCATTTGTCATGACCCTGGAAGTGCAGTGTTCCTGGTATTTGGAGCCAATAATCCCTGAGTTTGTATTGTGGTTCTGATGCTTACCATTTATTCTAATAAGCATTGCCTTTTATTGGACAGTGATGTCAGGTGTTGTGCTTTACCTGCATTATGTCCCTTAACTAACCACCCCCAATAGCCCCATTAGGGAGGTTGTGTTTATCTCCGTTTTATGTATGAAGAAACTGAGACTTGGGATAACAAAGCTGCTACAGCTGCCATGTGGAAGAGCTGGGATTCAGATAGTCTCCTGCACTCTAAAATCCATGTTCTTTGCGATATGGCAGTTTAAAGCAGAGGGGGAAAGGCACAAGCCCAGGCGATTGCCTTAATTGAGATTAAGAGACAACAGGCAAAGCCTGCTTGACTCCAAAAGGTTACTTAGTACTATGGGATACAGCCTCCTTCACAGGTTGTTTTGGGATTAAAGAAACCTGTATAAAGGCTCCACCATAATGCCTGGCACATAGTAGGTATGAGTGAATGGCACAGGAGGTAGTGTAGGATGATACTTGGGAATCCTGTTCTAGTCCAAATCCCACCTCCTCCACTTAATAACTATGTGACCTTGGGCACGTCACATAACCTCTCTAAGCCCAAATTTCCTCGTGGATAAAATGGGGATAATAACTAACTTGTTCCAAGGATTAATTGAGATGATCCTCATAAAGGACCTAGCACGGCATAAAGGACTTGGCTCATCGTCATCATCAAGAAATGTTGACTGTTATTATTACTATGGTGATTTTTTCAGTCCTTATGTGTGCTGCTTTCGCTCCAAGAGCAAGGATAGTGATGGGAGTTGTGGTGAGTAAGGAATGGGGAAGGAGGTGAAACCCCCATTTCCTCGGGGCCCCTCACATTCAGTAAGCCCATCTGTATAACGAGGAGGCCTCCCAGAAGTCAGCTGGATCCGCCGCCTCCCCATTTTCTATCAGCTCATGTTCTCTCACGTGGTTCGGGTGAGGAAGCTGATGAACAGTGAGGAGAGCAGCTCAGGGCCCTGAAGTGGGTTAGGGGGAGGAGGGAGGAGAGTTCTGGGTGCCTGCAGGTGGAGAAGACGGAGGCCCCCACGCTGCTTGTTGGATACCAAGAAGGTCGGTGGCTTCTATATTTACATTCCAGTGTGGGAGGCCAGGGGGCTTAGAGGGAGTGAAGCTCCAGGCTGACCATAACAAAAGGCCAGAGTGACCAGCTAGGGGCTGCCATCTTGTTTCTTCTAGCGGCCCGAGGGGCGGAACAGACTGTCTAGAGATTTTGTGCTCTTTCCTTGGGACAAAGAGATCAAGGCCCCAGGTCAGCAGAGGTGAGAAGGTGAAGGAGGTGTGGAGTGGAAGGTCCTCCTCTCAGGGAGGACAATTCTCCTTCCCTGTCAAGGGCCCAGATGTGACAGGGCGGATAGGTCTGCCTAGAGGTAAGTGACCACCAGTGCTCTTGGAGCAGCTAAGACAGCCCCCTCCCCTGGGCACAAATGAACGAGAAACAACTAGACTATGGACCCTGAGTTACTTCCCACACAGAGTAAATGCCAAGATACTCCCAGGACATCACCTCAGACTTCAGGAATGGAGTTTAATTTTGACGGGTTTTATGTTGCCTTTTTCTTTTCTGTTGCTAGAAATATAAGCCGTCTGTATTATTCAGTGAAAACAAGGGAAAAGATGGTGTTTACCGCGATGACGACGACAATGGAAAAGAACAGCGTTCGACACATAGAAGTAGTTGCTCAATAAATATTTGTTGAATGGATGAATAAAGCCCATACAGAGGGAAAAAGAACTTGCAGGGGGAAAAAAAACCCCCTGGAAACTGTTATTGGTTGGTGATAGGATTAGTGGTGATTTTTATATTTTCTTAATCCTCTACAGTTTTATATTGTGGTAATGAGAATATTATAATAACAGGTAATTATGACCAAAAGGAAATCAGAGCAAAACTAAGGGGTCATTTTCACATGAAGCAGAAGGTGGCTTGTAGAATCAGCAGTTCAGCTGTGGGAACCAAGTCCTGCTGAGGAGGGATACTTTTTTTTTTTTTTCCCCCCGGTACGCGGGCCTCTCACTGTTGTGGCCTCTCCCGTTGCGGAGCACAGGCTCCGGACGCGCAGGCTCAGCGGCCATGGCTCACGGGCCCAGCCGCTCCGCGGCATGTGGGATCTTCCCAGACCGGGACACGACCCCGCGTCCCCTGCATCGGCAGGTGGACTCTCAACCACTGCGCCACCAGGGAAGCCCGAGGGATACATTTTTACATCTATTTCACCTCTGCTCTTTCTCCTCAAGAAGTATGAAATCTCTCCCTACTCCAAGTGAGTGCATGCCAATCCCCTTCTCCCCCAAATTAATTAACACCCAGTCTAAAATCCTGCCAGGGTTCCAGAGGCAAGATTTTGTAGTCATTAAGACATGAGGCTTTAGAGGAGACAAATGATTTGAGTGCCTTAAATTCTACTGTTAATTCTTAAAAAAAAAAAAAAAACTCATGGTATGTAGTTTTTCAAAAAGCATTTTCTCCTGATTTTAACACTGGGTTGAGAACTATATAAAATTTGCAGTAAACAGTTAGCCCTTTTACTGTGAACTGGCACAGTCCACAGGACACAGATTGACTGTTGTCCAACCAGGGCTAGATTAGATTTGGGGAAATCCTCTCCCAGGCCTCCCTGTTCTTTTATGAGGAGTTGGTCCTAAAATATTTACCCATTATCTTCTAACCCCATAGTCCTCTAGGCTAAAATAAAGCCTGCCAAAGGAGATACGGCAGTTTTAGGATTAGGCCAGAAGAGACTGGCTCCTGTGCTATCGGGTGACAAGATTCAGAGACCAGATGGGATTGTCCTCTTCATCTCCTAAGACCTGGTCACAAAGGAGATATGATCGCTCTGGCTGACATAGGCACACCACGAGCACAGAGGCATTTATAAAATAACTCTACCACTTGTCCTTAAACTACCTGGAAACCCTCTTAGTCACAGGGCCAGGTTGAAGCATTTGAACTTTGGGGTAAGGACTAGGTCTGAGAATTCCTAATATAGGAGATTCCTGGAATGCATTCTCCATGCCAGGGAATTCCCATTCCATCCTTATTGGGCAGTTGCCATGGGGATCTGAGTTCTATTCCTGGCTCTGCCATTGACTTACTGGGTGACATTCCTCAAGCTGCTTTGCTTCTTTGGACCTCCGTTTCTTCAGCTGTAAAATGGGAACAATAATCCTCACCTCATAAGTTTGTTGTGCCGATGAAATCAGATACGGTAGATGAGAGCATCTGACTGGTAGAGGAGGTTCAATGATTTTAACTCCCTTTTTTCTTTCTCTACAAAGAATCAGGACAGTGCCTGGTGTACTCAAGGTTGTCAACAGCTGCAGCAACCTATGCTGAGTCCCTCCGTATATACCACCTGAGTCAGAGCTTTAAATTAATGCCAGGTGAACTCTGGGTCGGCTCTAACAGTTCAGGAGCTCTGAGTCAAGCTTCATCAAGGAATTATTGCAGGAGCACTTTGGGAAGAACTCGTGCTGCTCTGGGTGATGGGGAGCTACACCCCGGTGCTTGGAAGTTGGTGGCGGTGGTTGCATTTCGTTGTTAGTTTGTTTGATTTAAAATATCCACATCCTGTCCCACAGCTGGGGCATAAAATCAAGCTTTAGTTGTGGGATTTTTGTTTACCTTATTCACTAGCTGGGCTGGTCAGGAGTTTAACCGAGGTCAGTGATTTTACGTTGCTTGGATTCTGCAAAGAGACTCCAGCAGTTTTCTGGCTACTAAATCTGCTGGTATAAAAAAAGGAACTAAAAAAATAATGGTTGACCTACACAGTCTAATTGCTTTTAGGGCACATTCATTTTTGTTTTGCTTAAAAAATTACAACAAACTTCTAAATGTTTATATGTTTTCATTTTGCCCAGGCAGCTTTGGCAATGGGGAGGTTTGGTAGAAAAAAAAATCATTAAAGAAATAAATGTGGCAGCTCTCACAGCTGCAAATCATTGATTCAGCTCCACTTAGAAAGAGGGAAGGAAAAAGGGAAGAGAAAAAGAAAAAGAGCGATTAGACTTCTTGCCAGAGGATGACTCCCTGTCAGTTCCCATAAAGTCTTCCTCACGTCCTTTCTCTCGTAACATTTCAGAGGTCTGGAAAGTATTTGATTTGTAAAGGGTGAGAGTAGACAAAATAGAGCTTCCCAAAAACATTTTTTAAAATTTAATAAGACTGGATGCTATTTCCGTGGTAAACATAATACATGTTCATTAAAGAAAAATGAGAAAATATTGCAAAGAAGAAAGGGAAAGAATTCCTGGCTGTCCAAACACAACTATTACTGACATTTTCACATCCTTTCTAGCATATGTTTCTTCATTTGTTTCTCATAGATATAATGATGGGGTGTGTATGCTTTTGCACTCTTTCACTTAACAGATAATAGCATTTATGGAAGCCTTGCTCTGTGCCAGGTACTGTCTGCCACTGCTCAGTATCTCTAAGCCAGCCTGACATTCTCACGTGTCCATCATCGCCATCAGCTACATAAACGTGGTTAAGTTCCTGTCTGTCTCTTTGGCATCACAGTGCGTGAAAACAGCTGGATGAAGTTTCACTCAGTTTGAAGGTGAGGATGGTCTTCATTTGAGGATGGTCTTACTTCAAATATGAGCTACAGGACATAAAATTTCCACCATAGGACACTTCGGGTGGAGGGGGGTGGGGCTCAGCTTTTTTGTTTCTACCCGGAGGGAGTACTGTGACACTTCATTTCGAAGATTTCACTGAGTCAAGTTTAGACATTTACATTTTAAGAATCTTTCCATGATTTTATGGATGGGCTCAATGTATTTCAAAATAGTCACCGTTTTTCCCCTGTGCATACAAGTACATATAAGAAATTATACCTGACCTAATGCCCTCTAAAGGCATTAATTCACTGTCAGGAAGAATTTTTTTGAAAGAGAACTTTAAAAGAATCTAGCACATCAGTCAGAACGGGATAGATGTTTGAAATCCAAAGAGGAGAGATGCAATGAAACGTCTCATGGCAGTTGTCCAAGGGCATCTGGGGCAGATGTCCAACCCGGGGATGTTGAAACACCTATGTTGATAGGTGCTCATCCTTCAGAGCAATGAAACTGAGGTACAAAGAGAAGTACCTGTGATGCCAATTGGGAGAGACAGGTCATTGGGTTAAGCTGCTATGGATATAAAACCAACAGTGGTTTCAAATATGAAGCTTAACCCTAAGTTGCCTGTGGGCGGATACTCTAAGATAGAACAATGAAGCTGCCTCTCTCTTGGCAACTCTACATTACGGATGATTCAGGGTGAGCGACGAAGATGTGTTCCTATATATCCCAATCCATAGGACAACAAGTGTGTGTATGAAAACGTTTTTTTTTACCAGGTTGAAAATTGTTAAAGACCTGTTTGAATTATTACAACTCTAAACATTAGTTTTCAAATAACTTCTATTAAACAATGATGCTTCTGATCAGTTTCATATAATAGAGCTTGAAATGATAATAAGGGCTACAATTGTTAAGTTAAAACCCTCCCTGATACTCAGAAATATGCCAGATGGCATGCTTAGTACCGCATGCTTCATTTCAAATCATCTCTACTATAATCATTGTTATCATGAGATAGATATCATTATTATCCCTATTTTCTAGATCTGGGTCAGGGCTAGGGTGAGGCAAGTCCATTTCCCAGAGTACAAAGTTAAGGAGGCACTCTCAGGCTCCTTAAATTTTGCCAAGTCTACAAGTGAGTGCCTCACTTGCCTCCCCTTAGTCCTGATGCTTTTATAGATGAAGGAACTGAGGCTCTAAGAGGTTAATTGGCTAAGGTCCTCATCTAATAAGGGGCAGAGTGAGAAACTGAGCCTGGTCTTGATCAGCCCCAGGTGATTTCAGTTCTTCATGTACTGAATAGTGACTGGATATCTTCTATGATGGGCACTGTGGAAATACAACATCTACTCTTAAGGAATGAACAGACCAAGGGGGGGAAGGAAAACAGATGTATGTGTAAGAAGATGACTTGTGTATTATCTTAACAGTGGATCTCAATTGACATCCTTTTAGGGAATGAACATTCTTTGTTTACAAAAATGTCTTAATAAATTACTAAGGATAGGATGAAACTTTGTGTGTTGGCAGAAAAATAAAGACCAAATAAAGCGGTTAAACTGTTCATGGAAAAATGAGAGAAGGAGGGGAGAGAGAGAGGGGGAGAGGAAGAATAAGAAGTTGGAGGCGGAGGGAAGAGGAGGGGAGGGGAGATGGAGGGATGAGAGGATCCAATGAGTTGATGTGAAGTTGGGGATTATGTAAGAAGAAATGGCACTAAAATTTGTCTGGTAAAGAGGTTACTAAACCATAGTTTAAGAATAGAAATGCCACCGCCTCCATCTCTCCTGTCCCCCCACCCCCGCCCGCCTGGATTCAAGTTGTCATCTGTATCACAAACCCTTGTTATAAGGAGGGGCACAGGACCACCACTATCCCATGTTGTACATTTTCGTAAATTAGTAAATGGAACCTCTTATTGGTGGATGTTGAAAGTGAGCAGGGCACAGGCTGGTTTTCAGACCTCCCTGCCCCTATAGTTTGATGTCCTTCAGCAGAGCACAATCTATATAGCCCTACGTGATGGCCTTTGTCACACCTGCGTCAACATTGTAGACTAGAAGCAGCAGGTGTAGAACCAGGAGCTGCAGATGGGGGACAAGGGAAATATAGATCCCCTGGGAATTCACAAAAGCCATAGGAAAGGCTTTGGACTTCCACACGTCGTAGAATTGGAATTCAATGGGCCTTTTCCAGCTCTGGGGGACTAGGATCTGGATTGCCTGTATAGACACACAACTACACTGTAATATAGTGAGTGTGCTGATGGAAGTAGGTACAAAGTGCTGTGGAGTCCAACAACTAAGCCTGCTTGGGGGAGCTGGGGAGGCTTCCTGGAGGAGGTGACATTTAAGATGCTATCAAAGGCTGAGGTTGGTTAGAAGAGAGATGAGGAAGAGACATTTCATGGGAGAGGGCATTGTGTATTAGGAGCATGGAGAGGAGTTCAATTTGGTTGCTGCAAGGCTTGTGTACAGGGAAGTGGCATGGCATGGGGATGGAGGAAAGCCACAGCTGAAGTTTTAAGGGTCTTAAGTGCAAGGTTTTGACTATTCTGTAGGGGCCGGGGAACCACTGAAAAATGGCTAAGTTATTCGCAAGCTTTCTCTGGCATTGAGGAAGAGGATGGAGCAGGGAGGAAACATTTGCCAGGTTCCAGGTGACTCAGGATGAGATCAGAACTAAGGTAAGAGCAGTAGCAATGGGGGAGACTGTGCTGCTATGAGCAGATGTCTGTTAATTAGGGTTGCCAGGACTTGGTAGGTGGACTTATAAGGGATGAGTCACAGCTAAATCAAAATTTCTAGTTTGGTCATCAAAGCATCTACAAACAACAAATGCTGGAGAGGGTGTGGAGAAAAGGGAACCCTCTTGCACTGTTTGTGGGAATGTAAATTGATACAGCTACTATGGAGAACAGTATGGAGGTTCCTTAAAAAACTACAAATAGAACTACCACATGACCCAGCAATCCCACTCCTGGGCACATACCCTGAGAAAACCATGATTCAAAAAGACACATGCAAAAAAAAAAAAAAAAAAAGACACATGCACCCCAATGTTCATTGCAGCACTATTTACAATAACCAGGAGATGGAAGCAACCTAAATGTCCATCAACAGAGGAATGGATAAAGAAGATGTGGCACATATATACAATGGAATATTACTCAGCCATAAAAAGGAACGAAATTGTGCCATTTGCAGAGACATGGATGGACCTAGAGACTGTCATACAGAGTGAAGTGAGTCAGAAAGAGAAAACAAATATCATATAATATTGCTTAAATGTGGAATCTAGAAAAATGGTACATATGAACTTATTTGCAAAGAGACACAGATGTAGAGAGCAGACGTATGGCTACCAAGGGGGAAAGGGGGGAGGTGGGATGAATTGGGAGATTGGGACTGACATATATACACTACTATGTATGAAGTAGATAACTAATGAAAACCTATTGTGCAGCACAGGAAACTTTACTCAATGATCTGTGGTGACCTAAATGGGAAGGAAATCCAAAAAAGAGGGGATATAATATATATATGTATAGCTGATTCACTTTACTGTACAGCAGAAACTAACAACACTGTAAAGCAACTATACTCCAATAAAAATTAATTTAAAAAAATTTCTAGTTTGGGCAGCTAGGCCCATTATTGCTTTCCAGTCCTCAAACCAGAATGTGCATTGCTGTATTTTGAGGGCCTCACCCCCATACCTTGTCTTGAGGACAAAAAAGAAGTTGTTTCTCCCAGGCCCAGGTTCAAAGAAGTGAGGGCACCAGGAGGGAAAGACTCCAAGGGCAGGGAAGCCGTGTACAACTTGGCTTTTTCTTACATGTTCAGGAGCAGTGTGGCCACAGGTCAACTGGGGCAGATGTCCTGTCTTTCAGATGGTGGCTGAGGGAGCAGGGAGTGGTCCCTCCATGCCCTCCACCAGCTTCCCTGGAACAGAGCAATGAGCTGCAATAGCACCTAGCATGCACATGGAAGGGTACTGCTGGCGCTGAATCAGTGAGATGGATGAGGAAGTAAAACTAGCAGAAGAATGATGAAATCCCTCTCTCACTCTTGCAGGTGCCCTATCTTTGTGGGTCAGCCTGAGCCAAGCCTTGGTTTCAGGGGCTCTCAGGGGCAGGAAAGCCCATCTGAGGTCTGAAGTTGAAGGATCCATAAGGTAGTATTGCTCTCATTTTACAGATGATGATATTCAGGCCAGAGAGGTTACGGTTCTTCAGGCAACAAGGGTCAGAGCCAATAATGACAGGTAGTATTTTGGTGGTGGATACCCTGTGCGGGCCTTGTTCTCAGCATCTTTTTTTTTTTCCTTTCCAGTTTTATTGGCATATATATAATTGGCATATAACATCATATTACTCCAAGGTATAAAACATAATGATTTGATATCTGTATATAGTTATCAGTTGGTCTTCTTGTGATAAGAAATTTTAAGATCTACTCTCAGCAACTTTCAAATCTACAATATTGTTAAGTATAGCCACTGTGCTGTACATGACCTCCCCAGGACTTGTTATCTTATGACTAGAAGTTTATACCTTTTGACCACCTTCAACCATCACTCTTCCTCCCCCGACTCTGGCAACCACCGGTCTATTCTCTGTATCTATGGGGTTTAGTTTTTTTAGAGTCCACATATAAGTAAGATCATACAGTACGTCTTTCTCTGTCTGACTTATTTCACTTAGCATAATGATCTCAAGGTCTATCCATGTTGTCACAAATGGCAGGATTTCCTTCTTTTGTGGCTGAATAATATTCCACTGTATACAAATACCACGACTTCTTTATCCATTCCTCTGTTGATGGACACTTAGGTTGTTTCCATGTCTTGGCTGTGGTTAATAGTGTTGCTGTGAAAGTGGGGGTGTGGATTTCATTTCCTTGTTCTCAGCATCTTATTTGAATTATGTCATCCCTGTGATGTTGGAACTTGTATTATCCCCATTTTACAGATAGGGAAACTGAGATACAGAGAGTTCAAGTAACCTGTTTCAGGTTACAAAGCATATATGATTGTGCTGGACTTCAATTCCAGGCAGTCTGACATCAGAGCAGGGGCCTGACCACAATGCTCCTTTGAGTTCAGCACCAGCCAGGTCTTCTGATTTCAAGCCCACTGCTCTTTCTAATGCAGTGTAACAGCCAGTTCTTGGCATACAAATGTCAAATATCAGGCCAATAATCTCATATGTAAGGATTTCAAAGGTGTACCTCTGGGGAATCTATGATCTCAGCCACATTGTAGGAAATAAATCGCTGGAGTTTACTATCTTAAATTCAGATCACAAACCTAGGAATAGCAGTATGGTAGAAGTACTAGTAAAAATTTATCTTATTAAACGAACATCTGTTTCCTGGAATTTGACAGCGTTCCCATACACTTATGGCTAGGTTGGGATGGCTCACTGAAAAAGTTTATTTTCTAGTGCAAGCTGCCTAGTTATAAAATCTTTACAGATGAAGTCCGTGGACAAGCAGTCTGAATTTTAGTACCCCGAAAAAAGGAAGACATTCTTTTATCTGCCTAATTCTAGAGCCATTGTATCTCCCCAGCCAATAAGATGCAGAAAGACTGTGCAAGGAAGTGGTATTTAGAGGAGAAAAGGCAGGGAAGTGGGCGTGGTCCAGAATATTAGAAAATGCCACTGCCCTTCGTCTGCTTTTGGGAATGGGGCTGAATCTTGTAGTAGACTGACTGCAAAAAAATGTCTGCAGTTCTCTAAGCACTTTGCAGTGTGACTCTGCCAGCCATCAGGAGACAGAGTCTATTTCCCCACCTCTTGAATCTGGGGGCTGTATTCTGACTTGCCAGTGAAATGTGGCAGAAGAGGTCTTGCACACATCTACTCTCTCTTGTTCCTCTGCCTTCACCATGAGAACAATCCTGAACTGGCCTGCTGGGTGATGAGATATTGTGTGGAGCAGAGCTGAGTCATCCTAGATTAACCATCCCCAGAAGACCTTCCACCCCGTGGCAGACACATGAGCAAGCCCAGCTGACATCATCTGAGCCTGTCCCAGATCAGCATAGTTACTCTGCCAGCCCCTAAATGCATGAGAAATAATAACTGGTTGTGGTTTTAAATCACTTTAATACTGGCCTTTTTTGTTATGCGGCATTATTATGGCAACAGATAATTGATAAAAACACCAAAGGCAAATCTCAGCAGTGGCAGGATGTCTGTTCCCCTCCATCATGCCTTCTTTCCTATGTCCCTGCTGGCTTGTTTGGCATTTGCTTCCAGTAGTGGTTGCAGCCCCACCCTCACCCAAGCCCATATAAAATCTGAAGTCAGGCCATGAGTTACCTACTTGGGAAAGGTGGCCAACTCTTAGATTACAAATGTACACACACATGCTCCCCTGCCTACAAAACCAAGTCGCCAACATGGAAGACATCCAGTCCTTCCTCCCTTGTTCCCATCATGCTTGTGCTTTGATCCATCTCCATTTGGTTCCCAGCCATGGCTCCACTTCCCATTTAGAGAGGGGTACAACAGAGTTTAGAATCAAGAAACCTGGGGTTGCACAGATCTGCATTCAAACTCTGGCTTTGTCACTTACCAGCTCCGTACCCTTAAAAAGTCCCTTAACTCATTGAGCCTCAGTTTCTTTGTCCATAAAATAGGAGTAATAATCTGCCTATAGAGTTATTGTGAGGATTGAATGACATGTTAAATGTCCATTAAATAGTAGTTTTGACTCTTTCGTTGATAATCCAACCCCATTCTCTCCAGTTCCTAACTCTGGTTTGGGTCCCTACTGCCTCCTCCACCCCCAGCAGTACTTCCGTGGAACCAGTACTTTCATGGACTCTCTCAGGAGCTGAGAGTCCAGTCTCTGGTCCCTGTGGGCACCCAGATGGATGGCCTAGCATGCCCACTGCAGCTTCACTGTGGAGCGGGACAGAACCCGGAGTCCAGGCGCTTTTGCCCGTGGGTCAGTGGACAAGCCCACCTCCCCGGCCCTCAAGCTCTGCTGACCGCTTTCGATGATTTTCACATGATGCAATGCTCCCTCTCCACTCAGCAGCAGTATTAGGTTTCCTCCCATTCCCATGCACTTCAGAGACTGCTGCCCCTCTCACATTTCAGACGCTGACCCGCTCCTCTGCACTTTTCCCCTCTGCTTGTCTAGAGACCCGCATAATGAAAGTCAGACAGCAGTGAATGCTGTGCTCTGTCTGACTGACCCTCCAAACGGGGTGACGAGGCCGGGGCTCCCCGCCTTGCAGGGAGCTTGCTTCTCCCATGGCTTTGACGCAAAACTGGGTGAGAGGAGCAAGTCCGGTGACTTCTTTTCTTTTCGTCAACTCATAGGTTCCTTTTTTTTTGACCTGCCTGTGGGGGTAGGGTGTGGGGTGGAGGATACATGGGATACATAAAATGAAACAAGCTTTCCAAAAACAACAAGGCTGAATCATAACAACTTACATTTGTGGGACACTGTAGTTTCCAAAGCTGTTTCACATGCATTGTCTCATTGGATTCTCACAGCAGGCCTGGGAGACAGACAGGACAATGATTAACATCCCTGTTTGACCGTGAGATCACACGGTGAGTAGGTGACAGAGTCCTGGCCTGCACACTGGTCTGAGGACTGCACACCCAGTGTTCCATCCTCTGCGTGAGGCTGTCTTCTCTCTCACACTTCACACCACGACTGAGGCCCAACATTGGTACAAATTTCCCAGAGAAACATCCCTTATGGCAGAGGGAACGAACAAAATTACTACCACGTCCTGTGTTTCGTCCAGAAAACATTCACTCAAAATATGAATTCTGATTAATTATGTCATTTATATTAAATAGATCTTATATTCTTAATGTAAAAGTAAGGTTTTATTTTAGCTTTCTTCAGCTAAAATAGATATTTCAGGAAGATGGCTTTGCTTAACCCCGGGTAACTTTAGGGATATGTGGCACCAGGTTCTAGATGCTTCCAACCAGAGTGCCAGATGAGTGTGTAACACACATGCATACGACCATGGCAGCCACCCGAAGAAATGCTTAATTTTAGCCCCTATCTCAGGAAGAATGTCTTTTTTTTAACAAGCGTTGTTGACTGGGGCTTCCTTTAAACCATCTGCCCCAAACATTCCATCCTGCATTCTTTGACAGTGGAAAGACACATATTTATAAGGTATGTTTAGCGTCTGAGAGGCTGAAGGAGTGAGCTTTCCAGCATTCCCAGATGCACTGAGTGCATTGCAGAGCGGAAAACACGGGCCCTAGGCAGGAACCCAGAGCGGAGAGCAAGCAGAGCTAAGGGACTAACTGTGGGGGGCTCAGCTGAAGGGCCTGAACCCAAACTTTAGGTTCTCAGAATTGTTGTCACTCTCTGCAGTACCTTACATCCGCCTCCCGGCAGCTCTCTCTTGGCGGAGCCTTGAAGAGGAGTCCCACTGTCAACCAGGAGTACTTTCCTCTCCACTCCAAGGAGAGGAAAGGATCCGAGAGGGGGATCCCTAAATCCCCCAAGGATCCCTAAATCATAACTCCAATTCCAAAGGGAATCCATAGCTCTGACTAACCTTGCCAACCTTTGCTGCCCATCCCAGAGCCCTTGCTAGTGGACTGTTTGCTCCAGAGAAGCCTCTAGGGACTGGTAATTGGTACAGGTGGCGGGACGATTTCAGCGCACTCGTCAGAGCAAATGGGATGCAACCCCGAGTCAGAGGTGGGGAAACCATCCTGAGAGCTGGCTCCTTTGGTGTGGGTTTGAAACAAATAGGAATATATTCAAAGTGCTCTTGCAATGGGTTGCAACCATGGAGTTGAGATTTACTGAAGGAAGGAGAGGGAACATGATCTCAACAGCCAGCACGTACGAGAGCTTCCTGTGGGCCAAGCACGGATCCATGCGTCGTCACTGCATGAGCTCAGTGTCTTCTCACCACAGTCCTCCAAGGTAGGGGCTCTTGTGCTCACCCCCTTTCACAGGTAGACACTGAGGCAGAGAGGGGGTAAGCAACTTGCCCGGGATTAACAACCAGTGTGTGGCAGAGCTGGGATTTGAAGCCACACTTTTAACCACCATGCTGTGCTGCCTCTCACTGCCTGCACAGTGTACCCAAGAGTAAGAGTAACAGAGTCTTCTTTAGTCCCTTTATGGCAGGCACTTGCTGAATGCTTCTTGACTTGCACTGTCCTCCACTCTCCTTACAGTGTTCCTGGAGAGAAAGTGCTGTCATTACTTCCATTTTCTAATTGAGGAATCTGAGGCCCAGCGATGTGAACTGGCTAAGACATGACTTGAAAGCCCATTCTGTTTTGCTGCCTTCCCTGTAAACTGCATTAACTGTAAATAGCACAAAACAAAGGAAAGAGTTTTGCAGAGAAACTCCTTTGTATTCCGGAACACGAAATAGGTACAAATTCACTTCCAAGAAAATTGTACAGGATTTGAGGTCTGGGAGTCAGGCCATATGGTGAAAAGCAAAGAACCCCGAGCTTGTGGTTAGCAGATCCAGGTTCAAGTCCCATCTTTGGTGCCCACATCCCAGAGCTGCTCATTTTCCTCATTTGTAAAATGGAGGTCACGGCAAGACCTGCACGTGGGACTTGAGTGATAAGACACGTGGTACTGTTGTTGTTTAACACATGAAAGGTGGGTTTGTTTTTGTTTTTTACATTACTGTTCACTCTTTGTGTTATACATTCTAAGGATTTTGAAAAATATATAATGACATACCCACCATTATATCGATAGTATCGTAAAGACTAGTTTCCCTAAAAATCCAGTGCTTTGCCTATTTATCCCTCCCTCCCCCAACCCTTGCAACCACTGATCTTCTTACTGTCTCCATAGTTTTGCCTTTTCCAGAATGTCATATGGTTGGAATCATACAGTGTGTAGCCTTTTCAGATTCGCTTCTCTCACTTAGTAATATGCGTTTAAGTTTCCTCCATGTCTTTTAATGGCTTGATAGCCCCCTTTTTTTTCCAGTGCTGAATAATATCCCATTGTCTGGATTGTCACAGTTTATTCAGGGGTTATTATTTTTAGCCCAAATCTCTTCCTATTATAGATGAGAAAACTGAATCCTAGAGAGGTTAGAAAAACACGCTAGGGCTTCCCTGGTGGCACAGTGGTTAAGAATCTGCCTGCCAATGCAGGAGACACGGGTTCGAGCCCTGATCCAGGAAGATCCCACATGCCGCGGAGCAACTAAGCCCGTGTGCCACAACTACTGAGCCTGCGCTCTGGAGCCCGCAATCCACAACTACTGAAGCCCGCGTGCCACGACTACTGAAGGCCGCGCGCCTAGAGCTCATGCTCCACGACAAGAGAAGCCACCACAATGAGAAACCCATGCACCAAAATGAAGTGTAGCCCCCGCTCGCCGCAACTAGAGAAAGCCCTCGCACAGCAACGAAGACCCAATGCAGCCAAAAATAAATAAAATAAAATAAACAAACAAACAAAAATAACATGCTCAAGTGTCCCAGCTGGTTTGTGACAGAGTCAGGACTCGAAAGCAGCTCTTTAACCTCCAGTCCAGCACTTTTGCTACTTTGATGGGCTGATTTTCTGACATTCTCTAGAGCTTGCGTTTTAGGATTCCCCTCTCATTTCCTTGCAGTCATTTGCTAAACTTCCACTTATCTCACTTGTATTTCTGGAATTAGAGGTCAAAGAGAGTTTGGATAATGCAGATACACAATCTCTACAACCATCTAGTCGGTTAACAGCTTCCGTTTCCTTCCTCATGTAGGAGTTTTAAAAGAGCAGCTGAAAAGTAGTAAAATTGGTAGAGGGGTTTCCATCTCCCCTGTCTCCTGCTCATCTTTGGAGAATGTGCCACCTAATGATGATGTGAATGGGAGACAGGGAAGGCATGGTAGAGTTCTTTAGGGTAGTCTTGTCTGCTGCAAAGGCAGGTGTGGAGCTGTGGGAAGAGGGAATCACTAAAGAAGAAATCCAATAGGGATCAACACAGACCCCTACACTTAGGTTCAAAAAGTCAACTGTACCCGATGCAGGCTATAGTAGAATAAGCCACACAAAAATGGCTTTGGAGTTTAGCTGTGTAAGCGCAATAAGAAGCAATATTGCTATGGGTAGCCTAAAATGTGACTGCACTCCTAGGGTGCATTTTGAATAGAGTTGACTTCTAGTCCTGACCTGTCACAAACAGACTGGGAGACTCAGCTTTTTAAGTTTATTAAATGTTTCAGAGTGACGAATGTTACAGTCCCTCTGTATTCTATATTTAAGTAGAGACGCATAGGAAGGCCCATTTGTGGACATCACTTCTAAACTTGGTACTGACGGGCTGGAGCATAGCAAGAAGCTGCTGACTGGGCACTGGAAAGGGACTCACCTTTGTGGGGACCATCCGTGTACTAGACACTAGGGCTTTATCTACATGGTTTCAGTTAATCTTCACACCAAACCTGAAACGTAGGTTTATTAATCTCGTCTTTCTTAGAGGAAGAAACGTGCCCACGATCACTCCTCTTTCAGGTGTCAGTGCTTTCTCCTAACCCTATGTTCTTTTCAGCTTAAAAATAGTGAAAGTCCTAAAAACCATTTCATAAGAGGACAGCTGTAGAAATCAGGCACACACAACCATCCAAAATATTTGAAGGACTTTTCAAGTGGAACAGGGAATTAGATTTATTCCTCCTGGTCGCAGAGAAAACTAGAGCCAGAAGATGAGTGTTACAGCGAAGTCTTACATGGAAGTCGATGTCGGGGAGAACTTTCTGTTAGAGGATGGCTCAGCAAAGGACCCAGCTGCTTTAACTCATCCCGAGTGCCTCCTCACTAGAGGAGCGTTCAAGGAGAAGCAGATTGGGCAATGGTCAGGGATGCTATTCATTCAGTCAGTCAATATTTAATGAGTAGCCATGATGTGTCATCACTAGCTTAGGACTTGGGGGTTCAGCAATGAACAAAACAGACCAATAAAAAAATTCTCATCTTCGTGGGGTTTATATAGCAATGGAATACTGTACAGTGGTAGAGGGAATTGTAACGTTCTCTGGTACATCATAATAGTGGACCCCCCAAGATGCCAGTCATAGATGCTGTCTGTGCCTGCCACTGTTCCCTCAGCTGGTACCACTGCTGGGCATGCTAGCTCCACCTCCAATTGCCAAATCTGCGAATCTATGCCTAAGGGCATGCTCTGGTCATTGCATGCTGCGTGCTGGTAAAACAAGAGCATTGGATTAGATAAAATATATGTGTGTCATCTAGATTCATATCCATAAGCATACCTAGCACTTAAACGTGTAGACTCCTTTACCTGCTTCTGAAAGACCCTTCACATCCGTGTTTGATTTGATCCTCAAAATACCTCTGTGAATTAGACTGGGTACAGACAACTTTGCCCGTTTAAGAGATTAGACAATTCTTCACCATAAAAACTTAGTTTCCTTCTTTCTCTTCTAAACATTTTAACCAATGCTGTCCTGGAGTTTGAGTGATTCCCATCTGTATTCTCCTATTCTCCATCTCCAGTCCTGATGTACAGAACAGGTTTCCTATTTCTTGATTCTCTGAAAAGTAGGTTATAACCAGGAAATGGCTGGAATTGTGACTAAAATAAGAAGGGATCCAGAGGGCATTCCCTGGTGGTCCAATGGTTAGGACTCCATGCTTCCACTGCCGAGGGCCCAGGTTCAATCCCTGGTCAGGTAACTAAGATTCCACAAGCTGCATGGTGCGGCTGGAAGAAAAAAAGAAGGGGTCCAGAGCCTTTGGAATATAAAAAATTCCACCTTCAACAGCTCATCTGTATGGTGCTATGTGGGACAAGAACATGGGGGTAAGCACAGACCCTGAGCTAGATGCAGATGTATTTGTGAATTGTGTATACACCCTCTGATAAGAGACAACATGAGATACATATATATATTTCTCTGTGGTTTACAGAAGCACTTTCATATCTTTTATCTCACTTGATTCCCACTAGTCCTGTGAGATACTATAATATTTGTATTATTCCCATTTTGATGGGGAAATAGGCTGAGAGAGGTTGAGTGGATGTGGTAAGTGTAATGTATACTTGAAAATGTTAAGGCAGATGCTGGTGGAGGTCATCATGCCCAGCCCTGTCTAATGGAAAGCTGTTGTTATGAGTTCTCACGTAGCTGTGTAGATCCAGTTGCAGGGTGCATTCCAGAATAAGACAGGAGGACTCAGTCATAAAGAACGGAAGAGTAAAGACAGCGACCCTACAGACTCCTTGAGTTATTACTAGAGAGATGACCCATGTCCCTATGCAGAGAGGGAGGTCAGACTTTGGCATTCCACTGAATCTTTAGGGATCTTTCTGGTCCAAATTCTTCTGTGGTCCAGAGAGGGGAGGTAACTTTGTTTAAGGTTGTACAACTTGTAGGGCGAACAACCATCCTGGTGTGCCCTGAAATTCCCACTTTCCAGGAAACCCCAAGCCAACTAGGACAGTGGGTGACGCTACAACTGGTAAATAAATGTCTTTGAGACTCCCAAGGCTGTCTGACTTCAAAAGGCTGCTTGTGTAACCACACTGGCACTGACTAATAATGAGTGAGGCACTTTGCCCCGCCAAGCTTCGATTTTCTCATCTGTAAAATGGAAACAATAATACCAGACTCAAAAAGTTTGTGGATTAAATCAGAAAATGCATGTAAAGTGCTCACTAAATGACAGATGCTATTATCATTACTTACGAAGACTAGAAACAGGTTATCCTGGCTTTTTACCCACCTCTCATTCTAGGACTCTAGCAAGATTCACAGATCGCTATGAGGGGCTTTTCTACACATGAAATGAAGTCTCCATATTATGACTGGAAATTTTGGTAAATTTAGATGCACGGGAAGCATAGTTCTTTTTAGTGAACAAAAAGCTTTTGCTTTCTGTACCAAAAGTTACATCTTCCAAGAGGAATTTTGGAATGTAGTTCAACTGTACCCTAACGATTTCTTTTTCAGGTTGTGAGAATAAGCTATTATCAAATACGCAATAAAATGGAAGGATTTAGATGTATCTGGCATCGAGGGTTTAACTAATGTTTGTGGTAGGAAAGAATGACTATATTTTTTAAGTCACATCCAGTTATGTAGAATAAGACTGTATTGGCTATAGCTGCCATTTGATCATATTTTTTCTGTTGCTACCATCCCTGCCCACACAAATATGCTCTAGTGCATTATATAGAGAGAATAACAAAATCCAGCATTTCATGCTAGATTTAGAAGGCTGTCTCGTTCCCCTGTTGTAGTGTTCCGAGTATGCGTTTGAACTCTGAAACCTTGAAGACTGAGCCCCTCAGACAGGCTCTTTCTGCGTCTCAGTGGGAAACTCTTTGCTTCTCTTCTTCAGTTTCTTCAGCTGTAAAACAGGAATCCAAATAATTCCCTCTAGCCCAGGGATTCTCTGAGCTAGTCTGTAAAATTACACAGAGATGAAAAACCCTGTAGTGACAATACACGCCTAACATTGTTATGAGTCTAGAGCTCAGAGTTCAATGAGGTTAAAAAAAAAAAAAGATCCAACATCCAAGAGGAAAACCCCAAAGTGCTCTCTGCTCAAACGGGTATTTTGTGCATAACTTTTGGGGATCAATTTCTGTGCAACTTCCTGGGGTGACCTTGCAAATGTTTTTCTACTCTTTTCCCTAAAGAAAGCCCTCTCTGTCATAGTTTTAGGATTCCCCATCTCCTTATTTCTCTTTTAACTGTAGTAAAGGAAGAAGATTGAGTGCAGCTTCCTTGCTGATTGTGGAGAGCAAATCTGTATCTCTTTGGAAGCTTGTTGATCAAAAGATTTGTGTCATCTGTGTGTAGTACATTTCTCTGAGGGGAAAAGGCAGAGTAATCATGCATGCTCCTCTTCTGAGAGGGAAACAGATGCACTGTGCGTGTAATGGGACTGCGTTTAAAAAACAAAGTCAAGAGCCTGGGAGAATTAAAATGGTGCTGCCTCTGCAAATGTGTGGAGATAATGGGGGCTCAAAAAGAGACCTCACATTCCAGAGCTTTTGGTGTGTATGGCAAGGAGCAGATGAAATGTGTCAATAAAATCTGGCATTTATTAGAGAGATAAGGAAGTCTGGAGCAAAGGGTGTTCTCTGAGTAAGACGAGAAAACAGAAACATTTCTGTACCATGATACTAACTTCTAACTTGGGTCTGGGGGCACCCGGGTTTATTATTTAGAATTTTTAACATATTCCCTTCAAATGATTACTAGTTTTTGGAGTGCTCTCCTCTTGGTTGATGGTGTTTACAAATTACAGCAGGCAATAGATCTTTAATTCTATTATTAAAAAACAGTAATAAAAAACGGGTTGCTTGTCATGCATTTTCTCTAGGGGAATGAAATCCGCAAAAGTATTAACCACCAGCGTTTTCACTGTTTGAAAAAGCAAAACAAAACAAACCGTAGACACACAGAGAGTCAGCTGATTCTCCTCCCATGGGTGGCTCTTCCATAGCTGTAGCTAACTGTCTAAGGCAATTACCCTCATGATGACCTGTGTTTCATAATGGCAGCATCAAATATAATCAGAATACTGAAAGCTTCAAGGTATTCTTCATATTTTGTAATTAGGAGAGACAAATGAGAAGATGTATCTATTTCCAGATTTTGGTTTTCAAAAATGTTTTTCAGGTGGACTAGTACTAGTTAGTTCATTACAGGCTTCCTGATTCAGTGTTTAGGTTGAAAGAGGAAAAATATTTTGGACTGACAGAAAATCAAGAGCAGATGTATGTCAGTGTTTTTGTGGGTTATCTGTTGGTTTTCCCCTTTCTCATCCTGAATATGTTTTGTGTGTTTACTTCATGGGCTCATTTCAGGTTTAATGCGGAGCTGTCACCATGACCTGGGCAGCACTGGTTTTGACACCCATCGGTTTCCTTGGGAGACTGAATGTGGTTATAGAATCACTTAAAGTTGTGGCTATTGGAACACAGGTCTGTGGAAACAGGGAAGTTCCAGGTCAGTTTGATCAAGGTAGGATGTCAAATTGGATCATTTGAGACTCGGGACCCCCAAAGTATATCCACTTGGGTGTCCAAAAAAGTCCAGATTGAATATCTACACTGCTCAAATATGCTGGAAGGTTGCCAGATCTCTGCTTCAGTTGGTGTGTGTGGAAACTGCTGACACATGCAGCCGCCAGGGAGTCAGTTCTGTTGAATGACTGTCTGAATGTCAACACAGCTCATCGTCATTTCTAGATGACAAATCATAAACATCGTTGGCCCTCTGGAAAGGGTGGTTAACTGTGTGAGGTGGAATGGTGGAGAACACAAGTTGCACATGTAAATGCCTGTGGGTCCAGGTTTATATTATTAATATAAGAAGTGAGGCAGGCCTGGAGTTAGGGTGTGAGAGATGGTAGGGACCATGGAGACCTGAGGGCACCCATCCCATCTGAAGGCTCTCCACTGCCCTGCCTCAGTGGAGGCTCAGTGTTGCCAGATCTGCTAACATTTTTCAAGCCAAGCAGGAAATTCAGATTTTTTATGTGAAATCTCTCAAACTTTAAATGTTGGCTTAAATTTCTTAAAACACTACCCATTCAGATTCTAAATACTTCAGAAGGCCGGATATGGCCCCAGGCTACTATTTTGAGATCTCTGAATTAAGTGATTCTTTGAGAAGAACCTCCCTACTCTCCATCTATAGACTTTTTCCAGTAACCTCGGGGGTGTCCGTTCTTACAAAAAAAACACTGGACTGGGAACTGGGAGACTGGGTAAGCCAACTCTATCTTTCCTAACTGCATGATCAGGGGCAAACCCTTAACTTCACTCATCTTCAGCTTTATATCAATTCATAATACATGTCCCACCCATCTATCTCACAGATTAAATTTGTTAACCTAACTAATATTTATTGAAAATTTACTTGAGCATATCCTGTTTTATTTACTCCTCAAGAAGACCTTATGAGGTAGATATTCTTAACATGAATGTAGAGATGAAGAAACTGAGATTCCACAAATTTTAAGGAAACTGCTCAAGGTCATGGAGCTAATTAGTGATTGAGTGGAGATTGAGACCAGATCTTCTCATATTAAACTCTAGTTTCCACTGGGAGAGCAAATCTTAAAATAGATAAGGAGCCATAATCCATTTAAAGATTTTTTTGATGTGGACCTTTTTTAAAAAATTAATTAATTTATTTATATTTATTTTTGGCTGTGTTGGGTCTTCGTTTCTGTGCAAGGGCTTTCTCCAGTTGCGGCGAGAGAGGGCCACTCTTCATCACGGTGCGCGGGCCTCTCACTGTCGCGGCCTCTCCCGTTGCGGAGCACAGGCTCCAGACGCGCAGGCTCAGTAGTTGTGGCTCACGGGCTTAGTTGCTCCGCGGCATGTGGGATCTTCCCGGACCAGGGCTCGAATCCGTGTCCCCTGCATTGGCAGGCAGATTCTTAACCACTGCGCCACCAGGGAAGCCCCATAATCCATTTAAATCATCATTTTCATCAACAACATTATTATGGTGTTTTCTTATCTAGCCCCTAGACACAGGGTTTACAAATAGAATCTTACCTGGGCACGTTGCTTTATCTCTCTAGGTCTCAGTTTTCTTACTTCTTAAGCTGGAGAAGTAAGACTTGAGAAGAGGTGCGAATTGGTATTTCAAGGGCTGTATTTAGCTCAGAGATGTCTTTGGTTGGGCCTAAATAATTTTTTCTGTTTTTAAAAAAACCTTCTTATTGAGGTAATACAACTGACATAAAATAAAGAATACATATATTTAAGTGTATGATTTGATAAAATTTGACATATGAACACAACCATGAAAACCATCACAAAAATCAAGATAATGAGCATACCCATCACCCCCGAAACTTTCCTCATGCCCCTTTGTAATCTATGCACTCCTTGCCCCAGGTAAACACTGATCTGCTTTATTTTACTATACATTTGTTTGCATTTCCTAGAATTTTATATAAATGGAATTATAAAGAATATACTTTTGTGGAGGGCGTCTGTCTTCTTTCATTCCTTCCATTATATGGATATACCATGGTTTGTTTTGTTACTCACCTGTTGATAGACATTTGGGCTGTTCTAGATTGGGGCTACTACAAATATACCTGCCCTGACTATCCATGTATAAGTCTTTGTATGAACATATGCTTTCATTTCTCTGGGTTAAAAGCCTAGGAGTGGTATGGCTACGTCCTAGGTAGTGTATGTTTAACTTTTTAAGAAACTGTCAATTGCTTTCCAAAGTTGTATCGTTTTACACGCCCACCAGCAGTGTATGAGAGTTCCAGTTTCTCCTCATCCTTGTCAACACTTGAATAAGCAATCTTTAAAATTTTTATTCTAATATGTAGGTAGTGGTATTTTAATTTGGTTTTTTTTTTTTACATCTTTATTGGAGTATAATTGCTTTACAATGGTGTGTTAGTTTCTGCTTTATAACAAAGTCAATCAGTTATACATATACATATGTTACCATATCTCTTCCCTCTTGCATCTCCCTCCCTCCCACCCTCCCTACCGCACCCCTCCAGGCGGTCACAAAGCACTGAGCTGATCTCCCTGTGCTATGTGGCTGCTTCCCACTAGCTATCTACCTTACGTCTGGTAGTGTATATATGTCCATGCCACTCTCTCACTTTGTCACAGCTTACCCTCCCCCCTCCCCATATCCTCAAGTCCATTCTCTAGTAGGTCTGTGTCTTTATTCCTGTCTTACCCCTAGGTTCTTCATGACATTTTGTTTTCTTAAATTCCATATATATGTGTTAGCATATGGTATTTGTCTTTCTCTTTCTGACTTACTTCACTCTGTATAATTTGGTTTTAATTTGAAGTTCCTTCATGACTAATGATGTTGAACATCTTTTCATGTGCTTATTTGTCAACTTCATATCTTCTTTGGTGATGTGTCTGAGTCTTTTGCTCATTTTTATTGTGTTGTTTTTTTTCTTACTATTGAGTTTCGAGTGTCCTTTATATACTCTGGATATAAGTCCTTTATCAGATATATGACTTGCAAATATTCTCTCTCTCAGTCTGTGGGCTGTCTTTGCATTCTCTCAACAGTGTCCTTTGAAGAGCAAGAGTTTTTAATTTTGATAACATCAAATTCATTTATTCTTTTACGGATTGTGCTTTTGGTTATTAATTTAAAAAATATTTGCCTACTCCAAGATCAAAAGATTTTCCCCTATATTTTCTACATGATTTTTCTACTTAATTTTATATAACTTGAAAATTATTTGCCAACATTTAAAAGTTGGAAGATTTTATGTAAGAAATTTGAATTTCCAGTTTCTCTTAGAAAGGGAAGAGCTGGGTATACTGGCCTGCATTCCTGCAGGAAGATGCTCCACTGGACCTAAATGATCCAGTCTACCAAGGTACCATTGCACTGGCCTCACTCCTTTACGTTCCCAACCTTGCTACTCTGTGTGCACAGACCTACCATTCCATGGCTAGGTGCCCTCTAAGACCCTTTGCAGTTTTAAGCTTTGGTGATTCTACAAATCTTCCTTTTATTATTACATATGAGCCTCCTTCCAGAGGCTAAGAGAGTGAGCTACCCTGCAATGGATCTGGAATCAACTTGGAGATTCTGGAAGAATCACAGTAGTTACTGTCTTTAACAATCTGGAGAAATTTTAAAAATAGGTTAAATCTGAAAGCTGTAATTTGACTCAGCTTTGGACATTTGCCTACTCCTACATTTGTCTTTCTCATTTGCTTTCTGCTGTATATTAAAACAATTTATATATGGTAAGTATATAACATAAAATACACATATCTTAATATGTACAGTTTGATGAATTTTCAAAACTATAACTACCACTCCAATTATGATATACAGCATTCTCATCACTGAGAATTTCCTTTCTGTCCCTCTCCAGTCTATCCACGGGGGAGAGAGAGGGATGCAAGTTCCCCCTCTAGAGTCAGCCACTAATATATCTACTGCAGCTGAATCTTCTCTGTTCTTGAAATTCATAAAAACTGAACCATAGAGTAAGTACTCTTTTCTGTCTGGCTTCTTCCTCTGAGCATAGTATTCTTGGGATTCACCCACCAGTAGTTGTCATTACATCCACCAGATGTCATTACATCCACCAGTAGTTTGTTCCTTTGTATTGTGAGTCGTATTCCATAAAACAAATATGCCACATTTTACTTATTCATTCTCCTGTTGGTGAACATTTGGTTGTTTCCAGTGTTTTGCTTTCATGAATAAAGCTGCAATGAACATTGCTGTACAAATCTTGTACATAGATTTTTATTTCCTTTTGGGTAAATATCTCAGAGTGAAATTGTTGGGTCATAAGGTAGGGGTATTTTTACCTTCTTAAGAAACTTTTAAGAAGTTACCACAGTGGTTGTAACATTTTCTACTCTCACCAGCAATGTATGAGAAACACAATGGCTCTCCATCTTCTCAATATTTGGTGTTTTTGTCTCTTTAATTTTAGCCATTCTCATGGATATGAAATGGTAGCTAATTGTGATTTTTTAAATTAATTAATTAATTTTTGGCTGTGTTGGGTCTTCGTTGCTGTGCACGGGCTTTCTCTAGTTGCGGTGAGCAGGGGCTGCTCTTCATTGCGGTGCGCGGGCTCTAGGCACGCAGGCGTCAGTAGTTGTGGCACGTGGGCTCAGTAGTTGTGGCTCGCAGGCTCTAGAGTGAAGGCTCAGTAGTTGTGGTGCATGGGCTTAGTTGCTCCGCGGCATGTGGGATCTTCCCGGACCAGGGCTCGAACCCGTGTCTCCTGCATTGGCAGGCGGATTCTTAACCACGTGCCACCAGGGAAGCCCTCTCATTGTGACTTTAATTTGCATTTCCCTGATGAGTAATGATGTTGAACATTTTTTCTGTGAGTTTATTGACATTCAGTTAAAGGTGTTTTTTTGATGAGCAGATGCTTTTAATTTAAATTCTAATTTATTGATTTACTCATTTACAATTACTGCTTTCAGTGTCCTAAGAAATCTTTGCTAGCCTCTATTCACAAAGATACTCATGTATATTTTATTCTAGGAGCTTTACAGTTTTAATTTACATGTAAGCCTTAATTCATCTCAAATTATTTTTTCTTTATGGTATAAAATGCAGATTAAAGTTCACTTTTTCTCCAGTTGGTACAGCACTATTTGATAGACCTCCTTTTTTTCATTGAATTATATCAATGCCTTTATAAAAAGAAAGAAAAAATCAATTGTTGGTATTTGTGAGAGAGCCTATTTCTGGATTCTCTATTCTGTTCCATTTGTATATTTTTCTGCCTTTATGACATATCTATAGTATTGAGTTTTTCAGTTCATGAGCATAATATACCTCTCCATCTATTTAGGTTTTTTGTAATTTCTCTCAATAATATTTTGTAGTTTTTTAGTGTAGAGGTCTTTTTATTTCCTTCATTAAATTTATTCATAGGTATGTGTTTTGGTGCTATTATCAATGGAATTTATTTTTAAATTTTATTCCCAGTTGTTTATTACTAATACATAGACATTCAATGGATTTTTGTATATGGTCATGTATACCTTGCTAAATTAACTTATCACATTTATTTGTAGGATCTTAAAATTGTTGTTGTTAACTCTTGGGTTTTCTACATCCACCATCATGTTATCTCCAAATAAAGACAATTTTATTTTATTTTTTCCCAATATTTATGCCTTTTATTTCCCTTTCTTGTCATCATTGGCAAGTACTTAATGTGATATTAAATAGAAATGGTGAGAGTGCACATCCTTGCCTTGTCCCCCACATTAAGGGAACATGTTTAATATTCCATTATTAATCATGATATTTTTCTTAGATACCTTTTATAGATTGAGGAGGTTCTCTTTCATTTCTAGTTTTATGAGATCTTTCTTTTAAAATCATAAATAGGTGTTGGATTTATTTATTTATTTTTTACATCTTTATTGGAGTAAAATTGCTTTACAATGGTGTGTTAGTTTCTGCTTTATAACAAAGTGAGTCAGTTATACATATACATATGTTCCCATATCTCTTCCCTCTTGCATCTCCCTCCCTCCCACCCTCCCTATCCCACCCCTCCAGGCGGTCACAAAGCACTGAGCTGATCTCCCTGTGCTATGCAGCTGCTTCCCACTAGCTATCTATTTTACGTTTCGTAGTGTATATATGTCCATGCCACTCTCTCACTTTGTCACAGCTTACCCTTCCCCCTCCCCATATCCTCAAGTCCATTCTCTAGTAGGTCTGTGTCTTTATTCCCATCTTACCCCTAGGTTCTTCATGACCTTTTTTTTTTTTTTCTTAGATTCCATATATATGTGTTAGCATATGGTATTTGTTTTTCTCTTTCTGACTTACTTCACTCTGTACGACAGACTCTAGGTCCATCCACCTCACTACAAATAACTCAATTTCGTTTCTTTTTATGGCTGAGTAATATTCCATTGTATATATGTGCCACATCTTCTTTATCCATTCATCTGTTGATGGACACTTAGGTTGCTTCTATGTCCTGGCTATTGTAAATAGAGCTGCAATGAACATTTTGGTACATGACTCTTTATGAATTATGGTTTTCTCAGGGTATATGTCCAGTAGTGGGATTGCTGGGTTGTATGGTAATTTTTTCAAGTGCTTTTTCTTAACTATTGAGCTCGTTAGATGATTTTATCTTCAAACCTGTTAATTATGTTGATTAGCTTTGTGAATTACATTGTTTTAGAATGTCAAAATAACTTACATTACTGGGATAAACACAACTCGGTCACAATATATTATTCTTTTTATATTCCTGAATTTATTTTGCCAATATTTTGTTAAAGAGTTTTGTATATAATTCATGAGATATATTGGTTTGAATATCTCTTTTCTTGAAATATCTTTTATCAGGTTTTGGTATTAGGGTCATCGTAGCTTATAAAATGAGTTAGAAAGTGTTTTCTCCTGTATTTTTAAAAAGAGTTTGTGTAATATTGGTGTTATTTCTTCCTTAAATGTTTAATAGAATTCCCCTGTAAAGTCATCTGGACTAGGGGGTTTCTTTGTGGAGGCGTTTTAAATTAAGAATTCAGGGCTCCCCTGGTGGCACAATGGTTGAGAGTCTGCCTGCCAATCCAGGGGACACGGGTTCGTGCCCCAGTCCGGGAAGATCCCATATGCCACAGAGAGGCTAGGCCCGTGAGTCATGGCCGCTGAGCCTGCGCGTCCGGAGCCTGTGCTCCGCAACGGGAGAGGCCGCAGCAGTGAGAGGCCCGTGTACCGCGCGCAAAAAAAAAAAAAAAAATTAAATTTTCTTTCATAGTTACACAGCTATTTAAGTCTTCTATCAGTTGTAAGTTGTGTTTTTCAAGGAATTTGTCTATTTCATCTACATTGTTTAATGTATTGATAGGACCTATGGTTATAGTCTCTCTTTCATTGTTTTTTTGTTTTGTTTTGGTTTTTTCGCCACACTGCAGCTTGTGGGATCTTAGTTCCCCCACCATGGATCGATTGAATAGAACCAGGCCACTCACAGTGAGAGTGCTTAGTCCTAACCACTGGACTGCCAGGGAATTCCTTCTCTTTCATTCTTGATGTTGGTAATTTGTGGGTTTTTTCCTCTTATTTTTATTAATCAATATTACTAGGGGTTTATCAACTGTATTAATATTTTCAAAGAACTAAATTTGGCTTTGTTGATTTTTCTCTATTATTTGTTTTCTATTTCATTAATTTACTTTTTCTTATCCTCATTTCTTCTGCTAACTTTGGGCTTATTTTGCTCTTTCTTTTCCAGCTTGCTAATAGGGAAGCTTAGATCATAATTTTAGAGATTGTTTCCTTATATAAACATTTAAAGTTATGAATTTCCTCTTTATACCACTGTAGCTATATCCCCTAAATTTTTTTTTTTTTTTTTTTTCCGGTACATTACGCGGGCCTCTCACTGTTGTGGCCTCTCCCGTTGCGGAGCACAGGCTCCGGACACGCAGGCTCAGCGGCCATGGCTCACGGGCCTAGCCGCTCCGCGGCATATGGGATCTTCCCGGACTGGGACACGAACCCGTGTCCCCTGCATCAGCAGGTGGACTCTCAACCACTGTGCCACCAGGGAAGCCCTCCCCTAAATTTGAATATGTTGTGTTTTCCTTGTCATTTAGTTCAACATATTCTCTAATTTTCCTTGTGAATTGTTCTTTGATTTCAGAGTTATTAAAAAATGTTAATTAATTCTCAAATCTCTATGGATGGTCTACATGCATTTTATTATTGGTTTCTAATTTATTTGACTTGTGGTTAGAGCATATACTCTGTATGATTTCGGTCTTTTGAAATTTATTGCGATTTATTTTATTGCTTAGCATATAGTCCTTCTTAATGACTGTTCTATTAATGCTTGAAAAGAATATGTATTCTTTAGTTTTTGGATATAGGGTTCCATAAACATCTACTACCTCAAGTTGGTTAATAGTGTTCAAGTTTTTTATATCCTTACCAATTATATTTTTTTCTATCGATTACTAAGAAGTATTTGTCTCCAATTATGATTGTTCGTTTTCTATTCTATCTTTAGTTTTATCAATTTTTGCTTCCCACATACTTTTAAGCTCTATTATTAGGAGCATACACATTTAGGAGCATATATGCATAAACACAAAAAAATTTAGAATTTTTATGTGTTCTTGATGAATTGATTCTTAGCATTATGAAACATCCCATTTTATCTCTAGCAATACTCTTTGTTTTGAAGACTATTTTGTCTGACGATATTAAAGCCACACCAATTTTCTTATAATTACTATTGGTGTGGTGTACCTTTTTTTAATGCTTTTTCTTTCAACCTGTATTTTTATATTTCAACTATGTGTATCTCTTGAATATTGCAAATATGAAATTTGAGTTTCCCTTCCTCATAACCTTGGACTTTGCCCCCATAGAAGGAATTCTTCCACTAAGCTCACAATAAGAATCCCATTAAATTTTAAGCTACTGTCCAGTTATTTTGGGTTCCTCATACCAAAGGCTGGTAGGCAAGTAAAGGAGTTATCATCCTGGCAGGAGTAATTGGCCCTGATCATCAGGAAAAGGATGCTGTTTATTTTAATTTAATTTTTATTTTATATTGGAGTATAGTTGATTTATAATATTGTGTTAGTTTCAGGTGTACAGCAAAGTGATTCAGTTATAAATACATATATATCCATTTTTTTCAGATTCTTTTCCATATAGGTTATTACAGAATATTGAGTAGAGTTCCCTGTGCTATACAGTAGGTCCTTGTTGATTATCTACTTTATATATAGTAGTATGTATATGTTAATCTCAAATTTATCCCTCCCCCATACCTTTCTCCTTTTGTAACTATAAGTTTGTTTTCGAAGTCTGTGAGTCTGTTTCTGTTTTGTAAATAATTCATCTGTATCATTTTAAAAAGATTTCACATATAAGTGATATCATATGATATTTGTCTTTCTTTGTCTGACTTAATTTACTTAGTATGATAATCTAATAGTCAAGACTGGGAAGCAAACTAAATGTCCATTGATAGAGGAATGAATAAAGAAGATGTGGTACATACAATGGAATATTACTCAGCCATAAAAAAGAATGAAATAATACCATTTACAGCAATGTGGGTGGACCTAGAGAGTATCATAAAGATGCTGTTTTTTGAATAGTGTGTAACACTTTTCTACACATGGCAGGGCCACACAGAACCCTAGAAGTCTATCCTGTGATTCTTCTACTGAAGGTTGCTATTAATTCCACACAATTTTTCCCACCACAGACACCTTCAAATAATACAGGATCTACTGAGTCATATGGGCCCAAGCAGCAGGGCCACTTGTACCCTACTTGGGCAAGAGCTCTTTCTTTTATAATTGCTGTACTGTTGTAGGGACTTTCTTCCTGAGGATCTGCCTCTCCTTTAGTCAACTGAGTTCTGATCAGAAAACTGGTCCTGGCCTGGAACCTAGTAAAGTACCATGATTTTTTTTTTTTACTGGGGAAGCTGCCTTCCACCTCCTGATCATCCATCCTTGATTAATTTTGGCTGAATGGTTTGAACAATGCCCTTGTTGCCTGCCCACATAATTTGCTCCTAGTGATGCTGTGTTCTTTTAAACATCTCCATAACTCTGTGAGCCAGGCTTCCCTGGCTGCCCCTCTAGCCTCACTACTCATCACAATAATTGTGTCCATGTTGCGTCTTTGGTTAAGCACTTCCACCTGGCCTTTATTTTGGGATATTATCATCCCTATTACCATCAACAATCCATTTTCTAACAGCATCTCTTAACATCTGCTCTGGCCTTGCAGAAGAGGGCCACTACTGAGCGTCTCATTGATTCTGGTGTCCTCCCATCATCCACCCCCCTTTCCCACACCTACTTCTTGATTTCAATTCTTTCAATCCTTTCTTTCAGTATTTCTCTTCATGATCTTAAATAACATATAGCTGCATCTTGATATTTTAGTTTTAGTCATTATCTATTTATTTTTTATTTTTTAATTGAAGTATAGTTGATTTACAAAGTTGTGTTAGTTTCTGCTGTGCAGCAAAGTGATTCAGTTTTACATATACATATATATACACACACAAATATACACGCACACACACACACGCATTCTTTTTCTTATTGGGGTATAGTTGTTTTACAATGTTGTATTAGTTTCTGCTGTACAACGAAGTGAATCAGCTATATGTATACATATATCCCCTCCCTCTTGGACCTCTCTCCTACCGCCCACCCCATCCCACCCATCTAGGTCATCAAAGAGCACCGAGCTGAGCTCCTTGCACTACACAGCAGGTTCCCACTAGCTATCTGTTTTACACACGGTAGTGTATATATGTCAATCCCAATCTCCCAATTCATCCCACTCCCCCTTCCCACCCCTGTGTTCACACATCTGTTCTCCATGTCTGTGCCTCTATTCCTGCCCTGCAAATAGGTTCATCTGTACCATTTTTCTAGATTCCACATATATGAGTTAATATATGATATTTGTTTTTCTTTTTCTGACTTACTTCACTCTGTATGACAGACTCTAGGTCCATACACGCCTCTACAAATGACTCAATTTTGTTCCTTTTTATGGCTGAGTAATATTCCATTGCATATATATACCACATCTTCTTTATCCATTCATCTGTTGATGGACATTTAAGTTGCTTCCATGTCCTGGTTATAGTAAATAGTGCTGCAGTGAACATTGGGGTGCACGTGTCTTTTTGAATTATTGTTTTTTCTGGGTATATGCCCATTAGTGGGATTGCAGGATCATATAGTAGTTCTAGTTTTAGGTTTTTAAGGAATCTCCAAACTGTTCTCCATAGTGGCTGTATCAATTTACATTCCCACCAACAGTGCAAGAAGGTTCCCTTTTCTCTACACCCTCTCCAGCACTTATTGTTTGTAGATTTTTTGATGATGGCCATTCTGACTGGTGTGAGGTGATAACTCATTGTAGTTTTGATTTGCATTTCTCTAATGATTAGTGATGTCGAGCAGCTTTTCATGTGCCTCTTGGCCATCTGTATGTCTTCTTTGGAGAACTGTCTATTTCGGTCTTCTGCCCATTTTTTATTGGGCTGTTTGTTTTTTAAAATATTCTTTTCTATTATGGTTATCATAAGATATTGAATATAGTTTTCTGTGCTATACAGTAGGACCTTGTGGTTAGTCGTTATCTATTAAATTCCACTATGAAATATGAGCTCTCTTTCATAGTCACCACCCCCCCAACTCTATACTTCCCATCCTCCCACTCTCTCATAATTGACTGTAATTTTGATTAGATTCAGTGTTTGTGGAATTATGTCTGTGTAATCTCTAGCTACAGCTAAACCATGTAACATACTATGTTTATTTTTCCTTTTTTTACAACTTTTTTTGTATTTCATGGAGTTAATCATTGTTTGTATTTGTTTGTTTGGTTTTCTATATGCTTCTCATCAATTCATCCCAAAACTTTTCCTCAAAAGCAAAAGTTTTTCCTAGACCTAAATCCACCTGAGATTCTATCTCCTGGAGTCTTCAGACCTGTTCCAATCTTGGCTAATTCTCCCTGTTCAATTATTCAGTTTTGCTCCTGGAACACGCTTTCATTAACATCCTGAAAATTCCTCTCCCCTTTTTCCTAGATTCCAAGTGTCCATTTTTTTTTTTCTTTCTTTCTTTCTTTTTTTTTTTGGTTTACTTTCTGAATAGCTGCCATATATTCTCTGATAGTGTCCTTGGAGAGGGTATGTTGTAGGCTGAGTAATGGCTTCCCAAAGACCCCATATCCTAATCCCCAGAACCTGTGAATTTGTTTCTTTACATAGCAAAAGAGACTTTGCAGATGTGATTAATTTAAGAATTTTGTGATGAGGAGATTATCCTGGATTATCCAAGTGGGTCCTGTGTAATCACAAAGGTCCTTATAAGAGAGAAGATAAGAAGATGAAGTGGAGAGAGATTTGAAGATGCCACACTGCTGGCTTTGAAGATGGAGGAAGGGGCCATGAGCCAAGGAATGCAGCTCTAGAAGTTGGAAAAACCGTATTCTCCCCTAGAGCCTCCAGAAGGAACCAGCCCCGTTGATACCTTGACATTAGCCCTGTAAAACTGATTTTGGACTTCGGGCCTACCAAACTAAGAGAATAGATTGGTATTGTTTTAAATCACCAAGTTTGTGGTAATTTGTTACAGAGGCCATAAGAAACTAACACAGGGTACATGGAAGACACTTCTGAGGATTTGCATGTCAGCAGATGTTGTTCTCTCACTTCAAATGATAGTTTAGCTGAGTATAGAATTCTAAGTAAAAAATAATTTTCCTTCAGAATTTTGAAAGCATTTCTCCAAGGCTTTTCTTTTTATTTCAGACATAATAATTATTTTTAATTTCCAGGACTATTGTTCACTACATCTTTCTCCCCCTCCTCATCCCCTGCAAACTGTTCTTATTCTATAAGAACAATCTCTTCACTTATCCTTCTGAATGTGTGAATGATAGAATGTGTGTGTGTGTATGTGTGTGTGTGTATAAGTTTTCTTCTATCTAAATAGTCTATTTCTTCCAAGGTATTTTTTCTTATTTATTTTTCTCTCTTATGTTTAGAACCTTTCTCCAAATGGTATTATTTGGCTGTCAGCATGTATTACTTACTTTGAAAGTTTATTGAGGTGTAACTGACATACAGACTTTAAATTGAATATATTTAAGGTGTACATTTTTTAAAAAATTTATTAAATTGTAGTTGATTTACAATATTGTGTTAGTTTTATGTGTACCACATCAGATTCTTTTCCATTATTGGTTATTACAAGATACTGAATATAGTCCCATGTGCTATACAGTAAATCCTAGTCGTTTATCTGTTTTATATATAGTGGTGTATATCTATTAATCTCATACTCCTAATTTATCCCTCCCTCATTCCCCGTTTTATAACCATAAATTTGTTTTCTATGCTGTGAGTCTGTTTCTATTTGGTAAATAAGTTGATTTGCATTATTCTTTAGATTCCACATATAAGTGATATCATAATATTTATCTTTCTCTGACTTACTTCACTTAGTGTAATAAACTGTAGGTCCATCCATGATTGCTGCAAATGGCAATATTTCATTCTTTTTTATGGCTGTGTAATATTCCATTGTACACGTATGCCACATCTTCTTTATTCATTCATCTGTTGATGTACACTTAGGTTGCTTCCATGTCTTGCCTATTGTAAATAGTGCTGCTATGAACAATGGGGTGCATATATCTTTCTGAATTAGAGTTTCTGTATATTCCCAGGAGTGGGATTGCTGGATCATATGTTAACTCTATTTTTAGTTTTTTAAGGAACCTCCAGACTGTTTTCCATAGTGGCTGCACCAATTTACATTCCCACCAACAGTATAGAAGGGTTCTCATTTCTCCATACCCTCTCCAGCATTTGATTATTTATAGACTTTTTAAAAAATTTTATTTATTTTTGGCTGCGTTGGGTCTTTGTTGCTGCGCGTGGGCTTTCTCTAGTTGCAGCGAGCGGGGGCTACTCTTCGTTGCAGTGCGCGGGCTTCTCATTGTGGTGGCTTCTCTTGTTGAGGAGCACGGGCTCTAGGCGTGCGGGCTCAGTAGTTGTGGCTCGTGGGCTCTAGAGCACAGGCTCAGTATTTGTGGTGCACAGGGTTAGTTGCTCTGCGGCATGTGGGATCTTCTCGGACCAGGGCTAGAACCCGTGTCCCCTGCATTGGCAGGCGGATTCTTAACCACTGCGCCACCAGGGAAGCCCCTATAGACTTTTTGATGATGGCCATTCTTACTGGTGTGAGGTGATATCTCATTCTCGTTTTGATTTGCATTTCTCTAGTAATTAGCGATGTTGGAGCATATTTTCATGTGCCTGTTGGCCATCTGTATGTCTTTCTTGGAGAAATGTCTATTTAGGTCTTCTGCCCACTTTTTGATTGTGTTGTCTGGCTTTTTGATATTGAGTTGCATGAACTGTTAAAGTGTACAATTTGATGAGCATGTCAGTTATCAACTTATTGTTCTCAGTTCTGAGTGCACCCTTCAATATATGCTATATACTAAATAATGGAATTTCTTTAAGTGTTTGTCCTTTAAAGTGAGCTTTTTCCATAGCCAGGTCTGGAGGGACATTGCAGGAGGAAGAGGCTTCTTGCAGTTCCCAGCATGGGCCAAGTGGTGTGGGTGTGAGAACACAGGTGGTGGCTGCCCCAGCTCAGAACTCCATCTCTCTGCCACCTTCTAGCCTTGGCCTGGTGATAATCTTTCTCATAGCCTTCTCAGCATGGAAACCAAAGCCCCTGTGTGGCTTGTATGCAGTCACCTGTGGCTAAGATGGTCACACACTGAGCAGATGTTCCTTTTGTAAGTCCCCACAGCCCACCTGTGGCTCCAAGTGGTAGAGGGGTACACACAGAGCTGCAGCTCCCTCTGAAAACCCCTCACTGGTCACATGTTCTGAAAGCCTCCTGTCCACACTAGCACCCAGACTCCCACTGCACACTCATGCCATTAGTTGCTCTCAAGAAGGGGGCCTATTGCTTGCTTTAGTCTGGACGAGTCGGTGAACATCACTGCTGCCTGGTGGGCTGAACCATACCTTCTCCAATGAGGTCTGAACCTCTTTTAAGTTTGTAACATATCTAGTGTCCTTATATCTTATAGTTACTCTTTTATCACAGTTATTAATTCGTAGAAATAATTAGAATTAAACTTCTCCTGCTTAGTCTATGGTGTGGTTTCTATCACATGATTGGATCTAGACTGCTGCAATGAGTTTTGACATATGTATACATCTATAAAACCATAACCACAAACAAGATAATAAACATATCCATAACTCCCCAAAGTGTTGTTATGCCTGTTTGTCATCCATCCTTCCAATTCTCTGTCCCCAGGTAAACAGTAATATATTTTTTGTCATTATAGATTAGTTTGCATTTTCTAGAATTTTATATAAATTGAATCATGTAGTATATATTATTTTTAAAAATCTAGCTCTTTTACTCAGCATAATTATTTTTATATTCATCCATGTCATTATATGTATTAATAATTCATTCCTTTTTACTGATGAGTAGTATTTCATTGTATGGACACTAGAGTTTGTCCTTTCACCAGTTGATGGATGTTTGGGTTGTTTCCAATTTTTGGCAATTACAAATAAAGCTGCTATAAATTTTCATGCGAAAGTCTTTGGAAATATGTTTTCATCTGTCTTGGGTAAATACCTAGAAGTGGAACGGCTGGATCAAATGGTAGATGTACGTTTAGCTCTTAACTGCAAAACTGTTTTCCAAAGTGATTGTACCATTTTACATTCCCATCAGCAATGTATGAACGTTTTAGTTGCTCTACATCCTTGGCAACACTTTTTACCTTTAGCCACTCTAGTAGGTATGCAGTAGTATCTCAACATGGGTTTACATTGCATTTCCTTGATTATTGATGATGCTGAACATCTTTTCATGTGTTTCTTTGCCATCTGTATATCTTCTTTGGTGGTTTTTGTTCAGATACTTTGCCCATTTTTAGAATTAGGTTGTTTCTCTTCTTAACAATGAGTTGTAAGAGTGCTTTGTATCAAGTCCCTAGTCAGGCATATGCTTCGCTAATATTTTACCCTAGGCTGTGGCTTACCTTTTTATTTTCATAACAATGTCTTTCAAAAAGCAATAGCTTTGGGCTTCCCTGGTGGCGCAGTGGTTGAGAGTCCGCCTGCCGATGCAGGGAACACGGGTTCGTGCCCCGGTCCGGGAGGATCCCACGTGCCGCAGAGCGGCTGGGCCCGTGAGCCATGGCCTCTGAGCCTGCGCGTCCGGAGCCTGTGCTCCGTAGCGGGAGAGGCCGCAACAGTGAGAGGCCGGCGTACCAAAAAAAAAAAAAAAAAAAAAAGCAATAGCTTTTAATTTTGAAGAAGTCCAACCTATCAATATTTTCTTTTACAATTCATGGCTTTTGTGTCTTCTATAATAAATCTTCACCAAACCCAAGACTAAGATTTTCTCCTGTTTTCTTTCAGAAGATTTTATAGGCTGTAACATCTTGGTATTAGTTACTAACAGTACTTTACTGTTCTTGAATTTCTTGTTAATGAAATTCTGATGGTGATACTAGGTTGAGGAGATGTTACACACACACACACACACACACACACACACACACACGGTATCTCAAAGGTATAGCATGGACATGAAGAGCACAACATTGGGGTGAAACAGGGAAGCACATCTGTCTTTTTATCATCTTTTTTACCCCTATACGAATGGACCTGTGAAGCTAATGGATAAAAATATATGAAATCAAGATTGTGCTAGAAATCCAGGCTGTATGATCAACAAATTAATGCCCCTCTCCCACCCCATAATGTAGAACTTTGGAGAAAAAAATAATAAACAATTCATTGAATAGGCACCATGCTAAACACTGTGTTGAGACCTTTATATTCAGGGTATATAGTATATTATTTTATAATCAAAATAACTTTATAGGATTTGGTCTATTATCTTTTTTTTCAGATGAGAAAATTACATCATAAAAAAGTAAAATTGTTTGTTCAGGTCATCCAGCCAGGTCTGTCTAACGCTAGGGCCCCTGATCTTAATCACTAATTGTAATAGCTTATACAAGTGTTAACTAATTTAATCTTCAGAGCAAAGTAAGATGCTAAGTATTACTACTATGCTTCTTTACAGAGATTCAAGCTCTCGCAGCTATTAAGTGCAAAGCCAGGATTTGAATCCATGTAATCTGGCTCCTGAGTCCTCACTTGTAACCATCACGCTCCTTGGTTTCTCCAAGACGAAAAATTAATGGCTATATTTGTTGGGTATATCAAGCAAATGCCCCCAATGAATCTCTCTCTCCAACAACTTTCTGAAATGTAAGGTAGTTTCTTTTACATTCTCCTTGGCACTTGACCCCATTGATTTGCCACTATCCTGCTCCTTTTCCACCTTCGCACTATGATTTACCCATAGTTGTGCCTTCTAAGTGTCCACAGTGATAATAAACAGAGCCATGAGTGTGTGCTTGTGGGAGAGGCCATGGTGGATGGTGGCCTCCTTCAGCAGCAGGAACCTCAGCTGGTACCTCATAGCTGGAGCCAGGACTCTGAAGAGAGTGGCTCCTCCTGGATTATCTGATCCATTTGCGTCAATTACTGGAGTGGTTAAGGAAGAGGGCAGGTCCATAGAAGGCCTGCAAGAGGAACATTTCTATTGCTTATATCTTTTCACACATCCCATCACTTGGGTATAATGTAGAGAGATTTGACTTAGGCTTGACTCCTACCTTTTTGCCTTAATTTTATGGCTTTGGGCAAGTTTGTTTCCTTTTTTTTTTGAGAGTGATAAAAACATTTATTAAGCAGCAGCTCAGTATCAGGCCCTGTGCTAAGCACGTCACATTTTTTATTTAATTAAAATTTCCCATTCTGTGAAGTATATATTTGTATTTTCTTTTAACTAATGAAAGAGGTTAAGCAACTTTGGGGCCAGTTTCTTAACCTCATTTTAGATTAATTTCTTCGTCTGTGAAAAATAAAGATGACACCGACCTCATGGGAATTTTGATGGCCTAAGTAAGCTCGTGTATGTAAATAATAAAATAATAGTGTTATTATATCTATAACATTTTTAAGTGCCTACTCTGTGCCAGATTCTCATAAAAGCACTTTATGTGAGTTACCTTATTTAACATTCATAGCAGTATGGAATAGGTACTATTATTATCATCACCACTTTGAAGATGAGAGCCTGAAGCACAGACGGACTGAGATATTTGTCCAGGTCACTCAGCAGAGACAAGAAAAGCTAGAGCATGCACCCACGCAGCCTGTACTCATCAGCACTGGCATTTACTGAACTTGCATAAATATTTCCTTTGTCTTTTTTTTAAACAGGAAGAGCCTTTTTCTAGCCTATCCTTTGGGAACTAGTATGTTACAGCTAAACTTCCAGGGATCTGGGATGACTGAGGGAGTGCTTACCTGGGTCTGGACTTGTTGATGCAGGTTCCACTTTTGGCTCTGACCAGCTGTGGGACCTTGGGCCAGGAAGTTTCACCTCTCTGACTCCCATGTTTCTCCCCTATAAAATGTTAAGGGGGGTAATTTCCAGGGCCCTTTCCAGCTGTCACATTCCTCACGTCTATGATTCTGTGATTAAGTTCCTGGAAGGTTTAAGTACTGATAAAAGTGCCATTAAGTTCTGTATACTCAGCACTGGCAGCCGTCTGTTACCTAAGATACCTGGGCCAAGCCGTTATGGGTTGGAGTTTGGGGGCAGGGTGGGTAGAACAGAAAAGGCTCCTTGTCTGGCAACTAAGTGTTGTTCTGTAGACGACGGAAGACTGTTCAGCAATGTGCAGTGTCCTGAGATTCCTCTGATTTCTGGACCATGGTGTATTGAGGCCGACCATCAAAGACAGTTTTCTAACAAGAGAACCTTGTGCAGTAAGTTCCTCAGGCAAGTGACAGGAGATAATTGAGACAGGATTGAATGGGTCTCAGGCAGAGAAACTTGAGGACAGACCTATTTGGGCGATAAACTGGTTGACCCAAGGCCTCTCTGTCCATCATTCCTTGACCTCAGGTCAGAGTGATAGAAAGGGGAAAAGCTATCAGGGCAGCTGGGGACACTCCTGCCCTGAAGTCCTGAGAAGAATAAGTGACTGTTTGTCCCACATGGGTTAGTCATTCACCTGCCTGAAGGCAGAGGGCCACGAGCCTAGAGTCTAGGACCTGCTGGGACAGGATGTGGGCTACAAAGTCCTTGCCTTCAATGAGGTGACTGCTCATTATAAAATCCTGAAGCTAGGTACTTAGAGGCTATTGCTGCAGCAATAATAACCACTGCCACTCATCGAGTGCTTGTTATATGCTAGGCTCTGGCCAAGAACTTTTAGGCCCATCATGGCAAAGAGACTGAGTCTTGGCTTGGCCATCCATTGTCTGTGTGACTGTGGGCAAGTCACTTACTCGTTTTTGCATTTCAATCTCCAGAATTGTATTATGAGGATAATCTATGTAAAAGTGCAAAGAGATGTAAAAATTTGTAATGACTTTTTTTTTTTTTAACTGTCAATGGAAGATTCAGGAGCTAAATGCACACAAAGCACTAGGCAAACAGGAGGCATTCAAGAAACGATTATCTATACTGTGGGCTTCTCGGTGTTCCTCTAGGCCAAGACTGACTGGTGTCTCTTTTTGCTCTTGCATCCTCATAGCCTAAATCAGGGCCTGGAACCCAGCAGGTGCTCACCATTCCATATGATCAAAGGTCCTCTCTACAAGGTCATGAGTATTTATGTACCACAAAATTCATAACGCTTAACCAGGAGAAATGGACAAAAACATACTGTTAGTAGGAGACTTTAATGACCCCTTTGGCCGAGCAACCGGACGAAAAAATATGCAAAGACACAGAAGGCCTAAGAAACATAATATAAAGGTCAAATTGAGATAGTCACCTATCTCCACATTCTGAAGACAGAAAAACACCTTTCAAGAGACCAAGGGGACATTGACAAAAACTGACCACAGAGAAATCCTCAATACATCTCCATAAAGAAACAGTACAGATGACATTGATTTCGATGCAGTGAAACTAGAAATTGAAGACAAAATGGGAACGCATAAATCACTTGGGTCAAAGAGAAACTCAGAAGGGAAATTGCATGATATCACTAAACGTTCTATTACCCGGGGTCACACAGCTAACAGTGGTAGAGCTGAGGCCGCTAGAATCTGGGTCTCCTAAGTCATTCAGCCACGAACCGGTTTGCGAAGCCCGACAAGTGTCCCTGAGCCTCGGTTTCCCTTTCTGCCAAATGGTCCCAAGGGCCCGCTGGGCTCAAGTCCCGCCACAGGTTTGAGCTGTCGCGGGGCAGGGGAGGCGCGGGAGCAACGACTTTTGGGACGTCTGGGAGGGTGCGGGTGTTGAGAGGCAGCAGCAGAGGGCGCTGGGTCGCCGGCCTGGGCTCGCCTCTGCCATTGGTCGGGGCCCGGCCGCTGGGCTGGAGAGTTGGTGGAAAGTGACAAGTTGAGGGAGGCTGAGAGCAAGAGAGCGAGCGCGCAGAGCAGGAGGAGCCGCCGCGGCCGCCACGGAGGGAGCCCCGGGACGGCAGCCGCCGGACGCAGGGCGCGCTCTTCTCAGAGCCCAAGCCGGCGAGACTCTCAGTCCGCGAGTGCGACCCCGACAGCCCGGGACTGAACTGACCGTCCGGACGCGGCGAGGCTGCAGCCAGAGGGCTGGGGAGGGACCGCGTTTACGGGGTCCTGAGCGGCCGGGCGGAGGCGAAGGAGCAGGTTAGAGGGAACAAAGAACTTCTCAGACGCCCCCGGCATCCTGTGGGGAGAGCGGCCGGGACGAGGTGGCCGGGACGCCGGGCAGAGCCCGTGGATGTTCTGCGCGCGGCCTGGGAGCCGCCGCCGCCGCCGCCGCCGCCGCCGCCGCCGCGAGAGGAGGAATGCACCGGCCGCGCCGCCGCGGGGCGCGCCCGCTGCTCCTGGCGCTTCTGGCCGCGCTGCTGCTGGCGGCGCGTGGGGCCGCTGCCCAAGGTAAGAGGAGCATCGGCCGGCTCGCGGGCCCGCCCGGCCCCGGCCACCCTCCCGCCGGCCCGCCCGGCGCTGGCAGACAGGAAGCGTCGCGCCCGCCTCGGGGGGCGGCCGGCGCCCCGTCGGGGGTCTTGCCAGCGCGACTCCAGGCGCCGGTGAGGCAGGCGAGGGGATTCACCCGGGAGCCCCGCTGTGGGCCGGGGGTGCGCCCGGGGACTTCTTCCTCGGCGCCCAGCCGCAGTTGTCAGCGCTGACAGGAAGCGTGGAGGGGTTGGGGGTCGTGGGGCGATGGGATGCTTTTCGTCCCCCCCACATCTCGCCGGACCCCTAACGCACTCCAACCGGTGTTCAGGCAAGTCCATCCTGCTCCCAAACCGCAGACGCCTTGGAGAGCGTGGTCCAGAAGGGAGTTTGTATTTTCAGGGGTGCCTGCGAGAGCCCAGGCTGTCCGCAGACCGACCCAAACAAAAGCCCTGTTCTCCTGGGGCTCGGGCGGCCTCGCATCTCCACCGTCCCCGGCTCGCCGGCCTTCTGGAGGGTCACGATGGAGGCCACAACGTGTGCGCTGCCGCCGCCGCCACTTTGTGCAAAATGTGCTGTCAGAGGAGGCCTGCTGCTCCAGAGTGCGTGTATGTGTGCGTGTGTGTGTGTTACAAACAAGGGGGGAAAAGACAGCTAATGCATACTTGATTTTGGTAATCTCCAAAGACAATCGCAACAGTTAGAGAAAGACTTCACCGAAAGCCAGAGCGTCTTAGCTCGCTGCGGGAAGCTGGGATCCTTGCTGCGTCTAAGCCGGTACACAATGAGAGGGAAGAGCCCGGCTGCGCCTGTGGAGACAGCCGATTCATTCTTTGGAGGTTGGAGGGGGAAAGTTGATTAAAGTCTCCAGGGTCTTGGGCCTCACTTTTAACATGCATCCCTTGAGGGGGTGCTGGAGCCCCTGGATTCTTCCCTCCCCCACTCGCAGCCCCAACCCATGCTCTTTTATCATGCATCTTTCATTTTTAAGTTAACGCTGGCTTTAGGAAAAAAAGGCTCTGGGCTATTTAGCAGTTGAGGGGAAAAGATCTATTCGCTACATGGACTATGCAGAATTAGTTTAGACTAAAATCTAGCTAATATTTTTCGTAGTAGAAAACACACTCTGGAAGGAAGTTGTGGGTGAATTTTGATTTCTTAGAGATGACTTTGGGGAAGTGGGAACCACATTTTCCGAGGATGATTCTGAAATTGATCCTATAGTGTGGTTGGGCTAATCTGGAGGCTCCTCGGGGTAAATACAGCTCCTAATTGTAATTAAGATGTACATCAGCAGGGAGTGCACCTTCTTGATGAAAAATCCTAATGAAATGTAAACAGCTTGGTCACATGGATGTTTGCTTCGTTGATGCCAAACATCTGGTTCCATGCCACACACCTGGGTGAAAAGTAAAGAAGGGGCCATGCTGCCTAAAACATTGTAAACATCCTTCTGATGTCAGGTTGCCCGGTGAATTGAGGTGGAGATAACCAGGGTGATTCTAGCTAAGGCAAGGAAGGCTCCTAGCGTGGGGCCTTGATTACTTCGGTTATATCCTCTGTTCACTCTACTTCTACATAAGCTTTCAGAGGTGGTTGCTTTTAGATCATGGGGAAGGAGGGGAAGGGGGGAGGGAGGGTACAGTCCACCTTTCCTTGGTTATCTGCCTTTAAATAAATGTACAGGCAATGATTTTGCTGAGTGTAAGACAATTTTGTTATCGGCAGTCACCCAAATTCTGTCTTGTTTAATTGTCTACAGGCTTAAAAAAACTTAAAAAAAATCCTCACAAATTTATTGTTTCTTTGTCTAAAAAGTATAAAAGCTGCCAGCTTTGACCACTTCTTAGGTCCCATTTCTGTGGGACCTCCATGCGTATGAATTAAAATTGTTTCTTTTTCTCCCATGAAATTTTTTTTTTAAAGAAAGAGTATTGCCTATTCTGAGCTCTTCAATATTGAGCTAAAATCAGTTATTACTGTCTTATTTATTGTCTAATAAATCCCTTTCTATTTCTGTGAATGCTTGATATCTTCTCTGGGGAGAAGCCTTCTAGTGGAACTCAGATTTACCTTGTCTGATCCAAGATTCTTAAGGTAACTCAGCCAGAGGCTCAGGAAATCAGCCTAAGGGGAGATATGTTTCATTTATTTATTTATTTTAAAAGTGCTCAGCATTTCTCCCATCATTTCTCTATTTTGTTAGCCAGGAGGAGCAAACCTTTACATTTGCTTTTTCTGGTCTGTTCATTGTTTTCTCCCCATCTTCCTCTTACCAACCGGAGCTAAACCTCTCTAAGAAGCTGAAGCCGTGATAACTGTACCCAGAGCTCAGGGCCTTTAGAACCCACCTAGGCCTCTCAGAATCCTGTAGATTCTGTGGTTTGGCTGCTTGGAGTCAGAGAGGGGTGGCCTGCTACTGTTTGCTGTCATTTTGTAAACTTTCCAATGATGTTTTAATAGGTGCCTGTCCTGTCGGCTTCTAGAATCAGAATCTCTTGAGGGCAACAGGACTGTTAGCTTTCCTGGTGAAAACACTGGAGACCAAGTCATCCAGCTGCATCTTTATTAGAGACACCTGAAAATCCTACCTGGGGGAGCCACACAGAGGCCTAATTAACAAGGGGTGTGGTCCAACTGCCTCTGGCAGTGTGTTGGGAATATTTAATTTTTAATATTGATTCAGTATACCTGATGGCTGTATTGCTATTCTGATACCTGGGATTATCTTTCTGGTATTTAGTTAGGAGTCCTTTTACAAACTTAACTTTGGTCTGTATTTTCCTCTCTCCATCTCCTGCATGGTGAGCATAGGCCTCAAATGAGACTTGAAAGTTTCTAAGTGGTGTGTTACTTGCATTCATTAGTGTTCAACTTGGCTGTGGTTTGGCGGTACCACATACCCCATTTCAAGTATTTTTGAAAATTGTACCCAGCATCCTATGGAGAAAGGAATGCTCTGTAGACTATATATTATGTACATATATATCTATATAAATGGCATATGTTTATACACGTATATAGTAAGTGGGCCATAGATTTTTGTTGAATGAATGGAGAATAACTTTTTTGGTTGTATGTAAAATTGTTGTGTTATTTGCTTTTCCTAGTTAAAAACTCAACATGGCGTATTTTCAAGGATTTTTCCTTTTCTTGTCTCATCTTCTAGTATGAAGGGAGTATAGTAGAACTGAACAGTAGAGCTTCATGGTTATGAGCACAGGTGTTGGAGTTAACAGACATGGGTTTGAATCTTTTCTCTGCCACATACTGGGTATGGTGATTAGTTTTTCTCAGCCTTACCTGAGTGTTATGAGAACTCAATGAAACCATGTATGGCAAGTACTGGAGAAGAGCACCCAGCCTAGAGGGTCTTAACTTGGGGTACCTGAAATTAAGGCTAGGAAACCCCCCAGAAATAATACACAAAATTTAATATGCATTGTTGTGGTTGTATGTTTCTAGCTATAATCTGATTTTTTAAGGAAACTGTAATCCCCCCAAAATAGGAACCATTGATTTGGAGTGTTTGGTGCTTGGGGCAATGAGTTGCCTTCCTGGGTAGGTTGCAAAAGGTTGACGGTTGGTGTGGGGGGGTCCTGGGCCTTAGCCCAGATCTGCACAAGCCATGGGGCCTCTATCTCTCCTCACTTTCTGCTTTCTCTCCCACCAGGCCGGCTGTTATTGGGCCTGAGAGAAGCTGAAGAATGGTGTCAAATCCTTTGACCTCTACCAGGAATGTATTTCCCTGAACCCAAGCATTCTGAGATGCTGGTGTTTGCACAATTTATTTAACAGACACTTGCATAATCCTTACAATAGGCCAGTCACCGTTCTAAGCATTTTTCAAGTATTAACTCACTGAATCCTCACAACAACCCTATGAGGGAGGTGGCATAATTAGCTCATTTTGATTTAGGCACAGAGAGGTTAAATTACTTTCTCAAGGTCACATGGCTAGGAAGTGGCGTTGCTGGCCTTACAGAGGCTAAGAGTTCATGCTCTTATCTAACTGCTGCCCTAGACAGTCTCTCCTGGTTTAAGTCTTAAAATTTACACTATTTTTATGTTATGTAGGAGCCAAAGGTGCCTTTTCCCCAGGTTTTCTAAGAGCAGCAAAGGGATGTTCTCTTAGCCATATCTAGGGGTTATAATAAATGACTGGAGACAGCCAATTTCAGTTTTCCTTCCTGTGCTGGAGTTGCCTGAGCAAGACCTGCTGTAACTCAGAGATAGACCGGAATGGCCTCTATCGTCTGCACTTCTGATCAGGAGGAATTATATTGTTGTAATGAACTGCACCTTGGATGCGGTTTGAGGAGTGTGTCTGGCAATTCCTTCCAACCAGCGATGAGATGTATTTTGATGAAGTACCTCTGTATTTGCATCTTGGTGTACAACTTGGGGTGTAGGCTGAAAAGGGGTGATTTATTAGAGTGTTCTCTAGTGGGAGAGCTGGCTTGCCAACTCCAAGTTCCTGATGTGGATCAGACCCTCGCAAATCCAGCCCCATCTGGGAAACACTCAAGTCTCCGAGGACTCTTTCTCAAACAGAAGAGCCTCAGCTTGGCCTTACCTAGTCCCCAAGGTGTGTCAGGAGAGTCTGTTCTGTAGACAGACAGAAAGGAATAGTCTTCTGTGATTCTGAGAAAGTTCTCTGGAGTTGAAGGGGGGGATGATGGGGTGGGGGCTTTGGGTTGGGGGAACTCTTCGAGATCCTTAACTAAATGCAGCTGCTTGTTACACGGAGCCTGACTTGCATGCCAGGAATATCTAAAAAGCTAACGAATACAAAATAAAAATAAACAGCAGTAAAAAGGCTCTCTCTTTGTTGCAGTAAGCTCGGTTGGGGTTTTCAGTTTGTTTAGGAATGGGATAATTGTGGCATCCACTTTATTTTGGTAAGGCAGTGAAACGTGGATTGATGTTATGTCATTGGGATGCTACCACCACCTGAACTTTTTCCTTCACACCTCCCCCCTCAGAACACCCAGGCATGAACAGCCACAGGGCCTGAGTCTCAAACTGTTGCCCCTGAGTGAATTACATTGAAAGAGGGCAGATAATTTAATGGGATAATGTTGGCAGGGCCAGCAAATTTCACACCCCATCTCTCACTAATAGAAAGGCAGTAGAAGGCTACAGTATCCTCAGATGAAAAGGTTGTATAAAAAGGTTCTGCGTAACAGTCACTGTCTGTCCATAAATAAGGTTCTGTAGAGTTTTGATCCAAAAGCTGTTATGAAATACTGATAAGCCAACCCTCATAATGTTTGGCCTGCTTACATTTCCTTTTTTTTTCCTTCTCTCATAGAACCATAGATTTTTTTTTTTTAAGAGGGGGAAGGGACCTAAAGATCAACCAGTCCAAACTGTTTATTTTCTGAAGTATTTCTGTACAGAAAGAACCTTCTTTTATAGACTTTTAAAGAGGCAGTATGGAGTAACAGAAATGGAATGGGATTTGAACCTGATAGACTAGAGTTTGAAATGGGGCTTTGCTGCTTGCTGGCTGCGTGACCTTAGGCAAAGTTCTTTGACCTTCAGAGCCTCAGTTTCCTTCTCTGCAAAATGGGGATAACAGCAATATCTGACTCACAGGGTTTTTGTAAGAATTAGAGGAGATAATTGACATAAAGCACCTTACACAGCACCACAGACCTAGTAGCTGCTATCATCAGCAGGGTTTGCTGGAGAAATCAGAACAAGTGGTTCCAAAACAATGAGCATTGTGCTGTGAGATACAAACCAAGACTCAGAGAGCAGCAATTTTTTCAAGATGGTAGGACTCTTGAGTGTTCTTTTTTACAGGGAGCATACAGATACTCTAGATGTGAGCAGTCCCAGGCTAGTGCTGGGGACCTGGACTGGAGAAGATTCCACAGGGCAAAGCCTTAAAACAAAGGCTTTTTTCAGAACAGTGAGCTCTTTGGGGAAGAGCAACCCCTCCCTGGTGCTTGGTGTAATTCCAGAATCCTGCAATGGGGAATGTTACATTTCAGGGACCTCCACTTGTAATCTGACCGTTTTTAGCTCCAATATCCAAATAATCTTGCTGAGCACAACTTGAAAGAGAAGGATAATGGCCGGAGGAAAGAATCCTGAGGTGCTCTGTTAGCCATTTAAAATTTCTGAGTACAAAAAAAAAAAAGTTCACGTTACGCAAAGAGAGAAGAGTAAAGAAGTGTGTGGGAAGGGGGAGGGGAGATAAAAACGAACCCGGTCTAAAGACCAAGACCGGGCTTGTGGTTTTATTTTTATTTTTCAACAGTAAAGCTTGTCATTTAATGCATTTCAACTTACATTTGTTTTATATTTATTATATGCAAGATATGGTGTTTGTGCCCAGGAGTAAAACATTATCACTGCCCTCAAGGAGAGATAGAGGAGGGACATTCTTACTTTTTAAAGAACCTACTATGTGCCAGGCATAGTTCTTTACAGGTATTAGGTTTATATGTCCCAACATCCCCTTGAGGTTGGACTTCTGACCCCATTTGTCAGATAAGGAAATCGAGGCCCAAGTATTGAGGTAAGCGTCATAGCCAACCTCACAAAACTATTAAGTTGGGTTTGGCATTTGAACCTAGGTATTTGGACTCTCAAGTGTATGCTATTTACACTGTCCTTGAAGTGTAATTGGAGAGGCAAGATGAACAGATATGTACCTCCACATGCCAACTGGCTCTCCCATAAGTGAATTATAGGAAAGGGTCGTGAAAAAAGGACTTTGGGAACACAGGGGTGGAAGACATTAATTCTCACTCATGGAATTGGAGGGTCAGAGGGAGAAATCTGTGCCCTTCAGTGGCTTATTGTGAGGATGCAATGAGATAATGTATGGAAGGTGCTCAGCGTGCTGAGTGTTCAGCTGTAGTTCTGTAGCCAGAGAGAGGCCTGGTCAGGATTAATCTGCCTCGAAAGCCTGTGTGCTCTTAATTGTTCTGATGCGCACCTTCTCAACAGGCGTGTGGTTTGTAGGAAGAGTAAGTGGCTATGCAGCCCCCAAACAGAAGGGAACACAGTTTCTCTGGTCTCTTCCCCACCTGCCCTAATCCAGATTTTTGGATTCAGCTCTGCTTTGGGCAGGGTGTGTGTGGGGGTGGATTTGCACAGGCGTGAGTTTGGAGAAAATCACGGAACCTAATCATAAACCATAACACTTCTGGAACTCTAGCCAGGACCTGCCATGTTCCCCATTCATTCTCTGATCATACATTTTTCTATGCACTTACTTTGAGCCAAATATTCTCCTAGTCACTAGAGACATAAAGGTGAATAAGTCTAGGTCCTTCCCTTGGAGGGTTTTTCAAATGGCAAGTCTGTGGCAGAGATTGCTAGCTGATCATCAGATCTGTTTCATCTCTTCCTGGGCACATGGCTAGACTACATTTCCCAGGTCCCTTGCAGTTAAACGGAGGCCATGTGACTAAATATTAGCCAGTGGAATGAGGTTGAAATCAATGAGTGTCACCTGTACACCTGATCCATAAAAAAACTTCCCAGGCAGGATTGCTATGATCCTGTATGTGGGAACTCTAGAAGTCATGTGTTGAAGACACCACAAAATGGAAACAGCTTGGAACCCACCCTAATGACTGCCCGGTGGAAGCCACCTGCCAGTCCACACTTGTTTAGGTTTTATGTGAGTAAGAAATGAACTTCTATTGAAGTGAAGGCTATTTCAGGGCTTATCAGTTACAGCTGCTAATGGTATCTTAACATTATTTCTATAACTAACATTTTATATCTATCATATAGTTGTAAACCATAGTGCACCATGAGATGAATTTTGTGGGTCTGAATCACTATTTTTAGATAGAATATAATAGGAAATATCAGAGTGCATTACATTAATCTGGTGAGTATTTTGGGAAACTTTAGCTTCAGTTTGGTAAGTGCTGATTTGGGTTATTATTGAGCTCTCATGATCAAAATTTTGAAAGTCACTGTTTTACTGAAGGCATACAAGTCAACAGCTCTGTACAGCAGAGTGTGGTAGTTATGATAATAGTGGTAAAGTCCCAGTGCTATAGAGACTCAGTTAACGAGTGCCTAGGAAGCAGAAATGGCAAAAGGGGTTCATCTTTCCAGTCCATTTGTATTGGCTGCCTGTGGTGCAGTGTTGAAAAGGATTCTGAGGTTTCTTCCAGGGTCTCTGGGAGGGAAGGCTGTGATCTGATAGCAGCATCTGCCATGGGCTTGGGAGGAGGAGTAGAGGCTCAGACCTAGCTTGCATCTGACCACTTTGCAGGGAGTCTGAGCTCCTTCCAGTGAATTCAACCCCTTCCCCAATTATTTATGGCACACAAACGGGGTCTGTAGCGCTGTGCGCAGCACTGTGGGGATTTTAGAAGAACTATGACTAGCCCTTGTAGAGTTTACCTTTTAGGGGCAATAAAATAGACATTTGTGAAATAACTTTGCAGCCAGAGAGCGCAGAGTTGGCAATTACAGATGCAGAATGCCTAGGAAAGAGGGCTTTGAGTGGTGCCTTCGTGGTTTCTTTGCGTATGAAAGGAGCAGGGGAAGGGAGGAAGAAGCAGGGCTTTACTGGAAGCCTGATAACTTACTTTTCTCTCCAAAAGAGAGTCCCAGAGAATTAAAAATCCAGTACATTTCAGGGCTGCTTGTCAAAGGTATCATGTATCTTATTCCCTCTGCTGCAGCAGTTTTGTTTTGTAGTGAAGGTTACTAAATCTCAGTCCACCTTTTGCCTGCGTGATGAACATCATAATAGTTGAGTAATACACATCAAGAATCCTGTGTGCCAAGAAATATTTTAAGTTCTTTAACTATTTTAACTTGAATTGTCTTCGGGGAAACCCAATGAGGTAGGCACTAATTATTAGCTCCATTTTCCAGATAAGAAAATTGAGGTACAGAGAAGGTAGGTAACTTGATCAGTATCAAACAGCAAGTTAAGTGGGAGAGCCAGGATTTGAATGTAGTTGTCCCGAGTCCGGGGCTTTGTCCTTGATCATTAGGCTATTTTACATCTCATTAGAAAAAAAAAAATGCGGGCTTCCCTGGTGGCGCAGTGGTTGACAGTCCGCCTGCCGATGCAGGGGACACGGGTTCGTGCCCCGGTCCGGGAAAATCCCACATGCCGCGGAGCAGTTAGGCCCGTGAGCCATGGCTGCTGGGCCTGCATGTTGGGAGCCTGTGCTCCTCAGCGGGGAGGCCACAACAGTGAGAGGCCCACGTACCACAAAAAAAAAAAAAAAAAAAAAAATGCTACCTGATGATTCAAATTCTCTGTAAGATCCCAGTCAAATAGCTGAGTCAAAATAATTATAATTGAAGCCTCCATTTGCACAGGGCTTTGCAGCTTACAAAATTATTTCATGTATATTACCATTAATTTTTCAAATATTCCAATGAAATAGAATTTCTTTCTTTCTCTCTCCCTTTTAAAATTAGGCCTGTGAGGTTTGCAGTTCACCTAAAGTCACTACAGCTGGTGGAGCCTGCCTGAAACCCAGCCTCTTTTTTTTTTTTTTCTCTCTTGCGGTACGCGGGCCTCTCACTGTTGTGGCCTCTCCCGTTTGCGGAGCACAGGCTCCTGACTCTCAGGCCCAGCGGCCATGGCTCACGGGCCCAGCCGCTCCGCGGCATGTGGGATCTTCACAGACCAGGGCACGAACCCGTGTCCCCTGCATCGGTAGGCGGACTCTCAACCACTGCGCCACCAGGGAAGCCCCCAGCCTCTTTGACTTAAGGCTTTTAGTGCTTTCTGCTCTAAATAACTGGGGGAATTTCCTGATGGTCCAGTGGTTAGGACTCTGCGCTTTCACTACCAAGAGTGCGAGTTCGATCCCTGGGCAGGGAACCTGCAAGCCGCGTAGCCAAAAAAAAATTAAGAAACTGGAATTCGTGACTCTACGTCTTGTCACTGCAGTTTTACCAGTAAATGAATTTGCCTGATTCTCCTCAAATCAGCTATGGTTTTTGGAAATAGTTGTGAGGCATTTGTGGGTGGAACCTGGAGCTAGAGTTCCTGTAATCTAAGAAAGTTCACTTGCAAACAGACTGAGAGAAGTTACTTAAAAACAAGGAGTTTCCTAAGTGGTTGGTGATTGCAGCATGCAGTGGAGCCAGTAATTGAAGGGCTTTGGCATCAGAAGGTCTTGCTGTGAAACTGGGCTCACCATTTCTGGCCAGGTCAGCAAATGACTTGACCTCCCTGAGACTCGCCTTCCTCACCTGTAAAACAGGAAGCATAACGGTGCCCACCTGCATGGGGTGGGGAGGACCATGGGAAGTGCATGTACAGTGCCTGGGTGGTGTTCAGTACGTGCTTGCAGCTACTCCTGTGAATTAAATGGAGAGCAGCAAGAGTGCACTGCCTCCTTTGAGATTTTCCCAGGACATGACGGAGCAAAATTTCTAAACCTCAGAACCTTTCTTTTATAATATAACCATCCCTGGGGCAGACCTTCCTAGCACCTAGAACTTTTAGGTTATAATTATATTAATATTTCTTCAGGATGGGGACCTTTCTTAAGCTTCGTGAAGATTGAACATCCTGAGGTAAGAACAGATCCTGCTGCCTGAAATCCTAGATTTCCTGGAAGGCTCCTATCTGTTCTTCCAGGAAAATTGACACCATTTCCTGATGGCGTTAGGCATCCGTCACAGCAACTCATTTCACTTTTTCTCCACGAGAGAGATTATATCCTCACCTCTTGGATTTCACTCTCATCTGGTATGTCATAGTTTTTACATAATTTTCACATTTCCTGCACAGGATTTGTTGTTTTTCTTTTCCCTACCTGAATGTTCAGTGTGGTGCTTCTCCATATGGGCTCCCCTGAAAGGCGTGCCTTAAGAAAGTAGTGCTTAGGGCTTCCCTGGTGGCGCAGGGGTTGAGAGTCCGCCTGCTGATGCAGGGGACACGGGTTCGTGCCCTGGTCCTGGAGGATCCCACATGCCGCGGAGCGGCTGGGCCCGTGAGCCATGGCTGCTGAGCCTACGCGTCCGGAGCCTGTGCTCCGCAACGGGAGAGTCCACAACAGTGAGAGGCCCACGTACCGCAAAAAAAAAAAAAGAAAAAATAGTGTTGAAGAAAGTAATGCTTAGTTCCATGGTGGCTATTTACCTCCTTCCTTCAGAGAATTGCCGTGTGTCATCTAGGAACTTTCAGTCGCAAAATATTGCCTATTTGGGATTAGCTGTGTAGACTGCTGACACCAAGCAGTAACAATTTGTGACGATGTTCTTAATCTACTGGTGAGTTACCTTCTCTTGCTCTAGGCTGCTCATAGCACGCTCTGCCCACTCACATCTGGTGTCCCTAAGCCAAGGAGTCAGGTGCTTTGCTTGTGGCCAGGTAGTCTTCAGATGGTCAGAACCTGCAATGGGGGCCTCCCAGGGGCCACCTGGTAAAGGGCATCTCTCCTACCCAGTGAGCAAGGGAGGATCTGAGCTGAGCATGCCCAGTTTGTTCTACCAGCTGTCAGCAAGTCACCGTATCCGACTGTGCCTTGCAAGGAGTAGTTAAGTCAAGGGGTAGAGAGAGTCCAGCACTTCCAGCACTGATTGGTTTCCCTCCCCAAGATGAAAGTAATGCATTGCTCCCTTACACTGGCTGCAACTTGATTTTTTCTTAAAGGAGTAATTGTCAGATTTTATGGATGTGTTGGGATTAAAACTATATATACATTAGTCAAAACGTTTTATAAATAACCCTCCTACCTCTCAGCCTCAGGGCTCAGGTTTAGAAAGTTTCTTGACCAGTCCAGGATGCTGGTGAAGGTGGCTTCCCTCAGACTCACGGAATCAAATCAACAGGCCAGTGGCTCTGTCTGCTGAGTGTTGGTGAAGAGGAGAGAAGGAAAGAAGGGACCCAGGAGGCACAGCTCGTTACCCGCCAAGTGACATGTCCTGTGTAAACTCCCAGGAAGTCACCGGCGATTCCACTTGGTTAAATATTTGTTTAGCAACTAAAGTGGATGCAGGAGAAATACATGGCTAGATTCTCTTCTGTAGGAAGTTTACTGTTTTTGTCAGGGAGACAAGATTGATATCCCCATATGGCATGAGAATAACTCATTGAATCAAACTCACTGTTCTGGCCTCTGTTTAGGCCCCTTTCTCTATCATGCAGCCTCTAGAATCTGTGTACTTAGCACCCTCCCTCCCCCCCTCAACACATCTGGCTCAAGCTCTTTCCTGTCCATCTCTCCTCCCTGAAATCTTTTTTTTTTTTTGGCGTACGCGGGCCTCTCACTACTGTGGCCTCTCCCGTTGTGGAGCACAGGCTCTGGACGCGCAGGCTCAGCGGCCATGGCTCACAGGCCCAGCCGCTCTGCGGCATGTGGGATCCTCCTGGACCGGGGCACGAACCCGTGTCCCCTGCATCAGCAGGCGGACTCTCAACCACTGCGCCACCAGGGAAGTCCAGGTCACACTATTATTCCCAAGAGAAACTGAGGCTCAGAGATATTACGCAACTTCCCCAGTGTCATAGAACCGGCCACTTTCCATTCTACCCACTTCTTCACGAGCAGGGACCAGATCTTTGTTAGTTAACAGCTGTCTAGTTGAGCATGTTTTACTTGATAGGAAATCACCAAATATGGGTTGAGGGAAGGCTAAAATCAATGTAATTAAGTGCCACGAGGAAGGTGTACACAGTAAGTTTTGTAGATCAAGGAGGAGAGAGGAGTGCATTGTTCGGAATTACTGGGAGGGTTTCTGAAGGAGGTGGAGCTTGACACGGAGAGCCGATATTAATTTGCTTTTCTCCAATATGCAGTGTCCTCAGTGGTCCAAGTCAGCAAGCGGGGACACCAGAGCGCTTCCCACTGCTAGGGTTGGGCACTGCCCAAGACATACTGATTACATTTGAGCTGTTCTGAAAATGCAAAAGGTCAAAATGAAAATGTGTCCATGGCAAAGAGGAAGAGAGGTATAGTATCCAGCAGGAAGTTCACAGCGGTTGGTGCAATAGGAAGTGAAGACCTAAAGACTTTGTCTTAAAGAAATTAAGTGGGGGGAGGGAAAGGGTGAGGGTATCCCCAAACATATTATCAAGGAGCCTCTGACAGGGCTTTCAGGCGGGCCTTCCCAGTCTGTCTGCCGCCCCCTCTCGGGTGTCATGGGACCCCTTTGCAACACAGTGGCTTCTCTATGGGCTGTCCCCTCCCACAGAAACATCCTTCCCCAGCCCATCAGTCCTTCGGCCCTGGCTTAAACGTCACTTCCCTGACTGACCAGACTAGATTGGGCTCCCACCCTACTTGCTTTCATAGCACCCTGTATTTAAAAATATTCATCATTACGAGTTTTAGTTAGGTATTTATTTGTGCAGTTATTATTTTTGTGATATCTCCTCTATCACCAGATCAGACACTCCATAGGGTAGGGTTTGAGTCTGCATCACAGCCAGCACAGTGCCTAGGGGCCGACTGAATCAACTCTACTTACTTTTACTAAGCTTTGTCCTTACTTCCTAGAGACTGGGAACATTCCAAATGGTTTTGCTATTACCGTCTAGCAATTTGAAAAGGCATCTTTGAACAGCTGAAAATCTCAAGGCGATCTCTTCCAAAAGATGAGGAATCTAACCCCATAAAAAGCCAATCTGGACTCAATCAAACCTGCTGTGGGCTCTATTTTGCAGGGGAGAAGTGGGCAGCCGAGAGCTGAGCTGTTTTCCCAAGATGGAAGATCTGTGATAACTCTGGCTTCCGCTGCCATAAATTAGGGTCACTCTGTCCTTAATTGGCAACAAATTAAAATTCTCCCTTAAGGTCCTCCTCTTTCTCTTCTTTCATGTATACTCTGAGAGAAGATGTGGGAAATACTGGCATCCTGCCACAGGGGAGAGGGCACAGTGCCTGAGGCCACAGGCAGGTCAGGGCTATGAGGGCCGCCTGAGGATGGGGGCGGCCAGTGATTCTTCCCTGACTGAGCATCCTTCTTCTCCCTCCCCTGGTCCCCTTTCTTGACCTTCTGCTCTCCCCTCCCCTTTCTTTCTCCAGGAAATTTGAAAGTTCTCATTCCTAGGGAAATATCCCCTGGGGAGCTCTTACTTTCTCTTCTTTCTCTTCGTAAGCAGAGAGGAAAAAATCCTCTAAATTTTGAACTCGCAAGCAATTTGGGTGCAAATATGGCCAGAAAGACCTGCCTGTCTTTGCATTTCCCACAGCACCTCTTCTTAAATCCCTAGAACCATCTGCTTCAGGCCAGGCCTCCTTTCCTTCAAGCAGGAGAGAGAAAAGAGAGCTGAACAAAAAACTTCAGCTGGGTTTCTTGGGGCGGGAGGCAGTAGTGAAGGAGGAGAAAGGCCTGGGCTGTTTTATTTCTTGCCCTGCTGGGTGGCTTTCATGGGGGTAGTTGGTCCGCATTCACACGGAGGTCTGCTGGGAGTCAGGAACTGGGTCGGGGCCTGGGACTCCAGGCATTTCTCCTGGGAGCTTGTCTTGTGGCTGGCCTTGAAAGCTGATGGCTGTGAAGTAAGGCAGGGGCACAGGTCCTGGAAGTGTGGAGGACGGAGCAGCTAAGCAAGGCGCTGGGTTGGATTGGCAGAGGGGGGAGTCAGGAAAGGTGTCTCGGGGGGGTGGTGCTCCCCTGGAAAACATGTGTCTGGGAGGCCCTAAAACAATAACCCATAGTGCATTTTTTATATTATTGATAATAATAGATGGGTTTATTTTGACAAATGTGTTTGCAAAAGTCTACCTTCTGTGATATCTGGTGCTCGACTAGGTGATAAAAGCCGTTTCCCGGGCCCGTCTCTGTAAGCCAGCCCTTCTTGGGAGCCTCAGTTGCTCCATCATGGCCAGAACAACTCAGAGGGAGGCTGAGACCCACCACATTTAAGTGCTGGATGGAGATAGGGCTCAGGAGCCAGCCCAGGCCTCTGCCTCTCCGGAAAGTTGCTCTGCTCTGAAGTCTGGGGTCTCAGTTTCTTCATCTCGGCAGTGGGGATTATAACTCCACCCCTGAAGATTATGGAAGACTAAAGGAGATGAAGAAAGTAAAAATATATTGTAAACTTTAAAGTCTTATCTGAGATTGAAGGGTCAGATAACAAGCAAGAATTCGTCTCCATTCCTTGGTGAATGGATCCAGGAGGCTTCCTTTATTCACTCAACAAATATTTATGTGGCTGGCGTTGTTTTAGATGCCAGGGGTGAAGCAGTGGGTAAAACAAAGACCCTATTCAGGAGGGAGTCTGAAAATAAAGAAATAAATGCTTTATCAGGTGAGAGAAAGTGCTAAGAAAAATGAAACAGAGTAAAAGAACTTGTGATGGGGTGTGTGATGGGGTGGGGTGGGCCCTGTCGTATAGGGTGGTAGGGAAGGCTCTATAATAAAGTGTCTCTTGAGCAGAGACCTGCAGGTGGTGAAGGAATGAGCACTGTGGCCGTGTGTGTGTTTGGCGGGGGAGGGATGACATCCAGGAGGGGACTCGTGTGTACAAAAGCTTTGGAGTGGGAGTGTGTTCTCAATGAACAATCCAACAGCAATTGCTTCTGTTACCACTAGTAACATTTGTGTGCCAGGCAATATTTAAGCATCACTTAACAATGACCCCATTAGGTACGCCCTATTATTATACCCATTTCTTAGATGAGGAAACTAAGGCATCCTCAGCAACAAGTCAAGCGTTCAGATAACTGGGGAAGAAGAAGTAGCTCTCATTTATATGAGGGTGTATGAGGCAGCCCTGCACAGAGGAAAGACTGCATGGTTTGGAGAGAAAAAAAGTCTGGATTTGGGCCTGGCCTGCCACTCATCTGCTGTGCAATTTTGGGCAAGGTGCTTAACCTCTCTGGGCCTCAGTTTCCTGATTTGTAAAATGGGCTGATAAAATCTCAGATGATTGCTGTGTATATTGAGAAATATGTATATTGTTACATATATTGTATATGGTGAAATGATGTTGCGAACTGCATACCACCAGGCATAGCACCATGAAAATGTTCCATTATTATTATTACTACTACTACCACTACTACACTAGTATACCAATTCTCCTTCCTAACCTCTTGAAAAGAGAGTGAATGAGAGAGAAATAGAAGCTTGCAACTTATATAATTTCCTCTGTTCCCTCTCTGAAATTTCATTTTCTGCTGATGTCTTCGATGGTGAATCAATTTCAGTATCCAATAGAACTGGCAAGCATTTTCCTGAAAGATTAAGGAACTCTGAGGTGAAGTTGGTGGCGAGGCTTCTCACATTCCTAAAGAAATCAGTTGAGGTCCTAGAACTTCCAGTCCACTGTCTTCCATAATCCCAGGCTTCTTGTCATCCCCAAACCTAGAATTTTATGGCAGTTTTCTCTAATTTTGCATCGTGTCGATAGTAGGTGCTCAGTAACTTCTAAGTAAGTGACCCTAAATAACTGTACCTTTAAAAATTATTCTGTGCTTTTGTTAGAGAGTCCTGTGGGATGAATGGGTAAATCCCGGGGGATTTGGAGAGATGCATGTTATTATTTGGGGCTGTAGAATGGGAAAACTGAGGAGAAGGAACTTATCTCAAATCGAATAATTGCTGGTGAGCCTGGGTACTCACTTTTATTTCTGGTGAGGAATGCTTTGCTTCCACAACTATGGCGGTGGGTCAGTAAGTTCATCTGTTTTTCAACTGATGGAACGCCTGCTCTGGTCCAGGCACAGCGCCAGATGTTGGGAATTTGCTCTCGGGAATGCTCTTAGGACATGCTCAGGATATGATCTCTAATTTGAGTGCTTGCTGCTGTCCTACTTGGCACCTCCAGACGATGCAGAGGTGGTAGTTGCTTCATTGTCACCTGCTGACGACTGGCAGGTGTGCACCCGTCCGGTTGGCATCACATCCAGTGCCTGTGATCACACCCGAGTTGTGCAGTCTGCGTTTTATTTCCCCCAGCGTGACAGTGGCTTCCTGTGATAAGCTCCGTCCTTCCCTGGGGTTGGGATAACAGCCTCCTGGGGATGGTGGCTAATCTCAGGAGAAGCGGAGCCCCAGGGAAAGAATGCTGCCTCTCACTGTGTGCATCTAGGATTAGGCAGAACTGCCGCTAATGCAATTAGGTAAGGGCGAGGACTGATTGCTGGGACAGGAAGCATGGGGGTGAGCCTCCTGTTTGCCCCATGAAGGCCTTCCTCACTGTCATAGCTTCTTATAGTTAAAGGGGCCCCTGAGAAAGTGAAATGAGACAGAAGTCAAAATACTGGCCTGGGAGTCAGGTAAACCCATTCAGCTCACTGTGACCTTGGGCAAACCTCAAAGCCCCAGTTTCCCCATCTATAAAACTTAGGTGCTAATCATATCTACCTCATGGCCTTTGGTGAGGATGAACTAACACACTGCTCCCGGACGCCTGGCAAGTACTGAGCCCACACAGTAAACATCAATAACTCTGAGGTCAGATTGCCATGTTATAGGTGAGAAGCCTGAGGCCCACGCTGACGTTGGTCAGAATTAACCCTTTAAAATTCCTCAGTGCTGGAGTCTGGAGTGGAACTCGGCTTTCCTGCCCTCCAGCACTGGGCCACTAACGAACAAATCTCCTTCTCTGCCGGGTGGGGTGGTGGCCCACCAGCCCTGCTCCCTGGCCTGGAGGCAGGGAATGAGGAGGGACTGGGGTAGGTCTGCCACGGACGGCAGAGGCTGGAGAGGCTCTGTCCAGCTGGACCGCTAACTGGGACACCGCATCCCTTGAAGGTTGAGCTGAATTTCCTCATCTGTAAAATAAGATGGCCTGACTGCCCTTTCTAGCTCTAAAACCTTTTTAAGATGCCTACTGGAAGAAGCAGAGAGCCAGAAGGGAGAAGTGGAGGAAACATACCAATATTATCTGATAAAAGAGTTAGCATTTTCTAAATCCTGACTACTCGCCAGGGATTGTGCTGGGCTCCGGGGATACATCAGGAGCAAAACATGATCCAGTTTCTAGGGGCTCCTGGACGTGGAACCCATGGCGGTGGGCAGAGGGGATGCGGAGAGACAACTAACCAGAGGAAGTAGAATCCGTCTTGGTTTATGCCTTCACAGAAATATGAACAGTGAGTGGTGGCCCCTAGACGAGGCTGTCATTTGCTGTCATGAGGCCGCCTGGACATGTGCAGAACCGTCAGAACACTGGCCCCGATGGTGTACAGTGAAGGGGAGCCAGAGCCCTGCGTGCCAGGAAGGGGAGTTTGTGGTTGAAAGGGCAGGTTCAGGAAGGTTGAGTGGGTGGGTTGGCAGCCAGGCCAGAGCTCCAGGGGGCTGATGGATTACATTCCTCCAGTGAGAAACCATCAGAAGCCCCACTGAGAGGAGCTCTTGAGGCTTGGGAGCTTTGCTGCTGTTTCTTCTTGCAAGGGGGAAAATTAGTTTTACCTTTAAGTGTTACCTTTCTGTCCTCTTGGTTTCCTAAGTGTGGCAAGACCCAAACCCAAAGTATTTGCACTAAACTTGTTAATTTTAACCAAGTGGTAGAATATAATCAGAATGTGAGACAGCCGAAATGCTGCCAATTTTTCTTCCCTTTGAGGTTATGTTTTCTGTCCTTTTAAACAAAGTTCTGTTGAAAACCTGGAGAATGTGTGACTCTAGGTGGTGGATGCGACACTTTCATGGACGTACTATGTACTTGGGCCTGTGCTAAGTAATTTCATGGAGCAAGATTTCTCGAACTTTTCAGATTGTTAAAATACAGTTGAAAGCCCCAGGAGGCTTGTGAGTGATTTCTGAACGGGGGGAGGGCGGGGGAGGCTTTAAAGCCATCCTGTTTGAACACTTAGGCTGCTAAGTGCAACTCTTCAAACACTTCATGTGCCTTAAATGGTCCAGTGCAAAGGATATTCAAGGGACATAAAATCCCTGCTGGTATTGGGATAAAAACCCCTTAGCTCCTCCCTAAATGTTGATTTAGAATAATAGCTTGTTTTGAACTTTCTCCCAGTAAATTAATTTTTAATTTAGAAAAGTACCTCTAGGGAAAACTTAGAGAGTATATAGGTACAGACAATTTTAGAGACATGGGTTAGCTGATCAGAAGCGTGTCTTTAAAGAAATCAAAAAGGGGAAAAAAGGTAAAGACATTAATTAGAATATGGCTCTCCACCCCATCAGATTAACCCACTGACACAGATTATTTTGAGTATCTTTTGTTTGTAAGACTCTGAGCTGGAAACTGAGGGAGAGACTATGATCTAGCCTCTGTCCTCTAGGGAATGTGTGTGTGTGTGTGTGTGTGTGTGCGTGTGCGTGCGCGCGTGTGTGTCTATTTATATGTGTGTGTGTGGTGTAAGAAAATGAGATTTTTTTAGTAACTTGTTTTTTGGGGAGGGAGAAAGGATGACATTAGGGCATAGCAGAAAGAGCTCTGGCCTAAAAGTCAACAAACTTGAATTCATCTCCTAGCCCTGCCTTTAACTAGCTGTGTGACTGCAGACAAGACATTTGCCTTCTCTGATCCTCAAGTTCTCTTCTTCAAAGTAGTGGGACTGGATCCTGCTCTGTGGACCAGCAGCATCTGTGTCACCTGGGAGCTTGTTAGGTAGGAATGGAGAGTCTAAGGCTCTTCTCCAGAACTATTGGATCAGAATCTGCATTTTAACAAGATCCCCAGGTGATTTGTATGCAAATTAAAATTGAATAAGCATTGCTTTAAAGAACGATTCCTGTTCTAATATTCTAGTATTTTGTATTTTTTCCTAATATATAGTAAAATCCAATTATGAAGAGTTTGCTCAGGACTGGGCCAAAAATTTTTACCCTGGAAAAGTGTACTTTGTGAGAAAAAAAGATTTAAAGGCAGAAACATGGGCAAATAGTTATCTATTCAGCTCCAAAAGCTGTATACACATATTTCTCTTTTTGCCTTGTATTTTAGATCTTGGTAGTATGGTAAGAGCAGTGAGAGAGGGGAAGAGGAGCTGGGAAGTCAAGGTGATTGAAGGTGGGGTTTGGGTTGGCAATGGACTGGACCTTCTGAGCTGGCAGGTGGCACAGGGCACTCAGCTCAGGTCCTCAGAATCATCCTAAGGATTCTGAGAATCAGGAATCATCAATGATTGCCAAATAATATTTCATATTTTTCAAGCACCACATATGAATGGTGCTCTGATGAACCGAATAAAAATTCATAGTGACTTTTTGATATTCCATATTTTCCTAATTAATTGATACTAAATGTTAAACCTATTAGATGGGAGGGGGAGTCTCCATGATTTTTTGCATTAAAAGGAGTCTTCCTACTTGAAACTGTTGGGAACTACTGGAATAGGGAATAATAATTGATAACAATATGATGAAAACAACTAAGAAACATTGAGAACTTTCTAGATGCCAGGCATTGTGCCTTACAAAGAAGGACCTTAGGTATCTGCTGATAAATTTATGGATAAGGAAACTGCAGCTCAGAGTGGTGTGATGATTTGTTTCAACTCATACCTTGAGGGAGTGATGAGTAGACCTAGGACTAGACCTCAGGTGTCTGGGCTGCCGGCCAGGTTTATATCTGCTGTGCTAGACTTCGTGGCTTGTCCATCTAATGCTCTGGGGTAGCACATGCAGGAATGTTGAGTGGAGAGGAGGACACTCTCCTGCATTCCTGCAGAAGGAGTCACAGACTTGCAGAATCAGGAGGACCTCTGGGCATCTGGGCCACTCACCTTATTTACAGGTGAGCACACCTGGCCCAGCAAGGGAAAGGGACTTGTTCAAGGTCAAACAAGTAGTTGGGTTTGTTTGCTTATATGGCTCTCCCTCCACCTGAAACTCAGCTCTTTATAGATAAACTTTTTCACAAAAGAGATGGGTGAGTGAAACAAGCCCTTCTGTGAAAGCAAGTGAGCGTGGTTTCTAATATTGCATCTAAGGTTTTTGTGAAAATTTATGAATCTTTGTAAAGGTTTTAGAGTAGTCGCTGGTAGTTAGTTATAGTACTTACATAATAATAATTTTAGTTTGTTATTGTTCTTATTGTTTTTTGAACAAGCTTTGTATGTTAAATTTAATAGCAGTTTTTTTTTTTTTTTTTTGTAAAGTTGGGCTGATTATAGCCTTGACTTTTTCTCACCATGTTCTCTGTCTTAACAATGACCTTTCGGAGGGCAGACTACCAAAATCTTTTCCGCTGAAAACAGTACCACGTAATCATCGGAAATCATTTAACAGAAAGGGAAAAAGTCAGCATTGGCTATTGGGGCAGCTTCATCCATCTTACGAGCCCACAACTTACTGACTCTCATTAAACAGAGAAGCTGTCTCCTAAGCAGTAGGTCTCCTGATCCTTAGAAAATAAGAACAGAAGAATCATTGTCCAGGAAGCTGTCAAGCACCTTTCTGTGTCTTGTACAATTGTTACTGATCTAGGGAAGTAGAAGCTAGGTTAGAATCAGGATCGGCTTTGTGGGTATGCAACCTGTGCAACTGAATAGGGCCCCTGCCCCCTGCCTCCACGGTGGGTTTAATGCTCTGCTGTTGCAGTCCCGAAATTCTTAATATTATTTTGAACAAGGGACATGCTGTTTTATTTTGCACTAGGCCTTGCAAATTATGTATCTGGTCTTGGTTAAAATAATCCAGAATCGGGACCAAGAGCCCCTGAGGAACAAGTCAAGTGGGGACTGCAGCCTTTTGGGGGAAGTTGAGGGGGAAGGGGAGGTGGAGGAGGAGTAAGAGGGGGAAGAGGAGGGGGAGGGGAGGAGGTCTGACCCTTTGTGGTGGTGTCCAAGATTGCGTGCTTAAAACAGGCAGCCTAGAACCTAAATAGACATTTCTCCAAAAAAGATATACAGATTGCCAACAAACACATGAAAGAATGCTCAACATCATTAATCATTAGAGAACTGCAAATCAAAACTATCATCTCACACCAGTCAGAATGGCCATCATCAAAAAATCTAGAAACAATAAATGCTGGAGAGGGTGTGAAGAAAAGGGAACCCACTTGCACTGTTGGTGGGAATGTAAATTGATACAGCCACTGTGGAGAACAGTATGGAGGTTCCTTAAAAAACTACAAATAGGGGGCTTCCCTGGTGGCTCAGTGGTTGAGAGTCCGCCTGCCGATGCAGGGGATACGGGTTCGTACCCCGGTTCGGGAAGATCCCACATGGCGTGGAGCCGCTGGGCCCGTGAGCCATGGCCGCTGAGCCTGCGCGTCCGGAGCCTGTGCTCCGCAACGGGAGAGGCCGCAACGGTGAGAGGCCCGCATACCACAAAAAACAAAACAAAACAAAAAAAACTACAAATAGAACTACCATATGACCCAGCAATCCGACTACTGGGCATATACCCTGAGAAAACCATAATTCAAAAAGAGTCATGTACCAAAATGTTCATTGCAGCTCTATTTACAATAGCCTGGAGATGGAAACAACCTAAGTGTCCATCATCGGATGAATGGATAAAGATGTGACACATATATACAGTGGAATATTACTCAGCCATAAAAAGAAACGAAATTGAGCTATTTGTAATGAGGTGGATAGACCTAGAGTCTGTCATACAGAGTGAAGTAAGTCAGAAAGAGAAAGACAAATACTGTATGCTAACACATATATATGGAATTTAAGAAAAAAAAAATGTCATGAAGAACCTAGGGGTAAGACAGGAATAAAGACACAGACCTACTAGAGAATGGACTTGAGGATATGGGGAGGGGGAAGGGTAAGCTGTGATGAGGCGAGAGAGTGCCATGGACATATATACACTACCAAGCGTAAGATAGATAGCTAGTGAGAGGCAGCCGCAGAGCACAGGGAGATCAGCTCGGTGCTTTGTGACCACCTGGAGGGGTGGGATAGGGAGGGTGGGAGGGAGGGAGACGTAAGAGGGAAGAGATATGGGAACATATGTATATGTATAACTGATTGACTTTGTTATAAAGCAGAAACTAACACACCATTGTAAAGCAATTATACTCCAATAAATATGTAAAAAAAAAAGTCTATGTGAAGAAAAAAAAAGCGCAGGATTGAGCTTCCTCTGATTGGCTGGGTAAGAAGCCTGAGACTCTCTCTGGGATCCAGAGGGACTAGATTAAAACAAAAAATGAATCCACCTGCCAGTGCAGGGGACACAAGTTCAATTCCTGGTCCAGGAAGATCCCACATGCCATGGAGCAGCTAAGCCCCTGCGCCGCAACTACTGAGCCTGCGCTCTAGGGCCTGTGAGCCACAACTACTGAAGCCTGCATGCCTGGAGCCCGTGCTCCGCAACAAGGGAAGCCACCACAATAAGAAACCCGAGCACTGCAAATAGTAGGTCCTGACACATTGTGACAAATAACATTGTTTACGTTATTGCTGCCCTGCAGTGCACCATCCATAGGTAACTTTGAAAAAAGTAGGTGAAGCTCTTTGTGTGAGTTGCATTATAAATTTTTCTGTTTTCAGTGTCATCACCATACCGCATCTCTGGATGATCCAGGGGCCTTACACTACTTTCCCTGCTGGTAATCTCTTCCTTATATTAATCCAACTAGCTGGATGAACTTTCCCCGATCCATTACTAACTAGCCATGTGACCTTAGCACTTCCTTCATGTTTCTAAGTCTCAGTTCCCTCATCTCTGGAAAAGAGATGATCATGTTTACCTTGAAGGGCTATCAGGAAGTTTGAAGATAATACATGTAAAGCCCAAGGAATAATAGTGACTGACATAATACATGGTCAATAAAGTAGTATTTCTTATTATAAAATCACAAGATTTTAAGATTATATATGATTATATATGATGTATGAATGATATACAAACAGCTTTCATCATGTTACTTCCCTGCCTCAAAGAAACCTTCAATGGCTCCCTATTGCCATGGAGGGTCAAGGCTCTGCATAATTTAGCCACAGTCTATATTGCCTGACTTCCCCTATTAGTGTTTTAAGTACTTCTAGAATACTAGTTGTGGTTGTTGTTTTTACTCTTTCTATATTGTTTCGTAAGGGCATTGGCAGTAGAATTCTATGTCATCTCTCTAGTGCCCAGGAGAGTGGTGGGCATACAGTGTCTGTGTGGTTGTTGATTGCTGACCACATGTATTTCAGGAATGTACTGTAACATTGCTTGTTTTCCATCTGTTTATACCTCTTGGCTCCTTCAAATTGGAAATGGATTATGATTTTGCATTTGAATCCGGAGGTGGAAAAAACACCCTTCCTTCATCTCCTGTTTTTGTTGTTTTTTAAACAGCCCCTGTCACTCTCTATTGGGATTGTTTGTTTACATGTTTGTCTCCCCTTCTGAACTGTGAGCTCTGTGTAGGGAGGAATGGTATTTAATTCTCTTTTATACCTTCAATGACTGGCACAAATAAAAAAGACATTCATTAAATATTTGTCAAATCAATGAATATTGGAAAGCTCAAATTTTTATGGCAGACAAGGGAGACAGTGGGAGCCTTCTTTTCACTGGAAAAACATTGTTTATTAGATCTGAATGGATCATTTAGAAAATATGCAGTTGGATATCTTTTACAGTCAAAGAAGAAAATCAGTATAAAATGCTTAATTAAAAGCAAAGGCTAACATTTCTCCTTGTAAGGAAGGCAGGATTGTGAATATTTTCCTTTCCTCAGCCCAGTTGGGCAGGCAGCGAGGCTCAAAGACAGGGATGCTGTGCAGACAGATAAGAAGATTTGACATTAGGAGGGCTGGGTCCTGGGATTACCTGGGATTACCCTGGGTCCATCTTTCCTTCAGTGTTTCTCCTCAGGGATGTTGAAAGTTTGAAAGGCATTAACTCCTTTAAGATACTCCGAAGACATTGTCAACTCCTTAGGATGTTTTGTTCTGTTACCTATGAAATTACCACTTGTTTGTGAACTTATAATGGCATGTTTTTCAGGAGTATGTTCTGGATTTGAGGTTAAAAGGCCCAAGAGGTGTGGGTCTTTTTCCTTGTTCTTCTAGGTGCTCCTGGTCCTGGCTCTTAATAAATGGGATGCCTGAAGCTCTTACTCACCCAGCATCTGCAGGGTTGGCCCTGTCCTGGGTGTAAGAAGCTGTTGAGGACCAGGATTTATGGAGGCAGGGAGGGCGGTGATGTTCTGAATGACCTCTGCCACCTGGAGGAAAACGGTGAGTGGAGGTGCTCTAGGATAGGACCTTGCTACTTAGTGTGGTTTAAGGACCAGTAGCATCAGCATCACCTGGGAGCTTGGTAGAAAGGCAGAATCTCAGACACCCCCCACACATTAAATCAGATTCTGCATTTTACCAGAATTCCCAGGTGATTCATATGCACATTAACATTTTAGAAGCACTGCCCTGCTGAGAACATCTTTCTCATCCTTGAGGTTTGATTGTCTGGATTTTTGTAATTCTAGGGTGTAGCATGATCCTTGATCCCAGAACTGCCTTAAATCCCAGAACTGCCACCGTGGAGGTATTACTTGGCCCTTTTTAATCTTAGATTGTTTTCATCAGTAATATGTATATGTTGTGTGTTTTGCTAGTTTGTGTGTTAAATGAAATAATGTAATGCTCAGCATATAGTAGGAACTTAATAAATATTGATATTACTTGTTGCCGACACTACTTTTTAAATCTGGTTTTATTTTTTATATATTTTTAACAGATTATTTTACCTGAACCCTAATGCAAACAGTTCAACTATTTATTATGAGGGGAGAATTGCTGTGCTATCATTACTAAAATGTTGTAATTTTGTATTAACTTTGTCTTTTGCATGAATTAATCAGTGGTTAAAGAATCAATAGCTTCTGAATCCTCACTTTTTTAACCTGTTTTTGTATTTTTCTACTCTTTTTTTTTTTTTTGATGTTGGGGGTGGGAGTTTATTAGTTAATTTATTTTTGGTGTGTTGGGTCTTCGTTTCTGTGCAAGGGCTTTCTCTAGTTGTGGCAAGCGGGGGCCACTCTTCATCGCGGTGTAGGGGACTCTCACTATCGCGATCTGTCTTGTTGCGGAGCACAGACTCCAGACGCGCAGGCTCAGTAGTTGTGGCTCACAGGCCTAGTTGCTCCACGGCATGTGGGATCCTCCCAGACCAGGGTTCGAACCCGTGTCCCCTGCATTAGCAGGCAGATTCTCAACCATGTACTTTTCTACTCTTAACGTGGACATGTGTTATGTAACTCTGTTTATGGCCATCATCTAGTTTTAAAATATGACTGAATCACTTACATTTTCTTTTTGAGGTTCCTTTCCCCCTTCATTCTGATGATAATAATTAAGCAGAAGTCTTTTTATCCGCAGTAGTTAGACAGTTAATGAAAAAGGTCAGTTAAAGCAGGGAGTGAAGAAATAAAAGCAACCATTTTATTTCACTTTAATGCCTAGATGTCCATTCTTTTAATATCATGGTTTAGGGCCAAGGCTTTTCCTTTGAGCCTGGGTCTGATATTTGGAAGTCCTTTCATGTCCGCACCTTACTTAAAATACATCTTCTACGGGCTTCCCTGGTGGCGCAGTGGTTGAGAGTCCGCCTGCCGATGCAGAGGACATGGGTTCGTGCCCCGGTTTGGGAAGATCCTACATGTCGCAGAGCGGCTGGGCCTGTGAGCCATGGCCGCTGAGCCTGCGCGTCCGGAGCCTGTGCTCCGCAACGGGAGAGGCCACAACAGTGAGAGGCCCGCGTACCGCAAAAAAAACCAAAAACCAAAAAACATCTTCTATGATACCCAGTTTGGATTTCTCTAAAGTGGATTAGAAATTTAAAGACATGTAAAGCAATTCAAATGGAGAATTCTTGTACATATTTACCCCCTTCTGTTTTTATCCTTACCTTACAGTTAATACAGTGGGTTTTTTTTTCTTAAGGGGGAGTTATTTTTATTTTACTTTTCCAAAGAATTTGACCTAGTTTTCATAAAAGTAACAGCTGTCTTTTCATACTCTTGTTTCATCAATTTACATCCTGTACAAAGTCATAATAACTAAAAAAAAAAAATATATATATATATATATATATATGTGTGTGTAATGAGCTTTGGGACCAAAGTCTATTGATTCTCGTTAGAATAAAACTCAAGAGGGCTTCCCTCCCTGGTGGCGCAGTGTTTGAGAGTCCGCCTGCCGACACAGGGGACACGGGTTCGTGCCCCGGTCCGGGAAGATCCCACATGCCGCGGAGCGGCTGGGCCCGTGAGCCATGGCCGCTGAGCCTGCGCGTCCGGAGCCTGTGCTCCGCAACCGGAGAGGCCACAGCAGTTAGAGATCCGCGTACTGCAAAAAACAAAACAAAACAAAAACCTCAAGAAGTGGGCGCAGCACGTCGCTTGTCCAGGAGCACCCGTGGACTGCAGGCAGATACTTCATAGTGGGGATGGAGAGAAGTGACTAACCCAGTGAGTCAGTCGTGTGGGGTTGGTTAAAAAAAACGTTTGCATTTCTATTTATGTGCGTGCTGCTTTACAGTTGTCAGAGCGCTTCCAAATGGATTATCCCGTTTAATTTTCACAATACTTTTGTGAAATAGGCAAAGCAAGAATTTAGAGGTGAGGAAATGGAGGTTCGTAGAAGTTGAATTCTGTGAATGGGAGTAAATCACTTCATTGAGGATGAGTTAGGAATAGAATTCTGACTTTTTGGAGTCGTCAACCAGATCTCTATCTGTTCTTCTCTATTGCCTCTTTTTATGCAATTTGAAAGCAGTGATGAGACTTCGGCTTTCTTCAGATAATTACCATTTTCTTACAGCATTATGTTCATGCTCTAGGGCCTGTCAGTAACAGTAATATACTGTGTATGGCAATGTTAGACAATAATCACCTCTAGCAACCTAGATATATACAAATAAACAGAAAGATAAGCAAAATCCCTCTGGACCAGTGCTGTCCAATAACATTATAATGTGAGCCACGTATGTAATTAAAAATTTTCTAGTAGCCACATTTAAGAAGTAAGAAGAAACAAATGAAATTAATTTTATAGTATACTTTATGTCTAAAATAATCATTTCAATATGTAATCAGTATAAAAATTATTGAGATATTTCACATTCTTTTTGTACTAAGTCTTCAAAATCAGGTATGAATATTTTACATATTTTACATTTACAGCATGGTTCAATCTGGCTTTTCCACATTTCAGGTGCTCTGTAGCCACATATATGAGCAGCATACCCTTAAACTTTGGGGAGAATGATTGTAACAAATACAGGAATGGGAGCACTTTGAGATAAAAACTTATAATATTGGGTTGGCCAGACAGTTCATTCAGCGTTTTCCATAAGATGCGATGACAAACCCGAACGAACTTTTTGGCCAATCCAATACTTTGGGGCCATTCAGTTTACAAATAGTTCTGTAGATTTCAGTGGCTCATAATAATGGCTCCAAGTAATTAAAAATAAGATTAAATGATTTACGTCGTACCATAATTAAGAGGGCAGAGTAGCATGTGAAATGCATGGTTTTAGAAAACTCCATTGAAAATTTTTTGAAATAAAGGTTTTACATATGACTCAGCAGTTGTACTCTTGTACCTTTATCCCAGATATATGAAAACTTATGTCCACAACAGCATTATTTGTACTAGTCAAAATTTGGAAACAATTCATATGTCTTTCAATGGGTGAATGGTTAAATAAAGTGTGGTACCTCTGTATCATGAAACACTACTCAGCAGTAAGAAGAAATGAACGGTTGTTACATGCAGCAATTTGGAGAGATGTCAAGGGAGTTATGCTGAATGAACAAAAACTAATCTTAAAAATATGTTTATATAACATTCTGAAAATTACAAAATTATGGAGACGGCAAACAGATTAATGGTTGCCAGGTGTTAGGGACTGGGTTGGGGATACTGGGAGGGGGATGACTATGATGATAAAATGGTAGCATGAGAACCTTGTTCTGTATCTTGATGGCGATGGTGGTTATGCGAATCTACGTGTGATGAAACTGCATGGACCATACATGCACACTCACAACTGAGCACACGTAAAACTGGTAAAGTCTGAGTAAAGCCTAGGGATGTACCGAAGTCAATTTCCTGATTTTTCTCTTACAGTTATGTAGGATGTCACCACTGTGGAAACTTGTGGGAGGGGACATGAGACCTCTCTGTTCTATTTTTGCAGCTTCCTCTGAATCTACGATTATTTTATTTTTTTTTTTATTTTTTTTTATTTTTTATTTTTTTTTTTGGCGGTACGCAGGCCTCTCATTGTTGTGGCCTCTCCCGTTGCGGAGCACAGGCTCCAGACGCGCAGGCTCAGCGGCATGGCTCACGGGCACAGCCGCTCCGCGGCATGTGGGATCTTCCCGGATCGGGGCATGAACCCGTGTCCCCTGCATCGGCAGGCGGACTCTCAACCACTGCGCCACCAGGGAAGCCCCTACGATTATTTTAAATAAAAAAAGTTTGGCGCTTGAATGAATGTTTAAGGCATACCTCATTTTGTGCTTTACTTTATTGCTCTTTGCAGGTGTGTTTTTTCAAATTGAAGGTTTGTGGCAACGCTGTGTTGAAGCAAGTCTATCAACGTCATTTTTTTTTTTTTTTTTTTTTTTTTTTTACATCTTTATTGGAGTATAATTGCTTTACAGTGGTGTGTATCAACATCATTTGTCCAGCAGCATTTGTTTACTTCCTGTCTGTGTCACATTTTGGTACTTCTTGCAATATTTCAAACTTTTTCTTTATTATTTGTTATGGTGATTTGTGATCAGGATCTTTGATATTAATGTCGCAAAAAACTACGACTCGCTGAAGGCTCAGATGATGGTTAGCATTTTTTTTGCCATAAACTATTTTTCAATTAAGGTATGCACATTGGTGTTTTTTTAGACATAGTGCTCTTGCACACCAAATAGGCTACAGTATAATGTAAATATAACTTTTATATACACTGGGAAACTGAAAAATTCCTGTGACTCGTTTTACTGCGATATTCGCTTTATTGTGGAAGTCTGGAACCAACCTGCGGTGTCCCCAAGGTATGCCTGTGTTTGGAAAGCATCCTGCCCTGAACTCCTAGTGATGGGCCCTAGTGAAGCTGAATAAATGAAGTACACAGACCTTTGCTCAGGACTCCCTTTTCCATGCCTTCGGGGCTGGACTCACCTCTATGCAGGGGGGTGTGGTCATGGCCCAGCTGCACACTCTCACCTGCAAGGAGGCGCTCCTCTATTGATCACTCCCAAGGGCATTCTTGTTCTGGCTGTCTCTTGAGCTCACTGCAGTGGACAGTGCTAGCACTGAGTGCTCATCCGAAGGTATCCTGAGCAGGCCCCTGGACCTGAATGTCCCCTGAGCTGACCCCACCTTGGGAATGCTGGAGACACAGTCTTGGCAGTCTGAGACCTCGTCCCTCCTGGCTGAGCTCGCGATTCACGTTTTCGTATTAATGAGTCACTGGCTTTCAGCAGTTGCCTCTCAGTAATGCAGTTAGTCCCTGGGGAACATTCCATAGCCAGATGAACTTTAATCCCTGAATGCTCCGAAAAGGAGGGTTCTTGTTCCTCTTTTGAAATTTCTGTTTCCCTATAAGAAAAGTGCATGATTTAATTAATGGATGAAAGAAAAGGGCCCAAACGGAGCCAGAAGGGAGTCAGCAGCATTGCCATCCACCTGCAGACACACAATAAGATAAAGGCAGCCCTTGATCAGGGAGGGGAAGGACTGGAGGGAGAGGGCTGCAGCCCAGAGTTGGGAAGCCTGTGCTCCAACCAGCCTGGTCATTGACTAAGTGTGACCTTGAAGCTCAGTTTCTGGGGGATTCTTTTTTTTCATCCTTTAAAAATGGGGATGAGAATATAGATCCTTCCTACCTCCAGAAATGTGTAGATAACAGAAAGAGGAAAGGAGAAAGTCCACTGCAAAGTGGAAAATGCCCTACAGTGCAGTCATTTATATTGCTAATAATGCATTACCTAGAATGAAACTACCAAGCCAATTTAAGAGAGGAAAGATGAGAGGATACTTGTTCATGTTTCTCAAAAAAAAAGCAAAAAAGATGATCTCTTGGTAAAGAGTAGTAGTCTGTCTTTTCTTATAATGATAATAATAAAATTATAGTAGTGGTTGTCCATTCCTCTATAGGGGCATTTCTCAAAGTGCAAATACGTGCTCCTTAGCTTATAAGCAAGGCATATTGTGCTGCTCTTTGGAGATTTATGATGAACATATTAAAAGATCCTGCAACAAAGAAATCTGTTTGACTTTTGTTTAGTCCAGTAATTCCTCAGTTTATTATCCATGGAATCCCTGCCTGCCCCCTGACTTTTTCTTAACTTTTTACATAGCTGGTTTAAGTACCCTGGAACTAGTATTCAGCTCAGCAAAACTTTGAACTGAGTTCTTGAGGGGTTAGCTTGTTTGTGCCTTTCATACGTTATAAATTTTGTAAATAATTTAGTTTTTCTTTCTCTACATTGGCTTCAAGGAAGCTCAGAGGAAATTCATAACTCAGCGTTAGCTTCTGTTTTAGACTATTGTGACCTTCCTATTTTTGTACTATATTTTCCTGGTTTTCTTGCCTTGTCCTATTGGTATATTTATGGACTCTGACTTAAATACTTGTTATTATCTTATTTGTGTATTGTCAGCCACTTCAAGTTTTCTCTGGGTTGAAGTGGGCTATGAATACAGATAAAGAAACAACAAACTAATAATAATATAAATAATCTAAAAAAGATGCTAACAAGTCTTTATTGAAGCACTGTTATTTGTCAGGCACTGTACTGGGTCCTTGGCATTAAATGATTTCTTCTTCATTTGATCGAGGTGTTCCTTACTTTTACCCTAGGAAGTTTCAGATCTCAGGATTCCAATTTAGATTCTCAGAATCTTACAACTAGGAGGGACTTTTGAGAGCCTCCAACCTTAAGCAATAACCCTGAGGGAGGTGAAAGTCTAACCATCCAGGACAGATGGTCTTCTGAGACTCTCCATGGCAACCTGCAGCTAATCTCTGCCTCCTGCCACTTCTGGGAAAATTGCTTTAGAGAAATGCTGTTTTAACTGGGACCATGAAATCATTAATGACAGGCAAGGTGGGGTTTGGGTGGCTTGTGCTTGGAATATGGAGATTCAACGCCTGTCTCTCTGGGGGAAGCAGCAGCTGTGTGCTGGGATTGTCTAGGACACTTTCTGCCTGGTGAAAGAAGAGGGCAATGTCTTCCTCCACCCAGCTGGGCTTTGCAGGGCTCTCTCACATGCTGAGCTGGTGCCAGCATTGGTCTGCTAGTTCCCCTGCCTTCATGTAGCCCAACATCTCATTCAAGATCTGTTCTGTGGGCATGAGTCAACTGATGTCATCCTTCCTCCTCCAGGGCCATTTCTGGCCGTCCTAGGCTTCAGAGAGCTTCTCCTCATTTGCCACCCGGCTTTGCAATTCCTTGCTGCATCATCTTTCCATGTGTTAGTGCCCTCTGGACTCCTTGACTAGACTGGACCCTCCTGAGGGCAGGGATGATGCCATAGCCACAGTTGTTTCCCAAGTCCCAGGGCGTATTGGTCCTGGGTGGGGTATTTACTCTTCCTACTGATTGACATCAACACACAGTTGCTAAACATCAGTAGAGTGCAGGGCTCCTAGCTGGCCTCTGGTGATACAAAGGTGCAGGGACGCTTTTCAGGTTGTAGTACTAACACTGAGCTCTTTGAGGGGAAGGGCTAGGATTTATTCATCTATGCCTCCAGTACCTAGCACAGTGCCTGGCATATGGAAGTGTGCAGAGGCTGCTACTTGTTCCTTCTAATGTTTGTGGCTGTTCCTCCCCACCTTCTTCCTCCTCTTCCTCCTTCTACAGTAATAGGAGCTTTCTCTGGACATGTTTCCCGGCTTTCCTTGTAGCTGAATATGGTCATGTGACCAGGTTTTGGCCAAAGGAGTGTGAACAGAGGTAATATGGTTTAACTTCTGAGTTGTGCTCTTAGAAGTAGACGAGTGGGCCATCTCTTACCCTTTTTTCTCCTCCTTGGGCTGGAATGTATGCAGGCCATCTTCAACTATATGAATAAAGGTGACACTTTCAGAATGGCAGAGCAATGAGATGGAAGGATCCTGGGTCCTCGTCACCCCTGAGCTGTCATCCTAGCCATGGACTGAATAACTGGACTTTTTATCTCAAAAAGAATGTGGGGCTTCCCTGGTGGCGCAGTGGTTGAGAGTCCACCTGCCGATGCAGGGGACACATGTTCGTGCCCCGGTCCGGGAGGATCCCACGTGCCGCGGAGCGGCTGGGCCCGTGAGCCATGGCCGCTGAGCCTGCGCGTCCAGAGCCTGTGCTCTGCAACGGGAGAGGCCACAGCAGTGAGAGGCCCGCGTACCGCAAAAAAAAAAAAAAAAAGAATGTGTATGTGAGAAACAAACTTCTACCTCGTTTAAGTTTTTGTAACTTTGGGTTTCTTGGTACAGCAGTCTAGTTTTATTCTAATTAATTCAGTAATTCAGTGTTTAGTAAATGCCTGTTGAATGAATGAATGACTATCTGCCTTACCTTTATTACATTATACTTTTAGCAGCAGTCAGTGCACATATTTATATTGGGAAGGAGTCTTTCAAGTGACTTTCATCTACATTTCATTGGCCAGAACTATGTCAGATGTGTCTCTAGCTGCAGAGGGGGCTGTAAATTTGAGTTTCATTCTCTAGTCTCTATATTTGAAGGAGGGAAAAAAAGGGGGTAGGAAAGGGGAGGAATGAATGAACCAATCTATAGTGCCTCTCAGTCACATATGGGAAAATTAGCTTTGACTTATGTTGTTTAGAACTACAGGACTTAAAAAAAATTTTTTTTAATTAAAGAAGAATATAAGCCACCTAATTTGAGTATTGCCAGGAAGAGATACAGTTCTTATCCCAGATGAACCGGATAAGACGTCTTCAAAAGAATACAGATAATTATCAGTAGGGACCCTGGGGCTAGATGTGGTCATCTTGTCATACAACTTGATCCATGGCCACCTGGAACTGACTACAAAGGGGTATTGATTTGAGGCCACCTGCTGTATTCAGTGTCCTAAATGCTTTCTTTGGGGCCATAGCCAGTCCCAGGTAAGGCCTGGCCATCCCAGAGTCTGCAGGTAAGCTGGAAAAGGTAGTGTCACAGCGGTCAGAAATGTTCAGCAGATACTTACTAAACACTTCCGTGTACCAGCCAAACTGGGCTCTGGGGACCCAGAAACAAGCTGTCTGCCATCTAGAGGGAGATGGAGAGGCAAAACTGACGATTACAGTGTAACGAAGGCCACGTATAAAATGTCTGTACATATTGGAAGCAAAGGAGAAAACAAGACAGAAGGTCTTCCAGGAAGAGCAGCAGGAAGTACCTGGAGCTGAAATTTCTCTATTTCAGTGCAAAAGAGACTCCAAAACAGTGGATCTCAAATACCTTGTCTGCTTCCAAATTGTGTCTGAATTAGTATCTTGTGTGTCACATATGCATTGTGCTTGTTACTCTGTGGGGAATGTTTCAAAGCAGTCTTGAATTGAGGCACTGTCCCCCTCTGTGGCTAGGATAGGCACTTCAGAAAATCTGAGACCATTTCCCGTCTGACTCCTGGGCCCTTCCTCCCATGGAAGGGCCAAGTTTCATCAAATGAGTTTTTCATCTTTTAACTAAAGAGAGAAAGTTGCTCATGAGTATCTTTCACTTCAGGCAGTGGGTATGGAATCTGGAAAATATCTGGGTAAGAAAATCTTGGTAAACTAAAATCATGTGCTTGTACCTTTCCAAAGGCAAGAATACATTGGACATTTAGCTTTTTAGACTTTAGATATTCTTAAAGCCAGGCACACAAAAAGATCAAAGAAGGTGCTCTGAGATGCTGACAAAGAAGGTACACAGAATTCAATGCTGGTTAACTCATCTTACCAGGGGAAATTTCAGAAAACAAAGAAAACTCATCAACAGTTTAACTCACCAACACTTGGATTCCAATGCTACAAACAGACTGGATGCAGGCAACTTGCCCAGGTTCTGCGGAGTTTAAAGCCGGGTGTTTGTGTAGGGGAGGAAAAACATTCAAAATTTTTTCAGGAAAAATGTATTCAGTTAAGACCAGAGAAGCCCATTTTGAGAACGTAGTGCATATGTTCATTTTATAGGTGTGTTGGGAAATTATCAGCAGGTGAATGGATTTGGTCACAAAGCCTTTGGGTTGATTTGGAGGAAGAATGTTGCTTCTTGGGAAGCGTCCAGAGGAGTCAAGAGATATTTTGGGAACATTCTCTATTCTCCTTTTTGTTGATGCCTTCCCAGTTGTCTAGCCCTGAATCTCTTCTGTGAGTTAGGAAATCACGTAGAAGTAGAAGGTGTACTTCATTTCTTTACTTGACTATGTGTCCAGAACCAGTGCTGAGTTCTGGAGATGAAAAGACACAGTTCCAGCCTTTAACGAACTCAAAAGCGGGGGTGGAGACCCATCCATATCGTGTAAATAATGTAATGTAGCACAATAAATGGTACGTAGTGTTGTGGGTTTGGAGGACAGTTAATTACCTTGAGGACATCATAGAGAAAATGGATTTAAGTTTGCTGCTGAAGAGTCTTGAAGGTGATTTCCAGGAAGAAGATGAGGAAAGGACAGACCACGTGGAGGGATCAGCCTGTGCAAAGGCATAGAGGCGTGAGACAGATGGCGCCCCTGGGGGAGTAGCTGGTGGTTCATTTAGCTGGAGGAAGGGTTTGGGGAGGCCCATGGAGGGTGCTTTGGGAGGTAATACCAGACTACCAATGGCTTGATACCCTAGCCTAGGAAATCTAAACTTAAACTTTTAGGAGGTAAGTAACTTCTCTGTAGGAAAATAACTGTAAGTGATAGTTATACATTATGTTTGCTAAAAAAAAAAGCCAGGACTTCAGGACTCACAGGTACTGTCTGGTTTCTTCTTGGTTCCAATATGTTGTCAGAAACCTGAATCGTGCCTGAAAACTGACCCTAAGAGAGATGGGAAGTGCTGAGAGGCTGCAGAGCCAACCGACTATACAAGGCTGTGGGATTGAGGTTAATATATAATTTGTTTTAACTTGGCTGAATGTAGCTTGGGGAGAGTGACAGGAAGATAAATTCATGCCCATCTGATTATAGTTGTGTGACTTGAGCACCTCTTCCTTTAAAATGGGTTGGGCATGGAAAGGGATGACCATGCCTTCAACAGGGCAGTGCCTGAGAAATCTGCATGAGGACTGGCCAGAAGCTGAGCTGCCAGTTGCTGGAAACCCCCTGAAAGGACATAAGTTAATGATCAGCGCTCCTAAAACTGTCAGATAGGTAATTGATTGTGAGAAATTGGTCCAGGTGTTGAGGTTACTTTTTTTTTTTTTTTTTTTTTTTTGGCGGTACGCGGGCCTCTCACTGTTGTGGCCTCTCCCGCTGCGGAGCACAGCCTCCGGACGCGCAGGCTCAGCGGCCATGGCTCACGGGCCCAGCCGCTCCGCGGCACGTGGGATCTTCCTGGACCGGGGCACGAACCCGTGTCCCCTGCATCAGCAGGCGCACTCTCAACCACTGCGCCACCAGGGAAGCCTGAGGTTACTTTTTAAATTAAGATTTTGTGTCTCCTCAGAGAGTCAGTTGTCACGAAACCCCCTTTGGCCAAGGAGAGCCTTGTGGCCTGTCCTTTTTGCTAAAATCCCGCAGGCTTCTGTGAGCAGCTGCTTTTGGTAGACTTTACAGGGGAACCCCTCCCTCCTCCATCTTCAGTTTTTCCATCTGGAAAAGAACACTGAGGTGTAATAGGAAGGACCCTGGTCTTTGGGACTGGAGGCTGGGTTCTGACTCTAGTTATGCTGGTTGCCTAGTGACTGGGGACACACAATGGCACTTCTTTTCTCTGGCCCTCAGTTTCTTCATCTGTGAGGTGAGGGCACTGGAAATGCAAGGTTTGTCATGACTCTGATAAGTTAAGGTTGTGCCTGCCTTCATGGCCTGTTTTGGGTTCACTGCACTCACCGAGTGGCAATGATCTAGAAGGGTCTGGATGGCTCAGGCAGTTGGTATGGGAAGAACTGCCTTACCTTTGGCTCTGTCTCCTCAGGTCCAAGTTGGAATCAATTTCAATAAATAAAGAAGGCTTTCAGGAAGTAAAACCAGACTCTTTTAGATTAGGAGCTGGCAAACTAAGGCCTCCTGGCCAAATGTGGCCTGTGGCTTGTTTTTATAAATAAAGTTTTATTGGAACACACCCACACACATTCATTTACACATTGTCTATGGGGGTTTCTGTGCTACAATGCCAGAGCTGAGTAGTAGCAACAAAGACTGTATGGCCTGAAAAGCCTAAAATATTTACTATGTGGCCGTTTATAGAAGCATTTTGTTAATTCCTATTTAGATCATAAGCTCTAGGAGGGCTGGGGACATAGCAAGCACTCAATATGTTTTGGCTGAATGAATGAGTGAGTGGATGGATAAATAGAGAGAAAAATCTGAATTTATTAAGTACATAACTTTACAATCAACTTTTTGTGACACACTTCAGGTCCCAGTTTCCCTTTAAATAGAATAAGAACAGGAATACTTATGAAATAGGCAGTCCTTAGGAGGATTATTTCCCATAATACAACTTTGAGTGTTTAAATGCTATTAAAAATATAACTACTATCTATTAAGCTTTATATGTGTTGAGCACTCTATGAAGGGCTTTATTTTTATTACCTCATTTAATTCTCATGACCGCTTACTAAGAGGGGAGGAATTACTGACCCCGATTTATAAATGTAGGAATTCAGCCCAGAGAGGCTAAGTCATTTGCCGAGGTCACACAGCTGGGAAGGGATTGAGCTGAGTCCAACTCCAGTGTGACTGGTTCCAAAGCCTTTCCACCATGCCCCACTGCCTCTGAGTGCTGTTAAGTGCTCCTGCCCCCTTCTTAAATAAGAGAAGCAGATATTGGTCTTGAGGGGGTTTCAAGATAGAAAATAGTAAAATGAAAAAGAAAAAGATTGGTTTTCAAATTTTTTTCTTTTTCTTTTTAATTGAAGTTTAGTTGATGTACAATATTGTATAAGTTACAGGTGTACCATATAGTGATTCACAATTTTAGAGGTTATATTCCATTTATAGTTATTATAAAATATTGGCTATATTCCCTGTGCTGTACAATATCTCCTTGTGGCTTATCTTATACATAATAATTTGTACCTCTTAATTGCTTTCCCCTATAATTGCTCCTCCCTCCTTCCCTCTCCCCACTGGTGACTACTAGTTTTTTCTCTGTATCTGCAAGTCTGTTTCTTTTTTGTTACATTCACTAGTTTGTTGTATTTTTTTAGATTCCACATATAAATGATATCATACACTATTTGTTTTTCTCTCTCTGACATATTTCACTTAGCATAATACCCTCCAAGTCCATCCATGTTGTTACAAGTGGCAACATTTCATTCTTTTTTATGGCTGAGTAGTATTTCATTGTGTGTGTGTGTGTGTGTGTGTGTGTGTGTGTATGCACACCACATCTTCTTTATCCATTCACCTGTTGAGGAATCACATTCCCTGACATCAGATTATACTACAAAGCTACAGTCATCAAAACAGTATGTACTGGCACAAAAACAGACTCATCGATCAGTGGAACAGAATAGAGAGCCCAGAAATTAACCCATGCACTTATGGCTGATTAATCTATGACAAAGGCGGCAAGAATATACAACAGAGAAAAGACAGTCTCTTTAGTAAGTGGTGCTGGGAAAACTGGGCAGCTACATGTAAAAGAATGAACTTAGAACATTCTCTAACATCATATACAAAAATAAACTCAAAATGGACTAAAGACCTAACTGTAAGATCAGAAACCATAAAACTCCTAGAAGAAAACATAGGCAGAACACTCTTTGACATAAATCGCAGCAATATTTTTTTTTGATCTGTCTCCTAAAGGAAAGAAAATAAAAGCAAAAATAAACAGATGGAACCTAATTAAACTTAAAAGCTTTTGCATAGCAAAGGAAACCATTGACAGAATGAAAAGATAACCTACCAAATGGGAGAAAATATTTGCAAATGATATGACCAATAAGGGGTTAATATCCAACATATATAAATAGCTCATACAACTCAACATCAAAAAAACAAACAACCTGATTTACAAATGGCAGAAGACCTGAATAGATATTTTTCCAAAGAGGACATGCAGATGGCCAACAGGCACATGAAAAGATGCTCAACACTGCTAGTCATCAGGAAAATGAAAATCAAAACCACAATGAGATATCACCTCACACCTGTCAGAATGGCTATCATCAAAAAGACAAGAAATAACGAATGTTGGCGAGGGTGTGGAGAAAAGGGAACTCTAGTACAGTGTTGGTGGGAATATAAATTGGTGCAGCCACTGTGGAAAGCAGTATGGCGGTTTCTCAAAAAATGGTTTTCAAAGTTTTTAACCTTTTAAATAATTTAGAAAACAATGAGGTTGTTTCATCATTAAAAACACACTTTAGAAAACTCTCCTTAAAATTCAGCTGAGTTATATGGAGAAAGCTAAGTAAAAGATCATGTTTCTCCCTTGGAAAGACAAATTTTGCAAGTTTCAGGGATTTGGAAAATTTTCATTTGTTTAGCAATGTTGTATGTAGTGGTAATATGCATTTAAATGCTGCCTTGTTCTAGAAACCTTTTGCCGCATTTGAAAGGACCTCCCTCAGAACCCTGTGCCCAGCACACAGCAGACATTCAATAAATGTTGGTTGAATGAATGAATGAATGAATGAATGCATTCCAGCACTTCATACATACTGCCTTCCAGTATAATTGGATGCATGTGTGTGTCCTTACTTATTACAGAGTAAGCACCAGTGCCCTCACCACATCCTTGTACCCCTACAGAACCTACCTACCACAGTGCCTGGCACTAAACAGATGCTTAATAAACATTTGTGGCATTAAAGTGATGGACAGTCTGTGCCCCCAAAGCTTTGGGGACTTAGTGAATGACATGTCAGAAACTAGTGTGAAGATCAGATGGACTTCTCTCTGTATCAGAGGAATGATTTAAACCCACAATTATATTGAGGGTAAAAAGTCCAATAAACAAAGGCAAAAAGTATTTGTTGCTTTAGATAGAAATCATATTTGTTTCTTTTATTCTGGAAAATATATTTATGAAAGGTCATTGAGCTTGCGCTTTTTTCCCCTACTTAGCTGCCAGTTTGTGGGTTTAACGCGTATACTTAACTTTTAAATGAAACTTTCGTAATACATGTGGCCCTGAATCAGGATTTTTTCCCCATCTGCCCCTTCTGTTGCTAATTTCTCTCTTTTGTGATTTACATACGACCCATTATTTTGTGTGCTGTTTTGGATTGCTGAAGCAGTGACACCTGAAACAATACCCGTGACCATTTTAGCTTTGGGGAGTCAGGCAGCTGCCCTGGGACTGTCAGGTCAGGGTCAGAAATGCTCATCTGCTTTTGTTTCCATGGAAGAAGTTGTCCTGGAGCTCTGGAGAGACACAGGTATCTTCTATGCCCTTCAACAAACACAACAAGCAGGCAAAGTCATGCATCACAACCTTAGTCTGGGGTGACCCCTTAAAAACACGTTCCCCAGCTTTTACTCTTTTTTTGGCTTGTTGAGCTTGCCTATGATTTTATGCAACTCCTTTAAAACACAAATGCAGCTATTCAGGTTGCTTAAAGGATCAGGGCGTTGGCCGGTGCCTTTTTGCAGCCTCTTACTACTTCTGTATTTTACTGGAATGTCTCTATTCCCCTCAGCTAGGAGTTTGGATCTATTTTGCCCAGTTCCCCCCTCTCCACCAACCTTTTTCCTCTCACTTAATTTGTTTCCGCCTACAGCTTTGATCTCTTTGGAAAAAAAGCACCAGGGCACTGGAATATTATTACTGGCCTCTGTTTATTTTTACAAATGTACTATAATTGGTGGTTGGTCTTTTGGCCAGCCTGATACCACCTGACCCTCAGCAGCCCTAGTTCCTCCAGGGCATTCTGTGGCAGAAAAATTAGTTTTACCCATTTTTTTCACTGATGTTGGTGAGAGTCTCTAAGTGATGATGACTTTTTGGATATGGAAAAAAGCAGAGCCAAGGGAATACCAGTAATTATGCTAATCTGAGAGCATTAAATCTTCAAATATTATGCATTTTTGGATAAGTAATTCTGTTGTTTTTGAAGTGTGGTTGTCTTTTTGTTTCTTGGGTGGTGGCCTGTAATTTTGTATTAAGGAAAAATGCCTAATCCTTCTATGTTGACTTGCTGTGGAAATAGGACTGGCTTCTTTGTTGTTTTCTTTTGTGTGTGTGTGTGTGTGTGTGTGTGTGTGTGTGTGTGTTTGGAGTGTTCATGAAAGGAAGCTAGGAGGATGTGTGGGTCTAATAATATACTACTTTGTGTATGAAGATGAAACAAATAATAATAATAATAGTTTTGTCAGGGGTGAAAGGCTTTTAACTTTCAAAGCATAATTCCTTTTACGAACTTATTTTATCAGTCAAGGTGATTTCAGCTACTTTCCCTACGTGATGATAGGTCTGTGGGAGCTTATCTGACTGTTCAAGTGAGTTTGAGAGACTCCATCCCAGTGGTTCTTAATCAGGGGGGAGTACAGAATCACCTGGGGGCCCACTATAAATTATCCATGCACAGATCCTACCCAGGACCTACAGACACAGACAGTCCAGAGGGAGGGGAGACCTGCTTATTTGGAAAATGCTTCCTGGGTGATTAAGGGCCACCGCATCAGTCCACTCCCTCTACTGGACCCCTTCGGGAGTTGTGGTCATCTGTCGTGGGTAGGGGGTGGGGATGCCATGCCATCTGTGATTGGAAGCCAAGGAGAGTGATTACTAATCTGGGGATTCTGTAGAATCCCCAATGGCAGTCACTCTTGGAAGCTGGCCACAGGCAGAACTTTATTAACTGTTCTAACCATTGAATATTTGTATTGTACCCAGTGACCTTCTATAGAGGGTCCTTGCATATACTGTCTCACGTAACCATTTAAACCAGTTCTATCACCAGAGAACTGTGTCAGCAGCCCCTTGAAAGAAAATGAGCTTTCAGCTCGATTCAGGAGGTGTGGTCTGAGGAGAGTGATTTAATGGATTTTCACCAATAGGGGTTTCTTGAACCTCAGTTTCTTTGTCCGTGGTATGGGGCTAATGCTCTGCGCCTTACCGGACTGGGGAAGAAGTGAGAGTGATGGGCTCAGGGGCTGCCTCTGTTCCATGCAAACCTCACTTAGCCTCCCTGAGTATCCTTGTCTTCATTTGCAGGATGAGGCTAAGAACGCGTACCGTATGGGCTTGCCGTGAGGGCTGCATGTGGCACAGTAAGAGAAACGACTTGCCTTCTGCTTGGTATGTGCAGATGTTTAATCCATGGCAGGTATCTTCCTTGCTGCTTTGTATTAGAGGTCCATGAGGATGGCAGGGGTGTGTTTTGCACAGCTGTCATCCTGAAAAGTTCTGCCTAATGCCTTGCACTCCTGACAGTTGTGAAGCAAATGATGGTCCTAATAACGGTAGAAAGAGCTCCCTTTTACTGAGTGCTTTTATCGAGTACCAGGCACTGTGCTGGGCATTGGGCATACAATGGGGAGAAAAAGATGGACATGGTTCCTACCTCATTGAGCTTAACAACAAGAAGGCCCTAAAGAGAAAGTTTTCAAAGCATTACTCTTCTCTGTGTGTATAAGAGGAAAGCTTTAATGTGATAGGATGGCTTCTAAATGTATATTTCATAACATAGTGGGTAGAGTGTGGAACGTGTCTACTGGGAGGAAACTGGAGTTTTGCATTTCCTGCCTGCTTGTGCTTTTGAATTTGTGGCTGTAATGCTCCCCTGCCTGAGGTTTCGGCAGTTAATATTTCCCAGGGCAGCATGATGTAAATGCCCTGTGGTCTGTACATACTAGAAGGATATACCCAGGGCAGAATAGGGGGAAAGGACCATTTTCAAGGTCTCTCTTGAAGAACTTTGTTGAGTTTTAACTTGAATTTCTCCCCATCTCCTTCCTCAAAAGTTCCTAGTGCTTGATACACATAAACCATGCCAATGTTTTGGAAGATTCAGGTTTGGCCACCGTAAATTGGTTCATATTTCCAGCAGGGCAGTTATTTAATTTCCTGTTGGAAGTCTACAAATGTTGGCACTGTTCACTCTTTGGCAAAGGACCAAAACCCAGTACAGTATCATTAGCGTGCTCTGGTGTATAGATTAAAGCACGATTGTCTTTAATAAGAGGCCATCCCTGTTTAGGATGGGGCTTCGGGGGCTGCAAGGGCATGGGGAAGCATAACCGAGCTTTCTAATCAAAACCAAAGTGTAGTAAGTGGGACTCACTCAAGAGAAGGGTTAGGAGGAGGGCAGAACTCTGTTTTCTTGTCTCAATTTCATTTGTTTGGGTTATTTTTCTCTAGACCCTGGGAGAGTTTGGGAGGCTGAGGCTGGCCAGCTTTGTGCCATGTCCTCATGAAGGCCTGTGCTTCTGCCTGACCCCCTCCTCTCTTTTGGCTGTACTGTTCCTGGGAGCCACCCACCTCCAGAGGGCCCAGGGAAGAAACATGGAGTGTCTCCACAGAGCCCATTGTAATAACTGAAATGTGCTAGAGCCGGTATTCATTGGTATTCATTGAGGCTTTGAAATGGGTGAGGCACTTTACATACGTTCTTTCCAACCTTCACAATAACCTTGTGAGATATGAATTATTATTGATGCATTGAGGATGAGATTGTTGAGGTGCAAAGAGCTTAAGTTACCTGCAGCCAGTGAGTATCTGAGCTGGGGTTCGAACCCAGTTTTATCTCTTTGAAAGGTTCTTCCTCTTTCCATATGCTGTGTCTATATTCTAGTAGGGTTCTGGGGAAAGAAAAGGTTTGGGTTTTTGGAGGGAAGGGTGAGAAGTTTGAAAATTTGCCTGGAGCAAATTTGAACTGGAGCTTGGAGGATTATTTCTAGATGCTTCTTACCATGTTAGCTCTGTCTTTCATTAGCAGGGATCCTTAAGTGTTGGCTCCTTGGTAGACTCAGCACAGAGACGTAATTTTTCCCCTCCAAACATTGTATCATGAAAAATGTCAAACATTGAAAAGTTGATAATGGTGAATATTTAAATTCTACTAATTCTTCTTCTCTTCTCTGTGGCAGACACCATGCTAACTGCTTTTTCACCTTATCTCATTTATTCTTTCAGCATTCCCGATTTATACATGAGCAAACTGAGCCTTAGAGAGGTTAAGTTCCTGAGTTTCTATAGTTAGTAAATTGTACAGCTGGGATTTGAAACTGGTGCGTGGAGACAGTGGTGTGATTTCTTTGCATTTCACTGTTTTCTTCTCGGTGTTTCTATTCTTCTTCAATATCATGTTATTTAGAAAATCAGAGTCTAGTTGGGTTGTCCTAGAAGGTTACTAATAAGGCAAACTTGCTAAAACCCCATAAACTGAAGGCTTCCAGAAGCTTCCAGGAGCCTTTGGGGGGCAAGACCTAGTTCCTCTGAGAATCTTCGCCAGACTTCCTCCAGGGAAGGGGCAGAAGTTCTGCTCCCCCCAGAGAGGCCTTTGGAGTTTTTTATGATTGACTCACATCTTCCTTTCACCCGTTAAAAAAATCCAAACTCTTACCTTGGGTCATAGGTCAGTTAATTTTTTAATGGTGGGATTATCTATGGCCTCCTCAGACCTACAGACAAGACATCTCTCTTTCCTGGGGTAGAAGATGGCATTTGTAGGCACTGAGTCATGGGAGCAAGTACAACTGTGTATGTGCCTTTTGTAGGGGACCAAGTTTGAAAGGTAATTGGTGCTTTTGGCATATTTATGCTTGAACCTGCTTCATTGCTGATTGGATGTGCCCTTGGGCAAGTCACATAACCTTCTTAAATTCTGGGCCTCCCTGCAACAGCAGTTATTGTCAGGAGGATAGAGAAAATGGACAGGCAGGGTTCCTTCCATCAGAAAATTTAATCTTCTTGAGTCAAGACACATATCCATGAAAAAGGTGCTGCTGAAGAGGTAGGGCATAGCATAGGCAGGAATTGCTCTAGAAAGGCAGCAACGAGACAAAATAACTATTGGTGGGCATAGTTGAGGGGAGGAAGAGAAAGTGCCTGGGGCTTAAAGTTGGGTTCAGATCACAGCGCTGTCACTCGTTAGGTGCATAATTTTAGACTCTTCGGTCCTCAAGTTTTCATCATAAAATGGAGTTAATAATACCTGTATCATAGTATCATTGTGAGGATTAAGCTTACGTAACATAGGTAGAGCTCCTAACATAGTAGTTCATAGCAGTTGGCAATTGAGATATCTTCAAGGAGTAGGAAATGGGAAAACTGAGGTAGGTCTTGACACCTGAATATGATTTGGATATGTGAAATGACTCAGTTCTGAAAGTATCTTACAAATTACTATATTATCAAGAAGCATGGTTGAAACCCCAAACTCTTCCTTCTCTTAATAAGGCAAATTTGTTTACTTAAATATGTTTACTTGTTTGGTAAAATGCCATTGGTAAGATGTCAAAATGTCGGACAGTTGGGAGTTCTTCCTCCTGCCACCCGTACCCTGCAATCCGCTGTATTTTTCTACACACCTGTTTGGTTATTTAATGAAATCTATGCCTCTGTACTGCCGCAGGTACAAAGAACCAGTGTTGAGTAAGAATCACGTTGGAAATTGAGGCTGTAATTGCACTATTGAAAATTTTTTTTTTTTGCTTTGTTTTTAGTTGAGAGGTCAGGGGGAGGAAAATTGCCCCAGAAGAATCGAAATCCTGGTCTAGCACTTTGAGAGAGTGCATTTTTTCTTCGCTTTCTTCTGTCCTACCTTGTGGTCATTTCCACTGTCTGCAGATTAAAGTTTGATGTGAATTTTGAGTTTAGCTGGAATTAGTTCTTTTATGGCCTTGAGGAGTGTATGAATAAAGAACTTAAAGCATACCAGGGGTTGACAGTAAAGTTCAAAGGTCAGATGAGGTTCTAAATATGTCACTTTCTTGGAGTGGTTCTGTAGTGGTAGTATTAGAACTTTATAAACATTTTCTCATGTAATCTTTCTAAGAACACTTTGTTATAAAATAGGTATTGTTCAGTGTTATTAAGTCATTTGTTCATTTCTTGCTAGGTATTGTTTTTATTGCTATTGTACAGATGGGGACAGAGGGGACACAGATGAGGGAATAATTTGTGTGAGGTGATGCAGCTAGGAAGTAGCTGGGATTTGAACCCAGGTCTCTGACTCCAAGCCCTTCCTCTGCATCTCAGTGGAATACACTCTTTCCTCTCTTCTGTAGTAAGTAGTGCTTGCTTGTGCTTTGTAAGGAGGCCCTGGGAGAAAAGGAAGGGGAAAGAGGACTTCTTTGTATTCACTTTAAATCCAACTAAGCTTTTTTATGCTCAAGATTATAACGAGGAAAGAAGCGCCAGAACTACCATGTGTTAAGTAGTCTTTTTGTGCCTGGATCAGAGCAAGGTGCTTTGCATAACTCACCTTGAACCAGGATATCATTATCCTTGTTTTATTGATGAGCTTCAAAAAAAAATAACAAACAAGTACCTTCACCCCGGGAGAACATGCTGGTGTTAAGATTTGAATACAGGACTTCCCTCATGGCGCAGTGGTTAAGAATCTGCCTGCCAATGCAGGGGACACGGGTTCGAGCCCTGGTCCAGGAAGATCCCACATACCGCGGAGCAACTAAGCCCGTGTGCCACAACTACTGAGCTTGCACTCTAGAGCCCACAAGCTATAACTACTGAAGCCCGTGAACCACAGCTACTAAAGCCTGTGCACCTAGAGCCTGTGCTCCACAGCAAGAGAAGCCACCGCAGTGAGAAGCCCGCGCACCGCAACAAAGAGTAGCCCTAGCTCACCGCAACTAGAGAAAGCCCGAATGCAGCAACAAAGACCCAACGCAGCCAAAAATAATAATAATAAAAAAAAAAATTTATATATAAAAAAAGATTCGAATACAGGTGTTGAGTACACCATCTTGCCTCCCTATCCAGTTTTTAATGACCTCTGCCTGACAATCACATGATGGTGATTGTGGCTTTAATTTCAAAGACCTTTTAGATTGTTGCATGGTTGAAATATCTGGTATCTACTGGAAACTGCTGAAACTTATCACTGCTACATTTGGAAGAAAGTGGCAGTGAGTTGACGTGTTTGTGATTCAGGACTTCTGGGAAACTGAAAACGCCCGTGTATACTTGTTTTGCGTCAATACGTTGCTAACGACTCTGGCCCAAAAGGAGAGATATCTGTCTTCTGAAATTGAATGCATGTCTCTTAGTGGCTTACCCCAGCAGGGAGCCAGTTATTACATAAGCTGAATACCAGGTCCGTGGGTTTCCCTAGACCTGAAAAAGAAGCAGCGTCTGCAGTTATGAGGAAAACAGAAAGACCCATTTCTCTGTGGAGTGATATTGAACAGGCAGCTTCAGCCATGAGGATATTCTGGCCAGAGGAAAATGTAGCTTAAGAAAAGCCCCAGCTGGTTCAAGTAACTTAAGCCTAGCTATTCATGAAATATTATCTGACAGCCTCCCCCTCCCCAAGTGGCAGGGGACTGAGTCAGAATTGCTCCAGGAACCTGTGTTCTCATTTTGGCATTAAAGGTTTACCCACTTTCCGCACTAGTTTTGAGAAAAGCTGTATTTAGATCAAACCTTTTTTTCTTTTTCTGTGAACATAAAAGCATTTAATAAACGTACTGGGAGGCTTGCTGTGATGAATCCTTTTATTAAGAAATGAACCAACACTGGGCTTCCCTGGTGACACAGTGGTTAAGAATCCGCCTGCCAATGCAGGGGACACGGGTTCGAGCCCTGGCCCAGGAAGATCCCACATGCTGCAGAGCAACTAAGCTGGTGCACCACAACTCCTGAGCCCGTGCACCTAACGCCTGTGCTCTGGAACAAGAGAAGCCATCACAGTGAGAAGCCCGTGCACCGCAATGAAGAGTAGCCCCCGCTGGCCGCAGCTATAGAAAGCCCGCACAGCAACGAAGACCCAACGCAGCCAAAAAAATAAAAATGAAAATAAATAAGTAAAATAAATAAATTAAATAAATAAATAAATAAAAATGTTAAAGTAAAAACAGGGCATGCCTTTGCTGCAGGCCCTAAACAGTTAAAAAAAAAAATTAAGTAACAACTGATTTCTAAATGAGGGCTTTCACATGTGTCCAGCACTGTGCTTGCTGATGTGGTAGATACAGACAGATGAGACATGTAAAACACTAGAATGGAAGCGCCACGAAAGCAGGGATCTCTTTTGTTTATTAATGAAATCTTGGTATTTGGAAGAGTGTCTGGCACATAGTGGATGCTAACTCGATATTTGTTGAATGAATGAGTATAGGTTTCTGCCTCTAAGAGCTTACACCATTAATTAATTAAGTAGCGCTTGTAGCCTAGTTTGTTTGCATTATAATTAATTAATTAATATCAATGAGTAATTTAATTCCTTTATTCTACTCGTGTGAGTATCCTGGAGTCCTCAGTCTTATTGGATCTTTAATTCCTTTTATTTTAATTTTGTTTAAAAATTAAACCAGTGATGTGTTTATTGTAGAAAGTGAGAAAAGAGCAGATAAGTAAACAGAAAAATAATGAATTAATAATTATTTTCATTTAAGCTCATATCCTTCAAAACCTTTTCTATGTAAATAAACATTTTTTTAAAAAAAAAATGGGCTCATCCCCATGCAAGTTGATTTTATGACTTGCTTTTTCCCTTACTTACCAGTGTCACTGTGAGCAACTTTCTATATCAGAATACTTAACACTCAAATAATCAGTTTTTAATCATTGCAAAATTTAATATTATGTGTGATTATATCACAATTTTCTTAAGCCCTATTGTTAGACATTAGATTTTTTTTCCCCTTTCTCTCTCTTTCTAGTTTAAACAATGCTCTGATTGTCTGTAAACTTTTCCACATATCCATGATGATTTTCTTGGCAATAATTCTTAGAAGTGGAATTACTGTGTCAAAGGTCAAAGGCTTTTGATACATATAATCACATTGCTCACCATAAAGACGGGGAAAATGCATACCCCTCTCTATTGAAAGAAAGTGTTTTTTCCTTTACCTATATTGACACTGTGTATTGTCATTTTAAAATACTTGACTGTCTTCTAGGTTAAAAAAGTGAACATTATTATTGTTGATGTCCAGGTACTTTTGATTTGCTAGTGATGTTAAACATCTTTTTCATATGGTTTTGGGTCATTTGTATTTATTCTTTTGCGAGTTACCAGTGTCTTACTCAGAAAGTCATGAGGATAGATCTTCTTTTCTTGGACCCTCCTGACCCAAATGGGACTTGCTATGGCACTTATGCCATAGTTAGACCTCAAGAACTGTTGACTTCATTCACCCATCTACCCATCTACCCATCCATCGTTCATCTACCCATCTATTTATTTGTTGATTTATTCAACAAGTATTGAAGACTAAGTAGGTGCCAGGCAGAGAAATACAGCCTTATAATTGAAAATAGTGCTTTGAAAGTTTTTGATATTGTTGCTCTCAGCTACAAATCCTATATTTTTAGGAAAGACCTTAATATGAATTAATGCAATGAGTGACTAATCCAAAAGTTTTTTCCCTAATGAATTTTCTTTAGGATAATAGAACTGAGTTTGGCTTTTCTAAGCACCCATCAGGGGTAGGTAGACAGAGGCCAACAAACTTTTTCTGTAATGGGCCAGATAGTAAATATTTTAGGCCATGTAGTCTCTGTGGCAACTACTCAGCTCTGCTCCGAGAGTGCAAAAGCAGTCATAGACAGACAGGTGAGCTGTGTTCCAGTAAAAGTTTACAGCCACTGAAATTTGAATTGCATTTAACTTTCACGTGTCACAAAATATTATTATTCCTTAATTTTTTTCAATTATTTAAGAATGTAAAAACCTTTCTTAGCCTGTATGTCCTATGAAAATAGGCAGTGAGCTGGATTTGGTCTGGGTTTGTAGTTTGCCATCCCCTGGAGTAGAATGCTTTAAGGCAGAGAGGAGCCATCCTGGTTTTGCAAATTTGCTACAAACACCCCCATAATTCATGAAGGGAGAACTGAGTTGACTTTAGCTGGGGCTGGGGAATATCCTGACTCTTAGTGATGTGCAATGTGTAGTTTTTAGTGTTTTAGCAATATTTAGATTTTTAAAATGTATTTTAATTATATATTTACTCATACCAAAAATTCACAGTTAAGTGTAAAGAAAAAATGCTCTCATATCCTTTGGCAAGGATAGGAGATGTGTTTTTGATGTCTTTCAGGTCTTCATAAATGTGTAGGGCTCACATATGTGTGACGCCATTCTATATAAACACTTTTTTTTTTTTTTTTCGCTACGCGGGCCTCTCACTGCTGTGGCCTCTCCCGTTGCGGAGCACAGGCTCCGGATGCGCAGGCTCAGCGGCCATGGCTCACGGGCCCAGCCGCTCCGTGGCATGTGGGATCTTTCCAGACCGGGGCACGAACCTGTGTCCCCTGCATTGGCAGGCGGACTCTCAACCACTGCGCCACCAGGGAAGCCCTATATAAACACTTTTAAATCCTGCTTTTTTTCTTTTCATATTAGATGGTAATATTTTTCAGTGCTGTTAAATATTTTAATGTAAACTAAAACTGCAATAAGATACCACTACACTCTATGCACCGCTACACGCAGAATGGCTATAATAATAATAAAACCCCAAACTATTGATAACTTATCCAAGAGAAATGAAACCATTTGTCTACACGAAGACATGTATGCAAACGTTTGAAAAAGCATTATTTATAATAGCCCAAAAGTGGAAACAACCCAAATCTTTATCAACTGGTGAATAGATAGACAAAATATGGTATATCCATATAATAGAATACTGTCTAACAATAAAAAAGATACTGATATAGATTACAACAAGGATAAACCTCAGAAACATTATGCTAGGTGAAAGAATGCAGACACAAAAGAACATATATGATTATATGATATTTCCAGAAAAGGCAAAAAATTAGACAGAAAGCAGGTTAGTTTTTGCCTGGGGGCCGGGTGGGAGGGGAAGCTCACTGAGACAGCAGAACTCTTTTGGGGTGATGCACATGTTCTAAAAGTGGAATGTGGTGAGGATTGCTCAACTAGGAGCATTTACTAGAAACCATTGGGCTGCACGCTTACAATGCACAAATTGTATGGCATGTAAATTATACCTCAGTAAAACTGTTAAAAGTATTCTTTGGAGACTCAGTTTTTAAGGGCATCATTCCATTGTGTGAATGTTCCATTTCTTTATCCTGTGTGACTTGGGAGAAATGTTCAGGGTTTATTTCCTTTTTAGCCAAAATCTATAATCAGTAGGTTAGATTTGAGCCATTAGCTGTAAAGAAGAATGATGTAGTGGAATGACCCCTAATCCAATGGGCAAGGAACCTAGTATGGTGTCAACTCTGCCTCCTCCTGAATGGACCTCAGTCCCCTCATCTGTAAAATCTAGAAGAGAAGTGGGCATAAGGAAATACTGGGCCCTAAGAGGATGGAGGAATGAAATAGAAGACATAGAAGTGGTGGTAATAAAAAAGACTGATTTCCCCGGAAGTCTGAGGCCAGAGACTGATTACTGACCCGAGTGTTTCCACCTCCCCTCCACCCCTGCTTTCTTGTGCTGGGGGGAAGTCAGTGGGAACTGTGTGCAGGGTTCTGAGGTAGGTGATCATTACCAAGGAGAACATAAGAAATTGGAGGAGACTCTGGAGAGACTGCAGTGATGACAAGGAATCGGGTGGGATCTGCTCTGTAAACTGGAATGTTCTGCTTGGCCTCGGTCCGCGTCACGGTGATGGAGCACCGTTTGGGTGATTCGGGCACTGGGAACTATCTAGGTTTTGTGCTCCCAAGTAGGAGCGTAGATCTCATTATAGGAAGACCGAGGTTAGAAATACTTTTGGAGTCAAGAGTTTAGAAATGTCGCCATGAAATAACAGGTCATCGTGTTTGCTTTCCAAGGGAGAGCTTAAACTGGTTGAGATTGAACTGGTCTGTGACGCCTTGTGTGCTCTGTCGCCAGCCGAATTCCAGGGTTTCCTAGAGTATAGCCAGCAGCCTCTGTACCAGAGAACACAAAAGAAAAGCTGTGGAAACCTAACTTGTAAATGTTTTTTTCATTAGCTCCAGGCTCCCAGCCACCAATAAACTCTATGCTTTTAAAAATCCTTTATTATTTCATGAGTTAAAAAAAAAAAAACTGTTTTTTTCCCCCTTGTTCATGGGCTTTTCTTAAAATGTTACTTATCAACCATTTATCTGTTTAGTCCTTCCAAAAGGTAAAACAGCACTCTAAGTTTTTGCTTAAAAGAGAAAAAAAAAAAAAAACCATTTAATAAACTTGCTGTAACTTGAGCCTGTTGGTGGTCTTGGAACCAAACCCAAATCCAGGTTTGGTTGATACTGTGTAATGTGAATGCAATTAGTAGTGGTTTTCCTAAAGTAGAAAGAGATGTAGAAAAATAACGCACAGCAAATTTAGGTCAGAGCTGGGAAGCTTATAAATCCTTATTTTTGTTTTCATTACCTTAAGTAATAGGGAAGCTTTTGTCTTTATTACGTAATTTCCGTAGCAGTAATAAGTTTTAAAGCATTTTTGAGTTAATTTCGTCTGTTTGATCAGAAAGCCACAGTTCATAACCCTGTGATGTGGCTGCTGGCACTGTTTATGTACAGATTTCTTGTTCATCCCTAGGCAGCCAACACTAAAATCACCGATGGGGGCAATGTTCACCACCTGTTTCTTCATTCAGGAGAAGGTCCGACAAAGCAGTTTTCAAGTGATCAGCATCCTCCTGCTAGGTGAAGGAGTGAACTGACCTGTGTATCGGTGTTGTCGTATTTCAGAGGATGTGATTTGATTCTAGCATATTTAAACCTGTGTGACCAGATCGTGAAGTCTTCAAGGATGGGGGCTGTGTTTTCCTGATGATGCTCAGGAAATAATAGCTCTTCGTAGTCTTACCCTCCAGATTCGAGATGCAGTTTTCACTCCTCCCAGCTGCACCATCCTCCGTGCTTCTCCTTGAAATTGCCAGGCCTACTCCTGCTTCAGTACCTTAGCATTTTCTATTTCCTCTGCCTGAAGGCCAGATACCAACCTGGACCACTCCCTCACCTCTTCCAGGTCTTTGTTCAAAGGACACCATCTCAGGGAGGCCCTACCTCTCTCCTTTCTTTGCTTTATTTTTTTCATAGTATCATCACCATCTGATAAACTGATAGGCTAATGGATTGTATATCCTATTTATTTATTTGGTTTATTGTTTGTCCTTCCACCACTAGAATGTGAGCTCCCGGGCAAGGGTTTCTGTCTGATTTGGTCATTGCTGTGCACCCAGTGCCTGGAACATAGGAGTTGCTACAACTTGAATGAATGAATGAATGTTCCACTCTTTGCTAGTTATGTGGCAATGGCAGGTGCATTTGTTCTCTTGGATCCTTTGCTTGATTCCCCATTTGTTCCATAGAATGGCACGTGTGGGTCACATGAACGCTCGTTCATGCTATGTCATGCACATGCATTCATTCGTGTTTTTCATTTAACAAGCCAGACACCAATCCTGCCTTCACAGAGCTTAGTCTTATGAGGGAATTGGACAAATACACGAGTAATTCTAGTGAAGTGGGCTAGCAGCCATGATAGGGAAGGTGTGATGAGCTATGGGAGCACCTGTGAGGGACTCCTAACCCCGTTAAGACCAAGGAAGGCTTCCAGAAGGAAGGGGCATTGAAGCTGAGATCTGGAGGTGGAATAGGCATTGAACAGGCAGAGTCAGGGTGATGTGATGGGTGGTATGAAAAGTATTGCAGGCAGGAAGAATAATGTGTAGAGCCTGGAAGTGAGGAACCATGAAGTATGGGGAGAACTGAAAGTCATCCAGTCTGTCTGGAGCAGGCAATGTGGAGGTGGCAAGTGGACAGAGGTATGGCTTGAGATATAGTCTGGGGACAGATCAGGGAGAGCCTAGCAGGCCATGCCAGGGAGCTTGGGTTTGATCCTAAGGGCAGTGTGGATCCATGGAAGGGTTCCAGGGACAGGAGTGTCTTGTCAGACACAACAGTCATTTTATGGAGTAAGACAGTTTTTTCTCCCTCGATGAGGAACTTGAATACAAGCTCCCTAGAAGAGAGATTGCGAAAATAAAAAAGCCAGAAAGTGAATCTTTAGGCTCCATGAAATCTGCTGAAATTCTGTTGAATTTGACTGGTCAGTTTCACAGCAATAAGTTTAGAGATGCCTCCCCCCCAACCGACACACACACAAATACTTAAGAAGATTAATTATCTTTGGGTGAATAGCTCATAGCTTAAGTTAGGGGACATGGTGTTGCTGCAGACATAGATACTGCCATTGAACTTCACATCACTGTGGGGCTGACAAATACAGTAAGAGTGGAGGAAGCAGAGAAGGTTCTAATCTTAGAATTTTGACCCAGAGGAGTGAGGGTACCTCCTGCTCAGCACTAGTTGCCAAACGAAAAAAAAGAAAAGGTGGCACCTTTAGGGGATAAAGTGGTGGAGGAGACAGCTGGCAGATCTTGGTCCCATCCTTGCAACTTACGTATCACGAATGATGTGGCTTTGGGAACCACGTAACCTCTCTGAGCCTCGGTTTCTTTTTCCGGAAAATGGAGTTAATACTACCTGTCTTTCAAGGTAGCATTAGGATTCAGTGAGATAAAGTACAGTCAGTTCTGCTGTAACACTTGTTTTAAGAACACAAATTTATTCCAGCCTGATTGATATATTAGGGAAAAATTTGAGGATAATACAGATTTCGCGTTTGTTTATGATGGATTTTATCCATGAGAAGTGCTAGGTGAACTCAGAAAACTGCGCCCAGCAGAAGTGAGCTGTGTAGGAATATGTAGAACACAAACCTCAGACACCTACCGGCTCCATGGTTCACACGGTGAACACAGTTCACCACGTGTGTTCCGAGCCACACCCCTCCACATCTGGTGTTACAATTTTCTGTCTGATTTCCAATAACCCTCCTTCCACCACTTCTCAATAACTCACAAGCGGCAACCCTTCCAGCACCCACTTACACAAGCAAACTTCAGGTCTTTCCCAAGATAAAGTGTCGTATTCATTTTTTTTTTTTTGTGGTACGCGGTCCTCTCACTGCTGTGGCCTCTCCCGTTGCAGCTCCCTTGGCTCACAGGCCCAGCTGCTCCGCAGCATGTGGGATCTTCCCAGACTGGGGCACGAACCCGTTTCCTCTGCATCGGCAGGCGGACTCTCAATCACTGCGCCACCAGGGAAGCCCCGTATTCATTCTTAATGTATGTCAACCATTTAACATGCAATACTATGCTACTGTGTTTATTTGATTCCTATCTTTTATTCTGTGTCACTAATAAAAGTTTTTGAGTGGTGGTCCCCAATCCTATTTTCCAATAAGCTGTGTGGTTTTTATTTCATGATTTTGCATAGTGTGGTGATTTTTTAGAACTAGTATTTTCTGTTATAGCGGAACCATCTATATCTATTTTCTGTTATAGCTAATGCAACTCCTGGCAGACAATGGGCACTTAGGAAAAGATCGTACTTTCATTATCAATATTAATCCACCTAAATACGATGTTGGATTGGGGCAGGGATGAGTAGTTAGACCATTTACAATAACTGCTTGATTGTGAGCATAAGTGAAATGGAATGGCTGGGTGGAAAGGTTTTGGTGCTTCTGTTTTTTCTGAGTGTGTGGTGGACAGATTGGTGACAAACCAAGTATGTCCAGAAAAGAGCAAGCCGGGAAGAGAGAAGGCATGAAAATGGTCTTTAAACAATGTAGAGTGCTGCCCTGGGGAAGAAGGGTTGCTTTGTTTTGTAGGGTTCCAGGTCCCCTGAGCAGAAGCTCCCAGAGGTCAGGGTTCTGCTTTGCCCAGAGAAGTGGTGGCTACTATGAGACAGGTGACGAGTCAAGAGAAGTCAGGCGTGGGTTTGGAGGTTCTACCTTTAAAGTTCCTTTTTAAAAAAAAAACAATGTGCAAAGACAGATAACTGCAAGGCTTACCAGAATAAATTTTACACAAAAACAACCCAAAGTTTTCCAGCAGTACTTGGACTTTTGCTTGCCTTTTTTTTAGTGGTCTAAAGGAATAGTTCGCACATGGACGTATTTACACACTGATTTCTTTAGTTATGCTCTTGAACTGGCAACATAAAGACTCTGCTTTACCTATACTTATGCTCCTGGCATGCTTAGGAATAGTGAAATCACATCAGCGCTTTTTCCATCCAGAGCTCTGTTTTCCCTCTTCTTTTTTAAAATTTTTTTACTTTTTGGCTTTTGTTTGTTTTTGTTGTTTTTTTCAACTTAGGGAGAAAGGGCAACTAGTTGCTGATCTGGATTTAATTTCTCTCTAACATCCTGTTTAGCTTTGGCCCTGCCCACTCTGGCCAGGCTGTTAAACTCTTGTAATAGTAAGATGTTACCCTAGTCTTGGATGCTGTCAGCCAAGCTACGAGGGAGAAGCACCAGGGCATTTGAGTTGGGAGTGGGCAGAGTCCGCCTCAGGTACTTAAAATGGGATACTTTGAGCCTTCAAACTAGAGGCCTTAGGGTAATATCTCTAGGAGAATTATTTTTGGACTTCCAGATGAGTTAAAATGTAATTCTATTGAGCATTCGGTCTATATACTGATATATAAGATTCTAGGTTTCTATTTGATGTTACTTTATTAAGAATAGAAGATATTTCAAACATACTTGATTTTGTTCAGTTAGTTTTCCCTCTAATCATGGAAGGGGTACTATTATTCACATGCCAAAGCTTAACAAAACCATAAAAAAAACTTAAAATGCCATATTTTTTATGGCATTGCTCTTGCTCTGATGCTTTAAAAATAATGTTATCTTTCTTTTTGTTTCTACGAAGAGTACATGGGATCTAGACTGGCTCTTAAATTGATTTTTCCAAAACTAACGGTTATTAAATTTTTTCATCTGAAATCCGTTCTCCTCCCCTTCTAGCTCTCTGAAAAATGTGGTTGGTCTTTCCACATGGGAGTTTTTGAGCTATGCTTGTTGGCTCTAAGAACACATGGGAAATGGACTGCTGTGTCTGACATCCAAGGCTGAGGTATTCTGATGGGCTGGCCTGGACTGGTAGATAATGACCAGAAGGAATTGGGCTAGCATCGCCGTTTTCCCCAGCCACTAGCCTAGATAAATGATCCTGCTTGGCAGATGACTCTAATCAACATTTCTAGCCTTGCTGGACATGGTTTCAGTGGCAAACATATAAGTCAATCATTGGCTGGGGCAGGTGGCCCCATCTGGTCAACCTCCTTCCTTAAGACTGACTCACCAGTTGTTTTCACCTCCTTCCTCTCCTAAAGCCATATAACTTCAAATAAGTTGGTCCCATCTATTTTGGTGCTTTTCCCTCTTCCTTAGTCTTACATAATAGAAAGAGCATGGGCTCTAGAAGTGTGGGTTTAAATCCAAGCTCTGTTATTTTTTGGCTTTGCAATTTTGGGCAAGTGACTTAATCTCTCTAAGCCTTTGCTTACTCATTTAAAGAATGGTATCAATCATCCCTCCCTCCCAGGGCTGTTAGGAAAATATGTAAAGTGTCCAACACCGTGCCAGGCACACAGAAGGCCTTCCGGAACTGGAATCCACTCAGATTTTACCAATTACTTTTTTATGAGTAGGCTAATTGCTTTAATCCCAGTTGACGTGCCTCCAGAGCAAAAAGATTCATTGATCCTGCTTTCTTCTTTGTGCCAGGCTCAGTCCTAGGCCCAGGGGCTTCAGAGATGAGTAAGAAAGCGGAGTGTCTAGGAAGAGGCACTCCCAGCTTTACTCACATCCATTCATTCAACAAACATATTTTGACACCTAATGTATGCAAAACCCTGTACCCTTGGGGAAGATGCTAAGATGACTCAGTGACGAATTTATTCCACATTTATAGGTTGTCTGTTGTGTGCCAGATACTGTTACAAACACTAGGGGTAGAAAAAGCATGTAGGACAGCCTTTTCCTTTGAGAAGCTCACAGTGCAGTAAAATATACCTAATGGTGGGAAAAGCAGATAGAAAGAGAATATGATCTGGTTGTGAAAAGGCACTTGCTTTGCTGAGTAATACAGGCTGCACACAGCAATATAAGTTGCATTTTTCCCCAATATTCAGGTCTTGAAACTTAGGGCTTCACTGAGGCAGTAAGCTTTTATTTCACAGCTGGGGAAACAGCCCAGGAATGGTTACTACATCACAAATTTCAAGTAAAAGTAAAGCTGAGACCAGCCTCCAGAATCTTTTATCTATGTAGTGACTGAAGTTGAACCCACTCTTTTTTCTTAATCCTATTGTTATCAGTAGCAGATCTGCCATTTGCCTTTTATAAATGATCCCATTCCATCCTTCCAACAGCTCCACTGGTATCAGGATCATGATGGGCTTAAGGAACTTGCTCAAGGTCACACAACTTGACATAGAAAGTCAGGATTTGAACTCGGGTTTATCTGATTCCAGAATCCTAGCCCTTAACCTCTATCCCATACCCTATTGATGATTCATCCTCATTGAAGTATCTGAAGGCTATTTTTTCGGGACAGTGTGTAGAAAAGACAACACCATGAATCATTTCTTAGGACTTGCTTATCTGAACCAGTGGGAAACCTAAATTTATGAACAATAAAAAGAGTCTATAGGTGTTCGCATGCCAAGTGGGGCCGGATGTAAGCAGGAAAAAAAGCTATCATCAAAAAAGTTCTCCTATACCCAGTTTCTTAAGATTTCATAATCAGAGGGGTAATTTTGTGCAAATGAGTATAAAAAGACCTCTGCAGGTGGTCTAAGAGATGATGCCCAAGTTCAGAGATCATAATAGGAAAGAGGAACAGGCACTGGAGATTTTCCTCTCCTCCACAATGTCTTATTGCAGAATTTCTGCTTTTGGCGCAGATCATACCTAAAGTTAATTTCTTAAAATCATTGATGCCTTATTTAAAGAGCTTAAAATTCTGAAGATGGCTGCTCCACAGCCAAACAGAAACATCCCCTGGTTCCTTTGTGACTGCTAATGCAATTGACTTTCCACCGCCTCCTTGTCTTCCAATTAATTCATGTTTATTTTATAAAAAATTTATGGGCCTGTTGAGTTGATAATGGTAAAGGCTGAGAACCACACAGAGGTACATCTTACAGCGATGAAGTGTGTGAGCGTGTTTGAATTTTCTTTTAACCAGCATCAAAGACACTGAAGCTCTGTCCTGGATGAGTGGCAGAGGAGACCAGGCTTCATTTGGCCAAAGCAGCAGGGATCTAATAGAATGTTTCTGCTCCCCTTAAAGAAAGGTAGTCAAGCATCTGTACTTCCCACTGAACTCCAATTTCCATTCTGCTTTGAAATCCTTTTAGCTCTGTCAGTGAGAGCCATATGACAAATGTTCAGTATGTCAGATTTGTTTTCCTTTTAAACTGCATGTGAATTTGACCTCCACAGTAGGGCTATGTTAATTTCCCAAAGCTCTTTCAATAATTGTGTGCTTTTAAAAAAAGTGCATACTATTATTCTTTTTTTGGGTTGCATTATGACTGGTGTTTTGAAAGTGGTTAGAGGATCACTGGTTTCATATGAGGTAGTGTGAGCATGCTGCATGTTCCCAGATGTAAACAGCCATTAAGATCATTATCTAGTTTGTATAACTACTCTACTCATTTCACCAGACTCAATTTTAGTAATATCCGGCTAGCAGAGTAGGTTTTTTTCCTTCAGCAAAGTTAAGTTTGCATAAGCTTTTCTAAAAAGCAGCATTAGTTTTGTCATATTGATATTTATATTGATAATTAATTGCTTGTGGCTGCCAGAAGAAAGGGTGTATCTAATTGTGGGTGGACCAAGTCACTCTTCTTGTCGTGTTTGTATGGTGACTAGTTCGTACATAATCAGTTACCTGTACCATCCATTCGGAATTTCAAAGGTTGAATCTATATATCTAGGATGTTTGTAAGTTTCTCTTACCTTAAAAAGTCAGTTGGTTAGTTTAGAGAAGAGGGAGACAGCCTAGGTGGACCGGGAAGCAAGGTCTTGACTATACTTCTAAGAGGAACCATTCTGGAATGCTTTTGGTAAAATATGTCTGTCTCTATATCATTTACCCATCTATCTATCTTTATCTATCTATCTATCCATCTGTCTATCTACCTATCAATCATCTATCCATTAATCTCTCTGTAAAACAAACATTCAATACATTTAAGAAATATAAGAAGTAGTATAGATCTTGAAAGAGATTAATACTTTCAGCAAAGAAAGGGACAAGTAGAGACAGAGTATTAGCTGTCTGGTCTCTTCCATCTCTCCATTCTTCTTCTCCTTCTTCTTCTTCTTTTAATTTGCTTACTGCAATTAAAAGTGTGCAAATAACGTTATGTCCATTAAAGAAAACAGAAGAGTATTGAGAAAGTGAAAAACTATTCGATCTCCCTTAGGCTCATATTACAAACATAAATAATCACTTTTAACATTTTCATATATTTCCTTCCAGCCTCTTTTGCGTATGCATACATATTGATATTTAAAAATTCCATAAATGTGATCATCTTGTATACACTATTCTGTATCAAGTTTTCTCACTTAACATGAAAATATTATTTTTTCCAAGTCTTTATAAATGTTGTCTTTTATGTCTGTGTGATGTTACACACAATGGGCATAGTCTACATAGTTTATTGAACCATTGCTTGATGGTTGGCGATTGGGTATTCCACCTCCACTGTCTTCGAAAATGAGACAACAGTAACGACAACAACAAACTTGGTTGAAGTCCAGGGTGGCCCAACACCTTGGCTATACATCTTAGCCATCTGCTACATTATTCACATGGAAATGAGGGGAAAAACCCTCTGCATCTTTGAGAAGGGTATATTAAACTAATCAAGGAAGTGTTTATGAACAGCCAACAGATCAGTAAGAAATGAGGGTTGGTAAATGGAGTCATTTTATTTCATAAAGTTACCTCAGAGCTTTAAGGCCCACACCTCTCAATTTTGAGTCAGTTTAGATTTCATGGGTCAGTACACTAACGCACTGTGATTTTGCCTTACATGGTATTGAGTGTGAGACATTAACTCTTCCTTACTCAGTTTTCAGAATCTATAAAATAGGCCTGCAGCCAGCCTGGAAAAGTCTACTTGTCTGTTTAGCTATCTATGAATCATCTTTCAATACTGAGTAGAAGACTATTAGTAGTTGTCGACTGAAGGTACATGCTTCCAAAGATCCCTGTTCTTTTCTTTAAAAGTATAAATTGTAAAAAGTGCATTCCTTTTCTCCCTGAGGAGGCAATTGGCCTTGACTCTGGAGCCAGACAGCCTGGATTGACTTCCTGCTCTACCACTGTCTGCCGGGTGACCTTGGGCAAGTTATCTGACTTGTGTAGGTGTCCATTTTCTCATCTGGAAAATGGGAATAATACTACTCATTCATAGGTGTGTTGGAATGGTTTATATTAGTTAAAAGACAGTAGGCACTCAGTAGTGTTAACTATTATTGTTTTCCTAAAGTTGTGCATTTCTAGTGCTTTAGGCCACTTCAGTGCATTTGTAATGTTCTTCAAGATCCCTCAGTGAGTGGCTTTTCTCCGAGTACTTCTTCCCCAGCTGGCTTACGATAATGGTAATAATTCTAGCTACCACTTTGAAGGAGTACGAATGCCAGGTGCTCTACATGTATTATCAAGTGTAATTCTCATCACGGTTTATGAAGTACACATTTTTGATTATCCCCTTTTCACACGTGAGGAAATGAAAGGTTATAAAGGTTACGTAACTTGCTCAAGGTCAGAAAATTGCTAAATGTGGGTCTAGGAACTAAATTCTGGTCTGGCTTATTTGCTGCCACTCTACTTTTGTAAATTCCTTTAAGGAGGGAAATTTTATACTTTTAAAATCCCTTACAGCTTTCAGTGCAGTTCCTTGAACAAATGTAGTAGGTCCTCAGTGAGTCTTTTTTTTTAAACGAACGAATGAAGAAGTGGTATCGCGGCTAAGAGAACTTGGAACTCTCCTCTAGTAAGAAAACCAACAGTACTGCTTTTTAATGACCATGAAACTCTGAATCTTAGAATTGTGTTCTGCTTCCGAACAGAACATTGCACATGAGAGAATGATAGATTTGTAATTATTTGCATATGAAACTGGCTGTATTTCATGTGAAACAAATTTAGACACTCTGAGATCCTGATGTGAGAAAATCTAGATTAGCATCACAGAGATAGTTGTTGAAGCAACTTTAAAGCTAATTCTAGGTCTGGTTTGGCCAGTTTTTGAACAGGCATTTATTTAGCACGTGCACTGTGTCAAGCCCTCTTCTGGGCACTAAGGAGTGTAAGGATGAATAGCATGAATAGGATGGCTCCTTTGAATGCTCTGCCTGGGCACACGGAGGGTCCAGCAGTCTTTTTATATGTTGGATAGAGGATTTTATGCATGCTCATGGTTTCAGCTACCCCCGATGCTAATGGCCCCTATACCTATATCTTTAACATAGCCCCTCCCCTTTTGGCTCAATCAACCAGCTGTTTGCTAGATATGTCCACATAGAGGTCTCAGAGGCCACGAAACTGAATTTATCCTCGAATCCCCAGGCCCCCTGTGCCCCAACCTTGTACTGGTTATATATTTTATCTTAGTTGGTGACACCACTGTCCTCCACTTCATCCAAATTAAAACACCTGAAGGAATCTTTGATTCCTTTTTCTCCCTCACCTTCTGCGTTTAGCCCATCACCAATTTTCCTGCCTAAATAAATCCTCAGCTGTGAGGGATTTGAGATTTTTACCCTATTTGTAAATAAATTAGTCTGCCAGTTTCATGGATACTGGCAGAAGGCATGAGACTCCTGGGTTAGAGACAAAGGAATTTATTGTTCATAACAATACCAGTAGCCAGAGTGTCAGCATCTTGGGGTGACAATTCCCATAGGGTAACATGAAGAGGGCCAGATGACACCTATATATGCAGGAACCCTGAGCTTAGGGAACCCAAATCTTTTATATTGGGCAATAAACATGCTTTCCCTTTGCTCCAGAGGAAGACTATATCTTCCAAGTCTGTCATCCATACAAACATCTTTGAAAGGATAATCTGTGACCAAAGGCAGCCAGTGCTTTGCTCATGATTTGTATAGAAACTCAAGAGACCCACGGAGAATTGTCTCCCAACAAATGCATGTTGCATCTGTTCCCTCTGCTCTTTCCTTACACCATTAGGTCAGGTCACCCGATCACTCATGGGAATATTGCAACAGCTTCTTATCTGGTCTCCGCAGCCCTTCAAATCAGTCCCCCACACCTTGCTGGAGTAGCCTTTTGTACCCAACCTGACTGTGTCACCCTCTTGCTTAAAACTATTCACTGCCTCCTCATTGTCTATGGGAAAAGCCCAAGCTCCTTAGCATGACACTAATGGGGTTCTCAGAGCAGCCCCTGCTGACCCTTGTAGCCTCAGGAATAGGCAGCATATCAGAGGAGTTACCGCCCTTACTGTTCAAGTTGCTTTACCTGTGTGGCCCCAGTTTCCTCATCGGTAACATCAGGGTTATGGGAACTCCCTCATGGGGTTATTGGGAGGATTAAGTCAGCCTCACATGCAGTAAGCCCTCAGTCAGTGCTGCCTGTTATGATTGTGTTTTTCCACCCTGCCTCACACTTTAAAGTCTGGCCATGGCTTTCTGTTCTCTCTGTGTTGCTTTTCGCCACAGGGAGGGCCTTTGCCTTCACCGCCCCCCAATCCTTAATGCCTGGGTTTGGCTGGTTAGACACAGCCTCTCTCCTTTCTCCTGGATACATTGTGCATGTCCCAGCCATTGAGCTGGAGGTATCTGTTAATTAGTCAGTTATTGTCACTGGACTATGAACTTTGTGAGACTGGGGCTGTCTTATTTATCTTTGCGTTGCTCGTACATAGCCCGTGTTAGAAAATCGTTGAATAAATAAATGAAAGAATAAGAGGAGTTCACATTCTACTGGTGTGTTTGGGGGCTGGGAATGAGGGATGGAAGGCAGTTAAGTAGCTTGATAACAGTGCCGGGGATCTGAGGAAGTATTGGGCTGAGGTGAAAATTAGGCCCTGTAGGAGTCCAGTGCAGGAAGTTTGCTTGTTCGTGGGATTTGGAAGCCTGTTTAAAGTTATCTGTTAAATGAAAGAAAGCGGCCCAGTCTACGTGATTCTAATTATTCCCTTTCCTGAAAGAAGCTATTGCAAATGGAAGGTCATGCAATCCGCCTTCCTGTAAGATTTTCAGTTCCTCAGAATACAATGCATTCTCTGTTACCTGGTGGAGTGGGTAGAATGGAACTTATTTTTAATTAAATCGTCTCTGCAACAGAAAGTGTGTGACCTTATCCTTCCTTCTGAAGTCTCCTAGGTCTTCAAGGCCTGGCTCAAATCACCCTCCCTGAATTTACTGTCCCATTGGTGCACCTTGCATTGTGAGTTATAATTTTATGTGGGCATGTCTAGTTCCCTGATGAGACTGGGGCTTTTGGGAATTTATTTATTTTTCCTGAACTATTTTTTTTTTTTGCGGTACGCGGGCCTCTCACTGCTGTGGCCTCTCCCGTTGCGGAGCACAGGCTCCGGACGTGCAGGCTCAGCGGCCATGGCTCACGGGCCCAGCTGCTCCGCGGCATGTGGGATCTTCCCGGACCGGGGCATGAACCCGTGTCCCCTGCATTGGCAGGTGGACTCTCAATCACTGCGCCACCAGTTCAGGAAGCCCCTTTCCTGAACTATTTAATGTCATGCTTTTGAATTAAGAAGGCCCTCCACATACATTTATTGACTGACTGGGATTCTCCGTATATGTGATAACATCTTTTGAATAGTTAGAACACAGCCCTAATCTCAGAATGTCAGCCATCTTCTCCAGGACTTCAGGTTCCCCGCCATAGCTACTTCTCAAAGCATGTTATAAATGTTTAATTTACAACTTTTATTAATTTTGAAATAAGAAAAACTGATGTCTATAAAAAGCTATTTAGAAAATATTGATAAACAAAAACCCTTGAAATAGCCCAGTATCCAAACCTAGTGATAATGACTTTTTGTATTTAATATGTCTCTCTTCCTTTGCTTTACATTATTGTGTCTCTCTCTCTCAACATACATTGGGTCATAGTTTACCACTCATCTGGCAATCTGCTTATTTCCTCCTAACTTCAGTAGACATTTATTAGAAGTGATGGTGCTGAACGCTTTCTTGTAGCTACTGTTCCAGCCCTTGACCCACCATGTTGCCTAGGTTGTCACTGCCTGTCCTTTTTGGATTTCTTTTTATCTCTCTGGAATGACCAGCTATTACTTTCTGCTCTTTGACACCTACATGCATCTTGGTAATAAGTTCCTGCTTTTTGGAGTGTCTGCTGTGTCATGCCAAATACTGTGTGTGTTGTATACACTTTAAAAATCTGTTTTCTGATAGACTGAACATTAGTAATGTCCATTTTATAGATGAGGCATTTGGTTTAGGGAGTTAATAACTGTAAAAGATCATGAAGGTGGACCTTAATCTTAGAGTCTTTATGTCCAGCACCCTCTCCAGTATGAAAATTGCCACACACACACACCTCCCCTTCACACTACTTACTTAGCTTCAAATTCCTTCTGGAAAACTGGATTTTAGGGGCTGTGTCTGATCAGCTTTTGGCTTTACAGTGTCCCTCCTACAACCCACGCCCCTGGGCCAACGTAGTGAATTTCATAGGCTTTACTTGAGAGAATGTGTGCGTGTGTGTGTGTTTGAGAAATGTTGTGGCTCTTGCTTTCATCCCTCATGGTGCTGAGGTGCACTGCCCCTCACATCTGTTTTCAACCCCCAGCCCCAGTACCACAGTTATATTTTATTAACTCGATGCACCTTTTCTTTGTAATTCATGTCAGTTTTCCTCCCAGCCACCTGCACAGTCACTGTCCCTCTCTCTGGCTTGCTCTCAAGGCTGTAAGTTCTTTGTGTATTTGCTGTTTTTGATAACCTCAGCCCAAGATTTAATGTCAAGGTGGGGCCCCTATTAAAGATGTTATTAATCATCCCGTATCTGTTTGAAGATTTCCGTGTTGGCAAGCGGGCAGATAGAAGTCGTTGTATGTTTCCCAACCAGCTGGACTGGTAGCTCGGGTGGCGGCATTCAGCTGAAGCACATTCCTATCATTATTTGGCAGAGAAAGGGCCACTGAGATTAACAGAATAATCCTTGCTTGTGATCCAGATTCATCGGCTGAATCATAGAGCCTCAGTGCTGTAGAGGACGTTGAAACCATCCACTCCAACGGCATGATTTTATACTTGAGGAAACTGAGGCAACAGATAAAGGAAATGGTTGAACATTACGGAAGGCCAAGGCTGTGAAGGACTTCTGACACGACTGAGCCTTGCTCTCTTATTCTTTGGGGAAGGCTAGTGAGGCCTTGAGAAGTTCAGTTACACCCCTCAAGTCACAGCTTGTTACTGTGGAGCAAGGATTCTTGCATTCCTGACCTCAGGCCCAGGAGGGGTGACCTGGAGGCCAAGCCACCGTCCATCAGTTTCTAGGGTGGATCTGTGGTTTTTGGCTGGTACAGGAGCGTTCTTCTCTCTCACGTTCCTTGTGCAGTGGTGCACGTTGAGTGCTGGTTGGTGAGACAGAAGTTCCTTTTGGTGAGGGTACAGGTGGGTGGAGTTCCCTGATGTTCGCTTCAAGTTGACTCCCAAGGGTCTCTGGTTGAACTCTCAGTCCAGTGTTCTTGCCTCACCCCCGCAGCCCCGCGGAGGTCTTTTTCTACCTGGACAGTTGGAACTGCCTTCTCCAGTATGTCAGGAGTGAGGGAATCAGTGAGGGGAAACCCAGGAGAGAAGAAGCCAGGGAGTGGGGCAGGAGGTGCCAGCAGTTCAGAGGTGCTGATCGCTTGCTGTGGGGTTATGGGTATTTATTTATTTATTTATATTTATTTATTTATTTTTTGTGGTACGCGGGCCTCTCATTGTTGTGGCCTCTCCCGTTACGGAGCACAGGCTCTGGACGCGCAGGCTCAGCGGCCATGGCTCACGGGCCCAACCGCTCCGCGGCATGTGGGATCTTCCCGGACCGGGGCACGAACCCGTGTCCCCTGCCTCGGCAGGCAGACTCTCAACCACCAGGGAAGCCCCCGGTTCACTCTTTTGCTGTTTTTCAGGGTTCAAGCCTATGGATTGAGTTAGGAGAAAGATGAGGTTTATAAAGAGGTCTTTCTGGTCCTTCCAGTACCAAAGCCCCTTGGATAAGGGCCAGGGAGATTCATCCCCCAGAGTCTAGGTGGTGGTGATGGAGGCTTCCTGCCAGAAGGATCTGAGGCAGAGGGCATGGATGCTGCCATGCTGGCGTCTCCATGCCTCTGGCAATGAAACAAAGAACTTCTGTCTGCCCTACAAGGTTAGGTCGGTAAAACCCACTTCAAATGAAAGCCACCATAATTTTGCAACTTGATAATTAAAATTCTAATATATGAATTACACAAAACATAGGGCTACGTTATCGAAACCCTAAAATACAGCCGCAGTGACTCTACTGTTGTTCCTCCTGCAGATCTGTGGCTTTCCCACACACCTTCTTTGTTTCAAGCCTTGATTCAGGCTTAATCACGTCAGGAAATAAGTCCCATGTGACTACCCCATGGTTGGGCAGTGCGTGCAATGATGCTTTTGTGACGGGGAGAAATAAAAGAGAGTGTCTTCAGATAGGTGGCATCTCAACAGCCCAGGTAAACAAAACTCCCGGGAAAGGTACTTCCGGAGCTCTGCTTTTGTTTTCCTGGCGATTACAAATATGAAGGCCGAAGAGAAGAGAAATAAGAGGCAGTCTTGCCGAGGTGGACCATCAACCTGAACTTATGGATTGATTTATTTCCTTGCATGCTCTGAGAAAATGGCCACTTGTCGCTTTCTGCTATTAATAAAGAGGTCACTTTATCATTAGGCCTTTGAATCTGCATTTGATGGCTAAAGCAGATGGTTATAATTTCTGGCTTCGTGTGGCCACCTTATTAATAAAAAAGAACTGATGGAAAGGAAAAGGCTTCTTCATTTTTAACTCCAGAAGCGTAACACAAATGTCTTCCAGCCTTTCTTTGTGTGGAGAGCAGACCTAGTGACTGCAGTAAGATCCTGTTACACATTTGAAAAAAGACTTTTGTAGAGTGGAGGTAACTCCATTTGAATCCTTCTTTTGTTAAACTTTAAAGAGACACTATGAATACATGCCCCTGCTTCATGGAAAAGGTATTTTGAAGGAAGCTCCAGGATTATATTTAAAAGTAAATTAATATTTTAATAACATAAAGAAGAAAGTAGAAAACATCCACCTCATTTCAGAGAGTGGAGGTCTGTGGTAGTTTCTGAAATTAGTCTCTTTGCTTACATTATTTTAAACTGCTTTTTCGGATTTAATTACTGGGTTTGGGTGAATATATCATGTATCTTATTTTGGTTCTTTTAAAATTCAACTGAATTTTTGTGAAAAAAATAATGGCGAAAATGTATGGTAGTGAATTTCTGCTTGGTTTCACTGAGTCTGTATATTCCCCTATAATGGTCAGGAATTTGAAATCACAGTGATCACACTGGCAGCAGCTTTTTGTTACATTCTAGCATTTTGAGGACAGGTTGGGAACAACTTCCAGTCGTGAAGACAGCATGACTTAGAATCCTAATGCACCTGGTAAATAGGGCAGAGAAATGCGGAGAATTCTTTACAGAAGGCTCAGAAGAGTGCTTTAATCAATGCATTTACCCTACAGCTTATATATATTTCAGGCTGTTGGTCATATCCTGGGGTCTGTTATGACAATGAACTTCTGCTCCTTTAGATGAATAGAATGTGATGAGTGTTCAGTGGGTGCCTCTGAGATACGGAAAAAGCAGTGAATTCTAGGGATAGAAAAATCTTCAAACGTTACTTTGTGTACTTGTTTTCAGTTTTTTTTTTCTACTAATGATGCCTTTAAGAAGAGCCCTACATTGACCCATATGTAGAAATAGTTTGAATTTCAAATTAGTAGCAATAATTATTTTTTTTCCATTTTTATTAATCAAAGACATGTGTAACAACCCATTCAGTTCATTTGGTCATTTATTTGTTCACTTGTTGGTTCATTCATTCATTAACGTTTAGTCTGTATTTACTTTTGACTAAGCACTGTGCTTGGACATGGGGATACAAAGGAGTTTGTGATGGCCATTAGACTCGTTAAAGTGCCCCAAATTGTGGATGGACCATTGTTATTTCTACCTTCTCAGACTCCTGGATACCCAGATACCAATACATGGCCAATCCTCATGCTTTGTTTTCTGTTTTCAATTTTGAAATATCTTAAGTATACAGAAAAAACAGAAAAAAAATTGACAAATTCTTTTTCAAACATCTTACCATACTTGCTTCAGATTTTTTGAAGAAATAAAGCAGCTGAACCTCCCTTCCTAAATCCTGTTTCTTTTCTTCTCCAGAGATAATCTCTCAACTAAATATAATGTTTTTTCATTCCTATGCATGTTTCTATGCTTTTGCTATGGATGTATAAATCCACTAATGATGCATGTTATTACGTTGCTGATTTTTAAACCTTATGTAAATAGTAACTTATCGTACCTGACCTTCCACAGCTTGCTCTTTTTAGCTCAATATTATGCTTTTGTTATTTAGCCTTGTTAATATAGGAATTGCATGTTAATCTAGGAAGTTATTTTAGCTGTTGTGCGGTAACTATTCTACTATGTGACCATTTCACAACTAAAGTACTCCTTCTCCTGTTTTCCTTTTTTTCTGTATTATAAGCAATGCTGCTGTGAAGAATTTTGGCCTTTTTTTTTTGTGAACATGTGGGGAAATTTCTTTAGGCTCTATACCTAGGAATACGGTATGGTGTGCATGTCTTCATCTTACCTAGATATTGCTGAATTGCACCCCAAATGCCTTGTGCCAGTGTGAACTCCCGCCTATTATGAGTTCCTGTTGCTCCTCACCTTTTTCAGCTCTTGGTATTGAAAGTATTTTTAGTTTTCGCTTATTTGATGTGTATGAAATAAACTGTCTTAATTTGGATGTATAAAGATACGTCAAAATTTGAGTAAAGACGTCAAGCAAAGACTGGAGATTTTTCCCTTCCCTCCTGTTTGAGCTGTATTGTAGGGCAGATTTGAGTTTCTGGTTGGGGAGGTCGTCCTCATCAAAGCCTATTTGGGCCTTAATCATCTTGCTATGCACCCATTGTACACAGAACTTATCCTTATATATCTTTCTAAGCAGAGTGAAGATATACAATCCAAACTCATAGAAACTGTGTTGGGTGGGAAGCAGTGGTCGCTATGGCCTTATTTACAGTGGATTTAATGGAAAGGGCCCTGGTCTCTGCTCTAGCAGAGGCTGCTGCCAGCTCGTTACTAGCTGATGCACCCTCATCCATAAAATGAGGGGTTGCATTACTCATTCTTTCTTCAAGTGCTGATTTTTTTTTTTTTGTTCCAAAATTCCATATTTCTCAATAGTAATGTCCCTTGGTACTTTAAAATGTTTTTGAATCACTGCTACTCAATTTTTCTTGAGAACAGAGGAACTTGATGCAGGAACCATCACTCAGTGAAGAGCAGTTAAAATTGCTAAGAAGTCCCCTTTGAAATTACAATCTAAATGAAAATTATGTAGAAAAAGATCCATGCATGAAGGTGATAGGGAAGAAATAATAATATATAGACTGAGTGATTATTGCCCTCACTGCCCCATTTTCCTGTTTTCCAAATTTTCTTTAATGGTCATAGAGTAATATTCTTGGAATAAAATAATAAACATATGCAAACAATTATAAGCTCATTTGGTAGGAAAAAAGAATGTGATTTACACAAAACATGTGTTGGGCAAAGGGGGGAACACCTGTATATGAAAAATGATTTGTAATAATTTCTTAGGTAATTCCTGTAATCCTTTCCTGGGTTAAAGTTGGTGGATGATAAGTGTCTTTCTTTATGTATTGCTGTTGGAAGGATCCAGGGAAGATGGAAAACAAGTAGATTAGCATCTTAACGTAAGAGCAGCGGCAAAGCTGAGTGTAGAACAATTTGAGCTTCTCTCAGTTGGTTTTAAGACCAAAAGAGAACGTGGAAAGCAGAACTAGAGAGATTTTAACCAATGGGTCATGTAGATTATCCTGTTTCAAAGGTGTCTAACAAATCCACACTGTTTATCAGAGGTAAAAATAAGAGTGAAAATAATCATGCCAACTACGTATTCAGTGTCAGATACGTGTGTTTTCTTTCAATTCTGGGGCGACCCCGGAATGTCGGAATAGCTGTTCTGATTGATAGTTGAGGGCTCAGATAGCTTAAGAAAACTGCCCCATGTGAAGAGCTAATCAATGGTGCAGCCTGGATTTGCCCCAGTCTGTTTGACTCTGTGGAGGCACGCGTGTGTGTGCACCCTTGCCCTGGGAGGTTCTCCTTAAATAGAGCTGAAAGCTGCCCCCCTGCAACTTTTCCACACATTGCTTCTCATTCTGTCTTCCTGAGTGCTCAACATCAGAAGTCCGCTCCCTCTTTCACCTGACAGCCCTTCAGATCATTGAAGAGCGTTATCGTGTCCATTTTCCTATCACCCCCGCTGTCCCCCGACCCCTTACCTCACTCTGTCATTTCTGAGAAGCTTAGAGAGGTGCTTTTATTCACAGATGCCTTGGGAAATTTCATGGTTTTTAGACTCATGCTGAGTTTGTCCAGATGTGCCAATATTTGTCTTATATGATATAAATTAATTGTTCAGAAGAGGAAGAAACCTTTGTAGGCACTTACTCACTAATTCAAACCAGTTCCTTTGGGAAGGGAAAAAAAGTTAAAAATGAACCAGATCATTTCCATTGGGAGAATGTAGTCGTTGAATTCACATCCTACGTTTAGGACAAATCTGTAGCGTGGCAGTTCAGTGTTACCACATATTTTAACCAAGGGAAGCTCGGGCTGACACTTGTAATAGAGCCCAGCTTTTACGTGAAGACGTTGCAGTGATGGAGAAAGTGTGATATTCTCATATTTTATTACCCAGCTCTATGGCCCAGTGTTTACAGCCCGGTGGCAAAGAAATTAGCACCTCTCAGACTTACCAGAGTAACTATTATTATTATAAGATAATTGTGACAGTGTTGAGTAAGGTTTAAATTTATGGAAAAGCACAAACTTTTAAGGAGAGGAATTCTAAGAATAAAATGTTGTCACGTTGTAATATGCACCTGAGTTCTCTTCATGATCCAGAATGAAAAAAATATGTCCAGTGTGGGTGAACCTCAAGATCTTGATCATAATCATGAGTCCCCCACCATCATAGTCACCAACTATAGCAACAGCTGCTTCTAATATTTTTTGAACTCCTGTGATGTGCCTGGCAGTGTGCTTTGCATTAGTTATCTCATTGAATTCTCAGAACTTAGGACGTCGGTACTATTGTGAGTCTCATTTTACAGATGAGAAAACAGAGAGCTTAAATATCCTGCCCAAGTTCATATATCTCGTGTGTAGCAGAGCGAGAGTCCTAGCCTATGCTTTACTTCTATACCTTGTTTCTTTTCTCTGCAACATAGACTATAAATTGAATATTAAACAATGCACTGGGGACACATTAAGGAATCTTTCACTGTAAATGGAACACGAATGAAAATTTTCCCATTATGAGGTTTTCTTAGTGAGACACTCATTCTTAGTAAAACTAAAATTAAACCAAGGTTTATTGTAAAGCATCCATTTCCACATCCAAATATTCCTTTCCTATATTAGTATAATTCTCTATGAAAACCACAGCACAAATTAGATCACTCGAAGAGATGGATAAATGCAACGTGATTTGATGTAAAGATCACCAGCTTCCCAGAGGTGAAATGACATGAATTTTAACTAGTGCTGCCACTAACCCTCTCTGGGGTCTTGGTCCAGCCTCATACTCAGTCTGGGTTTCAGTGTTCCCGTCTGCAAAATGTGTGTTGTGCTCTGATTGTGAAACTTCCTTTTAGCTCTGCATAATGCATAGTGTATAATGACTGCTAACTTCAGGAAAAATAAAATGCCTTTCTTCTTTAATGAAAATATCAAATAGCCAACCTCAAGCCAATTGCTTTGAACTTTTTACTCACTAAGGCTTTATTCTGAAAATATGTGACATATTGCTATCCTGCTGCCCATCTATTTAAGTCATTCTCCAACAAACTTGTCAAGGCTTATCTGAATCTTAGCACCGTTTAGGTGTGGTTGATTGCCTGGAAGGAGAAGTTTCCTGACTTCTTTCTTACATGGATTAGTGCAGTGAAAACTAGTGAAAAACTGGCTTCCCTCTTCTTTCTTTTGAGGACTCTGCCACTTATTTTCCAGCAGCAGTTTTTGGAAGCCAAATCTGGAGCAGGAAGGGATGGAGATATTAGACATAGGTGACAGTTGTCTGTCTCGTGAATTTCTTCTTTTCTATTCTTTTCTATTTTTTTCTTTTCTCTTGCTGAGTGAGTTGCTCCCTTCTCAAAACACTTGAACACACTTCCTGTAGAGCATATCTTGCAGGGTGGCCAGTAGTGTTTTCTCTCTTTTGCCTGCTCTGCATTATAAACCCATCAGAAGTAGAGACAGAAGATGTCTGTGCTTAGCTAGTATCTGACACATAGATGCTGCTCAATAAAAGGTGAATGAATGAATAAGGCAGAAAGAGTGGCATTTCTAAATATATACTAATGAGCAATGCTTTAAGTTACATGAAAATATCCATTTATGAAACAGACAGTTCAAATGTTTCCTCTTTGACCATTCTTAACCTGATCTTTCATCCCGAGCATGAAATAATTTGTTCTTCTCCTCTAAAGAATTTTGTGTTCCATTTGTTTGGTAAGTAACTATGTAGTGCCTCAGGACATTTTTTCTGTTCTTATAATATTTGCGGTTTTCAAATATTTTATGACCTTATTGTCTTTTTTTATCAAAATTTGTTTCCACATAAAGGTTGTAAATTATTTGAAGATAGGGATAAATATTAATATGTATTAATATAATAATGTATTAATCATCTAAATTATTATATTTAATAATATAGTTAAATATAATATTTCTCTGTTGATTTTTAAAATTCTATTTTCCCTGTGTTTCATTTTGAATAGTCCTGTTATTTGTGTTTTTAAGTTCACTAATCTTTATCTTCTATGATATCTAATCTGATGTTAATCTGATCCAGTGTATTTTTCATCTCATACATTGTAGATTTCAACTCTAGAAGTTTGATTTAGGTCTTTTTTTATGTCTTCAATGTCTCCACTTAATTTTTGAACTTATGGAATGTAGTTGTAAGAGCTGTTTTAATGTTCTTGTCTGCTAATTCTGACATCTGTGTCAATTCTGGGTCAGCTTTGATTGATATTTCTCCTCATCAGGGGCCATCTTTTCCTGCTTTTTGCATGCTGTGTAATTTTTGATTGAATGCCAGACATTGTGAATTTTACCTTGTTGGATGCTGCCTATTTTTGTATTCCTGTAAATGTTCTTTACTTGTTTTAGGATGTAGTTAAGTTGCTTAGAAACAGTTTGATTCTTTTGGGTCTTGCTACTAAGATTTGTTAGGCAGGACTGGAATAGTACTCAGTCTAGGGCCAGTTATTCCCCATGTCAGAGGAGAGACCTTTCTATGTGCTCTCCCAATGCCTAAGGAATCATGAAGTTTTCTAGTTAGAAACATCCTTTCGGATTTGTTCCCCCAGCCTTGAGTGATTGCCTCACACACATTCGCTGATCAATATTCCACTCAAAATTCACTCCCTGTGAGTCTCTGTGAAGCTCTCTCCCCTGTCTGGTATTCTCTCTCTCTCTTTTTTTTTTTAAACAATTAACACTTTTATTTATTGGTAAAATATAAAAATCCAGGTCTCTTAAATCAACACAATCTCTCCAGATATTTGGCTCAGGTCCTCTGTCTTATGGATTCTAGTTGCCTTGGTCTCCCCGGACTGTTAGCTGCATTTACTCACCTCAGGAGGTCCACTCGAGTTTTCCCTGCCCCCGCACACCTCGGCCTGGAGACTCCCTCAGGTAGTAAGCTGTGGGACTCATAGGATTCGCTTATTTTGTTTCCCTTCTCTCAGAGATCATTGCCCTTGGTAGCCTGTTATCCAGGTCTTGACAACTGTCCCTGTTACTCCGTCTTGGCCAGAAGTGGAAGTGATCCATTTTATTCTTTCTATCTAGAATTATCCTCCATCCCCAGCTTCCAAAGCTCACCATCCCTCACCCCATGAGATTGGGTAAGGAGCCCTTCCATTTTGTCCCCATTATACCTGTGCTTACACTAGCTTAGCACAGCACTCAGCTCTCTGTATTGTTATGGCAGTCTTTACTCTCTTTCTTTATTATATTTTATTTTCTTGAAGGCAGGGAATATCTTTTACGTCTGGATTTTCAACACCTAATATAGTCCCAGGCATTTAACAGTTGCTTCTAAGCATTTGTGGAATGAATGAATGAATGAATGAACAAATAAGATTCCACTTACAAAGTATCAGTTTATGAACAACTTTCAGAAGCTTTTTTTTTTAAAAAAAACACGAAACAAGAATGAGATTAATGGTGTGTTTTCATGTATGCAGTTTAAGACTAACATTTCTAGGTTATCAATTGTTTATGATGGCTTAGACCTGGTTTTTATCTGTTTATTTTCTGTAGCCTCTCATTAAAAGGTGGATAATGAAAGTTACCCTAATTAATGCTTGAAATAAAATGTGGAAAGTAAAGGGACTAAGAATAGAATAACTATATTTTGTAGATATACACAATGAAGACTCACTTTTCGGTAACCCACTTTATGGTTGTGGTGTATCCCAAGTCTGAAATTTACTGAGATGGTGTTCTTATCTCAAGTGCCTTTTCCATGTTTGATGTACTTGGATATCTGTTATCCAAGTAGACTACAGCTGGTCTGCAAATAGCTGTGAGTCTGTGTATTCTTATCAACTGGAGACAATTGACAGTGGATATGTGCCATGGTCAAGTACAAGTCCATACTATATTTGGGTCTTTTAGAGTCGGTAGAGTGAACTATATTTGGTAAGCCTCTTAAGACTATCTTGTTCTGTTTCCTCAGCACCTCTTGGTTACCAAAGGCACCTTCGGAGTCTCCCTATTCTTTTATCACCATTCCACAGTTGACATGATGGAAGTAGCTTGAAGGCTTGTGTTCTTCTAGACTCAGTGTTTTTTTGTCTTTTTTTTTCCCTGTGCGTTAGGGATAATGAAATTTAAGGCAGGTTGCTTTGAGGATTAAATGAAGTAATAAATGTAAGTTTCCTATCACAGTTCCGGGCACATAGGACCCCCCTCCCACTTCTCCCCAACCTAATTTAAAAGGTAGCTATCTGCCCCTGAAGTTGAACTATACTGGCTGGCTACTAACGTACAGACACATGGAGTTATTCTATCTGTATCTCTCACTTACCAGCTTTTCCTTTTAGGTTTAATGTGTGTTCCTTTGCTTTCAGGCCAAATGCTGATTTTCCTAAAACAGTGTTTTCTTGACTTAAGCACAGTCTTCTGCTTTTTTTTTTGTTTTTACTGCTCTTGCCTGGTGATCAAATTGTTTAAAGCCATCTTTGTCCTTCCTCCTTCTAATCCATGGCCAAGGCAGGGGGTGGCTTTAATTAACAGGAACACTCTGTATTAGCTAAGCAATTTCTCATTCTACCTCTCAGGTATTGATTACATCTCTTGCTGATGCACAAATGAAGACTGGATGTATTTTGCATATTTTCCTAGAATGGCACAGTGATTCTGTGGCTAAACCAAGATTAGACCTTGCTAGTTCTAAAAAATCTGACTTTTTGCTTTAAAGAAACTGTGTTGCCTCCAGAACTGCGAGTTGAGTTTACCTTTCAAGTGTACTTTGTATTTAAATCTGATGATAGTCTTGTTTTCCATTTGTCTTATTTAGATGAGGGTCTTGGATTCTTTTCTTTACTGGGCTGGTACAGCTGCCCTGACCGTGACCTAGACGGCATGTTTCTTGATGCTGTCAAGAATGCTAATTAAGATAGTTATTCTCTTTTGTCCTACTGTTTATGAAACTTGCAATTATGTCTATTAGATGGTAAGCTCTGTTATCTCCCACTATAATGAGCGTGGCTCTCCGTACACAAAGAAATGTTTGAATGTGTGAGCGTGTGAGCGAATAAATCAATATGTTTATATTGTTACTGGTTTAAAAAAGCCTCCGGGTTACTGGTTTAAATATATACAGTCTTAGGATGGGGGGTGGGATGATAGAACAAGAAATGAGACTGTTTGTTAGGATGGCCACGGGCCTTAGGGTGCCTATGTACAGATTAGAAAAGGTGCCCCTTCCAGTGCATGTCTGCCATCCCATGTCAGGATGCTCAGTGTGGCTGGAGGAGGGCTGGATGGATTTTTGTCCTCACCTCCTCCCTGGGTTGGGTGCCCTACTGCAGGGCCCAGCCAGCACAGTTGTATGAGGACCTTCTGATTTTTGTCTCAGTAGGGGCGTTGGTGTCAAGTGGTGTTCAGGAGGGCAGTTACTCTTATCCTAGTCAACGTTTCCTTGAAGAGCAGGTCCCAGGAAGATGGAGATGGCTCCCCCCGACCCCACCGCTCCATTCTGTCTTTGGGACTCTTTTGTGATGCTTCTGTCTGCCTCCTCATCTTCCAAATCAGTTTCTCTGTGACGTTTGTCTGTTCTATTGAAGACTTGGAGCAGAATGCTGTTGTCAACGTGCCTTCCTGCTACCTGCGGCTTCATGAGTTTCTCCCATTTTGGTGGAATCAAGGCCAATCGCCCATGCTGGTGTTTGAGGTCCCACTTGTCCTGGCCTTACTCTAGCCATCAAATCACATTTCTTTCTGTTCTTCTTCAGACACTTCTTCTCAAGCCATTGATGGCAACGGGCTTACCACTCACACCTTGTGGCCATGGCCCACGTGGTTCCCTTTGTCTGGATGTCCTCTTCTGCCCCTACACATTCTGTAGAATACTTTGCGTTCTTGTAAGCCCACTTTGGGTAGCTGTTCTTTGATGAGGATATACCGTTCCTTCTCCTTGGCCCCTTGAATCATTCTACAAAGCCTACTTGATTTTTTAAACTAAATATTAAACATTAAGTATATAGTCAATGTTAATGGATATTAACTCCTTAGATCGAGGCCCTGCACATAGTTTATGCTCAGTATTTAGCTATTGTTATACTCTTTTTGAATCACTTTAGCCATTCATTCACTCATTTATTCAACAAACAGACATCCCCCCTGCAGGTACTGCTCCAGGTCTGGGGATTCAGAAATGTGTAAGACCTGGAGCTTGTGTGCAAAAGCAGGGGTGATGGCCTCCAGTTCCCTGGAGGGAGATGCTGTCGTAGAAGGTGGGACAGTGTCTTCAAGGCTCTCCCCATAGTCATACTCTAGACTTCTAACGTGACTTCCTCCGATGTTCTGGTCAGCGTGAGGCAGTAGAAATGAAGGGTTCACACTGGGTGGATGTACTAACTCTGACCTTCAGTCTCCACCTCTTAAAATAGGGAGAACAGGGTACGTGCCACATATCATTATGAACTAGGCCCTGGGTTAAGTGCTTTATGTTTGTGATTTAATGGAATTCTCAAAATATCCCTATGAGATAGATCCTGTTAATATGCTTATTTTACAGATGAGGAACCCGGGACACAGAAGGGTTAAGAAAATGGCTTGCATGGTAGAGCTTTGAGCTGAACCCAGGTCTGTCAGAGAGCAGAAGCCACATTCTCATTATCATGTAGCATCATGCTATGTCATGTGTTAAGAACCCAGGCACACAAGGTCAGAGTAAATAGCTATTATTATTAATATTATTACTATTATAGTTCTAAAATTCAGGTCTTTCTTCACCACACCAAGTAATGTACATCATAGCGGTTCAATAAAACTTTATTCAGTTTAATTAGTTGTGGATTTTGTGTGTGGGGAGGTGGGTAACTGCCATCTCTAAAGAAATTCTTAATAGGAAAATCTCTTAAAATGGGGAAAGTTAACCACAAAATATAGCAAGCAGCCAGAGAAGCAAACCAGTTAATGAGATTCTGTATTGGAAAGTTGGAAAGAAGCTAAAAAGAAATGAAGGGTACAATCTGGTGGTTGACAACATTTGAAAATACTCTGACCAGCAGACAGTGTTTTGAGCGAAAGAAATAGAGATGAGTCAGTTACATGGTTGTCCCTTACAATAATGACAGAGAGGAGGTGGGGCACAGTCTTTCAAGTTTAAAAAAGGATTTGTCCTTCTGCCATCTCTTCCCTTACCTTGACACAAATCTGGTCATGGCCAAAAGATTCTGCTCTGTCTGATGAGGTTTTGAGGGAATTAGGTTAGGTTTTCTTGAAGATGGCTGGACCAGAAAATAAAAGATTTTCTCTCTTTGGAGAGGAGCTTTACTCCGGGGAAGAGCACAAGCTGTCCAGGAGGAATCTGGGGCGGTAGAGGCCAGGAACTCCCATCCTTCCCCCACCTCCTCCCAGTGTTTCACCAGCAGAATGAGGACATTATTAAAGCTTTGTGATGAGACAAAGCCACACACTGAGACGTGGCTGCCAGCACGTTTATCTCAAGTTTGGGAGTGAAATGAATGCTGCTACGTATGCAAATTGAGAGCAACATTTTCCACTTTGGTAATAGTCCTTTGGTTTTCTTTTGGATTTCAGCCATTTCTCTCTCCTGTTGGGTATTGCTCTGTCCCAGCCTGCATGAGTACTGAATCTTCAGGAGGGCCTGAAAGCCAAGTCTGGATCCTAGATAGCCAAGAACATTCTGCAACAATGCCTAGTTACATTCTGAGCCAGCTCTAGAGAGAATACCACTGCCCTGCTGTCCAGCATCTTGGGCTGACTGTGCTCAGGAAGAAGATACCAGAAGCCCCACCAGAGCCCACACTGCATCGACAGCCTTGCTGGAAGATTACCTTCCAGGAAGCAGTTTCCGCTTCCCTTGACTCCTTTTCCAGCACCCGTGTTTTGCAGAGGGGCTTATGATCGCTTTGCCATAGGACCCCTGGGAAATACAGTTTTTTGGATTTTACTTTGACTTAATGGCCTTCATCAATAAAGTGGGAAACTATCAGGATGTTGAGAAGGTGTTCAAAAGACTTGGGGGAATCTTGAAATACGAGTGTCCACTCCAGTCAGCCAGGAGGTCCGTCCTGGGGTTTCCGTGATAACATGGGGCTTGCGGGTGGAGCGGCCCCTTCTGACAAGTCTAGGGTTGATTTTCTGTATTTGCTAAAGTTTGCTAAAATAAAAATTCTAAATGGCATATTCTGTAAAGAAAGTGAATGTTAATGACATTTTAATTCAGCTGAAGTAATACAATTGGTGTCATATAATTTCTATTTATTACAATTTTTCACATTTCAGGATCTTTCTTCCTGTGAAGTTTCAATAAAACGCTTAAAAATACATTTTGCTTTGTTGTAGGCAGGATGCGTTTCAAGAGGCCTTCTTCGCCTCTGTGTCTGATCCATTTGCCAAATGTATTGACTTTATATCTCCCGTGACCCATTTGATCTTTCTGTGGTTGCGGGAGAGACGTACCTTTGAAAGTAGAATTTCGAGTAAAGAAAGCTAGCAGTTAGGGGTTGATGGCTAGGCTCTTTGGCTCCTTGTTAATTCTAGCTGGAAGCTACGTGCTGTCACTTCTTAGGCCCCTTGATCTGCCACTGAGCATATCTTTTTCTTTCTTAGTGTGGATTCTGTCCCTTGGTGTAGATGGTATTTGTCATTTAACTCTGATATAAACATGTAGCCCCTCTGTGCCTCAGTGTCATTATCTGTAAAATGGGGCTATAGCATATTTCCTGACCTTCTTCATGGTTACTGTAAAGCTTGAGTGGTAGCATACAAGGAAACCTTTTTAAGAATTATTAAGTGTAATATAAACATAAAGTGACATACAGTTAATTACAGGCTTTATGATTTCATTCTATTTTTGTGACCTCATCAAATTGGGCTCCTTTCAGCTCTATCAAGGCTGTCTCGTCATCTTCTTTTCTTTTATTTTTTTAAACAGATTTATTTATTTATTTTTGGCTGCATTGGGTCTGCATTGCTGCCTGTGGGCTTTCTCTAGTTGCAGCGAGTGGAGGCTACTCCTTGTTGTGGTGCACGGGCTTCTCATCGCGGTGACATCCCTTATTGCAGAGCACGGACTCTAGGCGTGCAGGCTTCAGTAGTTGCAGCAAGTGGGCTCAGTAGTTGTGGCTCGCAGGCTCTAGAGCACAGGCTCAGTAGCTGCAGCACACGGGCTTAGTTGCTCCACGACGTGTGGGATCTTCCTGGACCAGGGTTCGAACCCGTGTCCCCTGCATTGGCAGGCGGATTCTTTTTTTTTTTATAATTGACTTACAATATTATATTAGTTTCAGGTGTACAACATAGTGATTCAATATTTCTATACATTATAAAATAATCACCACAATAAGTGTAGTTACCATCTGTTACCATACAGAGATATTCCAATAATATTGAGTATATTCTCTATACTGTGTATTACATCCTTATGACTTATAACTGGAAGTTGTATTTCTTTTTTTTTAATTTAATTTAATTTATTTTGTTATACAGCAGGTTCTTATTAGTTAACCATTTTATACATATTAGTGTATATATGTCAATCCCAATCTCCCAAATCATCACACCACCAACACCACCCCTGCCTCTTTCCCCACTTGGCGTCCATACATTTGTTCTCTACATTTGTGTCTCAATTTCTGCCCTGCAAACCAGTTCATCTATACCATTTTTCTAGGTTCCACATATATGTGTTAATATGTGATATTTGTTTCTCTTTTTCTGACTTACTTCACTCTGTATGACAATCTCTAGATTCATCCACGTCTCTACAAATGACCCAATTTCATTCCTTTTAATGGCTGAGTAATATTCCGTTGTATATATGTACCACATCTTCTTTATCCATTCATCTGTCGATGGGCATTTAGGTTGCTACCATGACCTGGCTATTGTAAATAGTGCTGCAGTGAACATTGGGGTGCATGTGTCTTTTTGAATTATGGTTTTCTCTGGGTATATGCCCAGTACTGGGATTGCTGGGTCATATGGTAATTCTATTTTTAGATTTTTAAGGAACCTCCATACTGTTCTCCATAGTGGCTGTATCAATTTACATTCCCACGAACAGTGCAAGAGGGTTCCCTTTTCTCCATACCCTCTCTAGAATTTGTTGTTTGTAGATTTTCTGATGATGCCCATTTGAACTGGTATGAGGTGATACCTCACTGTAGTTTTGATTTGCATTTCTCTAATAATTAGTGATGTTGATCAGCTTTTCATGTGCTTCTTGGCCATCTGTATGTCTTCTATGGAGAAATGTCTGTTTAGGTCTTCTGCCCATTTTTGCATTGTGTTGTTTGTTTTTCTAATATTGAGCTGCACGAGCTGTTAATATATTTTGGAGATTAATCCTTTGTCCGTTGATTCTTTTGCAAATATTTTCTCCCATTCTGAGGGTTGTCTTTTCATCTTGTTTGTAGTTTCCTTTGCTGTGCAAAAGCTTTTAAGTTTCATTAGGTCCCATTTGTTTATTTCTGTTTTTATTTCCATTACTCTAGGAGGTGGATCAAAAAAGATCTTGCTGTGATTTATGTCAAAGGGTGTTCTTCCTGTGTTTTCCTCTAAGAGTTTTATAGCGTCTGGTCTTACATTTAGGTCTCTAATCCATTTTGAATTTATTTTTGTGTATGGTGTTAGGGTGTGTTCTAATTTCATTCTTTTACATGTAGCTTTCCAGTTTTCCCAGCACCACTTATTGAAGAGACTGTCTTTTCTCCATTGTATATCCTTGCCTCCTTTGTCATAGATCAGTTGGCCATAGGTGCGTGGATTTATCTCTGGGCTTTGTCTCCTGTTCCAGTGATCTATATTTCTGTTTTTGTGCCAGTACCATATTGTCTTGATTACTGTAGCTTTGTAGTATAGTCTGAAGTCAGGGAGTCTGATTCTTCCAGCTCTGTTTTTTTCCCTCAAGACTGCGTTGGCTATTCGGGGTCTTTTGTGTCTCCATACAAATTTTAAGATTTTTTTGTTCTAGGTCCGTAAAAACTGCCATTAGTAATTTGATAGGGATTGCATTGAATCTGTAGATTGCTGTAGTACAGTCATTTTCACAATATTGACTCTTCCAATCCAAGAACATGGTATATCTCTCCGTCTGTTGGTATCATCTTTAATTTCTTTCATCAGTGTCTTATAGTTTTCTGCATACTGGCCTTTTGTCTCTCTAGGTAGGTTTATTCCTAGGTATTTTATTCTTTTTGTTACAATGGTAGATGGGAGTGTTTCCTTAATTTCTCTTTCATGTTTTTCATCTTTAGTGTATAGGAATGCAAGAGATTCCTGTGCATTAATTTTGTATCCTGCAACTTTACCAAATTTATTGATTAGCTCTAGTAGTTTTCTGTTGGCATCTTTAGGATTCTCTATGTATAGTATATCATCTGCAAACAGTGACAGTTTTACTTCTTCTTTACCAGTTCATATTCCTTTTATTTCTTTTTCTTCTCTGAGTGCCATGGCTAGGACTTCCAATACTATGTTGAATAATAGTGGCGAGAGTGGACATCTTTGTCTTGTTCCTGATCTTAGAGGAAATGCTTTCAGTTTTTCACCATTGAGAATGATGTTTGCTGTGGGTTTCTCATATATGGACTTTATTATGTTGAGGTAGGTTCCCTCTATGCCCACTTTCTGGAGAGTTTTTATGATAAATGGGTATTTAATTTTGTCAAAAGCTTTTTCTGCATCTATTGAAATGATCATATGGTTTTTCTTCTTCAGTTTGTTAATATGGTGTGTCACATTGATTGATTTGCATATATTGAAGAATCCTTGCATCCCTGGGATAAATCCCACTTGATTATGGTGTATGATCCTTTTAATATTTTGTTGAGGATTTTTGCATCTGTATTCATCAGTGATATTGGTCTGTAATTTTCTTTTTTTTGTAGTATCTTTGTCTGGTTTTGGTATCAGGGTGATGGTGGCCTCATAGAATGAGTTTGGGAGTGTTCCTTCCTCTGCAATTTTTTGGAAGAGTTTTAGAAGGATGGGTGTTAGCTCATCTCTAAATGTTTGATAGAATTCACCTGTGGAGCCATCTGGTCCTAGACTTTTGTTTGTTGGAAGATTTTTAATCACAGTTTCAATTTCATTACTTGTGATTGGTCTGTTCATATTTTCCATTTCTTCCTGGTTCAGTCTTGGAAGGTTATACCTTTCTAAAAATTTGTCCATTTCTTCCAGGTTGTCCATTTTATTGGCATAGAGTTGCTTGTAGTAGTCTCTTAGGATGCTTTGTATTTCTGCAGTATCTATTGTAACTTCTCCTTTTTCATTTCTAATTTTATTGATTTGAGTCCTCTCTCTGTTTTTGTTGATGAGTCTGGATAATGGTTTATCAATTTTATTTATCTTCTGAAAGAACCAGCTTTTAATTTTATTGATCTTTGCTATTGTTTTCTTTGTTTCTATTTCATTTATTTCTGCTCTGATCTTTATGATTTCTTTCCTTCTGCAAACTTTGGTTTTTGCTTGTTCTTCTTTCTCTAGTTCCTTTAGGTGTAAGGTTAGATTGTTTATTTGAGATTTTTCTTATTTCTTGAGGTAGGCTTGTATTGATATAAATTTCCCTCTTAGAACTGCTTTTGCTGCCTCCCATAGGTTTTAGGTCGTCGTGTCTCCATTGTCATTTGTCTCTAGGTATTTTTTGATTTCCTCTTTGATTTCTTCAGTGATCTCTTGGTTATTTAATAACGTATTGTTTAGCCTCCATGTGTTTGTGTTTTTTACGTTTCCTTCCCTGTAATTCATTTCTAATCTCATAGCCTTGTGGTCAGAAAACATGCTTGATACGATTTCAATTTTCTTAAATTTACTGAGGCTTGATTTGTGACCCAAGATGTGATCTGTCCTGGAGAATGTTCCATGCACAGTTGAAAAGAAAGTGTAATCTGCTGTTTTGGGATGGAGTGTCCTATTAATATCAATTAAATCTATCTGGTCTATTGTGTCATTTAAAGCTTGTGTGTCCTTTTTAATTTTCTGTTTGGATGACCTGTCCATTGGTGTAAGTGAAGTGTTAAAGTCCCCCACTATTATTGTGTTACTGTTGATTTCCTCCTTTATACCTGTTGGCAGTTGCCTTATGTATTGAGGTGCCCCTTTTTTGGGTGCATATATATTTATAATTGTTATATCTTCTTCTTGGATTAGTCCGTTGATCATTATGTGGTGTCCTTCCTCGTCTCTTGTAACATTTTTTATTTTAAAGTCTATTTTATCTGATGTGAGTATTGCTACTTATATCAGGTAAAATATGAACTTCCTTTTGATTTCCATTTGCATGGAATATCTTTTTCCATCCCCTCACTTTCAGTCTATATGTGTCCCTAGGTCTGAAGTGAGTCTTTTGTAGACAGCATATATATGGGTCTTGTTTTTGTATCTATTCAGCGAGCCTGTGTCTTGTGGTTGGAGCATTTAATCCATTCACGTTTAAGGTAATTATCGATACATATGTTCCTATGACCACTTTCTTAATTGTTTTGGGTTTGTTTTTGTAGGTCCTTTTCTTCTCTTGTGTTTCCCACTTAGAGAAGTTCCTTTAGCATTTGTTGTAGAGCTGGTCTGGTGGTGCTGAATTCTCTTAGCTTTTGCTTGTCTGTAAAGCTTTTGATTTCTCTGTAGAATCTGAATGAGATTCTTGCCGGGTAGAGTAATCTTGGCTGTAGGTTCTTCCCTTTCATCGCTTTAAATATGTCATGCCACTCCCTTCTGGCTTGTAGAGTTTCTGCTGAGAAATCATCTGTTAACCTTATGGGGGTTCCCTTGTATGTTATTTATCGTTTTTCCCTTGCTGATTTCAATAATTTCTCTGTCTTTAATTTTTGCCAATTTGATTACTATGTGTCTTGGCGTGTTTCTCCTTGGGTTTATCCTGTATGGGACTCTCTGCGCTTCCTGGACTTGGGTGGCTATTTCCTTTCCCATGTTAGGGAAGTTTTTGACTATAATCTCTTCACATATTTTCTCAGGTCCTTTCTCTCTCTCTTCTCCTTCTGGGACCCCTATAATGTGAATGTTGTTGTGTTTCATGTTGTCCCAGAGGTCTCTTAGGCTATCTTCATTTCTTTTCATTCTTTTTTCTTTGTTCTGTTCCACAGCAGTGAATCCCACCATTCTGTATTCCAGGTCACTTATCTGTTCTTCTGCCTCAGTTATTCTGCTATTGATTCCTTCTAGTGTATTTTTCATTTCAGTTATTGTATTGTTCATCTCTGTTTGTTTGTTGTTTAATTTTTCTAGGTCTTTGTTAAACATTTCTTGCATCTTCTCGATCTTTGCCTCCATTCTTTTTCCGAGTTCCTGGATCATCTTCACTATCATTATTCTGAATTCTGTTTCTGGTAGGTTGCTATCTCCATTTCATTTAGTTGTTTTTCTGGGGTTTTATCTTGTTCCTTCATCTGGTACATAACCCTCTGCCTTTTCATCTTGTCTATCTTTCTGTGAATGTGGTTTTTGTTCCATGGGCTGCAGTATTGTATTTCTTCTTGCTTCTGCTGTCTGCCCTCTGGTGGATTAGGCTAAGAGGCTTGTGCACGTTTCCTAATGGGAGGGACTGGTGGTGGGTAGGTCTGGCGGTTGATCAGGTGGACAGAGCTCAGTAAAACTGTAATCTGCTTGTCTGCTAATGGGTGGGGCTGGCTTCACTCCCTCTTGGTTGTTTGGCCTGAGGTGACCCAACATTGGAGCCTACCCCGCTCTTTGGTGGGGCTAATGGCAGACTCTAAGAGGGCTCATGCCAAGGAGTATGTCCCAGAACTCCTGCTGCCAGTGTCCTTGTCCTTGCGGTTAGCCACAGCCACCCCCCACCTCTGCAGGAGACCCTCCGATACTAGCAGGTAGGTCTGGTTCAGTCTCCTATGGGGTCACTGCTCCTTCCCCTGGGTCCTGATTCTCTCACTACTTTGTCTGTGCCCTCCAAGAGTGGAGTCTCTGTTTCCCCCAGTCCTGTCGAAGTCCTGCAATCAAATCCCGCTAGCCTTCTAAGTCTGATTCGGAGTTCCTCCTCCCATTTCTGGACCCCCAGATTGGGAAGCCTGATGTGGGGCTCAGAACCTTCACTCCAGTGGGTGGACTTCTGTGGTATAAGTGTTCTCCAGTTTGTAAGTCATCCACCCAGCAGTTATGGGATTTGATTTTATTGTGATTGTGCCCCTGTACCGTCTCATTGCGGCTTCTCCTTTGTCTTTGGATGTGGGGTATCTTTTTTGGTGAGATCCAGTGTCTTCCTGTTGATGATTGTTCAGCAGTTAGTTGTGATTGGCAGGTGGATTCTTAACCACTGTGTCACCAGGGAAGTCCCGCATCATCTTCTTTTAGAAAAGTTAAATGCTTATTGAATTTCACAAAGCAAGTTAGCACAAGAGCTCAGGTCTTCTGACTCACAGACCAGCAGAATGCTTAGATTTGATTTCTGCTTTGCTTTATCATTTGTGTCATCTTTTCAGTGAATGAGGATACCTATCTCTTTTGGAGGGTTAAAATAGTACCTTAGAAGTAGCAAAGAGTACTGCATCACTTTGGTTCTTTTTAACCCTCATTTCTTGTTGCCTTCTTTGTCTACATATCCTGGGCTGTCATGAAGGTAGAAAGACATTAATGACTAGGTTCTGGGCTCCAGGGGTTGACAATCTAGTGGAAGGAGGCCAACGAACAAATAAACCCCCAAGAATTTGAGTTCTTGGCTCTGCTACTTACTTGCAGGGTCTACCTGGGCAAGTCATGCACGTCTCTGGGTTCAGGTTTCCCAACTGCCCAGTGAGAGTACTGGACTAGATGTCCAGGATAGCCATGCTCATTAAGGCCTCTTCTAATTTGTCACCATCTATGGTCTATGAGAGTGCAAAGCTATGTGCCGGCCAAGTCTTCACAAGCTGAAATAAAGGAAAGCTATTAATCTGATTGCATATTTTTCTTAATTATTATTTGTGATAAAGTTCTCAGGCTGACTACATTTTCTAACACCCAACACTCCCATTGTATTGAGATACAGGTGGTGATACTTGTTCAGTTAACCAAATGTCAACTTTGCCAAGATAGCAGACATGAACATCTGATGATTTAATAAAGGACATTAATTAATTAATGCCAGCATTCACTACTATTTCTGCAGTTCTCTAGTGCTTTTCTAGCATGAACTTTTATTATATTAGGTCATCTTCCTTTTTTCCTAAAAAGGACCATAGCTAACATTTTTTAGCTAATTTTTTAGCTAATAACATAATTATAGCTAACATTTATTTTGTGTTTGCCTATGTACTAGGTAGAGGTTGCTCTAAGTGCTTTCCTTATAAAGACTCATTTAATCTCTCCTACATTTTGAAGCAGGTTTTATTATCAATCCCTGTCTTATAGATAAGGGAACTGAGGTACAGAGGAATAAGTAAAACCTGTTCCAAGATTACACCACAATGAAGAGACAGAGGCAGGATTGGAACTTGGGCAGTCGGCCTCTAGCAGCTACTGTTTTCATGGCTGGACCATTGCCTACATACATGAAAGCTGCTTGCCCTCAGCTCATGTCAGAGAAGCTGGAGAGACTCACCTGTTAAGAAGCCACAAAATAGGAAAGCAATTGAATCATCTTATCTGCAGCTGTATACTTGGCCAGCCCCTCAAGTGTAACGTCTCTTTCTATGTGCCAGGGTTCTCAGTCTGGATTCTGTGTCTCAGGCGACTCATGAACGTTTGGAAACTTGTGTTAATTGTATTTATGTGTCCATGTGTGTTGTTATGGTGTGAGTTGGGGGGTAGACTGCTTGTTGGTTTCCTGCACATTACCAGAGGGGGCTCCCTAACCTGTTTCTGGCAGCATTCTAGCTGTGCAGGTCCTCCTCAGCCCTAAATCTGGATTAATGTTCTGGGACTGGAAGTTTGAGCGTAACTACCCATTGAACGATTGAGTGGCTGTAGGAACCTAGGAGGACCAGACTTTCCAAAAGTCCCTCTGCCCCTCAGAGCTGTGTTGCCTAGGTGCAGTTGGACAATGCCTTTTTCACTCCTTGAAGCCTTCCAAAATTTTAAATCATTTTTTTCCCTCTCAGAATTTTGGAACCTCAAGGTTTTGAGATGTTTTGTTTTGTTTCATTTTATCTGTTCCTTACTGGCTTTATTCAGAAATCAGATGTTCATAAGCTTTTTATTACTTATCCAATTCATGAGTTCAGTTTCCCATTTAACTTTTATGAATGTTTTCTTTGTCAATATGGGTCCTTTCAAAACCTTGTAAAGAATGTTTTACCACATACTAACATAAGAATGGAGTGGTAAAGCTAGAAAATCCGACAGGAAACACACACAGACGCGAGCATCCCCATAGGCAATTTAGCTTCAGTTCACAGAAATTGAGTTTACCTATTAAGGAAAAAATTTAAAGATGTTATCATTTTGATAGTTGTGTTAATTTGTATTCCCTATTCTGTCCTAGTCTCTGATTATAGTTGATTATGAAGTTCTTTTTAGGGGTGAAAATGGGTCACACGTATTATGCTGGTCTGGATATTCGAGAGATGATGCCATTCTACTACATAATAGTAGAATACTACATACTACATACTACTATATACTACTTTTGTTATGTTTTGGGTTCAGATGAGTAATACAACTAGCCTGTTTCTTTTGCTGTAATCTGGAAAACTTTACCATCTGTCTCATTCTTTTGCACTACAACAAACTTTTAATGTTGTTTCAGTGTGATTTCCTTTAATCATGTTAAGGCTTTGCCTTTGCAGACAGGCTGGGGTTCAGATCCCAGCTCTGTCATTTACAAGCTGTATTACTTTGGGCAAGTTTGCTTAATCTCTTAGAATCCTCTTTTCTGCATCTCTAAAAGGGGAAAGTAATAATTGTATGTTGCTTAAAGGGTTGTGAGGAGTAATATCAGCCTATACATTTACCAAAGGCTTTTCACACAGTAAGCATTTGCTAGATGATTTTGTTGATTGGTTGACTGTTATTATTGTTGGTGTTGTTGTGGTCATTATAACAATATATCGTAATATAATATAATCATTATTGTTATCATCATCATCATTCTATCTATATAATATGCCTGGTATACTGCCTGGCACATAGTAGGCACCAAACAAATATTTTATTGGCTTTGACTGGACATAGCGAGCTTTGGTGACTGAATCAGAGGTGACCAGTGGTCCTGTTTTATTTATTAGATTAGCTAGGATGAAATTGTGGAATGGAATGAATGATGGCTCTACCTTTAAGTCCCCGAACTTCATAGCGAGGTGATCTTGACAGCAAACAATGAAACGTTGCAAGTCTGGTGGAGAAAAGAAACAACTCGGACTTCCCTGGTGGTCCAATGGTAAAGAATCTGCCTTACAGTGCAGGGGACGTGGGTTCGATCCGTGGTCGGGGAACTAAGATCCCACAAGCCACGGGGCAACTAAGCCCGCATGCCACAACTACTGAGTTTGCATGCCTCAATGAGCAAGCCCACGTGCCACAAACTGCACAGCCCACGCGCCCTGGAGCCCGCGCGCCACAACTAGAGAGGGGAAACCCGCACGCCGCAATGAAGAGCTTGCGCACCACAACAAAAGATCCCGCGTGCCTCAGTAAAGATCCCACTTGCCACAACTAAGACCGGATGCAGCCAAGAATAAATAAAATAAATAAATAAATAATAAACCTTAAAAAAAACCAACAACTACCTTGACGCTATTTCAAGGAGCAGCAGTTGTCTATCACCCCAATTGCTGACATTTTGCTTCTCTCCCTTGAACGAGGAAAGTGGAGTGGGGTAGAAAGGTTACTGGTCGTGTTCATTAATTTTCTTTCCAGAGCTGCCACGTGTCACCAGATTGCCCCCCGGCACCAGTGCTGTTTGGCGGTCTTCTCTTTGCCCACAAGAAGCCAAAATGTTAAATTGGTGGAGCTGACTAGATCTGACAGAGAAATGCTTCACGTCTGGCCTGGGTGTCTAAGTGAATTTAGTGTACTCCTTGTGGTCTGGGGCAAATGCTGGAAGCTATTAGAATTCTGAACAAAACCCTCCATTCAAACACTGCTCGTTTCCTGCTGGGGTAATCCAAGTATCAAACATGAAGAAATCTGGGCACGGAGAATGTGGCAGCTCCGTGCAGAACTCACCGAGGTGTCTACGACAGCTCCCCCAGTGACTGAGACTGTTACTTCCACTTGATTATCTCAAACCAGAAGTTTCTTTTGAAAATCAGAGCGCCACGTTTCCTACATCAAGTACGGATGAGAACTGGTTGAATTTCTTGTAGTCAAATATAGGACAGGGAAGCTTTCTCCTTCCCTTGAAGTTCTAGAGACCTCAGTTTTAGTTTTAGTTTTTTTGTTTTCTAATTCTTTCAAGTTTCCTTCCAAAATCAGAGAGTATCATTAGCTACAGAATCTACTTTTTTAGACTTGGCCTGGTCAGTGGCTGGAAACTATTTTATTTAGAAACCTTTATGGAGAAGCTATGGTTTATCTCATGAAATATCTGAGTTTGTCATATACTGTTTCCTTTCTGTACCGAAGTTTATTTTCTGTGAAATTCCAGGTGTTCTTTTGCATAGACTTGAAAGGAATAGAGTTGATAGTCAGTTCAGGGTTTTTTCCTAAGAAGAATATTTTCTTGTGATGGATTAATTGAGGATGAAATCAGATAACATAGGTGAAATCACTGGGTATGCATAGTGAAAACCATTACTGTAATGAATTTTAGTTACACTCTGTTGTACAGCCGGTTTTGAATGGTGTGATGTTGAAGCTGGTAAACTGTTCTGCTTCTGCACTTATCAGACTGATGGGAATTCCTTTCTTAGACACTCTCACTCCTGCTAGACTGGAAACTTCTGGAGAACAGGGACAAAGGCTTATTCACCATTGTATCCCTAGTTCACAGCACCACATTAGACACACAATTAATGCTTTTTAAAAATGAATGAATGAATAAGACATTTTTACAAAACTTGAATGTTCAGCCAGGTGATTGGACAAAATAAAGCATTAGAGTCAGTTTATGGGACTTCCTCTTATGTATTCAACGTCATTTTCAGCTTCTATCTATGCTTTGATTCCTTCTACTAGGTGGTTTATGTAGCGAGTCTGGTTTTCTTTCATCGTTAAGGAATTCAGCTACATTAATTAATAGTCCCAGTCATGTTCCTTTCCCCAAAGAATCTGTCTGAGATGTGAAATACATGAAACGATAACGTCAAGTGGGAAAAATTAACCTATTCTGATGACTTTTAAGGAGTTCTAACTAGCAAGCAGCTCCCTTGTCAGTAGACAGCAGTCCTGTGTTATGTCAGGGGTAACATGGTCGTTTGCTTTCAGAGAGCTTTTTGTCTTTTCCTCCAAGTTATGCTGACCTCTCAGATGAAAATATTCCCCTTCGAATAAAAGTCAGAGCAAATTGATGAACCTGCTCTTGACCACTTGTCCTTTACGCTTTAAAGGAAAAAATAAATCTAGATTAAGATTCGTAGGTTACTGTTGGACCATGTAAATGGTGGTCAGGGGCCAAATATTCCAATATTTCTTGGTTTGACTATCTTTCCCTGCTTCGGGCTGTTGGGGGGTGTATCAAAAAGCTTGTGGGATGAAGGCTGCTGCAGGGAATGGTAATGTAGTTAGTTCTCTTTACAGGTACAAGCTGTTGTTCTCATGCTCTGGTACCACACAGGAGGCCCCAGGTTGGGTTGAGGTGAGGCCGCGGATGGGAGAGTCAGGACGAATCAAGGTGGGCCGTGTGAAAAGGAAGACATTCTGTAATTAAAGGTCCAGAAAAATATTAGTGGTATCTTATGTTACTATGACAATTGCCCTTTCTACCTGTCCCCATGGGTTTTCTGTCATTTTATCATTCATTCAACAAGGATTCGTTCAATACATACTCTGTATTCTGTTTGCCATATATTTCAGGGATTACTTAAATGGCTCATAAATGAGTGTGTGATGACTCAGACATGGGTCTGGTCCTCCAGGATCTTGTCACCTAGGAAGAGAGATAAATATGAAGTAGAGAGTAACCAGGCCACAGGGTATGACAGGATGCAGAACAAAGGGCTTTGGAATCTAGAAGACTTGCATTCAAGTTCAGGAGCTACCACTGTTTAGCTCTTTTGGCTTTGGGCAAGTTACTCAGTCTGATTCAAGTTTGGTTTCTCAACCTTTAAGTTGTGACTAATACATTCCATTCCTGGAATGGTTGCTTTAGGATTTGAAAAAGCTATGCAGAGGGCTTGGTTCAGAGCAGGCCCTCGATGAATGGCAGCTCTCATTATCTTATTATAATAGGCCGGATACAAATATGTGAGCTTAGAGGAGACGGTCACCACCCACTAGATGGCGGGGAGAGAAGTGAGAGTATCAGAGGGCGGACCAGGAGTTTCAGGGGGGACAGGTGTCTGAGCTGAGCTTGGGAAGATGAGTAGGATTTGGGCATGTGGTGAGGGGAACAGAGAAGAAACAGAATTTAAGACTTGTTATGTATTTTTACACATTTTTGTTTGTTTTAAGCAAAGAGGCACTCATTTTGCATCACTTTTATTTGCAGTATGTGAATCAAATCATCATGTTACTGAAACCTTACCATGAATCCCAGTGCCAAGAACTGTGTATTTCTTCTGTTTTCTTTTGTGATCCCCTAGAGCCCTCTATACACAGCATCTACTGAATGACTGCAGAGGTTCACGAGCTGGCTGTTTTGAAATCTCTGCATTAGTGGGAACGTCTCTCTGAATCCACTGTACCAACAGAGGTGTTTTGGAAAAGATGCTCAGCTCCTAAATTCTAGTTGTTTCTTAGAACAGTGAAAGCCTAGAGGTATTAGAGCAGGATCATAACCTGTGAGCTCACGCAGGGCTAAACCTCGACTATGATAATGATGGTTGTGGTTATTATTAATTATTTGGAACTTCTAATAATCCAGAATTTTAATTTGTCAAGGATACCTCACTCCTCGGTGAATCTGAATACACTGCCCTCAGCCCAGTGTTCTTTCACACTGACCTGCAACCCATTTTGACTAGGCCGGCTTTGGCCTTTCTGCCCAAAGCTGTGTGTCTGTGTGTCTGCGTGTCTGCGTGCCTGGCCTCTGTGCCATCCTGCCAAGTCCTTGAGATAAACTGCGCTTTACTATCTCTTGTCAGGCCTGCTAAGAGAGGGACTTGTGCCCTACAGAAAAGTATAGAAAGAAGGTCTTCGCTGCAAATCTGATTCACAGTGTTCTCTCCTCTTTGCATGCTGTGAACTACATCTTGCTCTTCCCCACATATTTTTAATAATAGTAATTTTTTTTTTTCCAGTACACAGCTTAGCTTCGTGGTGCTGGGTTGTTAGGAATCCAATGTTTGTTCACCGTGATTGTAATTTTGCTGTTTTTCTCCGCAGAGTAGGAAAGCAGTACTTGTGGAATACCTCCATTCTATTATTTTAGAACACTTGTCAAGCTCCCAAAAGATATAGTGTGCTGTCCATAAGATTTGGGCCTAGAGGCATGATCAAAAGGAACCTTGCCACTGGACATAGTTCCTTTTGAGGTGGAGAGAGGTAAGTGAGTAACCCCAGATAGGCATCCTAACTCAGAATTTTCTAAATGACTGATGCTTGGCTGGTATGTTATAAAGCTAATTTGTTTATACTTGTGTCACATAATTATATACTCTGTTTATAATATGCTCTTGAATGATTATTTATTTCACACAAATATTATAACAGAAACTGAAAACACAAGGAAAAGTGTGTGGAGGTTCATCATTTGTAGAAATCAAACTTTTTATATAATGTCTGGGTTCCTTACTAGGTCCCTGTCCACATACCCATAACAGTATGGTTGGAACCATACTGTTGATATCCCGGGGTGTTCTACTCTCCCCAGCTTCCCCCTCCACACACATCATTATATTATTCACATATGCTTTCAAAAATAAGTATATCTACATGCAGACATTTAGGTCTCTTATAGAACCTGTGGTTTAAATTCTGAACATCTAGAGGAGGCTCCCACCACGACCGCACCCAGGTACTTTCTCTTTTCTCCTGGTAGTGAGAAGAGGAATTAGGGGCAGTGGCAAGAGGGAACTACCCAGAGTTTATTGTCCGTGGCTGTCTTTGGTGCTTTCATCAGAAACCTAGAGGCATCCTCTGTCAGAGTGAAACCTCTTTGCCTTTCATATTCAAAGAAAAGACTTTAGAAGGGAATATTTGAGGGGCTCTGGGACATTCAGGAGGTAGTTTCCTACATTATTACTTGGAGCGGAGGAAGTTAGGTGCAGGTAAATGGTGACTAAGGGAACCAGTACCTTCGCTTATTTGGCAATGCTTTTGCGCTTGGATTTCAATACTTGTGATGCTGTAGGTGTTCTCTCTCTCTCCCTCTCTCTCCCCTAAGAATGTGCAGCATCACTTTAGAGACTGTTGATACGGATGTCAGGGGAATAAGATGATAACTTGAAACTTTCCAAAAGTTCCCAAGGTGGCCACAGTGCATATGATATTTTCCAAAGGGAGTGGGAAGGAGCTAGAAATGCAGTTGGGGGTGACAGAGAGGGGAACCAGTGGAGTGGAGAAGAGAAGTGGCTTTGAAGTCAGACAGTGGGTAGAGTTCAAATCTTTGCTCTGCCACTGGTTTGGTGGCCTTGGGCAAATTTCTCAATGTTTCTAAATCCTTCTAAGAGGAAGCTAATTACTGTGCCCACCTCACAAGGTTGTGGTGAGGATTAAATTGGATAATGTAAGTAATGCACAATGCCTGATGTAAATAGTAAGCACTCAGTGAACGGGAAGCATTATTACTATTGTTATTTCCTGTTTCACGTTATAATCTTATAACTTTCCAAACTGGTATCTCTGGACTAAGGTAGTAATGGGGTTTGTAAATCATTTTTGGTGTTTCAGAGTCTGAGAAAAGTACACAGTTCTGCTCATTGTAATAAGCACATGGGAGAGTTTTTTGAAATATGGTATCCATGGGGGAAGAATACTGGAAGGGGTCCTTGGTGTTGAAAAAGTTGAGGCTTCTGACTGAGGAAGTTAGCAAGTTTTTAAATAAAACTTGTGGTTTTCTAGTATTAGTGGGAGTAAATAGAGGATGACTTGCGCAAAGACCTTGATTGATTGGTACAAACGATCATCCCCTGTGGAACATCAGAAGTCTCTGGAATCCCCAGTGCTCAGTTGTGTTAACTGGCTTGTTGAACATGTTGTCACTGCCAAGTGTGTTCTTGGAAACTGGAACCACTGAGAAAACTGCTAGGCAAATGGAAACCGGTTTCTCTATCCAACTTGGTAGAGCATTTGCTCTAGGCAACCAGACAGACTCCAGGAGACGTTTGTCTTTATAGTGCCTTTTTTTAAAGCTGTAATTTAAACTGACATCACTTGACTTTGACATTGCAATAAGGTCTCTGTAGACAACGTTATGTTCATTTTCCCAGGCACATCCTCACTGGAGATTGATGGATTTACACCAAAATGGAAACTGGTTGGAACAGAAACCATCCAGAAAATGGTTAGGGAGCTTGAAGCTTTTTGAAACTGGGCACAGCATGCATTAAGTCATTATTGTTTTAATGAAACTTGTCTTAGCTGAGGTCTCTTAACCACTTGTTTTCTAGTTTTAATATTGAGTCACTAATTTACACTAATGAGATGCTGTCAAGATTAAACACCAATCTTATATGGTGTTTGCCAAAGCGTAAGATCTAACCTGAGATGTGGCTTTGCAAAATCCTTTGTATTAAACTTGTGGAGAAATAGAAACAAACAAACCGCCTGGCTTCAACAGAAACTGTCAACATCCACATCTGGGAAGAAATTCATGGTAAATATGTTTTATATTATAACAGGGTGGTCTACAGTAGGGTCCCATCAGTAAACAACTAAATATCACCCTTCCCTCAATTTGCATACTTACGAGTCTGCTGTGAAATGCTTTTCCCATCAGCTTTTGATGATCTTGTCTGTGGATCATCCACTATGAGAAGTGTCTCTTAAAAAAGGGAAGCAGCAGACAGCAAGGCAGAATAGAAACAACATAGGTGTTGGAGCCAAACACATGTAGGCCCAAGTCCCAGGTCCCTTCTTTTCCAGTTGTGTGGCCACATAAATTTCTTACCCTCCATTTGCCTTGAGTTTTCTTCATGGTGGTGATATTTATGGGGCACTGCTGTTGAAAGGTTTAGTAGAGGAGATTCAAGTAGACAATGCAGCACCTCACATATAGTTGGTGCTCACTTAAAGGTCAGTTTAAACACACACACATTAGCCAATGGAGTTCTTCCCAGATCTGTCCAAGGCCACCCAGACTTTCTTGGCCTTCTCTCCCATTATCAGTTAATGTATATTCTTGAAGGCAGACTGATTTCCTCATTGGTTTGGAGGGAGGAAAATAATTAGGAAGGCAAGCCTACTGCAAGGGAACCTATCTATCTTGCTGCAGGATCATATACAAACGGTTTTCAGACTGCCAGTTATTTCTCTTTCACTTCTTCCCGTCATTAGTGGTGCTAATGGAGACATAATTATCATCTTACTCCGTTAGTCATAATCTCTTGGTCTCTTCAAATCCCACAATAGTGGAAATATGTTGTCTTTTTATGATCTCTTTTGGCTTCCCAAACCCAAAGAAAGCTGGAGAGAGATGATGACCTGAGAGGTTTCCATTCCCAAGGTTATCAGGGTATATTTATGACTTTTGTTTGTATGAAGACCATATTCCTATAGAGAACTATTCTCTCTGACTCTCTCTGTCCCAACTGGAATTGGAGATAATGGTAAGTGATGGGAGATAGACACTCTGAACTGCTTTCATCAAATCCTGCTATGATTTCTCTTTGCACTTAGTTCTGAGGTCATTGGTGCTCCATGGAGACTTGCCCTCCACTGATACGTTTGCTCCTAGATTCAGGGTGGAGTTGGATGCTTCTGTCTGAGTGATTCTAGCTTCAGCTAAATGGTGTTTCTGTTTCAAATAGTATTGTAAAATTTGGAGTAAGATATTTTTTTTGCCGGGAGATCTTGTTTCTTTTCTTAGTGTATTCTCCACTTTCACTCCTCCAAACCATTCTTTAAAAAACAAAACAAAACAAACAAAAGCCTATATCGAGAAAACATCCTGAAAGAGTGAGCAGCCTAGGTCCAAGCCTTTTCCTGATACATGGTAGAATCCTGTTACCATCCTTTTGATTGGCTAATTTCAATTGTTTTAGACTGATTCATGCCAATCTCTCAGTCACATTGATGGGGACAAAAAGAAAAAAGGTATCATTAAAAACTCTCAGAATTGGTTCAGGAAAAATATTCTTTACCTATGGAAAATTCATTATCCTGTCTAGAAGAATGCCTTGAAAGAGCATAAGATTTTTAGGCCTTTTATACCTTTTACCAAATAATACATTGTTCAAAAAAGAAAAAAGCTTTAATAACATCATACTAATAGTAGTACTGAAAATACATATGCATCTTTGTTTTAACAAGGAATGCTGTAGTTCATGGGAAGTATTGTCTGACTTAAATTTAAAACCATTGCCGTGGTTCTGATGGCTTTTTTCACTGAGAAGGGCTCAGATTCTGGAATGTGTTTATAGATCTTGACCTCAGATGTTTCTCCTGACTCAGAAACTGGAAAACATTTTGTTGGAGGGACCAACAGCGAGTGGCCTCCGCTGCTATAAACTGGGCCCAGGGCTGACGTGGTCCAGGGAGACCCAGGAGGCTGATGCCACAGTTTCTTACTCAGTGTAAAAACATGAAAAACAAACAAGACACACCCTAGGAAAAAGACAACTCTGTGAGATAGGCTAATAAATTCATTAACCAAAGAGGAATTTGAGGAGGAAGTGGAGGAGAGAAATCGCATTTTTAAAAAAAGTAATTACTCTCTTGCTTTAGAACGCAATAGTTGTTTGGCTTATTTTCTAAGTGTGGTATGTTTTACCTTTGTTCAAACTTGTCAGATTCTCAACATAAAGCCCACTGAAAACATTTTTTCTTCCTTTTTGCAGGGGAGGGGTGTGGCGCTGCTTCTTTTGTAATTTGTGAGGATTTCTATGGCAGATTTTGATAGTGGTGGTGCAAGATGGGATAAATGGATCAGAGCAGAGGCTCGCAGGTCACCTGTCCAGTGTTCCATGCAGTGCAAGAATCATCTCTGCCCACAGTTCTTCCCACCTCTGGTGGATCTCACTGATCAGAGCACAGATCTACCACTTCTGAAATGCAAGAGTAATAGATTAAGCTAGGGAACATTTCCTTTATCTGATACTTGTTGACTACTCAGTAAAAATTGGTGAACAAATGAATGATGAACAGTTAGGTCCAAGGCTGCTTCCCACATCTTCTTAGGGTAGTCAGGGCCCTCTTGACATTTTGGGAAAATGGTATGTGTACTCTTGGAATTTCCCGTCCAGGCCAAACAGCCCCAATTACTCCATAGTTTTAAGACATTGTTTCCCTATTTCTCCCCTTCTTGCTATCTGCTGGAAAGTTCCAATTTGTCAATGTGTTCCTTAAAATATTGTGAAAACACTTGAATGAAATGCCCCACCTAAAGTCAGATGAGCACAGAGTATAAGTGGAACATTTCTTTTTTGGTTCTGGACTCTGTTATTCTTATTAACGGAGCCAGAACCTCCTGGACCTCTTGGGGTCACCACGCTTTGACAGATGGATAGCACAGTGTCAAAGAGAACAGCCTGAGCCAGCTGCCTGGGTTTGAATTTAGACTCTACTACTTATGAAAGGTGTGACCCTGGGCAAGTTGCTCAGCCTCTCTGTGCCTCAGTTTCCTCATCTATTTTATAAAGTTGGGGATAATCATAGTACTTCCTTCAGAGGGTTATTATAAAGAGCAAATGAATTAATTTATGCCAAGTGCTTATAACAGTTCCTGGAAAAAAATAAGCTTTTATTGAACTAACAATGGGAACTAACAATGGGTCTTTCTATCTGAAGTGCAGTTAACTTTCTCAATGAGGCTTTAGAATTAGACAGGCTATGTTTAAATTCTAGCTCTGTTACCCTCTGTGTGTCCTTGGGTAAGTTAGTTACTTTACCTTTCTAAGCTTGTTTCCTCATCTGCAGACTGGGCATATACAAGGGTAAAAATAGTATCTTCCATGTAGGATTGTTGGGAAGGTTAAATGAGATAGCATGCATAGTGCTTGACACATTGTAAGTGCCCTGGAAAGATTTGCTAATATTATCGTCTGAACTTCTGAGCCCTAATTAAGATTCTTGAGGGCAGTGGCCATGGTTTACACTGCTTTGCTTGCTTTTTTTTTTTTTTTTAAACTCTACCTAGTATGCCATGTGTAGAAGCACTGCTGAAGTAAAAGAATAAATATTTAAATCGAGTTTTCCCTTTGGGTCTTACCTTGGGTAAGTGGAAAAATGAAATTCTTCCAAGCTACTTAAAACTGTGCTCTCAGTTCATGGTGGTGTTTGTCCTGGTTGTTCTGAAGAGTGTACTTTCTTTGCTGCCATGCACAGCCTCATTTTCTTGGACTTCAGTATAAATAGACTTCCTTGATCACTTCTCTCCTCATTAACTGCTGTCTAGAATTTCTAGGGAATATTTAGGCTGGTAGCTGCGCTGCCCACTAGCTGGAGGCCTCTCTTGCCTTTCAAATGGCCCATGAGGTGGGTAAGTAATCGGGTGAGTGACAAAGGTTATAGGCAATTTTCTAGGGACTCTGGGAACCATTTTTCTTGTGTCCTTGAAGTTTTAAGCAAGTGACTTTTATGGTTGTTGAGAAAGTGGGAGATAGTTTATAGTTATTAATGGTTTATAGTTATTAATGTTTTCAAATCTTGGTTGGATTTTAAAGGCGGGTTAAACTGCTAAAGTGAATATAAATTAAAACCAGTTAAACAGAGGAGTCCCTCGTCCATTCTGTCTTTAGTGTGCTTAAAATTCCATAAATTTTATGGGTTTCAAAATACTTGCCTTGTTTTGAATGTTTCTAATAAGATGGAGTGAAGTGGCTTACACCTCGTGAGATATGGAACCGTTACCCAGGAATGCTGTTTGGCGCACATATAAAGAAAGCTCTGGTCTCTTGATTCATAAAAAATGTGTGGCTCGTTTCCCTGGGACATGTGTATTATTTTCACAGGAATTTCATTTTTCACTCCCTCCCACCCAGTGCATCACTTGTACATGTTTGCAATTCATCAACTGTGATTTCCCAGATTTCTGCCCCACCTCTCTCAATCCACCTCCATCCAACTACCCAAAGAGAAAGAGATTATGTGGGGGAAATTTTTCTTAAATGCCTCATCTTCCTGCATGCAAAGAACATGATGAATTTGAGAAAGGGTCTGATTGTTAGCCCAGATGACTCAGTGCAATTATGAAACAAATTGGAAACTGTTTCCATGAAAGAGAAAAAGAGAGAGAGAAACAGAAATGTGTTTCTATGAGCTCTTTCTTTCATTCTCTCATTCTCTCTCTCTCTGTTTCTGTCTCTTCCTCTTTTTTTTTTTTTTTTTTTTTTTTTTTTTTTTTTTTTTGCAGTCTCAAGGCTATCTTTTAGGTTGCCTGTAGGAAATGAGGTTGTGCTGCACAGACTCACCCTCTACACCAAAATATACCAAGTGGAAGACTGCGTAACTCATCCAATGAGAATCTTGTGTACTGCACTCTTACTTGTCAGTGAGGTTGCCAGAAAAAAGAAAATAGCTAGCTTTGGCTAAGAGAGCAGTGGCTCTTTTCTGCAATGAAAATAGCACTTTTTTTCCTTCTGAAGTTTTTCTTAGAAAATGAGAGTATGCAAGGATTAGTGCTGACTTGTCTAGTTTGGACGTCCAGCTTTTGATTTTCTAGTGAAGCCGGGTCATTTCCCTTTGGATGCTTGATGTAGTGGAAAGAGCAGTGACGTCCAGTTCTGTTCTTATTCAGCCATCAAGATCTAAAGAGCTAATAGGTTTGCCCAAAGTTGAAAGAAAAATTCCCCTGGGAGGACAGTTAAAGTTCCCTGGGTGGAAAGCCAGAGTGGTTAAAAATTTGGCCTTTGGAGCTAGATCGACATGGAGTTCAATTCTGGCTCTGCCACTCAGTGTGCGAGTAGGGCAGATTGCTTAATCTAAGTCTCAGTTTTCTCATCTGTAGGATGGGTATAATAGTGCACACCACCTGATGTTATAGCCATGAGTTAGTGACAGTGTATGTTAAGTCAGGAGTGTAGAATCTGGCACGTGGAAAGAGGAAAGAAAAGACATAGTAACGTATAATTTTTATTCTTCCTTCATTTGTGGTTATGCTGAGAAGACTGGCCTTGGAGGGAGTAGGGTGAGGAGCAATTTGTGGAAAGGTGGGGTGGGAGTGTGAGGAAGAGAAGAGAAAATTCCGGATATACTGTGACTGGAGACTTGGTACGTAGTAGCCTTTCCTCTTACTGCAGGTCAGGGGAGATTTCTATATTTTTCTCTCCTATTTCTAGAGAAAATTTAGGGGATATTGATTTTTACGGAAGATTTAGACTTCCAATTTAAAGAGGAAGATTTATCAGCTCCTATATTTAGAAGAAACGATTTATTAGAATTTTTGTGGGGTGGCGGCAGGGAACCATTAAAAGAATGAGACGGGGACCCTTTGCTATGTGCTGTCAAAGCTGATAAACTATCTGGTGAATGTAGTACGAACATGTCACATAAGACAGACTCCTTGCCGAGATGCAGGAGGGCTGTGCACAGGTGCGGATTTCCAGCCTGCTTTGGGGTGTGCGGAAAGTCTTTCTCACCCTGGAGCCTGGATTCTCACCGTGGAAGCTTCTCTCCTGAGATGCAGAGTGCTTCCCGAGTGCTTGCATCGAAGGACCTCTCTGACGTCTTGCTGAATTTCATACCATCCTTTTTACTTTGCATCTGCGTCCTTGCCTCACTTTGGCACACAGCCAGAGAGAGGGTGGGCAGATGGTGTGGCCCCGGGCACTCCAGAACGCCCTTGCTGCCCTTCTCTGCCAACAAGGACTATGTAGCGGGGTCCACCTGTGGGGAATCAGGGAGAGGAAGGGGTCTTTACAGGACTTTATCTTTATGGGACTCATGCGGAATGCTTGCGAAGGCTTGATTTCCTAACATACCTAAGCATTCTCAAGCATTAGGTTCTTGCATTTCCCTTTTGCTTTGGAAACACCATTACCATTCCTTGGCAACGTGGAAAGATTGGAAATAAACCTAATTGTTATTTACTTGACCGTTTCAGGCCATGCAGCTTGTAGCAGCCTCCTGTCTCTGTACATTTTCTCTATGCCCTTCTAATCTATTCTCCACATGGTAGCTGGAAAGATTTTTTTTTTTCAGAAACAGAAATCTGATCGTGAGCCTTCCTTGTTTAAAACCCTTTAATGGCTGCCATTTCTTTATAGGCTAAGGGCTGAAGTCCTTACTGTGGCTTGGCTTCCTGTACTCTGTGGGTCTGGCCTCTGCCTACTTTGCTTGTCAGCATTAGCCTTTTTCATCCTTCATCCTTCCCTCTTCCGGAACACCTCATCTGAAGGTGCAGCCCCCTCCACCCCCCAGTCCTCTCCTGGTTATTCTCACTCATAACATTCTCTCTTTTCCTAAGCACTAATAACATTCTCTCTTTTCCTAAACACTAATAAGCATTTGTCACAATTCATTACTATTGTATAGTCGTGTGTTTATTTCTTATTAGTATCTCCTCTAAGGCTATAAACTCAAACAGAAAAAAAGTTACAAGTGTGGGTGAGGATGTGAAGAAAAGAGAAAGCTTATGTACTGTTGGTGGGATTGTAAATTGGTGCAGCCACTATGGAACAGTACGGAGGTTCCTCAAAAACTTAAATATAGAACTACCATATGAGCCAGCAGTTTCTCTTTTGGGTATTTACCTGAAGAAAACAAGAACGCTAATTCAAAAAGATACATGCGGGCTTCCCTGGTGACCCAGTGGTTGAGAGTCTGCCTGCCGATGCAGGGGACATGGGTTCGTGTCCCGGTCCGGGAAGATCCCACGTGCCGCGGAGTGGCTGGGCCCGTGAGCCATGGCCGCTGAGCCTGAGCATCTGGAGCCTGTGCTCCACAACGGGAGAGGCCACAACAGTGAGAGGCCCGCGTACCGCAAACAACAACAACAACAACAACAAAATGGTCCACATCAAAAAAAAAAAAAAAAAAAAATCTTAAAAAAGAAAAGTGTTCGCTAGTCAGGTACCTTTATAAAATACTACACATGATATCCTGGCCTTCTTTTGAAGCTGTTTGCTGCACATCAACAAATAAAGACCTTGAGAAGTATTACAGCAGGGAGGTATTGTTTAGCTGCTTAATCCACCATTTTTCAATCTTATTTGACCACAGAAAATATTATTATGGGACTCCCCTCAGAACAGACCTGGGGAAATGTTCTGTTCTTTTCTTTTCTTTTCTTTTTTTCTGGCTGCACTGCATGGCATGTGGGATATTAGTTCCCCAACCAGATATTGAACCCATGCGCCCTGCATTGGAAGTGCAGAGTTTTAACCACTGGACCGCCAGGGAAGTCCCGGGAAATGTAATTTAGGAGTTAGGGGGAGAAAGAAGAACAGCATATGAGATGAGGTAAATTTTCTGCTTTGTTGAGAAATATTTTTATTTATTTATTTATTTTTTTTGCGGTACGCGGGCCTCCCCTTGCAGAGCACAGGCTCCGGACGCGCAGGCTCAGTGGCCATGGCTCACGGGCCCAGCCGCTTCGCGGCATGTGGGATCTTCCCGGACCGGGGCACAAACCCGCGTCCCCTGCATCGGCAGGCGGACTCTCAACCACTGCACCACCAGGGAAGCCCCCCCTTTTTTTTTAAATTTAAAAAATTTTTAAGTGCAGTTGTGGGTGGTGTGGAGATGTCTAACTAATAAGGGCTAGGGAGTGAGGGTCTTTCCTTTATGAAGATGGTGGGGGGCACACTCATTTCATAGAGGGCTCTGATCATTAGGAAGACAGGTTGCTGGTGTGAATTCAGGCTCTACCATGTCTCAGGTGGGTAACACAAGAAATTACCTAACATCTGGATGCCTACTTCCTCATCTATTCTTTTGTGAGTTAAAAGTGATGATGCTTGTGTAATGTTGAGTACACTACCTGGTTCAAAGTAAGAGCTTAATGAATATTGGCTATGTTATTAGTCTTGCTGATTAAATGAAGCCAAGGAATTAATAAGCTCTTTACACAGAACAAAATCTAGGAACTTCTGATAGCCAACTTTTTCTTCTCACTGGGCCTTTTCTAACTTGAGTGAGTAACTATTTTTAGAAGCTGATGCGGTACCAGTTTCCCAGCTGGGAAAACCCTAGGCTCCATGATGGATATAGAGGACTGCATTATGTGGTCCTACAGTATTGCTATGGCAGTCATGCTATATACAAGTACATCCAAGTCAGTAATCATAATTAGCCCTGGTGGCAGAATCTAAGTCTTCCTTGGTAATCTCTTGAATTATATATTCAAAGGATACTTTCCCTGGAAAATAATTTGAGCCTAGTAAGTTTACTTATGACTTAACTTGAGTTCTGTTTGAAGTGTTGGCTCTCTTGTTGATTTTGCCAGGTTCTTTTTGGTTTCTAGGAAATTGAATCAAGAGATAGGATGTCTTGTTTTCTAGCTACTCCACAGGTAAAATTACAGGCCATCTTTCCATCCACCTACCCATCCATCCATCCATCCAACCATTCATCCATCCATCCATCCAATCATCTAAACATCCATCCATCCAGTAAACATTTATTGATCACCTACCTCCAGCTAAGTACTACTAGCTGCTTCCATTTTACAAAGCACCTTCACAAAGCCCCAGAATGTGGTTTGGATATAGGAATTCTGATGAGGCCTCTGAAAGTTACTTATGGAAACAAGGGGGACTTTGCTCTATCTTAACTTTCTTAGCCTCTGCAGGTTCTGTTCTATGCACATTGTGACTCTGCAAGAGTAACATTAGAGATTTGATTAAGTTTAAGATCTGAAATATCCATTTGATAGAGATACACAAAGAAGGGATAATTAATAAAAAATTAAGTGATGATGCCAGCCCTAATTTGACCTTTACATAACTGCAGCTGCCCCTAGACTTGTTCCAGGGGCTATATATATATTTTTTTTTTAATTCATTTTATTTATTTATTTTTGACTGCATTGGGTCTTTGCTGCTACGCGTGGGTTTTCTCTAGTTGTGGCGAGCAGGGGCTACTCTGTTGCAGTGCGTGGGCTTCTCACTGCGGTGGCCTCTCCTGTTGAGGAGCACGGTCTCTAGGCACATGGACTTCAGTAGTTGTGGCACGTGGGCTCAGCAGTTGTGGCTCTAGGACTCCAGAGCACAGGCTCAGTAGCCGTGGCGCACGGGCCTAGCTGCTCCGCGGCATGTGGGATCTTCCCGGACCAGGGATCGAACCCGTGTCCCCTGCATTGGCAGGTGGATTCTTAACCACTGTGCCACCAGGGAAGTCCCCAGGGGCTATCTTTAACAAACCTTGAGTGTGATAATAAATTAGTCTCTAGGAATTTTTTCTTTTTGGTTCAAGTGGCTGTCTCTGAAGAGTGTTCCATGGGGAAGCAATCTTCATGATACAGATTTCTTGTAGATAAAACTTTGGCAGACCTGTTTTCAACCCTGGCATTTAGACCTCCTAAAATTACTATCAGCTAATGGATATTTAGGAGACATAAAACTGGGAAGGCAGTCAATGACTCCAGGCCTCTAAGGCCATACATGTTATATGTATCAAATGGGGGCTGTGACTACCAAGACCAATCAGGCCAGCCTCCTCAGGGAGCTCTGTTCAGAAACAGGAGGAGAAAGTTCTTAAGTAGTGGTCAATTATTATTCTCTAATGTTAATCACAATTCTTGCAGTTGACCAGCTCTTGCCACTACCGGAATTATATTGTTTATGAGGATCTTATATGAACACGAGAAAATTTATTTTTTAAGTGCTAACTCACTGGTAAACAAAGTCATTATTCAACAGGCATTTACTGAGTTAATTTAAGCCAGTTACTTTGCCCTAGGCCTAGCAATACAAAGGTGAATGAGGCATGGTTTCTTCCCTTAAGGAAATTAGAAAATAGTATAGGGTTTCAACTTGAGTTTCAGATCCAATCAATTGGTAGTAGCTGCCTGGAGGGTTGTGTTGGGAAGAATTCTGAGGCTTCATCTGGACTCAGTGATCGATTAACACAATCTTCCATGAAGGTAGGAGAGGGATCATGGCACATGTGCCACCCGTTTGCTGTCCCTGGTCTTCTGGGAGACACAGGCAGTTGTAGACTAGTATGTTGGGTACTTTAGTTGAGGATTATATGGGATGCTCTGGGAACACCTAATTCTGCCTGTGAAGCAGAGAATAGCTTCATAGGCAGGTGACACTTGGAGCTAAGACGTGAAAAATCAATAGGAGTTTACCAGGTGAACAAGCAGGGAATGGGCACCCTAGGCAAAGGACGTGGAATTAAAACTTGGAGGCAAGGGAAAGTAGATGTCCTTGGGGAAAGGCAAAGTGTTCTCTGTAACAGGGAGAGTGAAGAGCTTTGCAAAGGCCAGATCACACTGAGTAGTTTGCATGTTCAAGGCCAGGAGGACAATGAGACGGCGCCAAAGAATACTGACTCCTTGATAAATATTAATCTGGAAAGAAGGCTCTAGTGGCACCCGTTTGAGCTCTGGCCTCTAGCCTGTTCTGTTCAACTTTTATATCAATGAGTTGAATAGACAAGGGTGACATACATGCTGATCAAATTAGTAGAAGACCCAATGTTTGGAAGGTCTGTGAATCTGGATGACTTAATCTGAAGCTAGATGTCTCAAACAGCTTGAATGATTCTAACCAGAGGATACTTAATAGGGAAAAATAGAAAATTCTGAACTTTGGTACAAACAACCAATTGCACAAGAACAGGATGGAGGAATGCTTGGCCTGGAGATAATATATGCGAAAAGGGTCAAATCTGGGTTGCAAACATTACTAGTCCACAGTGTGATATGGCCACACATGGGCATAGAATGTTCAAAAGAGGAATAGCAGCCCTGTACTCTTCTATCGTGTTCAGACCACAGAGGGAATGTTCATTTTTATAAAGAATTTAAAGATAAAAGTCAGCTGGCCTGTGTCTAGAGGAAAACAACCAAGCTGGAGACAGGTATTTTGGGTGATAACTTAGAGGTTGCTAAACCTGGAAAGAGAAAACACAAGAACTGTCCTAAAATTTTTTGAATTTTATTAATAGCATAAGAATTGGGTTTATGTCATATGGAATGATAAACAATTGGGCCAAATTTCAGCTCAGTTTCTCTATGAATCCTCCAATGTTAAGATCTCCAAAGTAGGAAGGGAAAATAGTTCCCTCTCCCAGAAGTGATGATGCAGAGAATGGGTTAGCTCTTGCTGGGGATACTATAGAAGGGATTTCTATGTTAGATAGGGGTCTGGGCCCGTAGACCCTTCCAACTCTGAAATATTTTATGTTCTAGAGAAAAAAAAATATCTCAACACTGTACTGTCTTTGCTAAAGCTAGAAAATGAGCATCCACAAATCTGAGCCCAACCTTTACGTTGAATCTCTTGGTGGAACTGACTTCTCGTTGGGGAAGTTTTTTTGATCTGCTGTGATGACAGCAGAGCCTTTCTGCCTTTCATCCAGTCCTTCCTGGTTCCATTCTTAGACTCTCCATCCTCTTTTTCTTTTTTTTTTTTAACTTCTCTTTCCCTTGCTTTTGGGGCCACTCATGTCAAAGACACTCCATAAAATATTTGCCTGGAAGAGAAGGCACCTTCCTATAAAAGTACATACCTAGGGCTTCCCTGGTGGTGCAGTGGTTGAGAATCTGCCTGCCAATGCAGGGGACACGCGTTCGAGCCCTGGTCTGGGAAGATCCCACATGCTGCGGAGCAACTAGGCCTGTGAGCCACAACTACTGAGCCTGCGCGTCTGGAGCCTGTGCTCCGCAACAAGAGAGGTCCACGCACCGCGATGAAGAGTGGCCCCCACTTGCCGCAACTAGAGAAAGCCCACGCACAGAAACGAAGACCCAACACAGCCAAAAATAAATTAAAAAAAAAAAAAAACAGTACGTACCTGTAACTTAGAGGACAAGGTGCAAAACGCCCAATTTACCAGCTCTGAGCATTTGTTAAAACTGGTGTTATGACTGAGTGAAATGAGCTGGCCTCAGAGAGGAGGCCAGACAACACGAGGGAGTCCTTTTGATGACTGGGGGGCATTCTCTGCCACCTGCAAGTCTACAGAACCCATGTTGTCTCTGGCCGCTGACACCCCGTCAGATGTTTTGCCAGCTTCAGTTCTGAGTCTGATTTCTCATGCCAGGTTCATTTTGCTGCTGAATAAACGAGATTCCCCCCATCAAGATACTCCTTCCCCCTCCTCTAGGAGAAATCTTCATCCGAGGGATCTGCAGCCATTATGGACGAGGTGAAGGAGGGGGGAAAGCAAAAAATGTCTATGCTGTGCACCCATCCAGCTCGTGCTCCCAGTTTCCTCCAAAACCTGCCCGTTAATCACCTGTTTACATTGCCAAGAATGCTTGACTGGGTAATGATAACAGGGGGAAAAGCAATGAAAGGAACATCACAGGTCTTGCTCAGATGGAGTAATCCCTTCCTGAGTTCCTGGCGTTCGGTGACTTTCATGCAGACAGAGTGGCTGCTCTCATGCTTTTTGCACTGATGGCCAGCGGCCCCCAGAAGGCAGCTGGACTCTTTGACCCCTTAGGCTGCCCCCTCTGTGGTGCTTTCCACGTGGGGAGTGGTGCTACTGGGCTTGGTGCCGTCTTCTGCCTCACCCCTTCTCAGTTAGCCTTCCTGCCTGCTGTCCTGGTGACTGTCTGTAAAGTCAGACTGGTGGAGTTGCACCTCTGCCTGTGATGTGAGGGACTCACAAACACTAGCTCGCCTCTAGTCTCTTCTCTCGATGGCCTGCCCCAATGCCACAGTCCTAAAATATTGCAGCTGAAAGGGAACTCAGAGGTCGTTAAGCCCAACCCATTCACTTTGGTAGTGAGGAAACTGAGAACCAGAGAGGTAAAGAAGTTGCTCAAAGGTCACACAGCTAGTTGGTAATGGGACCTGAAACTTCTGCCTCTTGATTCACAATCCAGGGATTTTTTTTAGCATTAAATTTTTTTCTTTACATATATAATATATAACATATATGTAATATATATAATTGAAACATTAAAAAAATGTATATTTCACAGTTTTATTGAGTTATAATTGACATACATCACTATATAATTTTAAGGTATACAGCATAATGGTTTGCATAAATTGTGAACTAATACACTTATTGTTTATTAGTTTAGTTAACACCCATCAGTAAGTTTAGTTAACACCCATCATCTCATATAGATACAATAAAAAAAGCAAAAGTAAAAGAAAAATTTTTTTTCTTCTTGTGACGAGAACTCTTAGGATTTAATTTCCTAACAACTTTCCTGTATACCATACAACAGTGTTAACTATCGTCATCATGTTGTACATTACATTCCTAGTACTTATTTATCTTACAGCTGGAAGTTTGTACCTTTTGAGCACCTTCCTCCAATTCCCCTTCCCCCCAAGCTCCAGTTCTGGCAACCACAAGTCTGATCTCTTTTCCAATGAATTTGGTTTGTTTTTTATCTTTGTGTTTATTTTAAGATTCCACATGTAAGTGAGATCATATAGTATTTGTCTTTCTCTGTCTGACTTATTTCATTTAGTAGGATGCCCTCAGTGGGGTCCATCCATGTTATCATGAATGACAAGATCTCCTTCTTTTTAGTGGCTGAATAATATTCAGACATAGATAGATCACATTTTCTTTATCTATTCATCCATCAATGCACACTTAGGTTGTTTCTGTGTCTTGGCTATTGTAAATAAGGCTGCTATGAACGTGAGGGTTTTTATGTTTTTTAGTTAGTGTTTTCATTACCTTCGGGTATACTCCCCAAAGTGGAATTGCTGGATGAGATGGTAGTTCTATTTGTAATTTTTTTGAGGATTCTCCATACTGTTTTCCACAGTGGCTGCACCAATTTACAGTCTCACCAACAGTGGCACAAGGGTTCACTTTTCTCCACATCCATGCCAGCACTTGCTATCTCTTCTCTTTTTGATAATAACCATTCTAACAGGCATGAGGTGATATCTCATTGTGGTTTTGATTTGCATTTCCATAATAACTAGTGATGTTGAGCATCTTTTTTCGTGTGACCATTTATATATCTTCTTTGGAAAAATGTTTATTCAGGGCCTTTGCTCATTTTTAAATTGGATTATTTTTTGTTTTGTTTTATTTTGTTTTTTACTATTGAGCTGTATGAGTTCTCTATATTTTTTGATATTAACCCCTTATCAGATATATGGTTTGCAAATATTTGTCCCGTTCCATAGGTTGTCTTTTCACTTTATTAGTGGTTTATTTTGATGGAGTCCCACGTGTTTATTTTTTATTTTGTTGCTTGTGCTTTAGCTGTTATATCCAATCATTGCCAAGTCTGAAGCCAAGAAGCTTTTTTCCTGTGTTTTCTTCTAAGAGTCTCATGGTTTCAGGCTAATTTTTGTAAGTGATGTAAGATAGGGGTCTAGTTTCATTCTTTTACTAGAATAAATATCTAGTAAATACATTTAGCTTATAAACTGGATATTCTAGTGAATATCCAATTTTCCCAGCAGTATTTTTTGAATAGACTCTCTTTTCTCCATTGAATATACTTGGCTCCTTTGTCAAATATTAGTTGACCATAAATGCTTGGGTTTATTGCTGATCCAAAGATCTTTATCCTCTCTCAGATTAAAGCATCGCCCCTTTTGAAATGGACATATTCATTCATTTATTTATTCAGAGATTCAGCAAATATTTACTGAACTGTGACAGAGATGAATAAAGTCTGTCTCCATAAGCTACTTGTAGTGGAGTGGAGAAGACAAGCGCTTACCCAGACAATTTTGATTCAGTGTGGAAAGTGCTGGCAGATAAGGGTAAGAACAAAATGCTCTGAGAACATAGACGGGGAAATGCCTGACTGAATTTGGGGGCGGGGAGGGAAGGAAAAAGCACCAAGGTAATCTGGAGAGCTATATAGTATAGTGGTGACCAAGAGACTGGCTCTAGAACCAGACTACCTGCACTTGAATCCAGGCTCTGCCACTTACCCACTGAGTAACCTTGGCTAAGTTGCCTAATCGCTTTATGCCTCACCTTGCCACTCTGGAAAGTGGGAAAATTAATAGTACTTATCTCCTAGGGTTATTGCAGGAGTATTAATGCATTAATACTCGCAATGTGCTTTGAAAGTGTGCTAGAAGAGAGTAAAACCCGTATGTTAGCTATTATTATTATTGACTAAAAGCTGTATTCAAGTGATTGTATGCTAAGAAATGGGACAGACCCCGTGTTTCATTGGTGACCAGAGATCCAGAAATGTTAGCGCAGATGCCAAAGAGAGACAGTGGTTTCCATTGGGGCTGCTCAGAGGGGAACCAGGCACTTGGGTTGGAAATGCCAGGTATCATGTGGAGGCAGTGAACAAGAAGGGATTTAGAGGAGAAGGAATTTGGAAGGCTGGGATTTCCCTTCTTCATGGCTTTGTCTAAGTTGAGGCCACAGATGGGTGAGCATCATTCAGTGGAACAAACAGGGGGTATTGGCAGTGTCTGAGGCTTTGGGGGACCAGCAATGGTTCTGGGCATGGCCCTTGATTTGAAGGGGCTTCCTTCCAGAGGTGGAGACGAATGAGCCCACAGGTGCTCTGCCCTGGAGAGGTGCTGCCCAGGGCAATGGGGGAGAGAGGAGGGAGAGCAGGAGCTTAGGATGTTGTCATCTGGTCCCAGTTTCTACTCCTGTCTAAAGTATTTGTTTGCTGCCTGAAAGCTTTCCTTCCCAGGGATAGCTACACAGAGACACCCATGGATACAGAATCAATGCAACAGAGTGGACTTGATTCTTCTGGGTGTGAACCCTCCTATGTGTTATGGGCTACATTCTCTTTTGGAAGACAAGATGGTCAAGGTAGATGGTTTCTAAAGTTTCTTCTGGCTGTAACAATCTCGTCCTTGGGCCTTCGCATTATGAATTTTACACACATTGTTTTCACCACCCACCAGGAATCTGGGAAAGCTTACAACACATGGTCATTGCAATTTTGCTGGGGCAAGTGTTTGACAAGAATGGGTCACATAGCTGGTGAGTAAACCTTGCTGACCACCCAGTCTCCACACTTCAGTTCATGGCACTCATAAACTGTGGGTGAAAAGGGCTCTGGGTCTTCTCCTGCACAGTGTTGAAGGCCAGCTGCTTCACCATTTTTCCTCGGATTTAGAGAAGGAAAATGTCTTCCTCCTAGGGCTCACATGTCTCTCTTCTCCAAAAGAGACTTTTATTTTTAAAATTAGAGAAAAGCCTCACATACTCAACCACTCACTTCTACCCTAGCACAGATCCTGCTGAAATGTGGAGCCCTGAGCTACCCAAGCCCTGCTGCCTCACCACCAGGCAGGTGGGATGGAAGCCAGACTTGAAGTTTGAGCAACTTTGAATTATTACAGTTACCTGGTTATATGATGTTTTTCTACTGTGTATAAAGAAGGATGGAGGGATCCTGAGCTTCCACACTCCCTCCTTCTCCCAACTGAATTTCTTGTTTGTTTGAGGGGCTAGATAGACAGCCAGGGAAACTGAGGGCTTCTGTCTCCACCTGAGCAGGTCAGGCAGTGACCCAGGTGGGTGGCTCAGAGCATGTCTCTGGGGAATGGGCACAGATCACCTCTGAGGGAGAAAGGGGAGGTTGTCTGAGGGCCCATTGAGAGCCCTCACCTTCCTTTGCCCTATTGTTTCCTGTTTGGTTTGGGTTTTATTTTGTGGGGGGGAGTGCATGGCAGGCTATACCCGTCCACTCCGAGGTCCTGGCCTTTCTTCTGTAAGTAATATACAAAAGGAAGAAGAGGAGGGTGGGCTTGAGCCCATGACAGGGGACCAAACCTTTATTTGGTTACGTAAGGTAATTTTTTGGGGTTTATTTTTATCATTTTTGTTGAAGTATAATTAACATAGATGAATTTTATGTGTTCAACTCCATTTGTTTTAACGAAGCAAGTGATAGAACATTTCATCATTCCAGAGAGTTCCCTTGTACCCCTTCCGGTCAATCCTGTTCCGTGTCTCTACTCCCACCCTCCCACCTAGAGGCAATCACTTTCTGACTTCTATCGTCAGAGATTACACACAGGACCATTTTTGAAAACATGTATTCGCTGCAACCTGTATAAATCCAAGAAGGGTTACATTTTATTCAGGACTGTGCCTTAAAAAATCAAAAGGTGGAGTTAGGAGCAGATTTCCCCTTTCCGTGAGCAAATCCTTTGACATGCTGGGCCTTGATGACCTCATCTCTAAAGTGAGTACGATCACAGTAATCCCTACCACACAGCAGAAGGTGGAAATAGCACACATTTATCAACCACTGACTATGTGCCAGACTCTCTTCTAAACACTTCACTTCATTATCTTATGTAATCCTCAAAACAACACACTGAGATAAGTACTGACTTTCCTATTTTACACATGACAAACTGAAGCTTGAAGATGTGAAGTAACTTGCTTAGTGATGATTCTAAGTCAAGAGCCTCTGTGTCCGGGACTTTAACCCACAGCAGATCTATGAATAAAGGACTGTCCTTAACTAATGTAACAGCTAAGCAGAGGACACTATTAATTTAAAGGCAGTATCTATGGGTCAGGTAGTACAGTCTTCCTTTTTTCTTTTTCATTTAAATATTTGCATTAAAAAAATTTCATAGCTCCTCAAGGATGGTTAACATCAATGGGCATCTGTAACTTAGAACTGTAGGTGCTAAGATGAAACCTTGTGTCAACAACAGGAAATATGAAAAAAAAACAAACCAGCACTAGGATTGATGACCCTTCTACTAGTTTCTTTCCCACAGGAAAACATTGCAATGAATCTATAATAAAATATTTCTTGTTTTATTTTACACTTATAATTATTAACAATAAAATAATAATTATTAATTGATAGTAAAATTTATTAATATAATTTAAAATTTTATAGCTACCATTTGAGTGCCTAATATGTGCCAAGCGTATGCTCAGCATTTGCTATGTATTATTTCTGATCCTCACTGTAACTTTGCACAACAGGCATTGTATTAGTTATTTATTGCTGCATAACAAACAACCCCCTAATTTAGCAGTTTAAAACACCAAATGTTTATTATCCTACACAGTTTCTAAGGATCAGGAATCTGGGAGAGGATTAGCTTAGTGGTGCAATCCATGAGATCGCAGTCAAGCTGTTGGCTGGTTCTGCAGCCCCTGAAGGCTTGACTGGGGCTGGGAGTTCTGCTTCCAGGCTCACTCAGTGGCACATGGTCATCTGTACATGGCTGCTCACAACGTGGCTTCCCCCAGAGTGAGTGAGAGAGAAAGCCCAAGATGGAAGCCGTAGTCCTTTATAACCTAATCTCAGAAGTGACATAGCATCCCTTCTGCTGTATGCTATTGGTCATAGAGGTCCACCCTGGTAAAATGGTAAAAGGTGGGAGGGGGCTACACAGAGTGTGAAAACCAGGAGGTGGGAATCTTTGGGGCCATCTTGGAGGCTGGCTGCCATAGTAGGCATCATTAACCCTATTTTACTGATGAGAAATGGATGTTCACAGAGGTTCAATAAACTCCCAAATTATGTATCTAGGAAGTGGGTAAGCTGGCATTTGAACACTGATCTGGTTGATGGCATTGTCTGTATGCTTTTCAGAATGCCCAATGCAAGGGACACTGAAGAGAAAACACAGCCCATGCAGACCTGGCTATGGGTATCCTAGCTCATCCCTGAGGGTGCCTCAGATTGCTGTTTGCTCATAGATACCTACCTTTATAGAGTTAGTATGTCCCTGAAGAGCTGGGCACAAACCAAAGACTGGCAAATTCAATTTTATTTAAAATGTGTTATGTGACTTCAATATTTAAAAGACATTTGCTTACATCATCTCTATCACTCTGCTGGTAATTTGTAATTGTTTTTTTTCTTTCTTTCTTGATTTTTCCTTTTCTTTAGTTTTGTCTTCCAGTTTTATTGAGATATAATTAACATACAGTACTATATAAATTTAAGGTGTACAGCATAATGATTTGACTTATATACATCATGAAATGATTACCACCGTAAGTTTAGTGAACATTCATTATCTCATATAGATACAATATTAAGCAAATAGAAAATAATTTTTTCCTTGTGATTTGAACTCTTAGGATTTACTCTCAAAGGCTTTCATATATAACGTACAGTAATGTTAATTATACTTATGCTGTATATTACGTCCCCAGTACTTATTTATCTTGTAACTAGAAGTTTGTACCTTTTGTCTACCTTCATCCAATTCCCCATCCCCTCACCCCCCTGCCTCTGGTAATCACAAATCTGATCTCTTTTTCTATGAGTTTGTTTGTTTGTTTTTGGAGTATAATTTACCTACAACACTATGTTAGTTCCTGGTACACAACATAGTGATTTGATATTTCTATACATTTCAAAATGATCACCATAAGTGTAGTTGTCATCTGTCACCACACAAAGTATTACATAATTATTGACTGTATTCCCCATACTCTACATTTCATACCTGTGACTCATTTATTTTGTAACTGGAAGTTTGTACCTCATAATCTCCCTCAACTATTTCTCTCCTTCCCTCACCCACCTTCTTCCCACACCCACCTCCTTCCCCAACCCACCTCCCACCTTCCCCCACCCACCTTCCTGTTCCATGTATCTTTGACTCTGTTTCTCTTTAGTTACGTTTGTTCATTTGTTTTTTAGATTCCACATATAAGTGAAATCATATGGTATTTGTTCTTCTCTGTCTGATTTATTTCACTTAGCATAATACCCTCTAGGTTCATCCATGTTGTTGCAAATGGAAAAATTTCATTCTTTTTTATGGCTGAGTAATATTCCATTGTGTACACACACACACACACACACACACGTACACACATGCACGCATGCACACACTTAGGCACTTAAGGTTGTTTCCATATCTTGGCTATTGTAAATAATGCTATGGTGAACATAGGGGAGCATATATCTTTTCAAATTAGTGTTTTTGTTTTCTTTGGATAAATACCCAGGAGTGGAATTGCTGGATCATATGGTGGTTCTATTTTTAATTTTTTGAGGAATCTTTATACTGTTTTCCACAGTGGCTGCACCAATTTACATTCCCACCAACAGTGAATGAGGGTTACCTTTTCCCTACATCCTCACCAACGCTCATTATTTGTTGTCTTTTTGATAATAGCCATTCTGACAAGTGTGAGGTGGTAGCTCATTGTGGTTTTGGTTTACATTTCCCCGACGACTAGTGATGTTGAACATCTTTTCGTGTGCCTGTTGTCCATCTGTATGTCTTTTTGGGAAAATGTCTATTCAGGTCCTCTGCCCATTTTTCAATTAGGTTGTTTGTTTTTTTGATGTTGAGTTGTTATAAGTTCTTTGTCTATTTTGAATATTAACCCTTTATTGGATATATCATTTGCAACTCTTTTCCCATTCAGTAGGCGACCTTTTCATTCTGTTGATAGTTTCCTTTGCTGTGTAAGAGCTTTTTTGTTTGATGTAGTCCCATCTGTTTATTTTTGCTTTTGTTTTCCTTGCCTGTGGACACATCCAAAAAAATATTGCTAAGGCTTATGTTAAAGAGTGTACTGCCTATGTTTTCTTCTAGAAGTTTTATGGTTTCAAGTCTTACATTTAAGTCTGTAACCCATCTTGGTTTTTAAGTAAATGTTCAGATATTGGAGTACACCAGTAGTATTCTAATTACATATGAATGAAGCTACCATGAGGGGAAGATTTTGCTTTTCTCTTCTAGGGTAAATGTGGTACTAAGTCCCATTTTAAAATATTTTGAGATCTGTGGAGGACACTAGTAAACCACATGAAAGTCTAGTCCTGTTAAAATTCTAGAGGATTGGTGTGTAGATGGTGTTTTCCCAGACCATCCCAAGCCACCTTGGCTTACCACATCCAGAAAAGGACATTTTTATAGTTGCCCCCTCTGCAAGAGGACCTGACCACTGAGATAAATCTCCCTGTCGTGACCTACTTAAGGAAATTTCATTTTAGGGAAAGAATTCAGGGAGATTATATGGTCTCTAGCTGGACCATTAAAAAATGCAAACATTTATTCACTTTTTCATGTCCATACCAAGCAAATAATAAAAGTTACACGTACTTCGCAAGCTCCTTTTCTTTGGAGAGCTCAGAATATTTTACAGAAATAGGAAGATGTCACCTTTCTTATCTTGTTCACCAATTCCTTCTTTTTATTTTTGATTTGCCAAATTGTCCTACTATTTTAAGGGAACTCTTTATTCATTCTACTCATTCATTCATTTAATATTTATTTAATACCTACTCTGTGCTAGAAGTAATAGGTATAAAATTCCATAATAGATACTGGGAATAAAAAGGTGAAAAAGGTAAATTTCCTGCCTTCAGTGTGCTCACAGTCCAAAGGGAGATTCAAACAAAGAGAAAGATGGTTACAGTGCAAGGGGATTTTTCATTTATTATAAATCATAGGTGAAAGAGTACTTTATTCTGGATAGGAAATGCTGGAAGATTTCCCAGAGGTGATGAGGAGTTTGCTAAAAAGAAACAATGTCGGGAAAGTGGAAGATTAGGATGGTGTGGAAGAATTCCAGGTAGAGGGAATCATTCATAAAGACACAAAAGTGAGAGACAGAATGGCCCACTTGGGAATAACAAGTTGTCTGGACCCTAACTGATGACTCTATCTTCCATAGAGATATCAGAATGTTGTATTTCTTTAGAACTGTTCCAAATACAATTGTGTCATTTACCCCAAGGGATACAGCGTATAGTAAAGAACTCAAAAGATGACATCTTTTATTATTATCCTATCACCATGACTGATGATATTTAAAACTGCATTTTGTGCTTGGTGTTCATCATGGCCCTTGGGAACAGACATCTGGGCTTACCATGAGTCAAATACGGGAGCAGCTCATAGCCCACTGCTTCCTGTTAATCAGACCCACCAAATGCTGATTCTCTCAATGTTCCTCAGAGCTGCAGCAGTCACAGGTTCCAGTTTGGGAAGAAATTCTGTGTTTGATTTATAACATTATTTCCATCTCTTTGCATCTTGAGGGCCCTCTTAAAAATAGCAACATAAAAAACTTTCTCTTTTTTGTGGTAAGTTAGAAATACCCCAGAGACTGTCAAAGAGTGATACATATAAAAGATACTTTGGTATAATTATAACAAATCAAGTGACTGGAGGGTGGTGGTGTGGAGTCCTTTGTCTGAGGCATTCAGAGCTGATGGAGGTGTGTTACCTGTAAAAACACCTCAGAGGAAGACTTGCAGGTGTGAGTGGTTGCCTAGGACTTTCATTTCAGAATTTGCAAGTCAGAGAAAGTATGGTCACCTTTAGTTTGTTTCAAGTCACTTTGCCCATTAGTGATTTTTTTCTTTTTATTATTTTTAAAATAATAAACAATTTCATTTTTTATGGGCCCAGAATTGTGGTAGGCGCTAAAGATGCAAAGATGATTAAGACATGGTCCATTTTCTTGAGACTCTCACAGCCTAATGGGGAAAAAAGCACAAAGAATCATTATAATATAGGGCAAAAATAGATGTGTGCAGGGCAAGCTTCGCCCCTCACTACATCTGGAAGGACAGAGGAGGCTCTGCAGAAGATGAGAGCAGGTTGAGTCTGAAAAGATGAGGAAAAATCCATCTGACCCAGAGGCCTAATGGATCTTTAAACACAAGAAGAAAACTTGCTGTGGTTTATGAAGAATGATTTGTCAAGAGCAGTAACATTTTATATTCCTATAAGCACGTTTAAATATATTCTCAGAGATGAACATCTCCCTTGTGAGCTGTAGCTGTATTTATTGTTTATTTTACAGACGAGAAAGCCTGAGAAGGCATGGATGGGGAAATGTTATTTCCCCAATGTCACCAACCAGTGAGCAGTGACTCTAGGACTGAAACCCAGCATTCTTTTTCTTACTGTAAAACCCACGCTTGTGCAAATCTATATTGGACTCGAACCAGCAGTCCTGGGTTTGGCCCAGCTCTGCCACCACTAATGAGCACCATGAACTTGGACAAGTTGCCAAAGTTCTCTAAACTTTTGTTTTCTCATCCGCAAAATGGAGAGAGTAGGACTTGTAGTGTACCTCCCCTCACCTCCCCCAGCTATGCAGCCTGAGATTCCTAGAAATAGAACCAGGAAGGGTACGATGGGTGGGTGGGTGGGGGGTGACAGGAGAGACCAGCAGCTGCTGTCACAAAGACTAGCTTTGTGGCAAGCCTGGATTCCCAAAGGCACAGTCCCTCCCCCCTGCCCCTCTCTGCTAGGTGCTATGAAACCACTGTGTTTGGTTCATCACTTGCCTTTGCCAAGCACCAACTGGCAGAAGAAAGCAAAAAGCAGCACGGCATATTTCAAGATGGAGGGGTTTCTATGGGGTCAGCCGCAGAGTGTACGATTTCCCTGCCTCAACAGTGGTGGACACAGTGTACAGCGGGGAGAGTGTTTCTTTGAGGGGCGATTGGCTGTGCGCTTAGGCAGTAAACATCTTCTGGGCACAGTGTCACTGGGAGGATTTTGTATTGAGAGGGCAGTGAGGCGTGAAACCTCAGACTTCTGTGGTACTTCCTGCTACCAAAGTGATGTCAGAGTCTTGCTGTTCAGAGTTTCCAGATCTGGTCCTGATTTCTCAAGTTCTGCTTCCACGGTATGGCGAGAGGAAGAGGAGGCATGGTAAACTCTAATTCCTAGGAGGGTACATATAAAGGTGGGGTTGAGAGAAGGAAAAAAGGATGCATTAAATTTGGCCTTAAAGATAATTATTCACTTGTTTGTGACGACTTGTATTTCAGGTGAAAAGAGGCTGATTCTTGGCAATTTTATTTCAAATATATCTCCATGATGTCTAAATAAAAGAGTTTGGGTTTTTTCTTTCTTTCTTTCTGTGCGTGTAGGTTTCGTCTTTTTTTTTTTTTTTTTTGGCCGTACGTGAGCCTCTCACTGTTGTGGGCTCTCCCGTTGCGGAGCACAGGCTCCGGACGCGCAGGCTCAGCGGCCATGGCTCACGGGCCCAGCCACTCCGCGGCATGTGGGATCTTCCCGGACCAGGACACAAACCCGTGTCCCCTGCATCGGCAGGCGGACTCTCAACCACTGCGCCACCAGGGAAGCCCCCTCGTCTTTGGATTTTTACTGACTGGGTAGGGACTTTCCTCTACCGCCCTCCATCCACACACACCCCCACCCCACCCCCCGCCTTCATCTTCTTCACTAGATTTATAAGCTTCAATGTTTCTAGGAAATAAGGGAAACAGTGGTCTTTTCTCTCAATTAATGACATCAAAAGTATTGGTAATCTCTGGTAGTGCTATCCCATGTGGGTCAACATTTGTGTTCTAAAAGTTTATAAGAGAAAGCCCTTTGATGGTGATGGTAAATGCCAGTGTGCTGCTCTCTGCAGTAACCATTCTCATTCATTCATTCATATACGTATAACCCCCCACCCCCTGAACACATTACACACATCTTACATTTGCATGATGAATTTTGTGAGCCTGGTGTTCATTCCTATCATGTTTAGGCTTGGGCTTCTTTAGCACAGGGGAGACTTCTGGGCTAGGTGAGTTAAAAAAAAAAAGGGAAGGAGGAACAAAGAGGATCTGATTCTTCATTGTTCACACATAGAAACCACTGCCACTGCCCTGTGTATAATCCCTCCTTCAGGGCAATGGATTAGTGAGTCGGCAAAGTGGGGAAGACGGAAATGGTAGTTACAAATATTCTGCAAATTGTAGAATAAAAGCTGGTTTTCATTTGAGTTGGCCATTAGCTTGGAATGTGTTTGGCTAGAAGGTCAAAACCCTTTCTCTGGCAAGAGCATTACATCTTAAATGTATTTTCTTTATTTGCCAAGTAGACTAAAGTCCTTCAAATCCTTGAAGGGAGTGTGGGAAATCCTACAGTACTTGTTTTCCCTTGGTCCAAAAAACTCTTAGACATAAATTATGGGAGGTTTTAGGTCACGTTATTTAAGCCGGCTTTGAATACCTTTATTAAAACATATTTGAAGAAGGGGCTTCCCTGGTGGCGCAGTGGTTGAGAGTCCGCCTGCCGATGCAGGGGACACGGGTTCGTGCCCCAGTCCGGGAAGATCCCACATGCCGCAGAGCGGCTGGGCCTGTGAGCCATGGCCGCTGAGCCTGCGCGTCCGGAGCCTATGCTCCGCAGCGGGAGAGGCCACGGCATTGGGAGGCCCGTGTACCGCAAAAAAAAAAAAATAAATAAAACATATTTGAAGGACACAGAACATTGATAGTCTTATAGAATGATTGTATTTTATATGTAAGCATGTGATTTGACCAGAATTTGGGGAAAGTTATAAAGCATTTTAGATAAAATCTCATAATCCCTCAAGGTAGAGGTGACAACCAACAGCATGTTAGATGGCTGATGAAGATCCTTGGACAGAATGAACAGTGTTGCATTCTTATAATATATTCGTGTTCTTCGAACACAGGCCTATTACTCAGATTTAGAAATATAAATAATAGTTATCCACATTCTTCTTCATTGTCTCTGGTTAGGTAGTGGATATAATCTTGTCTTTAAGTTGGCTGCATTTCTGGACTTGACACTTTGAGTAAAGGCTAACACCCACCACCCACAAATAAACCCTGTATCTTGGTCTCATTAAAAAGATGGTTAGACCTTAGAAAGAGGACCATCTAGGTTTACCAAGTTGGAGTTTAAAGTTGAGGCAGATGGAGTCAGACTGAGATTCTGGCATGTGGTTCCCATATAGAAAATGTGACAACCAAGAATAGATATCTACTCGTTTCAGTTAGGCACCCAATGTACCATTAGCCTCTTTCTGAAGTCACTGAGTCACCGCCTCAGCTAATAGAGAATTTTGAGGTGCTCTGTCAGTCTCTTTCCCCTCTCATTTTACCATAAGGGATCCAAGACTCAGGAAGATGGAATCGTTGGTCCTGAACACTTAGCTATTAGACTTTTTCTTTTGAACATTGTTGGAAATTTTTAGACTTTTTTCTTTTCATCTTGATCCTAGATACATTATGATTTTCCTTCTATTTTATCATACCTTTCCTTATTTCCTTTGAGACTGGGTATGTTTTCTGCTCAGAAAGTGATACCCAGAGATGTCATGGAGATGGCATTTATGAGATTAGAGCTATGACTCCTCTGGGTCTGGGATGACCTCTGTTCAATACAGATGATCACAGGGTCTCTAGGTGGACTTTAGAGGTCATGACATCCAACCTCCTGCATGATGCATGCTTCCATCCACAGTATCCTAGATAGGTGAATCCTTGATCCTCCATTCACGGTATGCTTCCTCTTTAACCAAACCAGCCAATCCCATTTTTAAACAGGTTTCATATTATGTCATAATCATTCAATAACCTCTACCATACTGTTAAAGAAACATACAAGTAAATAACACGTGTACACTATCTAAAGTTGTTTTGATAGCAGATAGAATTTTAAAAGGACTTCTTTGGCACCTGGATCACCAGAGCTTTGCTTGAATTATGGTAGCATTTCTGGGAATATGAGCAGGAATCCTCCAGTGTTGTTTTATGTTCAATAACTTGAACTCTATGCTATCTGAAACCGTCTCCAATATATACTGGTTCCTCTTTTATGCTGAATGATTTCCTTAACACTTGGTAGGCACTAAAGAATGCTTCCTCCTCCTTCCCCTTCATTTTATTTTATTTTTTACACATTTATTTATTTATTTATTTGGCTGCGTTGGGTCTTTGTTGCTGCACACGGGCTTTCTCTAGTTGTGGCGAGCGGGGGCTACTCTTCGTTGCGGTGCACAGGCTTCTCATTGCGGTGGCTTCTCTTGTTGCGGAGCACAGGCTCTAAGTGCGCGGGCTTCAGTAGTTGTGGCTCGCTGGCTCTAGAGCGCAGACTCAGTAGTTGTGGCACACGGGCTTAGTTGCTGCGCGGCATGTGGGATCTTCCCGGACCAGGGCTCGAACCCGTGTCCCCTGCACTGGCAGGTGGATTCTTAACCACTGTGCCACCAGGGAAGTCCCTTCCCCTTCATTTTAAATTGACTTGTTGAACTTAAGTGTTCCTTCCTCATCTAATCAAGGAACTGGATTTTGTTGCCTAATGATGAAATCAGGGTAAGGTGGTGATGTTAGCGAAGCAGCCGAACTGATTGGCAGGATGCTGGGGAAAAACTGACGAGTCCCTGGTTCCTTTATGAGACAGCTTGAAATTTCTTATAAGCAGAGGTGAGCCAGTCACTGGAAATGTTGAGTGGTATGTAAGCACATTTAACCCTGTGCTCCAAGGGAGCTGCTGTCTGCAAAGCCCCTAAAATTTGCTTCACACATTCCCACCTCACCTTGGAGCCTTATTCCAAGATGCAGAATAAAAGGACAAGAGTTCGAATTCTGGCTCTCTATTAATTATTAGCCGTTGAGCTTGGGTAAATCCCTTAATCTCTTTGAGGTTAATAATAGCTACCCTAGAGAGCTATTAAATGTGCCAAATGAAGTAATAGATGTGGGAATGCTTCGTAAGCTCTACAAGGCCATAAAAAAGCAAGCTGTTATTAACGGTATTTTCTGTACAATTTTCCTGACTTACTTCAGCTCTCAGGCTTTTGCCTTTGTCTGCACTCACTATTGGTACTGCCCCTTGACCCTTTTATCTACCCATCCATGATGCTGGCTAACCCATCCCCTGGGTAGAACTACTCTCTCTGGCAAGTCTATAGTTCTAATATTTTAAAATTAATTTTGTAATATTTTTAGGAATATAAAATATCCTTTGATAAAATAAAAGGATATGCCATATGCCTAACATATATAAATTTTAGAGAATAAAACCGTGTTTTAGTCAACATTTATTGAGTGCTTATGAAATGCTTGACATTGTGCCAGGTCCTGGAGATATCCAGACAAATAAGACCATCCCTGTCAGGAAGTAACTCCCTATCTGGGGTCGGGGGGCAGAGGGCAGGGTTAGTATTGAACGAACAAAGAGGGAGAGAGGCTTTTCTACCTGGCCAAATTCAGGCTACATTCTGAAAGTATTCTTATTCTAGATTGTTCAGTCATTTGCTATTTTAAATTATTTTGGGGCTCTGTTTACCTGTTTCTCAGTCCCCCCACTCTCTTCTAAAATGCAAACTCAGTGAGTCTTGGAGCTATACCTTCAATAAATATTTTTTGAGCACCTACCATTATGCTGGGTACTCAGTAGAATATCAACTCCAGAAGGGCAGAGATTTTTGTCTCTCTTGTTCACTGATATATCCCTAGAATAATATCTGGCATATAACATATAAAAATTATATATATTATTATATTAATATTTTAGTATTAATAAATATTTGTCAAATGAACTGTCACACTATTAGTTAAGATAGTACTAGCTGTCATAACTGAATCCTTGAAAATTCAGGGGCTTAACACAATAAAAGTATATTTCTTGCTATCTGAAGACCAGTTTGCAGTGGGTTGGGAGACTCTGCTCTGCATAGTCATTCAGGGACCCAGGCTGATGGAGGTTCTGCCACCCTCAACTTGCAGCTTCTACCATTCGTTACCTTAACATACTGTCTGTCAATCTCCAGCCAGCAGATGGGAGAGGGAGAATGTGAAGGGTTACAAGGAGGGTATTTTTGGCTACAGCTCACTTTGTTACCTGACCACATTTAGACAACTGGGGTGGGGCTGGGACAAGACATGTAGATCCTTGCTGGCCACTTCCCAGCAATAACTCTGCATCTTGAAAGGCACACACAATTCTCTGGACAGCCAGCCATCTCTGCCTTATAGACTAAATAACATGTCTCCTGTTCACATGTGGGTCTCCCGTAACCTGTGAGCTCCTTGGTGGCAAAGGCTATGTCTTATTCAATTCTCTATCCCTAGTTCCCAGCATACTATGATAGTTCGAAAATATTTTCTGAATTGAAATTAATTGTTTTTCTATTGGGTACCTGGCACCATAATAGATGCTTCAATTTTTTGGTTGAAAGAATTTATAAAAGGAAAGAATAAAGGACTAAGAAGCCATTTGCTACAATATTGGTGCACCAAGTCTGGTACCTGGTGCTAATATGGTAGGTATTCAGTAAAGAATTATTGGAAAAAGAAAGGGAAAAGAGAAAAAGAGAAGGAGAAGGAAGGAGAGAGAGTAGGAAGGAGAGAGAAGAAAGGAGGGGTGAGAGGGGAGGGGAGGAGAGAGGAAGGGGCCTGGAGTGAGTGGGAGAAGGAGGGAGACAGAAAAAGTGAGAGAGGGAGAAAGAGAGGGAGAGAAAGAGGGAGAGGGACAGAAGAAGGAGGAGAGAAAGAAAGAGAACGCAACGTATGTGACTTTATGATCTGCCCACCCTAACCCAGGACAGAAATATCTCCCTGTCCTCTGATGGGGAAATGAAGTTCATAAATCTCCCGGCAAGTTTGTGCTTCTCTATGGAAACGGTACATAAAGTACCCCCGCCACCCACGGAGAAGCACCGGGAGGGGCAGAGCGCTCAGTCACACGTGACCTCACACGCGACCTCACACGCGACCGGCTCCCCCCAGCACACTCCCCTTCCCCCTTGGTCACAGGTCGGAAGGTGCAGATCTAGGGTGTAGGGCTGCTAGTCTCCGAGATCCCGGGAATACAGTGTTTATTTTGCCTCTTTAATCAGTCTCTCTCGCTTCTGGCTCATTGAGTTTTCCCTACAAGATCCACATTGAGAAGTTTTTCGGGATGTGATTGATGGCAGCTGCACACACAGGCGAGGGTGTACCGCGCTCAGATGCCTAGCAGAGTCCCCGACCCAGCGCTGTTAGTTGCAGCCTTGGCGGGTACACCCACTGCAAGCGTTTGCCTTTTGTTTCCTTTTGTGCTTTTAACATTTTTCCCTCTTTGTGCCTCTTGAATTTGCACATTTATGGAGTGCGATACATTTTATCAAGTGCTTTCACACCCGCTTTTGCAGAATTCTTCAAAAGTTATATTAATATGCCTGTTTTATAGATGAGGGAATTGAGGCCCAGAAAGGTTGAGCATCTTGTCCATGGTGCCTGGCATCAGGCCACATTGTTCAGAGTCTTCATCCAATCCTCCTTTTAACAACGAACAATGCTGTGGTCCTGCTGTCACCGATGTAGTCCTGAGTTCTGAAGGGCGCTCATGGATATGGGTTCCGTTGGCACCAGGAAACCTAGCTGGGTTTGGATGACTGGAGTCTAAGAGTAAATTTAACTCCAAGAGGAGGAAAGGCAATGTTCTCTGTGCTCTGTACAGGTACCCTCTTCTGCTTACCTGAGTTTTACAAAATTCTAATTTCTCTGTAGGACTGGACAGAGCTTTTGATACCGCTGTAAAATTGCTAAAACCATAAATGGTTACTCTTGGTTTTAAATATCAAACCAGGTGAAGGGGTGGAGGAACTTCTCAATGTTAGAGAAGGGAAAATCACTTAAATAGCAGAATGGACACCATGTGGTAGGTTTTTTTTTTTTTTTTTTTTTTTTTGAGAGAGTGTTATTTCTTTCCTCTAGATTCCAGTAACTGTCTGTCACCACGTAATCCAGGGCTAGGAGAAGTATCGAGGGATTTAGGATTTAGTGAGACTGGCGTTGCTGAAATTAACTTTGTAAAACAAGTTTGTTTACTCTTTATACTAATTTCCATGCTTGCCATTGACTCTGATTTGGTTTGAAGAAAGATATTCTAAGAGGCATTCTTACCATTCTGGAAAGGAAATGTAACGGTGTGTGACTTCATTTTCTTTGGTTGAGCATCTGATAACCATGTATCAGAGGGCAAAGCTGTGGATTCTGAGAGCCGTGCTGCCTCCATCCCAGGGATCAGGAAACTGAGGGCTGTGTTATTAAAATGAATGAAATTGTTGCTTTTCTTATGGTAAAATTTATATAGAAAACGATAGAGAAAATAGATAAAAGCAAAACAACCTGTAATCCCACATCTAAGAGGAAATCACTATTAATATTTTTATCCTCAAATATTCTATCAGTTAGTTGGGCTTTATATTAATTTCCAGGATTGCTTTATGAATTAGGGGCCAGGTATGATTTAAATATATTAAAATTCATCCATTTTGAAAAAAAATTATCTTCTACCAGAGTATTTTCTATTCATACACGTTATATGTTGACATCTTACTGTATACATCTGTTTTGAAATGTCATTTTAAAATTTGAATATATCATGAATATTTACTCATGTTATCATTTCTTCATTCTTCCTTCATTCGCTATTGATAATAACTAACACTTGGACGTGGCTCTCTGTGTGCCAGGCACTCTTCAATATACTTTACAAACAGAAACTCGTTTCATCCTTACAACAACCCTGTGAGGTAGTAGTACTATTATTACCCCCATTTTACAGATGAGGATGCTGAGGCACAGTGGGGTTATACAGCCTGCAGGGTCGTACAGGTAGGGAGGGGCAGAGTCAGAACAGGCACCCGTGGGGTGTGGCTTCTCTGTCCCCTGGGACCCAGTACGGCTCCTGGCCTGCAGGAAGCTAGCAACCCTGAGTGCTGAATAAGTGTTGGTGATTAGAAGACTGACTTGATGAATGAGATTAGGGAGTCTTGGTTTTGGGAATGGTGATGATAGATAATTGACATGTGAATTACTTTTGTATGGTTCTATGACAGCCGAACTCAATGCCAGCAAGGATTCTGAACCAGCAGCTGATTACCTACAGGTTTGCAGAATTGTAACACAGCAGCTTTACATTTGGCCTTGGGTGTTGTTGGCTGGCTCATCTTGACCCCCAATTTACACTTCTTTACTAAGTCAGTCAGTAGCTGTAATAGAGGATGTAATGCCAGTAGGCTTAAGGGCCTGTGGCACTCCTTGATGTGTTTTGGGGTTTCCAGCTAGCCAAATGGACTCAGCAAAAATTAATCCCACTTTTCAGATTCTAATAATGCCTTTAAATATTTCAGTGAGAATATATTGTCTTAAGCAGTGAACAGAATCTGATTCCAAATGAATTTTCTAATTCCAAAAAAGCCTCCAAATACTTTCCTAATTTTAGAATAAACTCTTTTTATTAATTTTTTTTTCTGAAGGACACACAATTAAGCTTATTAATTACAAGCATACCTTGGAGGTATTGTGGGTTTGATTTCAGACCACCACAGTAAAGCGAATATTGCAATAAAATGAGTCAAGTGAAGTTTTTGGTTTCCAAGTGCAGATTGCCAACAAACACATGAAAGGATGCTCAACATCACTAATCATTAGAGAAATGCAAATCAAAACTACAATGAGGTATCATATCACACCAGTCAGAATGGCCATCATCAAAAAATCTACAAACAATAAATGCTGGAGAGGGTGTGGAGAAAAGGGATCCCTCTTGCACTGTTGGTGGGAATGTAAATTGATACAGCCACTGTGGAGAACAGTATGGAGGTTCCATAAAAAACTAAAAATAGAACTACCATATAACCCAGCAATCCCACTACTGGGCATACACCCTGAGAAAACCATAATTCAAAAAAGAGTCATGTACCGCAATGTTCATCACAGCACTATTTACAATAGCCAGGACATGGAAGCATCCTAAGTGTCCATCGACAGATGAATGGATAAAGAAGATGTGGCACATATATACAATGGAATATTACTCAGCCATTAAAAGAAACAAAATTGAGTTATTTCTAGTGAGGTTGATGGGCCCAGAGTCTGTCATACAGAGTGAAGTAAGTCAGAAAGAGAAAAACAAATACCATATGCTAACACATATATACGGAATCTAAAAAAGAAAAAAAAATGGTTCTGAAGAACCTAGGGGCAGGGCAGGAATAAAGATGCAGACGTAGAGAATGGACTTGAGGACACAGGGAGAGGGAAGGGTAACCTGAGACGAAGTGAGAGAGTGGCATGGACATATATACACTACCAAATGTAAAATAGATAGCTAGTGGGAAGCAGCTGCATAGCACAGGGAGATCAGCTAGGTGCTTTTTGACCACCTAGAGGGGTGGGATAAGGAGGGTGGGAGGGAGAAGCAAGAGGGAGGGGATATGGGGATATATGTATACATATAGCTGATTCACTTTGTTATACAGCAGCAACTGACACAACAATGTAAAGCAATTATACCTCAATAAAGATGTTTAAAAAAAAGTTATGTTTACATTATACTGTTGTCTATTTAGTGTGCAATAGCGTTATGTCTAAAAAACAGTGTATATACCTAATTAAATACTTTATTCCTAAATAATGGTATCATCTGAGCCTTTGGTGAGTTGTGGTAGTAACATCAAAGGTCACTGATCACAGATCACCATAATGAATATAATAATAATGAAAAAGTTTGAAATATGTTGAGAATTACCAAAATGTTACACAGAGACATGAAGTAAGAAAATGCTGTTGGACTAAATGATGCCAATAGGCTTTCTTGCCACAGGGTTCCTGCAGACATTCAATGTGTAAAAAAAATGCAATATCTATAAAGTACAGTAAAGCAAAACACAATACAATGAGGTATGCCTATGTGTATTTTGCTTCTCTGAGGTCCAGAATAATTCATTCGTCTTTCCGTCCATTTGTTAATGAAGATAACTCCCACGACGTGGAGGTTGTGCTTGATAGTGGATGTACTAGACCTAATGCCCTGCCCTCAAGAAGCTAACAACCTAGTGAGGAAGGCAGATAAATAACGAAGAATCGCAACACAGCGTTCTAAACACTGGGGCAAATACAGAGGGGCAAGATGCGTGTGAAAGTGGTAAAATAAAAGACCACTTTATAGTGCGATGTTACCAAAACATCCAAACCATGTTATATTCAAGTGATACGTTCAAGGGTTAGACTTCAAGGCTTTCCTAAATATATTCAGTCTGAGTCAGTAAGTGTAAGAAAAGAGCTTATCCTTAGCTTAAAAAAAAAAAAAATCCTTTGTCTATTACCTAGTTAAACGGAAAAGAAGAAAGAGTTGTCATATGCACAGTTTTAAAAGTAATTCAAAGAGTTTCATCTGAATTAATGGAATCAATAGCAACCAGGGAAACTTTCCAATCCCAGCTTAGTTGGACTTGAGAATGCAATAATAGACTCTTATTTTCTTGGATAGATAGGAGGGATGAATCTGTGCAGTGCTGGAGATGTAACGGGAGCTTAGGGATTACTTGTAAGTGGCACATGTGGTTGAAAATACCCTGAACTGGGAGTTAAGAGGTGTGGATTCTAAATCTGGCTCTGTCACTAGTCTCAGCTGTGTCAGAATCTGTATTCAGCCGTGTGTTACAGGGACCTGAAAAATATTGGTTTAAAATGTTATGGAGAAACACATTGTTTAATTTTCTCATGTAATGAAAAGGCAAGATTTCATTAGAGATTTTAGAGAACTGACATTTCCATTCCACAGTGTCTTCTGGGACCCAGACACCTCTTCTCTCTCCCTCAGTCATCCTTAGTGTATGCTCATCATCTTGTGGTCATAAGGTAGCTGACCTACCCTCTGCCTCACGTTCATGTTCTTGATGGCTAGAAGGGGATGGGCAAAAGTGTCGGCACCAGCTGAGCCAGCCCCCTTTAAAAAGCTTCCTCAGGACCCCACCACCCTCACCCTAGTTATGTCCAGGTTCATCTCACTGGCCAAACCAATGTCACATGACCACCCCCAGCTATCTGTAAGGGAGGCTAGGAAAAGATCTCAGATGATCCCATTGGTGCCCCCAATAAAAACCGGGTTCTATTATAAGAGGGGAAAAGGGAGACTGGATAGTGGGAAGAAATCTAACAATCTCTGTTATATCAACTATGAAACAAATGAACTAAATTAGTGGTTAGCTAACTTTTTTTTTTTTTTTTTTTTTTTTTTTAATGCACGCTCCTCTCCTTTTCTTCATTAAATCTTCATGGGTCCAGTTCCAAATCCAGGTAAAAGTTGGTTGAAGTTGGAGTTGGGATACCAAGGTTATTTTCCCCTCCTATTTCCCTCTTCGTGATATCATTCATTTGAATTTTAAGTGGGTTCATTTGTGTAGTTGCATTCCATTTTAGGTTTATTTTTACCCATCCTTATTGATTTTGCTTATTTATTTATATGTTTGCTTATGTGTGAAACATTAATATGGTTTTAGAAGTCAGAACTGTACAGAAAAGAATACTCAAAGACATGTCCCTTCTCACCATCCTTCTACCCCATTCCCACCCTCCCATCATGTCCACTCCTATCCCCTAGGCAATCAATCTCATTAGCTTCTGATTTAACCTTCCTGTATTCCCTTTTGCACCAGTGTGCAGGAACATGTATATTTTATCCTTTCCCATTATGAAAAGTAAGATATTATAGTTGTCGTTTGCACTTGAGAGTGTGTAGATAGTTATAAGGAATGAAATACTGTTGAGGCCAGGGAGAATGACACATGTACAGTAAGGGAGGTGAAACCAAACCATACAGGGAGAGGAAAGGTTTTGTGAAGGAGGCTGCATTCAAGCAGGGTCTTAAGAATGGGTGATGTAGCAGGGAAGGGAGGGATTTCTCTACACATCAATTAAGGAGAGGAGAAAAATAGCCAGTAGACTAGTTGGATGGCAGAGAAGGGTACCAGGGCAAGGGACATCAGTTCAGCGGAGCCCTGCAGCGGAGTGCATGGATGTCCAGCTGAAGAATGTGAATCTTTGGGGGAGTAATGTGATAGGTTTGCGATTATGCAGGAAGCAAGACCCAAGTGTTGTGTGCCTTTTTCGTTTATAGGGTTCATAGAGGTTTTAGAGATCATCTAGCAATTCGTTTTAAACTGACATGGTGCCCACCTGTTATAAAGGAGGAAACTGAGGCCTAGGGAAATAAGGGGACTTACCTAAAGTCTCACAGCCAGGTGGTGGCAGAGTTGGAAATAGCCATGCTCGTGACTCACAGTCCCATAATCTCTTCCTCAGGATCTAAGATTTCAAAAAGAACACGAGGCAGCCCTATGCCTCTCAGAGCTGGTGATTGTTTCCTTTGCCGGATTGGCTTGGACCTTTCAGTTCATTTAATCCCAAATCTCAGAATTCAACCAGACTAACAGCAAACTTAAACCAACCTGTTATGGGCTGAGTTGTGTCCCCTTTAAAAATTCATATATTGAAGTCCTAATCCCCAGTACCTCAGAATATGGCTGTATTTGGGAATAGGGCTTTTAAAGAGGAAATTAAGTTAAAATGAGGTTACTAGGGAAAGTCCTAATCCAGTATGACTGGTGTCCTGATAAGAAGAGGAGATTCAGACACAGACGTGCACAGAGAAGGGACCAAGTGAAGATAACGGGGAGAAGACAGCCATCTGCCAGCCAAGGAGAGAGGCCTCAGCAGAAAGCAACCCTGCAGACACCTGATCAGGCCTGATCTAGGCCTTCTAAGCCTCCAGAAGTGTGAGAAAATACATTTCTATTGTTTAAAGCCCCCAGTCTGTGGTACTTTGCTAGGGCAGCCTGAGCAAACTAAGACACAGCCTTAACCTGTGCTTTGGGGCGGCTGGTGGGGTCTCATGGCCAGCCTGTGGCGTCTTCACTCCTGGTGGTTGTAGCTCCTTCTTATTGCTGAGAGCCCTCGTTGGGCCCTATCTTACGTTACCCACTCAGTTACCTTGCTTCAAAGGCAAAGGAATAGTGGAGGGGAGTCTGTTGTAATGCAGAGAAGAGCAAAGGGCAGGTCAGGAGCCTGACGGAACCGTTCATGGCCAGCAAATCCTTAACCTTCTGGGCTCCAGGGATGGGGGAACCTAGCCATTTCCAACTGCTAGATTCTATAAGCAATATGGAAAGAAAAACTATTTGTTGGTTTTAAAGACATACTTAGGGATTTAAAGGTATTTTTAAAATTATATGTTTTTAATTAAAACCTTTTTTTTCAAATGCTCTGCCTTACTACAGACTTTAATGCATAAGGATATTAAGATTTTAAAATAAGGTGGTAGGATTATGAGTTGTTTTAATATTCATTTTCAAGCCTTTCTATATTTTCAGTTTTCTTTAATAAATGTATGTGACTTTATGGGGATGTATGGGTCATAAAGGTGAAAAAAATTCTAATCCTGTGTTAGAGCCAAACAACAGTAAATGATGGGTGAATAAAAAAAAATCTTAATTTCAAGGAGTTCCAAAAGAAATAGCATATTTCTAAATGAATGGATAATGAAAATAGTTGTAGGGCAGGGGTGTATACAACTCTTGACATCGTGAATATTTAATATTTTAAAAATTCCTCCGTTTGTGGAAAAACTAATCTTTGTAACACAAATGGTAAAGAAACAAGGCGTATACAATTTTATATTAATTGACATATAGAGTATAGAAGGGGATGTAGATCTAAAACTAATAAAATATGAAAATATTAGTCAAGTTGAAGATGGAAAAGCTATCACGAGATGTCTATTCATGATTTGTTAATTGGGTCATGGCAAAGCATATGTGATAATAGACTCCCACCATCATGGAAAAACTCATTCTGTTGACATTTTGGCTTGGCCTCGATTGTACTTGGGAAGAAGATGGTGAAGATGAGAGTGTAATTTAAGATTAGAAAATAGAACGGGATTCAGAAACTATAGACATAGCCAACTAGTCTCATAATAAAAATGAGAAAATTTCACCGTAATTTATAGCCTAATTCCCCAAGTAATTAAGCTGCTTTTTATTTAAGTCACTAATGATCAAACTAAAATAATTCCCTTGAGAATACTGGGACTATGTAGATAAGAGAGTATTATAATAATTAATGATTACTAGCCTCTACTTCCCATTTAAAATGCCCTTCAATAATCTGGATTCTTGTCATTTCCTATAGACCTTTGCCAAACACAGGTCAAATATACAACATCTTTATAATATGGGGAAGAACAGATCTCAGCAAATGGGATTTCTTCGAGACCTTTTTCTAGGTCACTAAGTAAAACAAACTTGTGACGGAAATCCATCCACCTCTATGCACATTTCCGAGTAAACTGCCTGTTGGAACACGGGCCCGTCCTCATAGGTCCAGGTCCTGACAACCTGAGACCTCCTCTTTGGCAGTGATTACAGGAGTGATCACGCCTCCGATGTCCTCTTTTGTAGAAAGCCAGGACCGTTTTGGGAACATATGGTTTCATCTCAGGAGCACATGTGCTATCAAGATTTGTGTGTATATGTGTATTTGTAAAAGACATTCTATGTATGCCTTGAGTGACCTTTCCAAGAACTGCACAGCTTGTGGATATTCAGACCTGTTCCACGGATTTCTCTTGAATGCAAATCCAGCTGTGTCAGTTCCCTTAACCCGTCCTGTACCTGCTCAAGGTTAAGCGTTGCAGGCAGCTCCTTAGTGAGTGTCCAGAGCATAGTTACCCAGATGCACCTGGCTGGGGTTTAACCCCTTGTATCCCCACCCTCCTGCCAGAGTCACGGGGGAGATTCAGATGTTCAAGAGAGGCAGGGTTAGTGAAATCGCTTCCCTCTCTTGAGGTAACTTGATCTTGTCAAGCAGTGCTTTTTATAGAGCATATGTGCTTTAGTTTGATTTTAAGGTTCTGAAATGACATTCTCCATTTTGCTCACCACCGAGGCATATGCACAAAGAAGAAAACCCTCTTTTGGTTACACATGAAACTTTTTTAATTTTTATTTTTGTCAAAAGAAAAGCCATACATTTTCCCAAGTTAAAATAAAAGTGAATACTGCAATGTCACTTTATCCAGAGCCAAAGGCAGGAGAGAAAAGTTGTGAAAATTGAATTTAGGGAAGAGCAGGAGGAAACCGAAATGACTTCCCCAGAAATGGATATCTAGCTGTTTTTCCTGGGCTGTATTTTGGGAGAAGAGAAGAGTTATTTTTTAAAAATAAAAGTTAAACTGCTCAGATATGAACAGCTCTCTCCAGATGCCCTGGGTCTCATTTATGCTGCAAATGAGGTCTTGTCTCAGGCATGGGATGTTCTAGGTGGAGGGTAGTTGTGGGTTTGCCCAGGACCATGATGCAATAGCAGCACGTCGGACAGGGACTTCAGGAGGCCCCTGGATGTGGACTCTCACAGGGGAAGAACTTAGACTTTGGTGGCCTACTGTTGGGTCTGTTGTACAACCTCTGTCAAATTGCTTAAGCTTCCTGAGTCTCAGTTTCTCTCTCTAAAAAGGGTCCATCGATGCTCCCTCATCGAGCTCTTTCAAAAATGAAATGAAACCAACTATGTCAAGTGTTTAGTGCATGCCAGGCATGTTACAAACATTCACGTGACCACTGTTTTATGATTACAAAAGGCAGTTCTGTCACAAAGATATGTGACCCTGGGTGAGTCATGCTGGGTAGATGACTGAGCGTTGCTTTTCTTATCTATACAATGTGAAATTTTAAGCTGCAATGCTTCTAGTTCTAAAATTTGGTGAGTCTTTGAATCCCCTCTTGAACCTTGGTAAATTCTAAGAGTATTTTCTGTGCCTAGCCATGGACAGAGTTGCCAAAGTTCACAGTTAAGTTCTTGCCAGGTAACTAGAACTTGTCTTAAGTGTCAGGCAGTTTTCTTCATCCTGGCACCAAGGCAAGGGAAAGAAATCTGTTCTAATTGCTCCTTAGTCTTATTATGAACCTAAAAACCCTCTCATATCCAAAATCTATATTCTCCTACATCTCAGACTCTCCTGATCTTCCTTATTACTTTAAGATAATGCACAGTAGTGCACTGTTGCTTCCATACTGTTTTGATTTATGTTCTGACACTGATTCCTCAGAACCATTCCATGGGGGTAGATCTATTATCACCTCCAATTTACAGATAAGGAAACTGAGGTCTGGATTTGCCGAGATCACATAGCCAAGAATTTGCAGATATGTAGTGCATACTCAGGTCTTTTTACTGCAGAAACACATGTTTCTCACCCTGAGCTAGGCTCCCTTCTAAAGTGCTGGAGCCTTTTGTTTACAGATGAAGAAAAGAGGCAAAGAAAAGGATGAGGTCACAACTAGAAATAGTACATAGAAATGCTGATTCCTTCATGACTCATGAGTTTAGACCTGTGACTCCCAACATCTTTTTACATGAGGACCTATTTTTCTTTTGCAAATAGAAGTTTATTGTTTTATTATATAGGTAAAATACAGATGAGCAAAAGAGAGGATAATAAAAAGCATTCGTACACCAGTGATAACCACTGTTAACATTTTGATGTAATAACTTTCCAGAGATTCTTTTCATATTTATATATTGATGTGTTTATGAATGTGTATTCAAAAAAGTGTCCTTAATTTACACATACTGTTTAAGAACTGATCGTTAGTAACAAAAAATGATATAGGTTGCCCAGCGATAGTTGCATGGAACCCAGATTATCCATCTCCCCAGGATGGCTCATCCACCTGCCTCTTGGGCCCTAGGTTGCTTGCCCTGTGGAGAGCTGGTTGTCATTACTACCACTTCATTCCCTGGGGCAAGCCTGCAACTCAGCCTCTGTAGCTCCTGCTGCAATGGAGTCCGGCAGCATTGGCACCCAGACCTGGCTCAACCTGTACCGCAGAAGCCCTGGCATCTCCCACCGTGCCAGGACTCACCTGAAGCTCTGTGGGCACTGGCGTCTCTGGGAACTCTCCTTAGGGACTACTGGATACGACCAAGAAATGCAGGGGGTTTAAGACCCATAGGTGAACCTTGGCCAAGGGGAGGCAGGAGATGGGGAGGCTGTTCTGGGCCGTGGTGGGTTCTACACAGCCTTGTCCTGGTGAGCCAGCAGCCAGCAGTTTCTTGTGAGGTTGTGACAGCTTGGTAACTACCTAATGAGTTGCCTTGTATCTGCTTTATCTCCTTTCCTACCTCACCTCTCTTATTCCCTCTTGCCTTCCACTCTGGGATTATACTGTCCTCTCCTCATAAAGCTTTAGCATGTATACTTTTCCTCAGGTCCTTTTTTTTTTTTTAACCTAGAAAACTGAACAGATGATGGTCATTACATTTATAGTATCTCTCTGTTCAGTAAGTGCATATGAAAGAATACCCCCAAATCAAGCACTTTTCGTGGATGTGGATTTTATTAATGACAATAGTATCTTATGGACTTGAAGAAAAGTAGTATATTGAAGTTGTCTTCAGGTACCATATGGTGATAGGTGGATTAAAGGACCCCTTGAAGTCACTCCATGCCTCTCCCAACCCTCTTGTCCCCAAGAAGGTCTGAAAGCCATGGTTGGAATTTTAGGTGAGACAGAGGTCAGAGGTCATCACAGCTATTTTGCCTTTCGCTTGACCTTCTTGCTGCAGTGGAAGACTCGCAGCCATAAACGTCAACCTTCCCCTGCTGCCTTTCAAGTGTGTGAAGTCTCGAGGCCTGCACACGTTTTCCCAGAGCGAGGCGCTGTACACATCTGGGTCAACTTTATTCCAGTTTTCTTTTCTCTCTTTTTTTAAAGTCAATCAGTGTGAGTAACTGCTACATGAAACCATGAAGAAAATGGAATAAATATGTTGGAAACACTAGAAAGTGATCTGCAGTTGTTTATTCTCCTCAGTTTTACTTCCTGGGCTTATTTTTAAGCATTCAAAGAGTTTCAGCAATCTTGAAGAGTGTTTGGCATGCTGCAAAAAAAATATGGTCTGTTCTCTAATAGGAAAGAACTTTTACACTGTGCTTCCTGGTTTGGAAATGTGTGGGAGAGTGAGGGGGAAACTAGTCTCAAGGGACGGGGCCTCTCGTGTGCTGACTCAAGTTCTCTTAATAAGACACTTACTCTATTACATAATTCAGTGCATTTAATCTATTAAGAAGTATTCACTGGGTTCCCCTTTGTTTCTTGAAGGCAGGGATTCTGTCTTATAAGTTTCCATGTTCCGCAACAATGCTGACACCTAATAGGCACTGCCTAAACTCCTTGAATCATGAGATGGGCAGCGAATTTCTCCATCGGATGAGTAAATAATAGTGATTTGCACAAGATGCCCATGTTTCAAAGAGCAAATGTTAAAAACATAATTTAATGTGAGCAATTAGTGAACAAGACAGTGTATTTGTTTGCACACTGCACTATTTTCAGACAGAGCTCATTGGCTGTATTCACAGAAAGGGCTCTTTTGGCTGGTTTGGGCAGAAATGGAGAGACAGATCTGTGAAGTCAGGAATGGTGAAGGAAGGCTTGCGTACCAGGATCTCGTGGGGGTGGAAGGGGACGAGGTAGTGGACTTCCAGACTCAGAATTCTGAGTTCCAGTCTTGCCTCTTGAAATCTGGTCTAGCCTTTGGGGCCTGCCCCCTCCACGAAGCTTTTCCTGATCCTTGAATCTAACCTAATGTCCTGTGACGTCATAGGCCTCTGTTGGGACCTTTCTCTTGGCTCTGCTTCTGGATGGCCATTTGTGGTCTTACGTGATACCTTCCACTAGATTACTAAATAAGGGCTGGACTCTTTGTGACTCATCCATTTGACCCCCAGAGTGTTTAGCATCGTGCCTTCCACTCAGGCCACTGCACAAATGCTTGTAGAAGCAGACTTGCCGACCCCGAGTTTCAGAATGAAAAGGACCTGCATCCCATGCAGGGCTTTAGTTGTGTAGTGGGTTGAATAGTGGCTCCTAGAAAGATATGTCCACATCCTGGAACCTATGAACGTGACCTTATTTAGAGAAAGGATCTTGCAAACGTGAGTTGAGGGTTTGTGCCTTTGGATTTTTTCTCTATGGCATTTATCCTTATAATGCATAATCATAGATTTAATGATGCTTATTTTGAATGGCTCACAGTGAAATAATTAATTACACTTAGTATCAATGGAAGTTATGAGTGATGATGCTGAATACCTTGATACCACAATGGACGATGATCTGGGTCTGTTAGTTTATCATTATAGTGAGTTGCATGGTGGCTCCCATCCTAACCCCTGGAATCTGTGATTGTGATCTCATTTAGAAAAAGGGCCTTTGCAGATATAACTAAGTTAAGACTCTCTCAAGATGAGATAGATCATCCTGAATTACCTGGGTAGGCCCTGAAACCAATGGTGTGTCTTTATGAGAGACAGAAGAGGAGAAGACAGAAGAGAAGGCCATGGGAAGCCAGGCAGAGATTGGAGTGTTGCAGCCACATGCCAAGGAGTGACTCGAGCTACCCAATGCTGGCAGAGGCAGAGAAGGAATCTCCTCTGGAACCTCGGGAGGAAGTGTGGCCCAGCGGACACCTTGCTTTCAGGCTTCTCACACCCAGAACTGAGACAGAATAAACTTCTGTTGTTTTAAGCTACCACATTTATGATTATTTGTTATGGCAGCCCTAGGAAGCTAATACTATGTGGATTTGTCTAGAATTTCGATTCTACCCCTAACTAGCTGTAAACTCCTGAAGGGCAGGGACTCTGTCTGTCTTGTTCCCAGTGGGGCCCCCAGTGCCCAATGGAGCAACAGACACGTCATAGGCCTTCATGAAATGTTAATTCCCTTTCCCTTCCTTCCCACCCTGTTGTCCAGGGTTACCTCTTTGCTAGTAAGAGCAGAGGTGGTTCCAGAACACACTTCCACTCTTCCTTAATTTCCTATTTGTGACGGAGGTTGTTAGTTATCTCCCAATGTTTGTTCTCCTTTTCTTTGACTGGCCTCCTTTGGCAGCTGGGTGTGGCTGTGCACCTGTGCTCTGGCAAGCTGTAAGTGGCAATGTTATGAGGTAGCTTCTGGGAGCCTTCCCTATAAGACAGCTGGTAGTTGCCGTTTACTCCTTCTCCTGCCTGTTTCTCCCTCTGTCTGCCTGGAATGAGGAGCTACCATTTTGGACCATGAGAGCAGGAACACTCCCTGGGGATGGAGAGTAGTGATTTGGGCAAGGCCAGCATCCCTGTGTGGAGCAGAGACAGTATACCAGCCCTGGGCTGCAAGCTTCTGGATTTTTGTGTAAGAGGGAAATAAAGCTCTTGTGTAAGCCATTGTTCATGAATGTGTGTGTGTGTGTGTGTGTGTGTGTGTGTGTGTGTGAAATTTATCAGCATCTACAACTTTGGGACTCCAAGGGGATTATTTGCTCATTACATGGACTGTTACCTTCAGTTGTCTGAGGGGACAGAAATCGAACGAGAGATACTTCAAGCCTTTTCCTCACTGTGATGTTTCAAACTGTGGCCTCCATTTTTTAACCGAGGAAGCCCATGGCATAACTTCTGGAGTTAAACAGACTTGGGTTGAAACCTTGACTTGGTTGCACACTCCTGTGGAGTGGCCTAACCTCAGTTTTCTCATCTATGCAATGGAGGTAACAGGTAATACCTAGAGTCATTGTTCCATTGCAGCAGGAGCTACAGAGGCTGAGTTGCAGGCTTGCCCCAGGGAATGAGGTGGTAATAATGATAACCAGCTCTCTACAGAGCAAGCAACCTAGGGCCCAAAGGCAGGTGGATGAGCCATCCTGGGGAGATGCATAATCTGGGTTCCATGCAACTATCGCTGGGCAACCTATATCATTTTTTGTTACTAACGATCAGTTCTTAAACAGTATGTGTAAATTAAGGACACTTTTTTGAATACACATTCATAAACACATCAATATATAAATATGAAAAAACTCTGGGAAGTTATTACATCAAAATGTTAACAGCGGTTAGGCGTTAGAATGATACTGTGTCTATTATTAGATACTGTTAGTTGTAGTGTTGTATCTTTATTTTGTTTGAACTAGTGAAATCACTAAGGTTGAAAGGAGGAAACACAAAACTGAATGCATAAAAAGTTTAAGCCATAAAGCATTAAAGGAACACTTTGAAACAAGAAAAATCTTAAACAACCTAGCATTTCACCTCAAGGGAGTAGAAAAAGAGCAAATGAAGTCCAAACTTAGTAGAAAGAAGGAAGTAACAAAGATTGGAGTTGAAATAAATGAAATAGAGATGAAAAAGACCAATGTAACTAAAAGCTGGTTCTTTGAAAGAATAAAAAAAATTGACAAACCGTTAGTTAGACTTGCTAAGAAAAGAGAGGGTGCTCAAATAAAATCAGAATGAAAGAAGAGACATTACAACTGGTACCGCAGAAATACAAAGGATCACAACAGAGTACTATGAACAATTATATGCCAACAAGTTTGACAACCTAGAAGAAATGGAAAGTTCCTGGAAGCATACAACCTTCGAAGACTGAATCATGAAGAAATAGAAAATCTACTGATAAGGAGGTTGAATCAGTAATCCAAAACCTCCCCAAAAAAGTCCAGGACCAGTTGGCTTCATTGGTGAATTCTGACAAACATTCAAAGAATTAATACCAATCCTTCTCAAACTCCTCCGAAAACAGAAGAGGAAGGAACACTTGTAAATTCATTTTAGGAGGCTAGCATTACCCTGATACCAAAACCAGACGAGGACACCACAAGAAAAGAAAATTCCAGGCCAATATCCCTGATTAACACAGATGCAAAAATCTTCAACAAAATATTAGCAAACTGAATTCAACAATATATTAAAAGGGTCATACACCTCGATCAAGTGGGATTTATTCTAGGAATGCAGAGATGGTTCAACATCTGCAAATCAATCAACATGATACATCATGTTAAGAAAACAAAGGATAAAAATCATATAATCATCTCAATAGATGCAGAAAAAAACACTTGACAAGATCCAACATCGATTTATGATAAAAACTCTCGACAAACTGGGTATAGAGGGAATGTACCTCAACATAATAGAAGGAACGTTTTGACCTATACAAGAGATGTGCCGAGGGAACTGGGTAAGGAATTCCTGGTCAAGCTGTCAATATCAGGTTTTGGCCATGAGGATGAGACTGGATTTTTAAATTCATTCAGCAAACATTTCTTGAACTCCTACCATGTATCATGTATGTGGGTGTTCCTTGGGGGTATCCAGAGGTAAGTTAAGACATGGTCTTGATCTGTACCCTCAGGAGTTCACCGTCTAGTGGGAAAGATAAAGATTATTATAATGCATGGAGAAAACTGTTCAAATGCAGTATTCACAAAGTGCTGAGGGACCACAGGGGTCTATCTGAGGGAAATGGAGAAAGCCATACCTGGTCCCATTTAGGCTGGGTCTTGAAGAATGAACTGGAGTTCAGCAGAAGAGGAGAACATCCTAGAAAGGATAGCTCACATGTACAAAGGCAAAGAGACACAAAAGAACAAGGACATGCCATTGGTTGTGCTGGCATATTACATGTTAGGGATGGGAGAGGAGGGTTAGTGGGACATGAGGCCAAAGATGTATCCTTGACCTTGCTGTCTAAGAAGATGGATTGCTTCTTTTTAGTTTGGGGGAGACCAGGGACCTTTTTAAGGAAGGAAATGATGTGGGCAGTTCTCATCTGATGCTTCTCTTCTCCCTGTCTTTTGAGTTGGAATGCCCACTCAAGGGCAGAGGAGGAGAAATCTTCTGGTAGTCTTGGGGAGACACAGATATCCTCTACCTTGGTTGAGATTAACAAAACAAATTAACCTTGGTGTGAGGAGAAACCCTTCAGATAAGAAATGGGCAAACTCTGCTGGGGTCACTGATAGTGACACCAAATCTTCCTTGCTTTAACTTGGCTGGGCCATTTACTTTTAGTTTACTCCCCTCTCTTTAAAAACTGTTGTATTTCTAGTAAAAAATAAAAAAAAAAAAAAATAAAAGGCTCCATCTTAAGGAATGCAGTGTGGTTTTACTTCTGGTAAGAAGTGAAGGAAATTTAGGTTCTGAATTTTTCTATGCTTGATAGAGGGCATAGTGTGTAAATGTAGGTTACAAGACTATATCTCCAACTTGAGCTCAGATTTATAAAAGAAACTATATGCATATACAATATAAATTGCCCTTTGGGTTACAGAATTTTCTTCTGTATTTTCCACATCTTTTTTTTCAGAGAGCAAATAAATCTTAAATATTTTTAACAAAAGTTCTCAGTGTAATCCCTGCACTCAACCTCAGAAACAAAAAACAAATTTCTTGGGAGGAGGAAGGATAGAATTAGGGGTAGGCTGTGTGTTTTGGAAAGAGTTTGACTCCTCTCTTGCTGATACCTTTTACTGGGCTATTGGTGAAGATTTCAAAGCTTCTTTCCTTATTCAGTCAATGTGTGTTTACTGAGCAGCTACTCAGCAACCAGCTACACCTTACTGGGCAGGCATTTTTGAGACCAAAGGCCAATCCCTGCCTATCTCCCTGTCTCTCCCTGAGATTTTCTTAGCTGGGCTCCATGTGGCCACAATGCCCTGTGATTCTGTCATTGCCTCTTGGGCTGTAAGGGGCCACTCCAGAGCCCTTCATAAACAAGCTGTCCAGGCTGTTTCGAAAAGAGCAGAGAAAAGGCGATAATAAACTCGGGAGGATGGCACAGCCAAGGTGGTTCATACTGACCAGTTTTCATGTTTTTTCACACACGATGAGCTCTTTCTTGTCAGCACTTCACAGTGCTGCCCTCACACAGCCACCCTGTAAATGCCAGCCTCTGCTGGGGAGCCTTCCATAACCTAGCAGCCTCAAGTTCAAGGGAAGGCTCTGGTTCTTTCTTCTGAGAGCAGACATCAATATCAGAAGTCTCCCTGCCTGTGTCTGGGGCTGTAGGTTAGGTGTGCAGAAATGATGGCTAAGTTTTAGAAGCCGTGTTAGGTGTTCTAAAAACAGGATTTTGAGAAAATCTCTAAGATTAAAAAAAAAAAAGATTAGACGTTACTAGCTGCCAGTTTTTCTTTTCCAGCACCAGCTGAATAACCAGAACCCTGAAATGAACCAGAGTATTCAGGAAGGTCAAGCACAGAGGGAAATGTTTTATTAGAAACAGGCTTTCTGGTTGTGACGAATTATATGTGAAATTTCAGGTAGAGACCCACAAGGCTGTGATGGCTTCAAGCATGTTCAAGTGTGGTCAGAAGGAGAGACCTGCCCTGCTTGGTTTCTCGTGTGGTTTTGCTTGTTTCGGGAGAGGGTAGGCAGGGGGAGAGAGGAAGGGGAACACAGCATTCAGGCTGTGGCCCTCCCCGGCATCCCAGTTCCTACCAGGGTCAGAAGACTTTTCAGGAGAAGGGAGAGAGAGAGAAAGAGATTTAGAGAGAGGTCTAGCTGTTAGGCAGAGCCGGGAATCTGTAAGTTGAGCTAGAAGACAGTCCAAATCGCCTTGATGACTCTCAAGGCTTTTTAATAGTCTGATCCTTTCCAGATTGTTCTACTAACCTGTCCTAGTAGCAAATGTTTGTGCATAACCTGACCCTCAGACCCCTCTTCTCTGCTTGGCAAACTCCAAATCCTCCTTCAAGCATTGAGTTCAAGTCATCAGTGAAGTCTGAGCCATTTTTAAAAATGGGTTTACATCTGCTCCCTTCTTTCTCTTCACTGCTCCATCATTCCCCAGGGCAGAATCAATTGCTCTTCTGTGTGGCTTCCATGTGACCTGGCTCATGAACACTGTGCGAATTGACAGTCACAGCACCGGGTAGCAGATGGGTTCTGGGAGAGCCTCTCAGGGAACTGGCACCGGATCTCATGAGATAATATGTCGCAGGTTGTTTGTTAATCGTAAAGCACTAACGTGCCAGTGTGGTCATCACTGCCCTTTATTGAGTAGGTCGTGCTTGGCATTTTCTCATTAAATCCTCACAATAATCACTGGAAGGATCACCTTCCTTTTAAAGATGAGGAAACTCAGAGAGATGTTAAGTGGCCTGCCCAAGTCCACGTAAATGAAAGCAGCAAAGTTGGAATGTCAACCCCGTTCTGACTTCATAGTCTTGACCCACGACACCATCTTGCTGGGCCCGTGGGGAACTCAGATGGGAAGGAGACGTGTGTATGCCATCAAAGCTTCCAAGTCTGGGTGGAGAAGTAAGACAGTCACTGCCAGCTGGGAGACAGTGTAGGGTGGGACAAGGGTTCTAGGAAGGTGAATGTGAAAAGGTGATCTGAGTTATTCTTCAGGGAGTAAAAGAGGCTGTGTGGAGAGGGCTCACTTCCCCTGCACCTTGACAACTGGGTAGGGTTTTTACAGTAGAGTTAGAGAATAGGGAGTGGAAGAAATTGCATGAATAAAGGCTTGGGGGAGTGTGTGTATGGGATGGGGAGCATGAGAATGAGTCTCTCTTGGTCACGTGTTATTACAAGGACTCAGGGCTCATAACATTTCCCACCCGCCCCTTACCTCCCTTTGTCAAGATAGAAGATGGTTGCTAGCCAGCACGTAGGAAGAGCTGCTCTTCCAGTAGTCCTCACCCGAGGGGGTACCACTGCCCTGTGCTTGGAAACGTTTTTTTTTTTTTTTTTTTTTTTTTGCTGTACGTGAGCCTCTCACTGTTGTGGGCTCTCCCGTTGCAGAGCACAGGCTCCGGACGCGCAGGCTCAGTGGCCATGGATCACAGGCCCAGCCTCTCCGCGGCAAGTGGGATCTTCCCGGACCGGGTCACGAACCTGCGTCCCCTGCATCGGCAGGCGGACTCTCAACCACTGCGCCGCCAGGGAAGCCCAGGAAACGTTTTTTTGATTGTCACAATGATTGGCAGAGTGGGGTGTGTCGGTTATGTATGAAGCAATGTGCTTCTATCGCTACTCGGTGCCCTCTGAACCACATATGCTAAATATCTTGCAGTGGATGGATCAGTCCTGCCCAAGGAAGAATCCTCCCACCCCAAAGGCCAGTATGTCCCGCAGAGAAGCAGTGGGCAATCTCTCTCTAAGAGTACATGTGCTGACTCTCCCCCCACCCCTGGCCACTGCAGTGTCTCTGTGGGAAGCCTGATTCTGTTCCTGGCATCCCTCCCCTATCACATACACTAGCATGGTCTAATTTTATCCCCAGTCTATACCTAACCTCCAGGACCTGCTATTTATGCTGCTTCCACAGCTTATAACTGAAAATAAAAATTCCTACCCTGTTTTTCTTCCCCTGCAGTATCCTCTGCAGCTGAGACCATTTAAGGAAAAGGCTGCCTTGGTAGGTTTTCATAGCCTTCCTCTTAGCGTGAACAATTACTGCAAAATGATCCATCCTATCTGGCTACCATTGTGGAGGGGAAGAGGATGAAAAGAGTTATTAGTTGGGTCAGGCATTTCTCAACAAGGGCTCATCAAAGTGGAAAGCCAAGTGGCACATACTTGTGGAGCAAGTATGAAAGTAGTAGGGGTGGGGGAGTGGTAGGGATTGAGGAAAACCCTAATAACATGGTAATAAGAGATAACAGACTACAAAACCCCAGTGAAGCTGGGAATAAAAGAGCCCAGTGCCTCACAAATACAGGATTGAATGAGTTTCATGTTTAATGTAAACACACCTGCCATTTGTTCTCTGAAGCGCTGGTTACAGGTTTTAAGGTAAAATAGAGTTCTGAACACCGTGCCAGTGTAATTTGATTTTGCCCCTGCACTGACTGTACACTTTGTTCCGAAACAGTCTCTAGAGACAAAATACTGCTCTGGCCACAGCTCGAAGGTCTCACCTCCTGCTGTTGTCCCTCAGTCACCTCTGCTTCTGCCTGACCTTCGTCTTAGACTCCTGAGCTGCTGACAGAGCAGAGAGAAGGGAGAGAGTCGGCCAGGAGTCATACGTGCTCATTGCCAGAGCAGATCATTTTACTCCAAAGTTTCCCACTGCGTTAAGGATAAAGACCGAAACTCACAATCTTTCCTACAAAGCCCCTGCCTGCTTTTTGCCTCCAATCTCACCATACTCTCCTTAGTCTCTTGGCGCCAGTGATCAGACCTGCTTTTAGTTCCTGGACTTTTAAGTGCAGCATCCAGCCTCAGGGCCTTTGCTGGCTCTCCCCCTGCAGAGCCCTCCCTGTGCCCTCCCTTTCCCCTTTCCCCCTTCCCTTCCTCTTTCCATAAGCCAGCATTAGATAGCTCTTCCTTAGGGCTGCTTTCCCTGAGCCCACCCTCACAACAGAAGAGATCAGATCCCCTCTTACATTTGGTCGTGGTGCCCTATACTTTTCCTTTGTGGCTCTTGTCCCAGTTTATAATTATATATTTGTGCGATTACTTGATTAATATCTCCCTCTTGCACCGGACTGCGGGTTCCGTGATTGTAATTACTATGTTCTCCATAGTAATTCTGGCACCCAGCACCATCCTGATGTGTGGAATGTACTCAATCAGTATTTGTTTAATGAAGGAATTATTGACAGTATTATAAATAAATTAAAAAATGCAAATAAGCAAAATGGAAGAAAAAATATAAAAAGTGGTAATCAAAGAAAGGAAAAGCACTTTCAACTTTTTGACATATACCTTTTCTGATTTTTTTCTCATCTATAAAATAATATGATGATTTTTCAACTTAATAATATTGTAGACAGGATGAAATATCCATGAAGTTAGTTTACCATCATTTTATTTAATTAATCCTTTATTGTTAGACCCCAGTTTGACAGTATGATTTATGCTTCCTGGAAACTGATGGAAAATAATTTAATAATTATATCATGTTTACTCAACCAATCAACATTTTACTTTATCCAAAAGTAGTGTATAATGTGAAATTGGGACTGGCTGTCTGGGAAAATGGAGACATATGGCAGATGGAACTCTAGGCTGCATGGGGAGAGCCCTGGCCACTGGAAATGGCTGTGGTTGGTGGAGGGGAAAGTGGTGGGTCTGTTAGGAGTCGCCACCTGCCCCGGTGGAAGGCACATCGCTGTGGGGAAGCCACGGTGTGTTATGGCGGGATCTCTGCCGGCTCAGTGAGGCGGGCGAGCAAAATGGCTGCCTTGGGGTTATCTGGGAGCTTCTAGGGCTGAAGGGGTGGTGACTGAGGGTGAGTGGAGAATACCTTAGTGCTGCTTTCCTAGCTTACTGCTGGGTAAAAAGAGGATGAGAAACCTGGTCCTGGGGAAGGGACTGTTGTTCCAAAGCCAGGAATCGGCCCCATCACCGCTCTCTCTGACTCTTGTTTAGCGCCCCTAGTGGCTGCCCCTGTTGTTAACCCTGACTAGGGTGCCTTGGCGCCTGTGGTAAACCAAGCCAGACGCAGCTTGGATTTGGGTGACTGGAACGGGACGAGGTTTCAGAAATTTGTATTCAAGATCCACCATTTTGCACTTGCTGTGGAAGGGTCCCTCCAAGAGTCAGGGTAGTAGAAGGCTGACTGTATTTCAGCCACCACACATTGAATGCTTATCATCAGTAGACATACTACATAAATCTCACCACAATCTCGTGAGGTGCTTACCGCGGTTATCCCCCATTTGTAGACTAAGTACCTGAGATTGGAGAGAGTCAAAACAGAATTTGAACGCAGGTCCGTTTGACTCCAGACCCTGTGCTTTTCCAGCCCCTACTTCTGAAGAATCTCAGTAGATTCTGAAGCACTAGGCATGTTACTCTCTAGAGCATTTGTGACCCAACCGTATGAATTGAAACAAGGCAAGCTCTGTGCTCCCATTTGGGGAAAGTTAATATTTCACATGCTGTCGAGAATTTAGGAGCTTGGTAGAAACTTACTATTAAACAGGGATTTTCTTTAATTCCTTTTGTTTAAAGATTTTCATGTGAAACACTCTATGTACTGTGCCTCCCTCTGAGACATCAGTGGTGCCAGAGACCGTTAGGGAGTTTGTGTAAATAGAGAGCAGGCCAAGGGCTGCCCACACAAGTAGTGAGGCTCAAGGCTGTGTGTGCAGAACAGTTTCACAGTTATCCCGGGACTCCGTGGGTCTCCATGCAGACTCATCCCGGTCTGCAGATCTGTGGGTACACAGTGCCATCAGGGGCCCCGTGGGCTTTGTTCTGTAGGTGCCTCAGACTCTAGCCGGCCAGGAGACCAAGACCAGCATGAGGAAATATCTTTCCCCGTTGATGTTAAAACAATTAAGTTTGCCAAGGAGATAAAACCAGTTAGTCTCAAAAGATCAATATTATATGTATAACTGATTCACTTTGTTATAAATCAGAAACTAACATACCATTGTAAAGCAATTATACCCCAATAAAGATGTTAAAAAAAAAAGATCAGTATTAACTAATGCCAACACGTATCTTGATTTAGAAAAAAAAAAACCTGACACTTCCTACAAAAGGCAGAAATAGAGTAAATAACAGGACAAAAATGCTTTGAAACATCTTTGAAATGATGGTTAATGCACAGGGTCAAAGGATAGAACTGGTTCTTGTCAGGTATTTTTTAAAATGCCTCATTTTTGTCCGTCTGCCGATGCAGGGGACACAGGTTCATGCCCCGGTCCGGGAAGATCCCACATGCCGCGGAGCGGCTGGGCCCGTGAGCCATGCCCGCTGGGCCTGCGCGTCCGGAGCCTGTGCTCCGCAACGGGAGAGGCCGCAACAGTGAGAGGCCCGCGTAGCGCAAAAATAAATAAATAAATAAATAAAATAAATAAAATAAAATACCTCATTTTTATTTAACATTGTTTTGGGAAGGATTGCACTCTATCGACACACTGAGAAAAAAATTACTTTTTGTTTTTCTAAAACTAATAGGAGCTTAGGCATTATGATTAAGGACCAAAAGAGAGCCAACTCTGATGAATGCCCCCTTTCTTCAGTTACAAAATTTAATAGCTGCCACAGAGAGTTTTTTCTTTTAATCAGCAAAAATTTATTTTGTCCTTGACATTTTATGCCAAAAATCAGCCTAGAGAGTGTGTTTTATAGCCTGAGCTGAATTGCCTTACAGGTAGAGTTTTCCTGTGAGCAGCCTTTGTTGAATTGACTTTTTTGCATTAGATAACAAACCAATATCAATTTATTAGATAATCCTTTCAGTGTTTCTGAAAGACAAAGGAAACTTAAGCAGAGCATTATGGGTAAGCATTATAGGTTCTTATGGGAGACTGAGTTGTAGGTTCCATTGGCCCCACTAGTTCCTAGCTCTGTGACCTTGAGTAAATTACTATCCCAGAGCCTGTTTCTTCTTTCATTTGGGGATCATAATAGTGCTAGCATCATAACATTGTTGCAATGATTAATGCACCTAAACATTCAGCACAACCTTGACCCTTAATGATGTCCGCAAAATATTAGTGATGCACCGCTGTATATAACTTAAAACTTTGCCTCGGAGAAGGCCTTCTTATGATTTGACAACAATAGGAATGAGCAGAAAATATGATGGTTTGACTAGCTAGAAAAACTACCCAGTGTAAGTTTAGCACAGGCAAAATCAATGTAGCTTAAAATGCTGAAAGCTGATTTTTGCTTCCTAAATGTTATAGAATTGCAGTTATGTTATTAGAAGTGATAGGAGATCTATCCAAAATCTCCTGTCCTTGTTGTATCTATAAAAACAGCTGGGGTGATCCAGAAACACTGAGTAGCTGTTCAGGGCAAGGGACAGTGTTAGGCATATAAGATAGGGCAGAGAAATGTAAGGTGCAATCCCTGCCTTGGTGGAGTTTTTAGTGTAACTTGGGAAGTTAAAAAATAATAAATAAAAAATCACCTAGCTCCCAAATAAGTAAGTAAGGAAAGACCCCCAGGCCGAAGCATTGGTAATGAAGCGGGGATGGATTTGAGCTGATTTTTACAGGATGGAAAGGAGAAGCAAGAAAGCCTCTTAGAGGTATTGGTTTATGGCAAGAGCAAAGGCAGTAAGGTGGGAAAGAACAAGGAATGAGGGAAGGGACTGGTTAGCAATTGAAGGCTCACAACATTTAAGGCTACCTTTGAACCTGAAGTGTCTGTCTGACTGGATTGAGTAGACCTGTCCGTCAAGCCGTTCTCCACCACCAGGATTCACTACCTCGGGGTATCTTATTTTCATATCAAAAGTAAGACAGATACAGATATGAGGAAGTACTTTGCTTTTCACTCCTGTGCCAAGCATAGTTTACATAGCAACACTGATAATCTGTCAGCCCACCTCTCCTGGACAGTTAATCATTTCCCTGGAATCCACTGGAATAATTTTTCTACGCATTACAAAGTATGTTTCTGAGAGTCTGTTTCCTAAGATAAGTTTGTATTCCTTCAAGTGGTATTCCTATGCATTTCTTCTCAAAGCCCAAGTGGGCAAGTTATGAATGCAGCTACCTCCATGGCCTGTTAATAATAATGTCTGACACTTATTGAGCACTTCCTATGTGCCAGGCACTGTTCTAAGTCCTTCATGTGTACTCATTCATTTAATTGTCTAGACTGGAGAGCAGTAGGAGAAAAGGAAGATGGGCAGATGTTACACATGCTCTGATTAAATAATTAATCATCCATTAGTTCTACAAATATTGATATAGTGTCTGTTATGTTCCAGGCGCCATGATTCAATGCTGGTGAAATGAATGAATAGACAATTGAAGGTTGAAGTAAGTTAGTAATTGCATGCTAACTGCCCGTATGGTTATTTTATCAGCATCCTACATTCTGCATTGACTGTTTATTGAACACATATTGAGTTTTTGAGAGCAGTGCTTATTCACATTTTAATGTGCATATGAACCACCTGGGAATCATGTTCAAATACAGGTTCTGATTTGGAATCTCTGTGCTGGAACCTGAGAGTTTGCATTTCAAACAAGCTCCTGGGGGATAGTGATGCTGCCCATCTTGTTTGCTCTTTAAGTAGCAAGATTTTAGGGACCTGAGTAAATGGCAGAAGGAAACACAAGAAAAGTAAAGACAGGACCAAATTGTCACTTTCACACGAGAAGAGGCAGCAAACCTGGGTTTGGCCACAGATCCCAGCAGAGGACTTAGCTTGATTGTTATTGTCATTGTCATTCCCATTAGATTCTTGTGCACCTGCAAAGAATCTAAGAGATTGGACCCTCAAGGCCCAATGGCTCGCTTTATAACTCCTAACACACATCAAAGTTAAAGGAGCAGTGTGAGCTCTTCTTCTTAGGGACACGATTTGTAAGGTGTGGCAGAGAAGGTGGTGGATTGGAAGCCAGGAAACCTGTGTTCTCTTCAGAGTTCATTTACAGACTCGCCGTGTGACCCTAGTTAAGTCACAGAGCCTTTCTGTGCCTTGGTTTCCTCACCTGTAAAACAGACTAATAACATCTGTCTCGCCCACCCCCGGGCTGTGGACATTAGTAGATGAGGTAGGATGTGCAGAAGCTCGTGGAAAAGCCAAAGGAGTGCTCCAAATATGCATTTTCACAACTAAAAATTACAGGGTCCTCAGCAGTAGGCAGGAAAGAGGGGCTGTCTCATGGGCTCCTACTGTGGTTTATCTCTCTCTCTCTTTTTTTTTTTAATTTAATGACTCTCAGCTTATTCTGTATTCACAAGACATGTAGACCTTCTGGGAAGCTAGCTTTGATTTGAGAACAGGCATCTCAGCCTCTACTTGACCGATAGAAACCTCTGGACTATCATTGCTTGTCCTTCCCGACCCTGAGTGGTGGAGGGAAGGTGACATTTACTGGGCAATTTGTGCGAGTTATTTTACTTAATCCTCACAGCACTCCTCGGAGGAAGGTATTATTGCAGTGTCTCAGATGAAACACCTAAAGCTTAGCCGGGCTCATTTGCCTGTTTCATTTTGTCCCTCACAGTGAAAGAGTATCCTTCTCCACTTTGTAGCTCTCGAGATGTGATTACTTCACTTTCACAAGACTATAAAGTTAGCAAGCTCTGGGATCTGGTTAACAGTTCATCTTGGGCTTCTTATTCCAAGGGTCCATATGATGAGTTTAGGGTGAAGCCAGGAATTTTGTGCTCAACACCCAACAGCCCCATGAAGTTGGCTGTTTTGTTACCCATGTTTTAGAGAAGAAGCAGCTGGAGACTTAGTGAGTTAAGAAACTTCTGCAAGGCCTAGTACCCCTAAGGCAGGTCAGCCGGGACCTCAGTCCTGGTCTTTCGGACTGCAGCACTCATACAACCATGTCCAATGGATTAACCACTGTCGTTGACCATCCAGGTTTAGAAATTGGCAATGGCTCTCAGTGGAAAAGAGCTACCTGAAACTAATAATAATAATAACAATATTAATGACAGACTGCCAGCTTGCTCTGCTGCTGGTAGGGTCTCCTCTGTTGGCCCTGTCACATCTCATTATGTCACAGGGCATATGAGATCACAGGGCTGAAATAACCCTGGGTGACGGATGTACGGCAGATGGCATGTGACACCTGCCCTTGGATTTCCCAGCATGGTGCTTCAGCCCCGCTTAGTTTACCAGCTGAGTGCTTGGATCCCTGAAAGAGCTGCAGTGTAACTCTGCAGCTTCCACTGGGACAGGATCCCAGACCCTGCGGAATCTTGAAAGGCACAGATCATTGGAGGAACAAAGTCCTGCTAGTTTGAACTAGTTACTTAATCTCTCCAAACCCTAGTTTTTTCATCGGTAAATGGGAATAATGGTAGCACCTCCCTCAGAACTGTGAGGGTTGCGATTGAACCAGTGGTGCTAGACTGTTGGTAGCACCAACGAAGAGGATCATCGTAGCTTACCTTCTCCTGGATCGCATCATCCTTGATTTTTCCCTTTCCCTCTCCTCTCATTTACAATCCATCAGCACATTCTGTCACTTCATCTCTAAGTTATACCTTGAATCTGTTTTCCATGCCTAGCTACCACCATCGTCCAGATCAGCCTCAGCTCTGGCCTGGATTACTATAATAGCCTCCTATCTGGTCCCCTGCTTATATTCCTGCTGGACAGAGCATCCGGAGTGATTTTATTAAAATATAAATAGTATCATTCATTCCTTTTCTTAAAGCCTTCTGGTGGTTTCCCATTGCATGTTGGACCAATCTGTACCCTTTACCCTACAAGTTGTTACCTGATCTGGTCTCTGCCCACTGCCCCACCTTCACCTCATGCCCCTTGTCCCCAGGCTCACTGTGCTTCAGTCATGGTGACCTTCTTTCTGTTCCATGGATGGGCCAAGCCTAGTGGTCTTCGGACCTTTACACTTGCTGTTTGTTCCTCTGCCAGGAATGATGTTCCTCAAGGTCTTTGCATGGCTGGAAATGTCTTATCATTTAGAGAAGTGTCCCAATTTCTCAATAGAAAGTCACCAGGTCCCCTCCTCCAATTACTTTCTAACATGCTACTCATGCTACTCGTTTTAATTTTCTTCATGTACTCATCACAGCCTGAAATTTTCTTGCTCGTTTGTTTAATAATTTGCAGTTTATCTTCTGCTAGAAGGTAAATTCCCTGACTCTATTCACGATTACATGTCTAACTCCTAGAAAAGGGCCTGGCATATGTGAGGCACTTAGCAAACATTTATTGACTGTGAATAAATGTGATCTTTATTGTAAATTAAAAATAAATACAAACAAGTTAAAAAAAATAAGAAGAAGCCTTTCAATATTTATCTTCAACCTGAGGCCTGGGATCCAGTGGTCATGGGTGGACCTAATGGGAAGTAGTGAGTGGTCGGATCAGCCCATCCTCAGAGCATTGCTATGGTAAGAGACCAGCTGCCTCAGCCCACTGCCTCCAAATGCTTTCATTTGTATCTTCAGTTATTCGGCAAGAGCTTGCTTCCTGCTGGACTCTGTGCTGAACTCTGGGCTTTAAGCAACTAACCATGAGAGGCCTAGGCTCCACCTTCATCAAGCTTAGAGTTTGCAGGGGAGACTGGCACTGACCGCAAGCATTTTCAGATGAAACAAGTATTTAGCAAGGAGAACAGTGCAGGGGGCCCAGGGAGCATTTTGTAGGACAGACTGTCCTGGAGAATTAGGGAGGCCTCCCTAAGGGAGTGATGTTCAAACCAAATCTAGAGGATGCTTCACTTTGCCCACATTTTCTCTTGAATTTCTTATCATCGGTCCTTGAGGAAGGACTGAGAATTGTGCAGGTTGTGCAGGTTGGCCAGCAAAGGGGATGCTTCTTTTGGAATTCCTTTACCCAGAGGACACCTGTTTCTCGCTTCTATTTATAAAGTAGCCCGTATGTAAATACTAGCAGCCGCCTGGAGGGATGTTGATATCTTCATTATAGATGAGGAAGCTGAGGCTTCCTCAGCAGAGTGGAGGGGAATTTGTGGAGGAGGGGAATTTGTCCAGTCCATGCCCCTTGTAAGTAGTACATTAAGCCCATGTTTTCATGACTTCCAAGTCCTACACTCCTTTAGACACCTTTAGGCTCATCCGCCCCTTTGTGATCATGAGCAATTTAAGGCTCAGGACATTCCATCTTATTGGCTTTGTTCCCCCAGCCACTTGGCCTGTTCTGGATTTTTAAGAGTTAAAAAGTTGGCTGATGCTCGTTTCAGTCCTAACAAAATGTCTCAATAGTCACAGCCCTTTGAGATCTCTTGGCAAGTGAGAGACCAAAAGGCAAGTAGGTCATTTTTTTGCCAGCCAGCCTAATGACTTGGCACGCCGGAGCTGGGTGGTTTTGAACCTTCGGGCTACCTCTGAGTACCTGCATCCCCACCCTTCTGCAAGTCACAAAAACTCTCTGTAAAGTGGCCAATGCAGTCTTATAGAGCTGGTCGTGGAAATGCTCATGAAATTGATCTTGAAGTGCTCGGCAATTGCAAGCTTCATAAGAATTCCTGGTAAGAATAATTAACTTATTTTGGAGGATGGATTTACTTAAGAAAACTCCATCTGCAGTAAGGGTGGGCCCCTCTTTCCTGTTGCTCCTGGCACGTGTCCTTCTCCAAGTAACATTTGTTGCAGTCTGGGTGGTTAGTCTGCATAGAGCCATCCAGAAAAGTCGGTGGGAAAAGCCAACAGGCCGTTGGCACTGAGAGACTGGGGTTGGCACCAATCACAGTGAGAACATTGCTTTTATTAGCAACTTAGTCATTTTACAGCAGGCGAGGCAGAAGTGCCTCATGTGCAGACTCAAGATGCAAATGTAGCTCTGAGGGTAAGAGGAGCAGATACAGCCGGCATCCCACAGGACTCCCAAATTATAATAGGCAGAGCACACCTTCCACTAATGTGGTGGGAAGACTTGACGCAGAGGTTTGCTTCTAGAAAGACTTGCTGTCAGTCTCTCCTAGGCTCCGTGGTGTGGTGTTTGCATCCCAGTTCTGCCACTTATCAGCTCTGTGATTTTATGATCGCATGACCAACCTCTCTGTTCTCACCTGTAAAATTGGGATGTTAATGGCATCTATCTAGTTGTTTTAAGGACTAAGCAGGTTAATACACGTAAAGTGCTTAGAACAGTGTCTGGCACTTAGTGGGTGCTCAGTGATGATTGGTTCTCATTGTTATTAAGCTGCAGCTAAACCTCCATATTGCACCTCTCAGCTTCTCCGGCCTTTAAGTGATTCCTTGGGACTCCTCTACTGTGGCCCTCTACTCTTTACCTCCCCCTAACAATGAAAGGACACAGTGTACCCTCGGATCAGCCCCGGTTATAGACTAAACCTCATAAAAGTCAGAGGGAAGGGTTTGGAAGTTTAACACAGCTGGGCATCCCAGATGAAAAGGATACGTTTTAAAAGACCCATTACAATTTATACAGGCAAACGTACAAATAGGCGGATTGACACTTCCTGCATCTGGGATGCAGGGTTGTGACCTGACACTTTCCAGTCTCCTGACCCCTTGTATGTTTTCTCTTTCTTCCTCTTTCTTGTTTAATATAATTTTTGCTTCCTAGGCTGTCAGTAAGCACTAAATATTGGGCATCTGTCCTGTGGATTGCAGGTGTGATAAGAGAGTCGTGGTTGCTAACGTGGGGAAATTTTGCAATGTCAAAATATATGCTTTTATGTGTGAGCACATTTACCCTGTCCAGATCCCATTCATTCTTTAAAGCCCATCTCAAATATCACCTCCTCTAGGAAGCCTTCCCAGAATTCTCCTTGCACAGTTAAAAATTTTCTTTCTTTTCTTTTTTTCTTTTTTGGTTGCTTCCATAAAACTTTGACTTTAACCTTATTAAGATTGTGATTGTCTGCTTGTCTGACTCATATATTAGACTGGACGTCCCTTGAGAGAAGAGACCACAGAAGCAATCTAGAGGGATATTATGTAGTTCTTATATATCTTTGTATCCTCTAGTACTTAGGCACTCAGTATATGTTTGTCGAATGAAATGGTAAACAAATGTAAATGGTAAATAGTAAACTAATAACACTTACTGAGTGTGTTTTGAAAAGCAGTTCTTAGTCCCTCTGTACTATAATGGTAGCTGACATTTACTGAGGGCTTCCTTTAGCTCTTTGCAATTTTCTTACAGGAGCTTATTTGATCATCTTAACTGCCTTACGAGAAAGTATAATTAGTTGCCATTTTATAGGTG